>NC_051072.1:41137807-41776141 GCF_004664715.2 Peromyscus leucopus
GAGGACTGCTGCAGAGAAATAGTCACTGGACATGAGCCAGGGACACCAGTCAGCTTAACCAAAGGAATCAATGGACACTGTGTTTTCCCTCTGCAAATGAGGAAAATGACATGGTAAGAAGCCATATGCCTTGTCCAGAATCACAAATACCAGGGGCGGCGAAAGCAAAAAGAGAGGCAGCCTGAAAGGGGGCCATTTCCCATGTCTGGTGGGCCCGGGGCTAGACCTCTGTTAACAAAGGGATGGGAGCACTATTCTCGAGCCCCAGGCAGTGGAGGCCCGGCATATTTTTATGAGGCATGGACAATGAGGAGCCATTCAAGAGGCTGATGTTGCCTCTGCTTGGAAAAGGGCAAATATTTTAGGAATCCCTTGTTACTAGGCGAATGCCTGATTGCTGTTTAGGGAGTGGAACTTAGCGTCGTGCACAGTACCTAGGGCTTTCCGCTTTGATTCTGAGTTTCGCTTCCGTCAAAGAGTGGCTGGCTCTCTCTTCTGGCTGTACACTGGAACAAGCTGTCAGGCCCTGAAACGTACAGATGCCAGGCCCCGCTCCCAGAAGGATCGATTAAATCGGCCCATAGTGGGGCCTATATGTTAGTATTGCTAAAAAGTTTTATCCCAGCCAAACATTTCTCAGATTTTAAAGAATTATCTGAAAATTTTGTTAAAATGTGATTTCAGATTCCAGGACTGGGTAGGCTTGGAATTCTACGATCCAGACAAGCTCCTATAGGATGCTGCTGTACTTGTGATCCAATGGGTGTGATAGCTTAAGGACCATAGTTCTCTTAGGTGTTGACCTTTTTGTTTTAAGCATAGACTAGAGTAATCCTTAGCCAGACAATTGTCCTGGAGTTGAAATTAAGCAGAGAGCTAAATTATGATGTTTGTTTCTGGGCTGGAGGTCCAGCACACTGACGACATTGCCCTTCACATTCAGGCAAAATCCCATCATCACCTTGTAGGAGATCTTGCATCTTTTTGGAATAAAGGAGCCGTCGGTTTGGGGTTCTGTGTCCATCGTTAGAGTTGTTTGGTCTGTCCCCCTTTGGAACTGTGACTAGTGTGACGAGAGTGAGAGCCCAGATACTGGGAGAGTGGAAAGCAAAGGATGTTAGAGGCCTTCCACCGAAGGAGGAACCGGAGCATGAAGGGCAAAGAGGGAGCGAAGGCCAGTGCGTCCTGCTCTGTGGTCGTACAGGCACCGCTATGGCTAATATTGATCTTCAACTGGACAGGCTCTAGAACCACCAATGAGACAAGACCCTGGTAGGTCTATGGAGGAAATTTTAGGTTGGGTTAATCGAGGTGGAAGGACATGGTGTAAGTGTGTGGCAGTGTTCCACGGCTAGGCTTCCCGACTGAATAAAAGAAGAAAGAACACTGAGCATCAGCATCTGTTCCTCTCTGCTTTGTGACCGCAGGTGCAATGTGACCGCAGATGCAATGTGACTGCAGGTGCAATGTGACTGCAGATGCAATGTGACTGCAGGTGCAATGTGACTGCAGGTGCAATATGACCACAGATGCAATATGACTGCAGGTGCAATATGACTGCAGGTGCAATATGACTGCAGATGCAATATGACTGCAGATGTAATATGACTGCAGATGCATTATGACCACAGATGCAATGTGACTGCAGGTGCAATATGACTACAGATGCAATGTGACCGCAGGTGCAATGTGACCGCAGGTGCAATGTGACTGCAGGTGCAATGTGACTGCAGGTGCAATATGACCACAGGTGTATTATGACCACAGATGCAATGTGACTGCAGGTGCGATATGACCAAAGGTGCACTATAACCACAGATGCAATGTGACCGCAGGTGCAATGTGACTGCAGGTGCGATATGCAGCTGTTTCCAGCTCCTGCCCCATTGACTTCCCAGCCATGATGGGCCTACCCTGAAACTGTAAGCCAGAGGACATCCTCCCTTTCTCAAGTTGCATTTTCCAGGTATATTGTCACAGCAAGAGAAAGAGCGACTAGTACAGGTGCCAACTAAGAAGTCCCCACAACACTGATGTATCTTCTCAAATCTCAACGAACGGCCTGTGAGATAGGGTACACTCTGTGCTGGCTAGTTTTACTTCAACTTGACAGAAGGGAGAGCCATTTGGGAAGAAGGGACCTCAGTGAAGAAATTGCCTCTAACAGATTGACCTATGGGCAAGCCTGTGGGACATTTTCTTGATTACTGACTGATACGGGAGGGTCCTGCTCACGGGGCGGGGGGGGGGGGGGGGGTGCAGGTCCACCTGGGCAGGTGGTCTTGGGTGGTATAAGAAATCAGGCTAAGCAAGACACGAGAAGCAAGCTAGTAAGCAGCACCCCTCCATGGCCGCTGCATCAGTTCCCGCCTCCACGTTCTTATCTTGCTTGAGTTCCTGCCTTGACTTTCTTTGACGATGGACTCTGATGTGGAAATGTAAGCTAAAATAAACCCTTTCCTCCCCACGTTGCTTTTGATCAAGGTGTTTTTACCACAGCAGTAGAAACTTAATTAATCTAGCTGTGTGAATCTGTAAGGTCAAGGACAGGTCAGCCTGTTGTCATAGGTTACTGTTAGGTTCACCATTCCTAAAGTGCTATGCAGCTTTTAGAAGATTCTGGCCCTTTGTTTTTCTCCTGGATCTTCATCTTGTTTCTCCTTATTTTGGTCATTCCTCTGCTCTCTGGAAGCTTCACTGAGGAAGGGAGATGGAGATGAAGCTGGTGTGAAGCTCGTGTGACATCTGCAAAGTGGGTCTGTTCAGAAATTTGATGGGAGGAAAGCGACTTTCATTATTACGGCAGGCTCTGCGGACTCTGCTTCAGTGTGCTGTCCAGCCCCATCTTTGTGTAACAAATTCAAACCTCGGAAGACATGCAGAATGTCCCCGCCCCCAGTTCGACAGCTGACCATAAGGAGTTGGTAGAAAAACTTAGAGCTTGAAGCATACAGTATTATTTCACTTACACGTGCTTATTTCTTTATATACTTCTTGTTCTCGCGGTCACCTCCCTAAGTGTCATGAGATGGGGACTATCAGTTGATCATCACACATGCGAAGGAGGATGGGCAATGTGACTTTCAGGCTTAAGAACGGTGTTTAGGCTGCTTCTTCTAGCCAGCTTCAATACATTATGTAACAAAAACATACCTCCTGTTCCCATTGCTTGATGTAATAAATATCCTGGTGAAATTTTGTACAGAGTTTGACTAGTCAGTCAAAATCTAAGTATCCTGCTGTGAGGAGAACAATCCTTTCAGTGACGCTGCTCTATGCCTTGGTTGAATTGAATGGTTACTAATCCAGCCGGAGAAGAAAGCCACAGGTAATTGGAACTGAGCAAATACACTGAGCCTCACACACACACAAGAACAGAGAAGTATAACATTCCTCGTCAAACAGCCATCCATTTCCATTTTCTCCTTAGAATAGTCCGTGTGGCTGTAGGAAGCGACTCCAGGGACTAGGTCTACACTGGGGGAAAATGTCATTCCTTGTACAAGTATTTTAAAAATGAGTTTAAACAGACACAATCTGCCAGTGGTCAACATGAGGTCAATAACTCCCACAGCCAATTTGAATTTTCTTGAAAGAAAATATAAATCTCTAACCTATCACCCTGTCTTTCTGTGTGATATCACCGGGTTGCTTGTTGGTTTGTTTCTTCTTCTTCTTCTTCTTCTTCTTCTTCTTCTTCTTCTTCTTCTTCTTCTTCTTCTTCTTCTTCTTCTTCTTCTTCTTCTTCTTCTTTCTTCCTCCTCCTCCTCCTCCTCCTCCTTCTCCTTCTTCTTCCTTTCAGAGAGTCTGAGAGTGGAGCACAGGGGTGTTGTTTGGCCAGAATTTTCAAATAATTGAATGAATTAGCAGCTGCAGTTTTCTCTCTTCTAGGGTTAGCAGCTGAGAGTGCTGAAGTAACGGGACTGGTTGCCATGGGGGTGTGGTGGCGAGGGCCCCGTGAAGGCTTCAGACCTGTGCTCCCGGCAGTATTTCTGGGCGTAGTCCAGTGCGGGGTCCTGTGTTGGCACAGGTCTGGATTTAAACAACACCAGAGAGCCAAAACGGTGTGCGTGTGAGTATGTGTGCATGTGTGTGTATGTGTGTGATGTACATGTTCCTGAAAGTGTGTGTGTGTGTGTGTGTGTGTGTGTGTGTGTGTGTGATGTACATGTTCCTCTGTGTGGTGGAACCACAGGACATTGTCCAGGGCCTATGGTGAGAAGACTTACTGGGATCCACAGGAAAATATAGGCTGAAGGCAGAAGGGGGAGCGTAGAGCTGGAAGGTGATTTGTCCTTTCTCATCCCAACAGCATTTCTTACACCAGGCCATCCCCCTGCTGCAATGCTTTTTGTTTGGCCTTAGTGTTACCTTTGACCCACCCTGTGCTGCAGAACACAGGCCACCCGAATCATCTCTGGGCGCTTCGGAATATTCTGGTAACTCCTACTCAGAATTCATCTCCCTCCACCAGCCTAATTTCTTATGCAGTGAACATGTTATGTTACCGTGTGTGTGTGTTGTGTGTGTGTGTGTGTGTGTGTGTGTGTGTGTGTGTGTGTGATGGAATTTAAGGCTCTCTGCACTGTAAGGCTACAGGGTCAAGCTAGACAGTGTGGCAGCCCTGCCTGGATTTACCACTTGGACGTAAGCTTCTCCGGGCAGCTTGAATTCGCCACAGAATGTAGCTGGGGCAGGTGTGAATGGTGTGCTGGATTTGTTTTCGGTGACTGATAAAAACAAATTTGGTAGTTTAAAATAATGCAGAAGCTCCAGAGGTCACATGTCCACACTGGGCAAGAGGGCCAGGCATTTTGGAGGCCCCATGGGAACATTTTTTTTTTTTTTTTTTTTTTTTGCCTATATGATTCCATGTCTCTCCAAAGTCTGTTCTCATTGTCATATCTCTGCCACTCCGATTCTGACCTTCCTTAATAGCTTGCATAAGAATCTCTCTGTTTCTGTTGCCCCGCCCCAAGATATCCAAGATCACCTCTCTACTTCCATATCTTTAATCACCTCTGAGAAGCCCCCTCTGCCATTTGAGATCAAGAATTGGGATCTTCGGAGTGGAAGAAACATCTTTGTGTCTATTGTGACTCCTTGGATCTGTTTACGCATCTGTTAGAGAGAGAGAGAGAGAGAGAGAGAGAGAGAGAGAGAGAGAGAGAGAGAGAGAGAGAGAGAGAGACTGTCTTCCCTGAGGGGCTACTGGAGGATTTACTGTGGTAATCTATCCATGTAAATTCCCTAGTCTGTGCCTGGTACAGTGGAGGTGTTTTATTCTGGTTGGTAACTTGTAAGTCAGAAACCAAGAATGGTGGCCTCCCCATTCTGACCCCCTGAGCCTTTAGCTGTTGCTGAGTCCCAAGTAGGAAATCAATAAATGTAATAAATAATTACCTTGATCGATGACAACGGCTAGCACACCGTAACCGCTCTAAAATGATCTGCAGATTATTTGTTATTTGGGTGGTAATGAGTGGGGTGTGGGACATCTGATTAAATGCTATTGCTTATTAGATTATTTGGATTATTCCATTGCACTTTTACCTAGTTACTCTAAACTAGTGTTAGAGAAGTATTAGTTCATAACACAAATTCCAGAAAACAAATGGCACTGCCCAACTTTTCTCCTTGGTCTAGAAACTTCTTGGTTTCCTAGGGTGCAGCTGACTGCTCTCAGTGGAAAATCTCTCCGAAGGCCCAGTCCATTAGGTCACACAAAGCCAGGCTTATTATTTAGAGAGCACACAATGCCCCCTCACATGGGGCACAGAGAGGAAAGAATTTTTTTTTTTAAGCCAATTTCAGTCCCCTGGAGCTGCAAGCTGCCCTCAGGGCAAAGAAGCCTGCAGAATAATTGGGAGGAGTCTGGCAGTGGCGTCTGAGATACTAAAGGATTTGTTTCTTTCCATATCCGCCACTGCCTCACCACTTTTTAAGCATTCCCCTCTGGTACAAGGCTGCATGTCAAGATAAACAATTAAATAATAAGCAAGGGTCCAATCAGGAAAACTGTGGCTTCAGCCCTAGAAAATAACACTGAGAATCACTAGCCTGTCTGTCTATTTCTGCGGAGAGCTGGGTTCCCATGATTAGGCAAGGGAACTGGGTCAGGGAGGAGGCACTGTCTGCTTGGAAGGGGCTTCTGGGTCCCTGGACTTGGCAGGTTTCTGCGTTTTCAGGATAACAACAGCAGACAACAATCTTACTTTATTCTCCCACCAAGCCACAGTCCAGCAGCCTGACGAATCACTCATGGAGTCCTGGGTGATGTGTCCAGAGAATGGGGTGAGGGAGCCCCACAGATCAGACCCCAGAACTGTGAGAGAGGGTCATGCCAGAAGGATCCCCCATTAGCGTGGGATGCCTTTCATGTTAGAGGGATTGTAGAAGAGGAGTCTGAAGTCTACATTATTATGATCAATCCACGTGAGTCTATTAAATGGGTAACAGAATTTATTAAGATATAAATTGAGGAAATACACTCATGAATACAGAATGGAGTGGACAGCTCAAGTTGTCCTCTGATCTGACCTGGAGTGAACCCACCTCACAGGCAGGAGCAGGGAGAAGGGGGATGTGACCCTTCTCCAACTCCTTATAAGAGGTCACATGCAACAGCAGGAAGCACCACCTCCTTTGGTCCTTATAGCCCAAGGTCATGGGCAGAGCAAATACCACTACATTACATCTCTAAAGTGTCTTCCTGGGCTTTCACACTAGCGTGTCCAGGCTGGCCAAGGCCCAGGAGAGGCCACACAAACCGAGGGCACTCAGACAGTTCTCGAACTACATGAGGACTGAACTTCACTAATGAACTTTTAGGGGGCATAGAGGAAAGCATTATTCAAGCATATAAAATCCATGGTCCCAAGAGCTGTGAGGACGGACAGATACTGAATAGTCTTGCTGTTTCATTTGGTCTCAGAGCCGTGTGGCTGGCAGGATGTGGGAGCTGGGCTGGCTGAGGTGGCATGTTTCAGAGTCCAGGGATAATCCCAGCAGTAAGACCCAGTAATACAGCCAACTGGTGCCCAGGGCAAGCAGCCTGGATCTGGGTCAGGTTACCCGGTTGTGTAAGGAAAGAGAAGAAAGGTGCATAGTCAAATCTTCCATGGGATCGGGACTAAAGGTAGCTAATAGAAACAGAAGCACAAACTGAGGGTGGAAGGGACGGCTGGAAGAGCCACCTTGGGTGGTTATGGACTGACTTCTAGGGATCAAGGTCACAGCTCAGGAATGGGAGCTCAAAAACACCTTCACTATAATATCTCTCCTCAGAAGAACCGGGCAGACTCAGTCTTTAAGACAAACCTAAGTACAGCCAAGCTAAGTGATGGGCCAGTGAACAGTGTAGTCTTTGAGACTAGTCTTGCGTATTAAACCCAGTGTCAGGGCAGTCTTGTTGTATAGAGGGCTTTTAAAGTACACACTAATCTCCCTATTCACAGTTTTGTTTTCCAACATTTTAATTATTTGTGGTCAAGAGATGTTAAATGGAGATTTCTAAAAATAAACAACTCACATGTTTTTACGTTCTACACAGTCTGAGCAGCACAATGAAATCTCAGACCAATCTACCAGGGTCCCACCTGGGGCATGAATCGCTTTCCCTTTGCCCAGCACATCTGTGCTGTTCACACTGCCTGCTCATTGGTCACTCTGTAGCCTACTCAGTTAAAAGATTGTTACAGCCTAGTGGTACTTATTTTTGAGAAATTCGTATTTAATAACAGCCCCTGAGCACAAGAGTGGTGGTGCTGGTAGCTAGGACACACTGAAGAGATGCTGTAAAGTGCTTCCCAGAAGTGAATGTACCAGAAGATACGTTGACAGAAAGAGAACACGTTCAGTAACCTTTTGTTAAGGTATATCATGATGGTTCTATTTTATTATTAGTTATTGCTAACCATAGCAATAACAGACATAACCATAATATTCCTGATTTATAGATCAAACTTTATCATAACATGTATGTACAGGACAAAGTATTGTGTGTGTGTATATATATATATGATTAGGAATGGCCTACAGTTTCA
This sequence comes from Peromyscus leucopus, assembly GCF_004664715.2. Classification (NCBI taxonomy): domain Eukaryota; kingdom Metazoa; phylum Chordata; class Mammalia; order Rodentia; family Cricetidae; genus Peromyscus; species Peromyscus leucopus. The sequence goes on from NC_051072.1 coordinate 41,145,853, forward strand.
GGTGTCTGCAGGGGTCCCTGGAAGATATGCCCCTGTGGAAGAGTAGGGAATCTCTATGTCTCCATCTATATTCCTCCCAGAGAGGGTAGAAGCACAGACAACTGGCTTTGAGGTCTCTCTTCATCTTACACTATCCATTTACCCATCACTAATGCCAGCTTTTGGGGTGACTAATGTTCTGAAATTTCCACTCTAAGGAGCCTGACAGAGGGCCTCAATGGAATAAGAAAGGTTAGCTACCTTTCCAAGGCCATGAGAAAATGCCCAGCAAAAGACAACTTAGCCAGGGAATTTTGTATTTCAGCTCACAGCTTTGGGATTTTCAGTTCAGGGTTACTTGGCTCTGTTTTTCACAAAGGGGAAGATGTGTCAAGCAGAGCTGTTTGTCCCCTGGAAAAATCAAAGAGAAAGATAAAAAGTAGTCAAGTAAGATATACCCTTCTGTAGGTAACACATGGTAACACATCTCTGTAACCTCAGAACTCAGGAGTAAGAGGCAAAGAGGTCTCTGTGAGTTCAAGACCAGCCTGGTGTATACAGTGAGTTCTAGACCAGGGTTACATAGTGAGATCTTGTCTCAAAAAGATGTGTGTGTGTGTGTGTGTGTGTGTGTGTGTGTGTGTGTACATACACACATGTATGACATGTCCCCACTGAATTTCTTCCTTCACCCAAGCCCACCTCTGCAGAGCCCATTGATGATGTTAGTGTCTTCAAGATCCAAGCATATCTCAACAGGAACACAAGCCTCCAACACACTCCCCCTTCTGTAGGGGGAACACTTCATATTCAAACCACAACAATGCTCAAACAGTTTCCGAGCAGAGTTGCCAAATTTAGCAAATAAAATCACAAAACATTTTGCGAAATTTGAATCTCAGGGAAAATATGAATAAAATTTCATATGCGTATGTTCCAAATACTACATGGGATGTACTTACATTGTTCTTTTTAAATGAAATTTAAATTTACCAGGACATCCTGTAATTTGCATAGCTATTCTATCACATATCCCATATAAAACTAGCTGCTAGGCATGAGCCCGAGTTCCAACGCAGAACAAGTCAAGCAGGTGTCTTGCTGCTACTCAGCCTCAGCTAAGGGCCTATTTTAAAAGCCAGATCTCAAATCAGCAGGACACTTGCCATCAAGCATTCATTGAATTGTAGTTTGTAATTCACTCCTTAAAGTGCCACTCACCAATGAGCCTTAAATAAGCTGATAACTATGTCCAGTTAGAGCTGCTGTGGAGAAAGCTGGAGTCCAATCCAGACACGAAGGACAAAAATCTCATAGTCTGTCCATGGCTTTCAAACGGCTCGCGGATATTTCTTCTACTCTGAGCTCTCTACGGAGAAAGAGACGCACCAAGGGAGAACGTAATGACTTTGCTCTCACTGGGCCAGAAATTCTATGGCTCAAATGACCCAGAGGTAGCAGGCAGATCTGACAATCTGTCAGTTTCTGGGTAGAGTTCCTCGTCAATCACTCCTTTCCTGCTAAATTGCAGAAACGCCTTTTCTCTAAATTGAGCTATTTGCTCATGGTGCAGTTGAAGCCCAGCTGCTGGCATGCACGTAGGGAGGTGGCTCTGTGCTGTCCGCCTGCTCCTTCGATTGGGGTGGGTGTGCCCCCCCCAAGGCTTTTACTTATTTTTTCTTCTCATCTGAGACTTCACTGCTGGGATTGTTTTACATGAAAAGATAAGAAGACAACTGAAACATGGTCTTGCTCTATGGAGATAAGAACATGGTAGTATTTTATTCAAGAAGACTGTAATAACAGTAATCTGAAAATAATGATATCTACAAGGTCCTTGGCAAAGCCACCCAGGAAAAGAAACACAATAGACGTGAAAGCGTCTATGAATCATAACACCACCTTCAGCACCCAGAGACCCTGGAATCAGAGTCAGATAAACCGGTCTCATGGGCTCTCGACTCAGCTGGACGCGTCCCTTTTTATTCTTACTGCCTGTTACATACCCTCCCCATAATGACAAGGCGTTGGCCCCCCTTCAAGACACCCAACCAAGCAGAAGAGGGATGAAAAGGATTCCTCGTGAGCTTTTGAATGTCTAAGCTCAAAAATAGCTCTCCCCTGGTCTGACTGATGAAGTTTCCTCACTCCGTGGACAACAGAGAACAGTTGGCTGGGCTGATGGTCATCATATCTCTACCTGTGTGAGAATTGTGGAGAAGCTTCTCCAAGATGCAGATTGCTGGGATTAATCAGAGTTCTGGTTAGTCTGATCTCCTGGGTAGAATGTAGGAACCTGTATCTTTAAAGACTCCATACACCGAGTATTCTTAGGTACACTGAGGTTTTAGGAACCACTGTGGTGATATATTGTATCCCCCAATATATTGAGCATCCTAATAAACTTATCTGGGGTCAGAGGACAGAACAGCCACTAGATAGACATAGAGGCCAGAAAATGGTGGCACACACACCTTTAATCCTATCACTTGGGAGGCAGAGATCCATCTGGATTTCTGTGAGTTCAAAGCCACATTGGAAACAGCCAGGCATGGTGACACATGCCTTTAATCCCAGGAAGTGATGGCAGGAAGCAGAAAGGTATATATAAGGCATGAAAACTAGGAACTAGGGCTGGTTAAGCTTTTAGGCTTTTGACAAGCAATTCAGCTGAGATCCATTTGGATGAGGACTCAGAGGCTTCCAGTCTGAGGAAATAGGATCATCTGAGGAGTTGGCGAGGTGAGGTGGCTGTGCCTTGTTCTGTTTCTCTGATCTTCCAGCTTTCACCCCAATACCCAGCTTGAGGTTTGTTTTTATTAATAAGACCTTTTAAGATTCGTGCTATAAACCACTGGGTTTGTCTAGACACTTGACCCTCACCTTCTCTTGTTACCTGCATCACCATTTGACTTCCAATGTGTGATTATCTTGTCTTCTAAGTGCAATTCCAAGGGGCCTAGGGAACTTGTGCATGAGGTCGCATCCAAACCCCATTTGACCAACTGCCTTTTCTTCTGTACCATGGTATACAAATAGAGCCATTTGTTTTCAAATCAAGAGCACAGCTCAGTTTACCCTTGTCTCATCATGGAGAGTGGGACCTGTGGACATGCACATTAAGAAGGGTTAGAGGTGGGAAGGCAGAATTGAAGGATATCGAGACTAGGGCAGGGCTTTAAAGGTTTCTGGAGAGAGCAGTAGGTGAAAGGTGTATATGGCAAACGTCTCTTCTTGTCTTGCTCATTGTTGGTCCTGAGACAAAAGCCAGGAGCAGAGCTGGACCTGGAATGTGAAGTTTGGATGACAGAAATGAGCGAGAAAGGATGGAGGTTCACAGTGAGGCCTCAGGTTTTGAGGAGAGTAGATAATGGTGCCTGGTGCCAGTTTTGAACTGGGGTATGGGTCTCAGTTTGGAGCCTGCATGAATAGTGTTGCCAATCACCGTTTGATTGATGTGAAAGAATTGAGAACATTCTTTTTTTTTAAAGCACATTTTATTTATTTTTTTTAAAGATTTATTTATTTATTATGTATACAGTGTTCTGCCTGCATGTATGCTTGCACACCAGAAGAGGGCACCAGATCTCATTCCAGATGGTTGTAAACCACCATGTGGTTGCTGGGGATTGAACTCAGGATCTCTGGAAGAGCAGCCAGTGCCCTTAACCTCTGAGCCATCTCTCCAGCCCTGAGGACATTCTTTTTTTGAAGGAGATGAAACATTATTAAAAGATGCAGTCCAATTGGAGAAAAAATGTTGATCGGTAGAGAAGAGAATCTTGAACTCCAGGAAACACAAACATTTCTGAGAGAGTCCCAGGAAGGGGCTGAGAAGAAGAGGCAGCTCAGAGAGCCAGGAAGATAGGCAGGCTGTGTAGCAAAATGAAAAACAAAGGAAAAAGACAGGTCCTTCAAAAGCCGACCTGTTGAAAGCTCTAGTGAGAGGAAACCAAAGAAGGTTTGGGTGGCCTTAGTAACAGCTGAATGGTGGTGGTGTGTGTAGCTAGTTTCCCTGCCTGGCCCACACTCAGGACAAATCTCTGTCACCCGCCAGTCCCACAGCCGCTCAGACCCAACCAAGTAAACACAGAGACTTATATTGCTTACAAACTGTATGGCCGTGGCAGGCTTCTTGCTAACTGTTCTTTTATCTTAAATTAACCCATTTTTATAAATCTATACCTTGCCACGTGGCTGGTGGCTTACCGGTGTCTTTACATGCTGCTTGTCCTGGCGGTGGCTGCAGTGTCTCCCCTCCTTCTTCCTGTTTCCCCAATTCTCCTCTCTCTTTGTCCCGCCTATACTTCCTGCCTGGTCACTGGCCATCAGTGTTTTATTTATATAGAGTGATATCCACAGCAGTGTGGGTGTGGGGGGTTTCAGTGAGCAGTGAGGTTAGAAGTTGGCTGCAGTGTTTGGGGAATAAAGGAGATGAGAGATGTAGGAAGAGAAAGAGGGCAGAAAGGATGGAGGAGAGAGAGATGGAAAAACAAAGACAGGAAGAGAAAGAGAGAGGGAGAGAGGGAGGAGAGAGAAAGAGAGGGAGGGAGAGAGGGAAGAGGGAGAGAGAGAAGAGAGAGAGGGAGGGAGAGAGAGAGGGAGGGAGGAGAGAGAGGAGGAGAGAGAGAGAGAGAGAGAGAGAGAGAGAGAGAGAGAGAGAGAGAGAGAGAGAGAGAGAGATTCTCTTAAAAGAAGTTCGGTTGTGAAGGAGAAGGGAATCCCACAACTTGCGAGGAAGATGGACTTGGACAATAGTTAGGAAACAACATTGAAAGATACTGAAATGTGCGTGATCTTGACCTTGCAGTGAATGGAAGGAGTGGTCCTTGCAGGAGAGAGCTATCTGAGTAGGTAGCCCTGTCGCAGTCACCAGAAGGGCTGACCTGGGTGGCAGGACGTGATGATGGGAGTCCCACCTGGTGATAGTCTATACTCTGAGAAGTTGAACAAGGCCAACTGATGACATGGCAAGACCATTTTGAGGGACATAAAAGAGGCTTACCTGACTAGGTTGGGGAGCCAGGGGGTTCTGGGAGGGAGAAATGGGTTTCCTGGAAGTTGTACAAGGTGTTGGCGTTCGGTGACTTGCGTGTGTCGTTAAATAGCCTACTGTCTCTTTCACTTTCGTGGCCTCTCATGCTGTCTGTGGCACTCTGTTGCCAGTCTCTTAGCTGTTCCAGACTATTGTGACATTATAGTGTACAGAAAAGGGGACACACAAGTTTTCCAGGATAAGCAAGAGTGTGGCTGATCCCGGAGGAGCAGAAGGACCCTTACTTTGTGAAATAATGATTTTTTTTTTTTTTTTTCAGAAAGCAGGGATATCGGTGCCTGTGGTGTGACGCCTTGCACAGCCTTGGTGCAGTGGGGAGGGGCTTGGACATGCCTAGGCTCAGTGTGCCGGGCTCTGTTGACTCCCCATGGAAGACCTTTATTTGGGGGATGTGGGGATATGGGATGGCTTGGGAGGGAGGGCTGGGGGTGGGAGGAGGGAGGAGGACCTGTGGGTGGTATGTAGAGTGAGTAGAAAATTTCTTAATAAAGAAAAATGAAAAAGAAATAAAATAAAAAAAATGCTTTCCCATAATTTTATTTATTGCCATAGTGTTAAATTAAGGAAAAACCATTAGCTGTCTTATGGAAGTGATTAAATGAACTATAATACATGTCCACAAAGAAGGAATAAACGGTACATCTGTAAATAAAAAAAAGAAATAAAGCAGGGATATACTCAGGGTGTTTAGAGGGCAAGATACATTGTTGTTCAGTAGCTAGAAATACAGATCTTGGAGCTGCTAGAATATATAAATGGCCAAGTCCAAATAAATTTGACTCTGCTGTCTATTTTCATTTAGCTACTCCAAAGTTTCTCACAGCTAACTATTCCTGAGATCCCAGGGCAACATTCTCAACCTGTCAAATCTAACACCCTCTTTCATTAAAATAGACTCTCTAACTCCATGGCTTGAAGTAAAATTCATTGATAGAATAACCCATCTTTACATATGATCTGAAACATTTATATAGTGTCTTAACTGTAATAAAGAGGAGACATGAAAGTAATTTAGAATAAGTGACTTCTTTCTTTCTTTCACCCCTCAGCTCTGTGGAACATAGTAGAGAACATCTCAATGTCTGTGTCCATCTGCATCTCTAGTCTGTATTCTGTATGTCATTGTTGCTCTGATTGTCAATTCTGATTGCATGCCAGTAGAAGAGATCTCAGGCTGAAAGACACTGCAGTGAGACAGAGCTTGAAGGCGGTAAGCAGTGGCAAGTATAGATTTATAAAATGATTAATTTAATATAAAAATTAGCAAAGCTCATGCATACAGTTTGAAAGCATATAATTCTTGTTTATTGGTTGGTCTGGGGGTGGATGGGGGGGGTGTCTGATGTGGGCAGGCAGGAACTAAAGTAAGGAAGCATATGCAATAAAGACTCAGCTCTGTGGATCTGGGAGGAGCTTGTGATAATCCCTTTTAATCAGCTCTCCAATGGTGATGCAAAGTCTTTGGTCTGTGGACCACACATAACAAGCAAGGAACCAGTGCTTGAGGAAGCACTCAATGCTTACCTCATCTAATAGATACATTTAGATTTCAGAGGAGTAAAATACTTACAACTGAATATTGATGACACTTTCTTTAGAATTGAATTTTTGAAGTAAGACATATGTATATGACACACACACTATATATATATATATGTATATATATATTATATATATATTATATATATATATATATATATATAATGGGCAATGTGACAATTTCAAAGACAAATATATACAGGGCTAACCTATTGATGAGTCAACTATATCAAGGCATGACTTTGGTAATGATGATAAACCCTGGGGAAAGTTTGAAAGGAACAAGTTATATCTTCATCATTTTCACTGTAGTTTCATTTTGGATAATTCAATGCATACTGACACTGAGCAAAAATATTGTACTTTATGCAAAACACAATTTGTCTCTGAGCTCGGAAATGACAGGTTTTTAGCCTATATCCATATCTGGTGGGACTTCAAAGACATGTGACACACAGGACCGTTCTCTGTTGTGACCACTTGTCTCATTCACTGTGGAACGTCTACCGTTCCATCTCTACTCAATAAGATCAGTGGTAGCCAGACAGTGGTGGCTCACACCTTTGATCCTAGCATTCCAGGAGCCAGAAGCAGGGAGTTCTCTGAGATCACAGCCAGCGTGGTCTACAGAGGGAGTTCCAGGACAGAGAAAACCTGTCTCAAAAACCAAACCAAACCAACCAAACAAACAAAATTAGTGGTGATTCCCAGCCTTGAAGCAATCAAAACATTCTCTCAAGCTCCCATTATACCCTCACCTGCTCACCTGACAGCCACTAACTTACAAGAGCCGAGAAGGAAGAACAATTGCTAGCAGAAGCTTCCAGAATCACATTGCACCAGAAACTATTTCCTTGGGAAGGAGTCAGGCTGGGCTGTGTCCTCCACATTGAATTTGCTAGTCTATGGAAGGACAAGAATGACTTGACTCACACAGCCATTCTGATTGCCAAGAAGATAGAAACTAATGGTTAAGATGTAGCTTGAGATAGAAGTACAGTTTCCTAGGTACACACCAGTGATGCTTCTACTAAAACTATCAAGTGAGGATAAGGTGACAGTGTGCTATTCATTAACATCCCAGAGAAGAGTGGGGAGTAGATGTGTTAGGACCAGGTCCTGGATGCTGCCTCCTCTTCCAGCTCTGTCTGATGCCAGGTTCCTTTGCATCCTCTTCTCATACTTTTATTTTGGCCTTTTGTGGTTTTTAGAAGCTCTTTTAGGTCTCAGGGTCTCTCATACCCACTGCTTTCTGTGCTGAGGATGGTCTACATTCTTGTTTGGATGGGTCTAGTTGCTTTTTAGCTATAATCGAATGACTCAGGAAAGCTTCCCTGGATGTCCAAGAATGAGTCACTGGTGGTAGGTACCTCTTTCTGTCACCCTATATTGTACCAACCACAGTGTTCTAAATCAACTCCTTCTTAAAGTCTGCCTTTGCTCCTGGATGATAACTCCCAGAGGGCAGAGACTTTGTCCGTCTGGTTGCCTAGCGCGAAGGTTTGACAGCGAATAGATGGTTAGTGGTTGTGTGATGAACGGACGTGAGACGAGGCCAGGCCAGCAGTCCGTGGTCAGATTAAACACAACTGAGAAATGTGGTATGGAAAGAAGTCCCTCCAGAAGAAGGCAGTTGGAATGTGGAGGAGTTGGCTGGATACCAGCTCTCTGACTTCCAGCAATTCCTTCAGGTCCCGTTGGGTACATCACACTGGTGGTTGTGTACTAGCTACTGCTGACAGCAGGAGTCAGGGATGTGCAGAGAAAGATAATGCCAGAGAATCAGGCCCAGGATTCTAGTGGGTCTGAGTCAGCACATCTATTGGGAAGTTCGAGAAACATTTTGACTTTTGTTTTGCTGGGAAGTAAATTCATATTTCATTTGTATTTTTTTTTTAAATTTTATTGTTTGAGACAGGGTTTTGTCATGCCTTGGCTATTCTGGAACTCACTATGTAGACCAGGCTGGCCTCAAACTCATACATATCTGCCTGCCTCTGCCTCCCAAGGGTTGAGATGCCACTACATCCAGTTGGTGAATGCATGTTAAAGCAGGGTCCTGGGTTATTTCCAGCATCTCCAGTTTCTGGCTTTTGGAGAGATGTCTTAATTCCATCCACTTCCCATCATCTTATCTGTTCTTGGGAACATTATCTATCTCAAAGACCGGCTTACAGCAGGACTAAAAGATGTGGTCAAATGAAGGCCCTTGTACATTGTAAAAGCTTATGCAAGTTATCCTCAGCTACATATATGGTTGTGACTTTACTGTGAGTCCCAAGCAGGTTTGTTCATGCTGAGTCTAATATGCAGGGAAACACTGGGGATAACTGCCCAGGATGCCTTTGTTCAGTGGTCACACCCTGCAACACTTAGCAAACATTTGACCTCCCACGGCACGCAAGGGCTCTCCTGGGCCCTTAGAATTAAGGATCCACAAAGCCATGCAGATTGTAGTAAACGCTATGAAACTGACTAAAGCGAGTAAGGAATTTGAGAAGAGGATGTCTGGATTGTACCGTTTTCCTTGAGGTAGTCAGTAAGGTTTATAACAATTGAGTAGCTAGCTGTCTGGACAGGAAAGCCAAATGACCCCTGAAGAAGATTACCGGAATTTGTATGATGCTGTTTAATTTGATCTATTCAATAATCTTGAAAGGCAGATGATTTTACAGAAGAGGAAGAAGCACGGAAATGCAACACTGTGTCCAACGTAATGCAACGGAGGAATACAGGTAAGTCCGGATCCTTCAGAGCTTCTATGCGTCCTTCCCACAGCTGTCTCCTCACTCCATATGCTCACCCACCTTATTTTCTCTTCCCGAGGTAAACTGGATCCTTCCCTTAGCATTCTCTTAGAACTTGGACAAAGAGGAGAGTAGTTGAGCTGATCGTTTAACATACAAATATTTTCACAAGGATGTCCCTTCTAAACTCTAAAAGCTGTCTCACAGGCACCATTTTCTGTACCTCCCCAGCCACTGGCCTGCTGATGACATCACAACCTCTTGCTTCTAACCGGTCTCTATGCTTCCAGCTCACTCTCTCTGCAGCGGCTGGGCATCTGATATTTTACAAATGCAAATTGGATCACATCATTCTGGGCTGAAAACCTCCGGTGGCTTCCCACTGGCACTCAGAATAGAATTTAGCTTCTCATCCTGACCTCCAACCCAGCATGATCCAGGTCCTGGCCATCTTCCCAACTTCACCTTGTCCCACCTTTCCCCCTGTGGATCCTGTCTCAGTCACTCAGCTCTGTTTTTCAGCCCCTCCAACAGGACCTGCTTTTTGCCTGCTTTGTACCTAACGTGCTTTTGTTCATTATAGTCTTCAGATTTAGTGCTACTTGCTTCTTCTAGTTGTCCTGCCTGAACTGGAATTCTTTCTTTTATGCTCCGGAGTTGTTGGTAAAGGAGGGAGCTTGGGGGCTAGGTCTAGCTATGGTACAAGGCTTCATGACAGACCTGAAGATCCTGTAAGTGGATGTATGTGTATGTGTGTGTCTGTGTGTGTGTGTGCACACGCGCGCTCCCCTCTTTTCAATGTCATCCAAATCAAGCGATTTACTTTGAATCAATAGATTATGGCAAAGGTGATGGGATACTGTTTCTGTAACACAGTGTCCAAAGAAGGTGACTTTTTTGTTGCCAGCAGACAGCCTATTCCTTATTAGCTTGCCTACTTTGATGAAATTAGTTTCCATATTGAAGAGAGCCATGTGGCAAGAGACTGAGGGTGGCCTCTGGCCACCACCCATTAAGGAATTTAGGTCCTCAGCACAATAACCCACAGGAATCTGAGGGCTTAGAAATGAGTTGGAAGCAGAGAATTCAGAAAGGTTCACAGACCCTGAGCTGTCTCCCCGATGCAGCCTTCTGAAGACTTGAGACAGAAGCCGAGAAACAATGAATGAGTGTGGTTGTAGGGTGCTCAGCTGGGAAATTCGTTACACAGGAGCGGATAACTAGCAGTCAGAACATTCACTTGTAAGCGTTGTATGAATGAGTGAGTGATTTTTTTTTTTTCATGTCCTCAATCTCCAAAATAGGGATGGAGAAGAAAGTGCCTCGAATACCAAGATCAAGCCCATCTCCATGTGGCTGTTGGCTCTCAAAGCCCACATAACAGACCCTGGTTAGAATGCCTTTTGGGCCACTGAGAAGCCAGTTTCAAGCAAGAGGACATACCTTTGACCTTACCTTTCCAAGACCTTATTCTTCCTCCCACTGGGATCCCATGATGTACTAATATGGCTGGGATCCAGGGATGTCCTAAGATGATGGATTTTGTAAGCCAATATGCATCTTTCTGACTATGCCTGAGTTCCTCAATGGCACACACACAGCCCTTCCTATTTTCTTGGTTATCATCAATGCCATCCTCATATGCTGGGACCCCCAAAATGAATAATTCATGGTTTATGAGTATACTTCATGAATATACAGGATGCCATATAAAATAACATAAATGTTTCCTAATAGAATTAATACACTTTCCAAGCAGTTCAGCTTGAGGCAATTATTGCACTTCCTGGGAGATACAAATTACTTTGCCCTCAGCCTCATGCCAAATAACCCCCCTAAGACACACACTAATTACCCAGAAATACACTGCCTGCCATAGCTCATTGACTAATTGACAATCAGTTTAAAACTTCAGCAAAATATCTTAAAACTTGGGCTTCACATTTATCAGGGAAACAAATTTTGTTTATCTCCTCATTTTGGTCTGCCTCATTGGCAAAGTTGTAGTATGGGCTGTAAGTAATGACCGAGCAGGCTTATTAAAATGATCAACGGTGAAGGAACAGCATTCCATCATACTGTATAGCATTTCCATCTCTCATTTCTGTGATTCTATTAAGAACAATTACCAATAATATGTCCGTTAATGTGATACAAAAATAGAATGCAACCGTGTATGTAATAGTTATTGCTAATGTGGTCTATCAAGCTCCATGCACAGCTGTCACACACTCCTCTCTCATGCACTCTCAGAATGGCCTTTGGGTGCTCAGTGCCCTTTATATTCTGATCCAAGTACATGCACCCACACAGCATATGTTATACCTATTCATATTCTTCCTGCTTCAAAAGTAAGTTGTTGGTAAAAGCCAAACCCCTTGGAATTGTTCTTTACTATATACCAGTAAATAAATACATAGTATTTACTCTGGGAATTTACATACTCCTGCTCATGATTTTCTGAAATAGTCCAGTCTTATAGAGAAATATATCCAAATTTCAAAAAACTGGGATGTAACCCATTCATGTAATAGTTTTAGGTACATTGGAACAGATATGGAGGAGTGCAGAGTTGGAGGAGGACATTCTTGGTGGGGCTTCTGGACTGGCATCCCTGTTAAGATTTCATCTGGTTGCAACCACAGGATCTTCAAGCTCGAGAAGTGGCTTGAACAATGAGGGAATTATCTTCCACACAAAACAAGACTTTCAAAAGCAGGAAGAAAGGAGCTTTGCTAGGGATGTCTTTCTGTATGCTGTGAATGTGTTGCTCTGATTGTTGCTAAATAAAATGCTGATTGGCCAGTAGCCAGGCAGGAAGTATAGTATAGGTGGGATGAGCAGAGAGGAGGATGCTGGTAAGTGGAAGGTTGAGTCAGGAGATGCTGTCAGGCGCTGCCATGAGAAGTAAGTTGTAAAGATACCGGTAAACCACGAGCCACGTGACAAGGTATAGATTTATAGAAATGGGTTAATTTAAGATATAAGAGCTAGATAGAAAGAAGCCTGCCACGGCCATACAGTTTATAAGTAATATAAGTCTCTGTGTGTTTACTTGGGTCTGAGTGGCTGTAGGAGCCGGGTGGGCACAGGAAAACTCCGGCTACAGGGCTTGGTGCTGTGAATTTGATGGCACCAAATCCCAGCTCCTTTTCCTTTTCTATTTGTCTTCCATCTTCTGCATGCTGTCTGGGTACCTCTTACTCTTGATATGATGACTTCTAGGTGTCCATCAGTAGGACTGGCCTGCCTCGGTCACATCTGACAGGTCCATCAGGGGACAGCAGCTTTGATCCATGTCCTCAGCCAGCTTTGGCTTGAGATTCAATAACCCAAATAATCACAATTGCTACAGGTGCCTACCAGAGAGTCCTCAAAAGAGGACTTAGCAGGACCCAGTGCTAAGCAAACTAAGTAAATGTGCTAAATAAGCAACATTTTATTAAAAGGGGTCAAGCAGGTTCTAGAGTGGGAAATGCCATAGACATAGAGGTCTGATAGAAGAGGGGCTAATGTGGAATTCCAGTGGCTATGATTTAGGTAGGCAATAGGAGAAGAAGAGGGGCCCTGAGTGGAATTACCATGGGAATCACTTTGGGAGAGGAGCAATAGCATGGATCTAGGAAGACATAAAAACACTTCTGTAGGAGAAGTATGTTCAGAAGAGAAGAGGGACCTCTTGAGGAGGTATGTCACACATCCTTACCATGTGCACATTCACAATACTCTTTGGTCAGAATTCAACGTGTTTTCCAATCAGGAGATGACCTGAGCCTCTGATCCTTCTGCACTTCTGGATAACAGGTGTGTGCCACCACACCCACTTATGTGGTGCTGGGGAAGCAAACCCAGGACTTGGTGCTTGCTTGGTAAGCACTCTACCCATTGAGTTATATCCATTGTAAAGGTGACACATTCTTAAAGGCATTCCCTCCCACTTTTTTTTTTGACTATTTGCTAAGGAGGGATTTTCAGTATGGTTACACATTTGAATAAGATTTTTTTTTAAATGCCAAAAATTTGACTTTTACCAACAACTTACTTTTTTTTTAGATTTCTGGGGAAGTAAAAGTGGTTGTGTGTGTGTGTGTGTGTATATGTGTGTGTGTGTGTGTGTATATATATATATATATATATAAATTTACTGATAGAAGGGATGAGTAGCATCCTACTGACAGAGACTGATAAGATACACAGGGTAATATTCTGCCACTGAATCGCCTCAGCTAGATGATTCCCATATAATGCTGTTCTGCAGGTCATTTGAGTGCAGTTAACCCGAGGCTGAAGTTCAATCATGATTTGACAAAATCCAACCACAGATGCATGGCTGCCTTCCAACTTCAGTGCTCGTCTACAAGAAGAGTCCTAACATGGATGGTAGTTGATAGTCTTCATCAACATCAACAAATATCAGGAATGAAGCAATGGACCTGGATCTTCACATGTTTGTTAGTGATGGACAGCCTTCTTGGCCAATTGGTAATAGAAAGTTGTTGGCAACGGAAGAAGCTTCCCCCAATTTTCTGTGATGTTCACAATGTAATCATCACAAGCACGATGCATTTTCATTTGCATTATTAACATTTTTGTAAGTCTAGGCCAGAGGCTGACAAAGTTAATCAAGTGCTGTATTGTAAGTCTTTAGGCATCTTTATGTTTTGTGGTTGAGAGATGTCTCATTCCCCTCCCCTCCCCTCCCTCCTCTACTCCCTCTTCTTCCCTCCTCTGCTCTCCCCTCTCCCTCCTTTTTCTCCTCTCATCTGCTTCCTTCCTCTTCCCTTCCTTCCCATTTCTCTTTTCTTTTTTCTTCCCCCCCTTTTCTCCCCTCATCTCTTAAAAAAAAATGTGAACACGTATGGGTCGCACAACACTGATGTTTGCCTGGATTTGGTGCATGTGCTGTGGTTTGCTGACCTCTGGTGTGGACACTTACCACACACTAAGTCAAGCCCTGTGCTGGCTAATTTCTGTGGTGTGAGTGTTCTATGAGCTCTCACTATAGTGACATTGTACACGGAGTCAGAAAGAACAGCACACCATGACAGCATGTCTCCAGTTTCAGGCAGCCAATACCCTCACAAGCATAAGACCCATCCAATTACTATGATGAAGTGTTTAAAATGTTTGTTCATTGTTCTTTTAGTAAGCATCTTAATTTTCAGCACATATAGTCCAATTTTTAATAATGGCTGTGCTTAGCCATCAACTCCAAACCATTCTGAAAATACAGCTGCCATCTTTTGTTAACTAAGAATGGACTCTCGTGTGTCACTGGGTAGGATCCTGCATCTTTATTTTTCCCAAAGCTTCCTAGGGGATTTCTGGGTACACCTCAGTTATCAGTGCATCTGGCCCTGTGCATGGTTGCCTGGGTTTCAAAACCTGTGGGTTCCATTATCAGAAGTCTCTGATGGAGCCCTTCTAGTCTCTCCCTGCTTATCCTACTCACCGGCTTCTAACGGTGCATCGCCAGAGTTATCACTGCTCTGCAAGCCTGGCACAGCCTCCCTGGTCCTCTGCTCTCATTAACCACCTTGCTGCTTTGATGGCTGAACAGTTTGCCAGCTTTAAGCTTAAATATTTATTTGTAACTCGTGGGTAGCATTCCCACCTTTCCTCTCTCTGGGAACTAGTGCCTGGCATATAGCTAGTACACTCTAGATATGAGAAGAATCAATCTTCCAGGAGTACCCGGGTTCCAGGGGTCCGTTGTCCGTGGGAAGAGACAGTCAGATCATGGAGGCTTTGTGGGCATCATTTACCTGTTCAAGCTCCCCACGGCCAGCGGACTTGGGAAGAGTGTGTGGTCTATGAGGGACTGGCGATCGGTGGGAGGGAAAACAGCAGTCTTTCTGATTTGACCATCTCTTCCAGGGGTTAAGTGGGTTTCCTGTGGCTCTACTGGAAAGTTCTGGCTCCTGGGCTCCATTGACCTCCTCTCTCCTCTTTGTCCCTGTAATACTGAGTACCCTGCTTCCTGCTGGTGCTTATCTCCAGATTGTCTTTCCCTCCCCTTCACCCTTTCACCTCCCTCTGCAGCAACTCTCCTGCATTAAGTTCCCTCTCTCCAGCTCTTTTGTTCCTAGGACCCCGTCAGATGAAGCCTGACATGCTGTGATGAGGGGCCTGGCCTCACGTTCTCTGTGGGCTATTCCACTCAAAGCACCGTGGCAGGAGCATTCCATGATGAAATGGAGCTCTCCTAGTTGCTTCCTAGAAGATTCAGTTAGCAGACATACTGGCAGTTTGGGGGAACCCTAGGGAATTTGGAGAGAGCCTTGAAGAATCTGAGAACTTTCCGTCACTCCACGCCACATGTTACGTATGTGTGTAATCAGTTTTGTTCTGGGATGGGAGCCCATAGCTTTCATCAAGATTCTCCAAGGGAATCCAAAATATGTTAAGATCTATTGGGCTAGTTTTGTAGGGAGACCAGTTAGGAGTCCAGTGGGTCGATGTTCAGCGTGGGTCCTAGCGGGAAATGGAACTGACCTGAGAGGATGCAGATGGAGACTTTAGAGAGGGGACCACCTTCAGAAGATGGGCAGAGCGATGGGGCGAACAGAAGACGGCAGCCTCTCCAGGTTAGCAACTATGTAAACTATTAGACTCTGTAGTGTCACAGGAAGATCCTGGGTGACTGGGGCTTGCGATGGCTACAGTCACTCAATAGAAGCAGAGTTTTGGGGGACTCAGAGAGGGACAAAGGAAGAGGGCCTGGTTGACCACTATCGTCTTGCCCTGGCAAGCCAGTCTGAGTGATGTGGTGGGCAGGGCAGAGAGTGGTAGAGAATGTGGGTAAACCGACGGCACGGGACAGAGCAGCGTGGGTGGAGAGTCACCAGCACACACTGAACCCACACTGAACACACTGCCTCAACCGCCCCAGAGGGAAGTGGTCCGTCATGTTTGGTAGCTCCGGGCAACTGTCACTCCCCATCTGATCTGGATTTTGCTTTTTTTGATCAGATCTTTTCCCACTAACTCAGCTCTGCCTCCAAAAGCCAGATCAAGAGACGCAAAACACAGATTGCTCTGTTGTTAACTTCACTTTTCCATTGTGACTTACAAGCTCTTTGACCTCGGAAGTCACAAAAATGTGCCTGGGCCTCATCCATAAAGGACACGAGCTGGATTTGATGTTCTCTGTGGTACCTTCTGGCTTTAACAGTTTTTGATGTTCGGAGAGGGTCTTTGGCTCTTTCCCGCTTAAAGGCCTCCAGTGTTCTGACTCCTTCTAAGGAGGTGGGCACCCTTCCCTTGTCCGTTGTCATTGCAGTGGTATGGAGGCTGCAGGAGGGCAATGGTGACTGTGCCCTGGTCCCTGCAAAGAGCAGCCTGTGCATTATCAACATTTATCGACTCTGGTCATGCTGTTCATCGTTGGCATTTGTATAGAAATGCTTCCCTCTATGGCGGTGTCTAAGTGCTATAGTGGCCACAGAGGTGTTGAGTTTGCCCATCTATTTGTATGACGTTCTGTGTCCGAGAGAAACATCACATACAAAACCAGGCCTGGCATCCTTGTTTACCGGGCTGGCGGAGGAGATTGAGGATTGCTGCAGGAGGGAGCTGGCTTTCGTATGCATTTTTTTTTTCCTTTTTAGCTTTAATTTTATTAGCTGATGCAAATGATCTGTTCCACAAATGTAAAACAAAAGGACAAGAAAATGATCCCTGTGTCAACATCAGGATGTCTGACTTAAAATCCCATTCAAACAACTCCCTAAAAATGATCAGACACTGAATTCATTATTTTTCTGACTTTGACAAAACCAGTCTGCACAAAGCAGCAGCCCCATGAGGTTATGGATAAACCAACCACGTTAAAACTTAGCATTTTCATGTCAGTCACAGATTTTCTTAAGGGCCAAGTTACTGTTTAAGGACTAATGTGTTTGGAGAGGAGAAAAAAAAAAAAAAACCCGCACCGTGTTATTAGGCAGAATCCCTTTTACATGCAGGGTCTGAATCAGTTTGGCCTCGATTGTGTCTCCTGCTTTATTGTCCTACTTCAAACACAGGGCCGTGGGCATCATCTCAAGGAAGGGCCGATTGAACTGTCGCCCTGACACTTGTCAGCTGTGGATAATACGGGTTTCAGTCTGTCATGCTTTCACAGAAATGAACCGTGACAGAGATAGACTTTTGAATAGAAAAAGCAGTTTTACTGTGGATAACCTTTCTTGAATAAATGCAACAAATAATAAAACCTGAAGGGGAGGAAGGGGGGGGGGAAACGTACCGTAGAAGAGCAGGGGACGTTCAGAACCAAATGGTTATTATCCTTCTGGGCCATCAAAAATTGCCCATTTATCAAAAAATGTGTTATTGAGAGTAAAGGTAGGAGTACTATGATTATCATAAAAATGATGACAAGCGAGTCTGTGCGGTCCACAGTATAATATCGTATAACAAACCCCAGATACAGCTCACCGGGATTAAAAACAGAGGCAGTGTGTGAACGCAAAATGCAATCCACAATTGTTCTTTGAAAAATGGTGGCGCATGTCTTAATTAACAGAGCGAAAGAAGAATCAGAAACTCTTTTTATTTAATTTCTTCTTCTTTTTAATTGAAAAAAGAAAGAAAGAACTCCCAACAGAAACTGTGCAAAAGTCCACATTTCAATCAGGACAGTCAAAAGAATGATTTGAATTTACAGGCCTGTAATTGGAACAAATTGGAAACAAAAGAAGAACTCATTCAAGCCACGTGATGTGGCCACAGGGCTGCTGTGTACAGTATGTTCTGGAAAAAAAAAATCATGTTTCTTGAAAGCAAAGAACTCCACTGCAGCCTCCAAGCAATTTGCATAAATGTCTCTACCATGATTTTTTTTTTATTTATGGGACCTAAGTTTCTAATTAAATACTAATTAATACTATCACCAGAATTGTCTCCCATCCCCAGCTCTTCATAGCTTTGTCACTTTGATTAATGCGCAGTCATTTATTAACTTATTTAACAAGCCGGGGTGCCTCGTGACAAACTAGATTAAATTATCCTCATAACAGTCTCATTACTGAAAAAAAGAGAGAGTTTTAAACTTAATAAAAATTATCCTCAATAATGTTAAAGCCTTTTCACCGTACCCTTAAAAGATAGGAATAGGTTTCTTGTTTGATTTATAATATATGGAGTTGTATAAAGCATCCATTAATAAAATTTATAAGTTCATTTAAGCTTGCATATTACAGTAGTGCTGTAGCCGTGGGTGCTTATTATTTAACTTTTGCTGTAGTTATGAAGATAATTAATGTCCTGACCAGACAGGGACTAAAATACCCACTAGAATGAGATAATTAGAGACATAAATAATGTTTAGATTCTTGTGGGCTGCTTTCTAAATTAATTGTTTTGTTTTCTATCCAAACTTGATAAAGAAAATAAGAGTTTACCAAGACACTGGGCAATGAAGGTTAGGAGTTTGTCTCTGGATTGACAAACCCTCAAGAGACCGGGCTCTGTCTGTGCTGGAGTAGGGAGATGTCTGTGGCAACTGGTCACCCTGGCTGAACGTTCAGCCCTCATCACTCTCCCTGGCTCCCTCAAGTGGCCAGGTCCGGTGCCAAGCCCATCCTGGCAAGGCTTGCTTGGTAATGGACTAGTTGGGCAGCTGAACAAGATGACTCAGAAATGGGGACTGAAGAGATGTCTTCTCTCAGTGGTGAGGTAAAACTCAAGTCTCAGATTCGAAAGAGAAAGTGCTCCATGTATGTGCCTGCCCTGACAAACCGCGGGGAGGAAGTTGTGGCTTCTAGACCCCACTGGTCTGCAAAGTAAATATGCATAAACAATTGAACACACATGGAGAATGGAGTGCTGACACCCGTTGGGCTACTGTTTAAAGCTGGTATGCACACTGTTCAAGGGCATCTTCTGTCCTTGGCGCTTGCTAAAACGGCACCCTTTCAAGATCCTGGTGCACTATGTAAGCCCTAGGAGAAGGTCCCATCCTTCATTCTTCCAGCCCCTTGGAATCCTTTGATGCTTTGATGGAAATGAGTTCATGACTATGTTTTCTTTAAGGTTCTAGTGTTCTGAGTTTTGCGGTGGAGGGGCTGTTGAAAAGAAGCATTTGCTCTTTGGCCACAACAAGTAAGGCTAACACGTTGCCATCTACAAAACCCTTTGACATACGTATACTGTGCTGTCTCTGTCCAGCTGGACTCCTGCGAAATTCCTAAGGAGGGCTAGTTAGCATGGCTGCTGAGAAGTTGCTCGTGATTTTAGCTCACCTGGCGCTTTCCCCTTCTGCTTCTGGGGTCTTCTCTGCTGTGTGCGCTTCGGCCTCTCTCCCCACCCTTTCTTCCTTTCATTCTTCTTTTCCTTCTTATGTACGAAGTTTTCCTTGCTTCAGAGCAGAGAGAGCAAGAACTCTACTTTGTTCTGACACTAGCTAGCCAAACTGGCAAAGGCTATTTTGGCAGCAATTCTGTGCAGGGGGGAATGGTTCCGAGAGTTTTATCTGAGGTTAGAGTGCTTTGGATGGTAGTATCTGCTATTCACACCCCACCCCTGGGTAGTGAGCAGAGGACAAAAATGTCTTTACTATTTATTTCCCTTGGTTAGCAGTAAGACCCCATTTTTGCAAGTCTTTTAGTAGAGATCTATTAGTATGTGGTGGCTTTGGCCGAAGAGAGATCAATAGTAGATGACGTGTTGGCTACATGTTTCTCTAGGCCTCTTGGAGGCAACTTTATTTGAATTTTGTGTGTTACATTCCTAGATTTGTCCAGTATTCCTCTTGGTACGCAGACCAAATTCACTTAGGCAGGGCATCTCTAGGAGGAACAAGTGAGGTTTCGCAGACTGAAGTAAAGGTACAGTGAGGGAAGAGCCCAGGAAGGTGAAATCCCTGATGCTTCTTTTCCTGTCTAGAGCCTTCTTGTGAATACCCTTGGCTTTTTAATTTTGGCCTCAGGGCTGGAGAGTAGAGTGAATATGGCCACATGGACTGGGACCATAGATTAAGGATGCAAAGTTGGAAGAACAGCTACATTGCTTTTCAGTGGCTCTCAAACAGTAGTGGCAAAACCAAGTCCAAGTGCAGATTCTCTGCCTCCACTTTCACAGTTGCTGATTCAGTCTTTCTGGGATGGGACTCAAGAGCATGCATTTATAACAGGCTTCCAGGCACACAGATGCAAAGGAACAGTCGATGGACCAGTTGTTATGAAGTGCTGGATGAAGAAGGGAAGAAAGAGAACATGGAGGACTGATAGAGAGTGAGGGAGTTTTGTTTGAATCATCTTTACCCTCCAGGACAGTCCTGAGATCTAGTATAGACCCTGCTTACCTAGGGCTGCATCTTCAGGTATGTGTGTGTGTGTGTGTGTGTGTGT
Organism: Peromyscus leucopus; assembly: GCF_004664715.2. Lineage (NCBI taxonomy): Eukaryota > Metazoa > Chordata > Mammalia > Rodentia > Cricetidae > Peromyscus > Peromyscus leucopus. Next base: position 41,166,525 of record NC_051072.1, read on the forward strand.
GTGTGTGTGTAGGTGCCCCCTACAGCTACAGAGAGAAGTTTGGTCACATGAACATCTCCTAGGTTCTTATCAACACCTCTAAGCACTTTCTCCGGAGGATGGACTTAAATTCGTGCCTACACAGTATCTACCTGAGGTTGTGACATTAAGATTTGACTCTTTGTATTCATCCCTTCATTCCGATAGAAAAATCCTTCATTGAGGCTGAGTCTGAAGGAGATGGGGGTACAGTTGCGTCCTGAAGCCAGGGCTGCTGTAAGCATTTGAGTAAAAAGATTATCTACAGAGGGGTCCTATTTCCCACCTCCAAAGCAACTCCCTAGAAAAACCAAGGTATGAAAATTGCCTTAATTAAATTAGCAGAAGCACCCCTGACATAATCTGAATTGGAGTCCACCATGATGCATCTGCCCCTGCTCCCCAACAGTCAGGTTTATTGTTTAAGTAACATGAGAAGACCAAGGGATGCAGAGGGTAAGGAGCCCTCTCCCTCCCCTCCACAACTTCAGAACTTCTTCATCATCCAGCGAGGACTTCCTGACCGATTGGAATTTCTCATGTGGTCCTGCCGTACTGGGATGGAGTCACCACAAGTGAACACAGTTCAATACAATGAACATTCACACTCACAGACAAATGCCAGGCACAGTGCTGGGTGCTGGCAGCAGGTGGACATGGAAGAAGCTCTCTTGTAGATTGGTGTGATTGTGGCCCTTTGAGGGACAGCAGTTCCCTATTCCTGAGCTAAAAGAGTAAGTGGTGAGGCCATCTGAGATAGTGTTGACCTTTTGGCATCTTCCAGCCACTTGGCAGAGTACAGAATACTTGTGTCCAGATGTTTCCATCAATGGCTTTGAAATGCAGCTGTGGACACAGGCAGAAAGGAGAGACAGGGTTGGAGCACATATCTCTACCACCTGGGTTTTATAAAATTATCCACTGAGAATGGCAGAGAACACTGAAAAGCTTGCTTTTGTCTTTTAGAGTCTTGTGTCTTATACATTTCCATTTTGGCAGAATATTTGAGATGAAGAAAATGCCAGTCTATTAGTAATATCTAAAAATAAGTAAAGTGATGTGACTATGAGCCCAGTTATTCCCTTGCTTCTCTGCTGCATGAACACTGTGAAATAGTGCCATAGACTATTGGCTTGGAGTACCATGAAAAGCAGCCTTGAAGTGCTGGGTACCAAGTCTAGGTAGACAGAGGAAGGAAGCAAGCCACAAGGGAGCTGAGAAAATGGGGAAAATTGGAAATAGAAAATATGGGGAGAAAAGGGTTGGAGAACCTTGAAAAGAATTTGGTGGAATTGAGTGAGTAAGGTTCATAGGAGAGACCGTTGTGATTAGAGAGCAAAGGAAAAACCAAAACCCAATCAGAGATTGTCTCAGGTGGGAGGACTCCAGGTGGTTTCCAAGGTTGGCATGGAGTCAGGAGAGTAGAAATAAGAAAATGGAGGGCAAATGTGTTGGGTGTTCTGTCCACATGGATACTGAAATCTCTGATGTGATGGTAAGGTCTGAGATACAGCAAAGAGCAATCCATTAACACAGGGACAGAGATGTGGAGTGCTGGTGGGCAAGAAGATAGGATAAAGGAGACAAGTAGAAGACAGATGGTCTCTTGGAGGACAAAGAAGATATAGATCATGTCTTTGACAGTCATGGGAAGGTGAGGTACACCCTTTGTGGAGTATGGGGATGGGGCGGGCTGTACCCTGGTTCGAACCCTGATCCAGGGAAGCAGGGATAGAAAGGGAATTGCTGTCCCACCAAGGTAAAGGGGGCTGCTTGCCATCTAATGAGGTTTATGAAGGAGCTGAGAAAGTCTTTGGAGTGAGGGCTCCATGGAACAGGCATCAGAGAAGATGAAGGCAGACTTGGCTATGGGAGGAGAGGGAACAGCCAAGGGCTCTTCAGACCTGAGCCATCTTCCACCATGTGGGTGTTCTGCTGTCAAATTCTCTACTTAGGAGGCCTTAGTGAACTAAGCAACTTCATACACATGAATGAGTCACTCCAAAACACAAAATTGGCCAGGCGGCACTGGCACACACCTTTAATTCCAGCACTTAGGAGGCAGAGCCAGGCAGATCTCTGTGAGTTCGAGGCCAGCCTGGTCTACAAAGTGAGTTCCAGGACAGGCACCAAAACTACACAGAGAAACCCTGTCTCAAACAAACATGCAAACAAACAAACAAACTACCCTCACAAAATCAGCTATCTGTTGATGCGGATAATGGCAGTGGGAAATCATCAGACTATCCATTGGAAAATGCACAACCCTTTCCTTAGTTTCCCTCCCCAAGTGATTTCTCTGATGTTTCCTGTAACTGCTCATGAATAATGAGAACATACTATTTCAGGAAATAGGACAAGCTACCTCCCATGCCACCCCCACCTACTCCACCCCTGCCAGGTTCCTTCTCTGTCAGAACTGCAGAACAACCCGTACTCTGTCGATCACAGCAGTGGTGGCGATGGTGGCCGTGACCCCTCCTGCCTTAGCAGAGCCCATGCCTTTCCCACCTGGCCTCAAGAATGTCACTTTACTCACGTTGCAGTGTGCCCAGGCATCCAGTGACCTTCTAATTCTCCTTTCTTGATGAAGCTACCACGAGTACTTTGAGTGTGTTACAAACGATTGATTGAATGATTGATTGATTGATTGTTGTTGTTAGTTGAGCTAAGTGAGTCCAAAGCTGGAATGCCCTGACCAAGGCCAGCGACTTCCGAGGAAGATGCATTTTTTTTTTCACATGCAGTTGGACACACACTGCATGCTTCTGAAACTACTTCTCTTCATTCATGCAGCCTCACTTGTCCCCCTGCCTCCTCCTGCATGTCTGTGCCACCCCACACCATCAGCTCTTCCACTCTCTGTTCACCACTGACAGCTTTGTGTGAATGTTTTTCAAATGAAGATTCATTATCATTCTCTTTCAAGGCTAGCACCATCTCCGGCTATAAGGACCTTTTTTTTTTTTTTTTTTTTTTTGAAGGGGTGCTGAACATATTGAAATTTGAGGGTCATTCTTCTTCTCCAAACACCTGCAAAATGCCTTTTAAAATGAGCCAGTTTCAGGGTATGGTTTTTCTTTATTCGAGCAAATGCATTCAGAATGTGTTATGCAGGTGTTTTGATGAGAACCCAGAAACACCTCGAGACACTGTACTTCTTTGAAATGTGAGAATTGAACATCATTGCTATTCCAGGACAGGTCTTGTGTATAAAGAAGCTTTTAGTTTCTTTAATTTGCATTATCTCATTTACTTCTTAGAACTCGGTCAATTAGCAACAGTGTGGTTTGCAGGTTAAGTGAAAGGAAACCAGAAGAAACCCATTGAAATTTGCACATTTAGTTTTTAGTACAGCCAGGACTACAGCCAAGGTCCTGGCTTTATGTCCAGTTTTCTCTTCCAGATTATCCTGCCATTCAGTGCAAAGGAGAGATTGGACAGTAAGATTGTTCCTGATCTGGTACATGACAAGTTAGAGCTGGAAAGGACCAGTGCTACATCTAATCTAAGTCCCTGCTTCTTAGACATCCCATAGATATAGCCATGGGAGATGTAAAACACAAGACTGAACACCTAGAAAAACTATCCCTGGAAAAAAAAAAAAAAAAAAAAAAAAAAAAAAAACAACAACAACCAGAAAAAACCCACCATTTGGTAAATGTACAAAAACATAGAAAAGATTTGTATGGTGTCTTTATATAAATGTCATGCTAATCTTCTCTGTTTCGTTCCAAATTTAGTATGCATGCCATTAGGCAATCTCAAGAATAATTGAAACCTAAGGTATTGCAATAGAAAACAGTGAAGTTCATCACATAGCAATGGCAAGTGTTGCTTTGGGAAACTCTTGGTAGTTACATGTATGTATGTATCCTTGTGTGGGTCATGGCAGAAATGGACTTTGCAGTGTGGACCGTGTTAGCAAAGCCACTCATTGGGAAGCCCCTAGTGCAATGGATAAAGCATTGCCGTCCAACTCCAAATACTTACTGTCAGTCTCTGTTCTGCAAACAACCTCCTGTACGATGTTGGCCAAGGACTCAACCCTTGCTCTCCTCCTTCCTTCTGCCTCACATGGTGTTCCATTTTTTTTTTTTATTTTTATTTTTTTTTATAAATCTTTCAAAGAAGTAGGTTAGACTAGATTATCTTTGAGATTCCTTCCTCTAAGAGTCGACCATGCTGGTGATTCTTTTTTTGGTACAATTAAACACTAACGTCTTCCAAATGGGAAGGGGCGGGGGCGGGGGAGGGGGGAGGTGGTGGAGCAGGAGTGTCGAGGGTAGGTACCCCAGATAGAAACTCGAACACGGAATAGCCGAAATCATACGAAACAAGTGTCCACCTACGCGCGTGACGCTGCGCGCGAATACAGATAAGCTGAGGCTAAAGGCGCGTAGCGGCGAGAGGCTTCCGAGCCTGCACTAGACAAGAGAATAAGATGAAGTTCCAGAGGAACTTGATGACTGATTCGTGCGCATACTTACCCCCGCTCTGAACCGCCCCACACTAATTAACACAAGACAGCGCCGACTACGGAAACGAGTACTAGGCATGTACAACACGCGTTATCCTCACACTTTACACACTCATCTATATTAGGTCCCTTGATCCTAAGCATCAGCTATTGTACCCGTACCGATCTCCCTGCTATCGTCATCGAGTATATCTCCCGCCAATACGATGATCGATTTCTTATGAAACAGCGCTAACATATCAGCACTCGCCACTACTGACTGCTCGGCGAGGCCTCTTACTGAGCCCTTTAAGCACGGCCGAGCGGCTCTCGAACAATGGTCCGGCGATCGAACAGATCTTGTCACTAGATTACCAGACATCGCCTAGGTCTACCCCTGCATAGACCGAACGCCCGCAGCTACTTACCATAGATGTACATCTATCGGGGTACTCCCGGCAGATAGACATCTAGAGCCTCAGTCGCCATACCTCTGGGCTATGAATCTCGCACAACCAACTATATCCCCGGTTGCAACGATGGATAGATCCGCCTGATAATAGACGTAATACGGGTGCTCAACAAAGAGTCAGGAGGACAGGAGAGCCAAATATCTATTAAACGGCACTGACCGACCGAGGATCCGGGGATGCGACGCAGTAGTTGACAAGGAGGGCGGAGGAGGACCAGGAGAGAGGAGCCCAGGAAGCGACAGGAGGGGGGACGAAGACAGCGCAGGGGAGCGAGAGGACAGTATGGGGGCAGAACAGGGAGAGGCGGGCAGAGGAGAGCCGGACAAGATGCAAGGGAGCGAGGCAGAGGGGGGTAACCGCAGGAGGACACGGAGGGAGGGGACAGAGGCCAGGAGCGGGGGAGCAGGGAGCGGAGCATGGGAGGCGAGGATAGCGACAGGAGGGGAGAGCGACAGGAGGGGCAGGAGGACAGGAAGGGGCGGAGATGGAGGACAGGAGGGGAGGATGAGACAGGACCCGGGGGGATGGAGGACAGGATAGGAGAGGGGCAAAGACAGCGAGCGGGCAGGGAGGACAGGAGGGCGGTTCAGAGGGACCAGGAGGCGGGGGGCAGAGGACAGGAGGGAGAGGACAGGAGGGGGAAGCACGAGGGGTGCGGGGGCAAAGAGACAGGAGGGGGCAGAGGAGCAGGAGGGGGGGCAGAAGGACAGGAGGGGCAGCCCGAGGGACGGAGGGGAGAGACAGGAGGGGAGTTTATGGCAGAGCGGGGTCTGGGGGCAAAGGACAGGGGAGGGGGGCAGGAGGACAGGGAGGGGGGGGCAGCTGAGACGACAGGTAGGGGACAGGAGCCCAGCGAGGACAGCTGAGGGGGGAGAGGACAGGGGAGGGGGCGAGAGGAACCAGGCCGAGGGGAGAGGGGACAGGAGAGGAGGGGAGAGGAACAGCGAGGTGGGAGAGGACAGAGAGGGGGAGGACAGGAGGAGAGAGCGAGGACAGCGAGGGGGGAGGGAAGACGCAGGAGGGGGCAGAGGACAGGAGGGGCTTGAGGGACAGTGACAGATGAAAAGAGAAAGCAAAAGATATAAGATAACTCAATGGGACAATTTTGAGCTCAAATTAGAGGATGACAGAAAATGGTGGAATGGAAGGCTTCAGGGCTTCTTTCTCAGGGACAGTCTTCTTCTGGAGGCCCTGCCTCCTCAGCAACAGAACACCTCCAACACCTATACTCCACCCTCAACTGATGCTCTGGCATCTCGATGAGATTATTCCGCAGTCTAAATGCAGTGCCGCGCACACTCTCTCCCCCTTACTGGACAGGCGTTATTCCTTGCAGCTGCCTCCAAAAAGATAGGCACTAGCCAGGTGCAGTCACCTGACTTTCCCTGAAGCAGCTGCTGCCCCTGTGCTCCTGCCTGCGGCTTGCCGTCCTAATGGTGGCACCCCAAGACGCTGCTGCCACAAGGGTGTGAGTGATGATCTGCTTAAATCCAAGCTGGAGCCTGTGGATGGCAGTAGAGGTGAGGCGTGCCAAGCACATGCACCTGGTACCACACTTGGCGCCGCGAGGTGCTCGGAAGCAGAGCTTAACGACAAACGTGATATTTTGCAAAGGAAATGCAACTTAGATAGACCAAGTTGAAATTTAGAAACTGTGTGCCTTCTACAGTCGAAGTGGCCCTGGAGTCATAGAAACATTTCTATTGGGGAAATTGGGGGGGGGAATAAAAACCCAGCGAACCCAAAAAAACAGAGAAAGGAACAAGCTTCAGAAAATATGTGATGTGAACTTCTTAGCCTGAGCTCTCCTTTGGTGTAGGTGAGCTCTTAGCTTTTGCAAAGAACAGGGACCTGTTATCACTATTCACTCAAGTGATGGATAAGATGCAAAGTTAATTTCATGGTGGAGAAACACCCGAGAGGCTGCTTGTTTTCTGTTAATATAGAAGACATCTTGACATGAGCACATAGGAAATTGTGTGTGTGTGTGTGTGTGTGTGTGTGTGTGTGTGTGTGTGTGTGTGACACTCGCAGTGCAGTGCAAACCACAAGACTGAACACCTTTATTCAAGAAGGTGTTATTGTGAAACAGGAGAGCTGATAAGTGCATTAAACGCATAAATTATTTATTGATTCTGGGACAGCCTACAACATGACAAGAAATGAAATATATTTGTGCAATATGCTCGCACATGGAGAAATTGAGGGACTGTTTTTATTTTCTTAGGTGGAAACATCATGCCAGAAAACAGTCTGTCTTTGAAGAACAAAAGTACAAAGATGTTCCAACAATTGAAGGTTATAGTTTTGCAGAATTGTTTATTATTCATCGCATTTGGGAACAGGGCATAGAGAAGATAATCATCTTCTCCAGCCTAGATCTCTTTAGCATGCTTCAATTTAACTGCAGCCGCTAGGTAAGACTTAATAAGATGTGTCTGTTGGCCTGCAGAAAAACCTGCTTGATCAGAGCCTTGCATGTCACTATGCAGGTCAGAAGTGGGCTTGGTTGTTGAGCACTGTATTTTTTTTTTTAATTAAATGAATAATTGGAGTCACTTAAGTACTTTTAGAGGGCATTGACTGGCCAGGCAGCACAGAACCTGCCTAAGGTCCAGGTACATTATGGATATCGGCATGGAAAGGTCCGCATTTAAGCTCATAGCCTGTCTTCAGGTGGACTGTGGATGAGACAGTCTGGTGGGAGGGGGGTGGGTCTCACCACAACCCTGGCCAGGCAGGAAGCAATGTTGGACAGAGTTGTCAAGCTCTCTTTTTGTGGATGAGTGGTAAAGTTTTAAGCGGTGAATACCTTCCCAGTCATGGCCCACTGTGACCAAGCTAAACCGATGAGCCTAACGTGGGGAATTTGTCGTAGTAAATTCTTGTTACCCCATTCCCTTTTCAAAAACCGAACAAAATTCAAAACAAAAATATAAAATGAACTCCCAATGAAGTCTCACCAACAGGAAAAACAAAATTCCCAGCCTCTACTAACCGAATGGCCTGCTATTTTTGGCTGTGGGCAGGGTTGGCCAGAGGTTCTTGGGCTGTTGGTCACCGTCACCGCGCATAGCAGTCTGACTGGAATTTTTGTGAGCCGGGAAAGGGCTGGTTATATTTGGCTTCTGGAAGGGAAGTCAGCAAGATAGACCGGCCTAGCTCTGGATCGCAGACTCTGAGCCGGCAGGAGGGGAAGCAGTCACCCCATTTCCAGTTGAGGAAGTGGGTGGAACGACAGCTGAAACCTTTGGCAGGGGTCAGGGGAACACACTACATTGACGGAGGAGATTTTCCACTCAATGAGACAGACTGCCTTTGGCTGACCCGGCCTGGGACTAGGGCCATGGCCCACTGAGCATGACTACCTATGGCACCCATGGGGCAGAAGCCATCAGACCTCTGTTATTCATTTAGCCCATGGTGCTTGATCAAGTCTTCTCCTGGTCCTGCAGTCATGGGAGTTTCCACAACACTATTAGTTACTGATTTTTCTCGCATCCTACTCCTTGTTACTAGAAGATGAGTGCGTTGGCTTTCCTACATACTCCATACAACTTCCATACCCCAAGGACATTGTAAAAGCTCACACATGGGGTAGGTTGCTTGCCCGCTCAAAGCACAGGGTTATGGGTAGATATAAGAACTATAAAAATTTCAGTTGTGTTATAAAAAGAATGGCACTCAAGTCATGATGGGAAAGCAAGGTTATTGTTTATGAATTTACCACTAAAATATGCATTTTGTAATGCTGATTTATTTACAGTTGGAGAAGCCACGTAAGCATACAAAATGGTTCATTAGATATTCATTATATCTCCTTAGCTGTTTTTTTTTTTCATTAGAAGTGCCCATGGTGCCAATGACAAGGTTGGCATTTTCAGGGACAGAATCCATGCTTGAAATTCATCGATTTCTGAGGGGCAGTTTTGGTTTAGGGTATATTGATGATTTTTATAGAAGTGTTTTACCCCATTAAAAAGCTATAACTTAAACTGTGGTACAGGCCAGGCACACATTAGATGAAAAATGGTTTTGTGTAAGAGATTTCAAATTTGTCAGATCTGCATTAAAGAACTGGATTTTGAAATCGGTTCAAAGTTTGGATGAATTCTCCAGGTGGAAAAGACTTTTTTTTTTTTAAATGGATCCCTCGGAAACAGTTTCCCCAGAGTTTTCATTTGAGTACATTGCATTCAAGTGCAGCATTCTAGGAGCAGCTGGTGTGGTGGAGGTTCCTCTGCTACTTTCCGGTTTCCTCTTTTCTGGGAAAAGGGTCCAACTTCCTCATCTGTGACAGAGTGAGACAAGATAACTTGGAGCTTGGATCACTTACAATCATTCATTCATTCACTCACTCATTCATTCAGGTTTCACTACTTATTTATTGAGCTGTGGCACAAAAGCAACAACATGTGAAGCTCAGTCTTTATTTTCTTGCAGACGACATCCTACGAAGGTAAGGACAGTGAATGATGGCGTTATTTCATGAATGAGAAGACACTGTGGCCAGTCAAGGAGAGTGTGGAGATAGTAACTGGTGTGCTCAGTCGAAGCAGCAACCTTGCCTGAGAACGTGGCATTGATGCTGAGGAGAAGCCAGCTAAGAGAACATGTAGAAGAACCTTCCAGGAGGAAGGCCAGCCTAGATAGGAGCAATGCTCTTCCCAAACCCTGATAACTTGCTGACACACCTTCTTGACCAGGAACTGGTGATGGGGCTGGGAAAGGGAAGGGGATGTCCTCACACAGATGGCTTCTCACATTACCAACCCTTACAGACAATGCGCACAGAAGAAACGCAGGAGGAGGACATAACTCCACCCCCAGAAGGAGTTCGTTTGCAAGAACCTTTCACTTTCGAGGGAAACCAAGTCATTGTGCTGTTTGTTTAGGGTCCAAGGAGAAGCCAGATTTGATGATCGAGACTCCTAACACTGATGGCCTGGCAGCTAAGTCTTCTTTCACCTGGCTCTCATTCATGTTCTACCCAGCCCTGTTCTTTCACTTCACACCATCCACCCTAGTCTCCTGGAGACTTCCCACTGGCAGAGAATAGACACATCCCGTGTGTTCTCATGGTTCTTCCTAAGCAATGTCTGGTCCATCCAAATCTTAAGGTCCCTTTGTATCTTCATGGACCATTTCCTGACTTGTCCAACCTTAGTTCTGGGAGGGTTATGTACATCAATACTCTATGCCCCTGACTGCCTTCATGGGTCATCAGCTCAGGGGCATGAAGTCAAGGAAAGATGACATTTCTCTCACTCGGTGCATACACTCAGGTGGGTTCCTACTTCCATCATTAAGAGGCATCTCATGAAGATCCAAGTGTGTTCTGGGTTACTTATAACAATTACAACAGTATCAATTTGATATTGATATTTATTTTCAAGTATTAAAAGTTTTGCCCAAACTAAATTTATAGGACCCAAGTTCACATTTGTCTACTTTAGGGCAGAGTTTGATTTACAACTTGGTTCTCAACCTCATTTCCCTGGCTATTCCAGGGTCTTAGGAATGTTTAGTAAAATTAGAAGGAGAGAGAAGAAAAAAAATATCTCACACTAAGATTTCCATTTAGCTATGGCTGATAGACCACACAATGCCCTTCATTCAAGTGGACTGTCATTGGTCCTTCACTGAGTTTTGCATATTTTTGAAAACCTCAACCAAAGAATAAATACAGAAAATGTCGTATATTTACACAATAGAATATTACCCAGATGTTTTTAAAAAAAATGACATTATGAAATTTGCAGGCAAATGAAATGGAACTAGAAAGAAATAATCTCGAGTGAGGTAACCCAGACCCAGAAAGACAAACATGTATGTGCTCACTTATAAGTGGATATTAGCTGTTAAGTAAAGGATAATTGTGCAACAATCCACAGACCTAGAGAGGCTAAGTAACAAGGAGAGCTCAAGGGGGGAATGCATGAATCTCCCTGGGAAGGGAAATAGAATAGATTTTAGGTAGGTAGAATGGGGGTAGGTAGGGATGGGAATAGGAACGATCAGGATCAGGTGGGGTGAGAAGGGATGGAGGGAGAGAATACAGGGAGAACTGACTAGAATTGGGGGGGCATTTAGGGAGTGCTGTGGAAACCTAGTGAGGTGGAAACTCCTTATGATATATGAGGGTGACCCTAGTGAGGACTCCTAGTAATGGAGGACATGGAGCCTGAACTGGCCATTTTCTGTAACAAGGCAAGGCTTCTAGTGGTGGGACTCAGATACCAACCCAGCCACAAAACCTTCGACCTACAGTTTGTCTTGCCTGCAAGATGTGCTAGGGCAACAGTGGCTCAGAGCTTGTGGGAGTGGCCAATCAATGACTGGCCTAATTTGAAGCCCACACCAGGAGAGGTAGTCCATGCCCTACACTGCCTGGATGACCAGGAGCTGGAGGCTGGAGATACCTAGGACAGAACCAAACATGACTGCCCGCCCCCCAGATCAATGAAATGATTACTAATGGTCTTCTACTCTACTCATAGATAGGTGCCTAGCCCAGTCATCATCAGAGAGGCTTCCTCCTATAGCTGATGGGAATGGATGCAGAGACCCACAACCAACATTAGGGGAAGAGAGAACCCAGAGTGGAGGTCTCCATCAAGTCCCTCCCTTAGAGCTCGGAGCTCAGAGGCCCTCACAGGAGAGGGAGAGGAGCAATTGAAGGAGCCAGGGGGCTAGAGAACGCTGGGAGAGATCAACTAAGCCGGGCTCATGAGGGCTCACAGAGACTGATGTGGCACTCAAGGAGCCTGAGCCTGCATGGGTCTGCACTAGGTCTTCTGAATACATGTTGTTGGCTCGGTGATTTTGTGGGACTCCTGACAGTGGGAGTGGGGGTGTCTCTGCTTCTTCCTCTGCTCTTGGGTCCTTTTCTTCCTACTGGGTTGTCTCATCTCACCTTGATGTGAGGGTTTGTGCCTGGTCTTATTGTATCTTGTTCTGTGTTCACCTGATGTCCCTAGGAGGCCTGCTCTTTTTGGGGCGGGGACATGAGGGAGTGGATCTGAGGGAGAGGGGAGGTGGGGGGGGGACTGGGAAGAGTAGAGGGAGGGGAAACTGCTATTGGGATGTATTGTATGAGAGAAGAATGTAAAAAGAAAGGAAGGAAGGAAGAAAGGAAGGGAGGAGAGAGAGAGAGAGAGAGAGAGAGAGAGAGAGAGAGAGAGAGAGAGAGAGAATGTCTTCCCACTCATGGCTAAGCTTCATGTCATTTCCACCTTATGGTACTCCACCCACCTTGACCTTCTCTCCTTCTCTTCATTTTCAAGGCTTGTGTGTTCCTTCCTACCCCAGAGCCTCTGCATCTTCATTTCCTCAGTCTGGAGACCTCGTCCCTATCCCTCTTTCTACTCACATTTTAAACACCAGTTCAAGCATCAATTCTTTGGAGAATCCTAGTCCAAACTCTCAGCCCAGGGCAGGCCCTAACCCTGCACTCTCACAATCTCTGTAATGAGGACATTAATTGTGTAAATAGTTATTTAACATCTGTGCTCCTCACTTGAATGTGAGTTCCAAGAGGGCTTGATAAATAGATATCTGTAAAAAGACAGAATAAACAGATTTTCCCAATGAGCCCATGAACACTCTGATGTACCGAGTAGATAGCAGATATTTAACTATTATTTATAGAATTGATATGAAGTTGAAGGCAGGAAACTTGTCTAATAATTCCTGTTTTCAAGGTATGAGTAAATATGCAGTAGGAGTGTTTCACACATATGTACCTGTTACCTAAGTGTTTTGAACAACTTCACCAGTGTTAACCCCCCCCCCAAAAAAAAACGAGGAAGTGGCTGGAATGTAGTTCTTACCAGTGCCTATGAATGTTCCCCAGTGTTAGCAAGAGTTTCCACTATCTCTGCAAACACTTGTATCAGTCAAAGTAGGGTACCGGCCTATAATCAGTGGACCTGATGTTCCATAGTCTGGGAGGAACACGACTGTTGGAAGGGAGCAGGATTACACAACCACGTATCTGAAGAACAATGACAATTTCTAATCATTTGCCCCCTTTGTTCCCCTTACTACCCTTGTTCCTCTATCATCCCAACCAATCCAACTCTTGGATTCTCAAATGGGGTCACCATATGTGCCTCCAACCTGACTTGTATGAAGCCTTGTTTTATTAGTCACAATTAGTTGCAGGTGCAAAGACTGAGGGCACAACTAACTGTGTCTGGAATCACCTCCTCACATAGGCAATTAAACACTTGCACACTCAGAATTAGGTTCAAGTGGCTAATTGCACCCGGAAGTAGGTAATTGCAGGTGCAATTAGCTGCAAGTGCAATTTTTCACCCGAGACTAATTGCTCCCAAAGTAAGGAGATGGGGATTAGAAATTCAGCACCAAATGTATATGTGGTTATTGCAACCACCTGTGATTTTAATAGTCTCTCCCCCTCCCGACTTCAAGTGCAATGGCCTCCCTTTGGTCTTTATGAACAGTTAGATTGCTTGCTCCTTCTGTGGATTGCTCTATGGCAATCCCTTCTCCAACCGGGCCTTGTTTTTCTTGAGCAGACCTCTTTCTTCAGAACTCTCTCCTTGTGCTTCCTTCTGGAAACTCTGGCCATTTAGGAACCACGTGTTCTTGTACTGTTCAACTGTACCTAACGGAAGCCGCTTAGTGGGTGGTAACTTCCAATTAGGTCTTGACCACAGTTTCTTGAGAAGTGTCATGTGAACACGATGGATGAAAAGCGCTCCTCCCCACCCCAGGCAAGGAGGAGGTGGACCTCCATCAAAGCCCCCAGAGACTTGTCTTCACTAGCGAGTTCAACTTGACGCAATTACTTTTTCACGAGTGTTTCTCCTGTATCAGTAGGAGTCCACTGAGGAAAACACTATATATACACATGTGCACATATATATTTATATTTATATGTAATATAAATTATATAATTTATATAATATAGCCTATATTAAATAACCATCACATAAATATCAATATGCTTAATGATTATAAAATTAAAGCATAAAAGTGAGTTTGATTTAAATTGAATACAATAAAACTAATAAAAAAAAAGCCCCAAAAACAACAACAACAAAAAACCCAACCAACTAATGCTACTATAGAAAGTCATTTGGTTATATAAATATTATTTAGATAAGTGGTTGTTATTATTTTAAGAGAATTTAATAAAGGGAATTAATTTAATTAATGTATTAATAATTAATAAATTAATTAACTTAACTCCTATTATTAGACAAAAGGTTAAGTAAGCTTAGGTATCTCCAAGCAGTAGCTTCAGGAAGCGGTTACCACTCTAAGTGCTGATGAAGGGCTTGGATGATTGGTCCTGGCTGCTCAGCGGATGGGCCATGGAATCAGGACATAGACATCTGGTGCTCACACTGCAGACGCTGGGAGGAGGAAACCTCCAGAGCTGAGACCTAGAACTCAGGAGACAGGGTGCTGCCTGAACTTGGAGAGGAGGACAAAGCGGGGGCCAGCACTGAGTGGGACGGCGCTTGGCTAGCACATTACTGTGTGCAAATGCTAATCATGGCATGTCACGGGATGTGCCGTGCAGGGCCTGACGGGCAGCTGCAGGAAAGCAGAGGGACAGAATTAGCGAATTGGAGCCTTTAGGATGGTACCCTGTTTGCACCCGACATTTTCCTTTGTATGATTCCCTGCATCATAAAGAACGAGCGCGCGCGCTCATGTGTGTGTGTGTGTGTGTGTGTGTGTGTGTGTGTGTGTGTGTGTGTGTGTGTTAGGGGTAGGGGAGAGAGGAGAGGGAGAGAAGTTGAGAATATCAGTCTACCGAGGTGGTCGTGTGCAGCTGGCTCTACTCTGTGATTTTGTCACACACTGCAGTTCCTCTCCGCTCACCTGGTGGATTCAATCCTTTCTACTCCCCTGCTGAGAGAGTTCAGGGCTGCCTGAAGCTGACCTCCTGGCTTCTGCAGCAAGCTGACTGGCTCTTTGGCTTCCCTGCTTAGTCATTCTGGGGTGGAACTGGATCCCACTTGCTGAGTTGGTAGCAGCTTTTGCTGAATGCCAATCTGATGGCAGTCAACCCCTTTGAACTCCCTCTGGCTATTAAATCTGCCATTGTTTAGACTCTGCATTAGGCCCTGACTGGTGACAGGCAAGGGGGCAGAGCGATGACAGGCAGAGGGGAAAGGAGGAGGGCAGAAAGGACTTCAGCTTGGCCCGGGCACCTGGCGACGCTTTCTTGCTCCCCAGTCTGTCTCTCTTGTTCCAGGCTCCGGCTGCGGGTTGTGAAGGTCACTCGTGCTCCCTGCCCACAGGAAGACGGTGTTTGCTAGAGGCAGAGCCAGGCTTCTTAATGGATTGCCTCCTCAAGCATTTCCACTTGGCAAGGGGAACATTTGTTCCTTTACCCTTACCACCTTGCTCCATTGCATCTTAGGTCTCTAGGGAGGGCACATAAATATTAGGGGAAGTTGGGTCATCTATCAGTGGTTTGGGTTTAGAAAAACATTATTTTTTCTCAGGAAAACAAAAGCACGTCATGGGAAAGGCTGGAAACAGGGAAAAGAAAGTAACTTAAAAAAAAACAAACAAAAAACTAACACCTATCATTGTCACTAATGGCAGTTAATGTGTTTTCTCCACCCCCTCCTGAACAAATGCTTCATTCATTCATTCTTTAAAAATTAGCCCAATGCCTACTGTTGCAGAGGCTGGACATGGAACCCTGAACAGAAAGAAGCTCTGACTCCCGAGAGCTCATCTTTGTGTCTTGCGCACACACGCCTGTATCTTGGTTTCACTGTGCTGTCTATCTTGTGAGCACGCTGCTTCTGCTACCTCTGTGCCCTTTATTCTGATGATCGCTCACTTTTCCAAGCCGATGACTCAGAGTTCAATGAACTATACTACTCTTGACATGAGCTCTGGTTCCCGTTCCCCATGCCCCCCAATTAAAAAAAAAATGTTTTCTTTCTTTTCTTTTTTTTTTTTTTTTTTTAGACAGGATCTCACAAAGCCAAGGCTAGCCTTGAACTTACTGTGTGGTCTAGGAAGACACTGAACTCCCAATCTGCCTGCCTCCATCTCCCAGGTATTGAGATGCCAGGCATGTACCACCTTTCTTGGCTCTGTTTTCATGATTTTAATTAATCCTGTGATAATGTGTTGACACATTAAATTTTTTTTCCTGTGGATTTTGGGTAATTTACTTCCTGACTGTATCTTTTCCAGCATCAGGCAAAACCTCTTGGTTGCAAACAAAAGACTCTAAGTCGAGTTGATTCAACCAGAGGGGAGTGGACCAGAGGCTATCAGGAGATTGCGGAATTGACAGAAAACTCCAGACTCAAGGTCTGAAAAGTAGCAGGAATTAGGGGATGGAGATTCAAAGTCTAGCCTTTGTCTGTCTCTAGAAAGTCCGGGAGGACCTGCTGAAGTCTCCTCCTCACTGTCTGGTGTCTAGACTCTGCTGGTTTTATGAGGAAATCCAGCCTTCCTTCAGCCAGGACCTTACGCCTCTGAGAGTCCAAGTTTCAGCTATGAGCACTGTCACCTGACCATGGGACATCAACTTGCTTCTGTGTCAAAAGGGGGGGGGGTTATGTCCTCAGCCTTTCTGGTGGGAGAAGAGTTTCTGATTCTTACCCCAGAGGGAACATTTGGAACCTGGGTAGGAGAGAGAAGAAACATATCTCTCTCTCTCTCTCTCTCTCTCTCTCTCTCCTCTCTCCTCCTCTCTCTCTCTGTCTCTCCCTCTCCCTCCCTCCTTCCCTCTCCCTCCCTCCCTTTCCCTCCTCTCTCTCTCTCTCTCTCTCTCTCTCTCTCTCTCTCTCTCTCTCATAATGTATTTGTTCCCTGTATGTAGGACAGCTGAGGGTGGGGACAATTAAAGAAGAGTTCATTATACATACCGGTCTTGGGTATAAATACCGTTAGGTGTGTCAGGATACAAGGACCCAGTCATGCCCTGCATCTCACAGACCTGGTGTACTACTAGCCTGTTAATGGGAAAAGAGAGCGATGTCCATAAGTATCGTCTCAGTATGTGACTCACCCTGGGTCCCACCAGTAGCAAACCTGAGCCAGCTGGGTCTCGAAGATCTGTCTGCTGAAGACATCCAAGTGACATCCCCACACTGGGCTGCTGTCTACTAAAGAATGCCAGAAGTCATTCCCTTTTCTGGGACAAAGACCCATTTAACAAAGGGTCATTGTAACATTCCTTTGGATACTGGGCTGTGCCCTGGAGTCATTGAGGACCTCAGTCTTTTGATTTAAGGCCGTTTGACAGTAAAGCACAGATCTGAATTTAGGGGCTATGCTCTACTCCTAGATCCCTAGGCCTGAGCCATGTGTTAGACTTTTTTGGTTCTGCGTAAGGGCAGAATAATCCCCTGTCCCTGTGGGATGAGGTACTGGGCATCCTCCAGACAGTGCCAGCCAAGAGGACTGGCATGCAGCCCACTTTCTCTTTTAACAGGGTGGTATCCTCCTCTGGATTCCCATGAGGTCATGGGATTCAGAGTTCAAACTGGCTTGTGTTTTTAGCGCCTCATGTGAATCTGTCCCTTTATGTTAGAGGACCCTCATCAGCAGGACAAAGGACAACATGGACTCTCCCCAGACCTAAGTAGCCTTTCTCAGACCCCTCTCTCTGGGGACCTTGAAGCATGCAGGACACAATGCTAGCCTCTACCCTGAAAGAGGAATGGCTATCTCTCAGAGTGATTAACACTGGGGGTGAGAGAGGCAAGTGTCTCTCATTAGGGGTGGGGGCTGCATCCCTACCTCACAGGATGGTGTACTTCTGCAGGGGGCTTTTCCTCCTGGCCCGGAAGGTTCTCAGTGTGCCACTCACTGGCCTGGAAAAAAAAAAATAAGGATGCACAGGCCTAGGATGGAGAGCAGTGTTGGCATTGGTTGAGCTAATATGTGTAGAGTCAGGTATTTGTGTGTGTGCTCATGATGTGAAATGATCTTGATTGAGCTGAAGCACGCATTTCCTCTTCACGGGCATACGAGTCACCTCAGTATGAGAATTTGACACCAGGCTTCAGAAATTTGGGGCTCTCACTTCCTCATCATCCAGGGCATGGTTGAGGGGGCTCTTTGTGCTTCACTAGCATTTTGAAATCTAGGGCATCACTAGGGATGCAGGCGATGCCTATCATATACTAGGGGTGCCTGGAGACAACTCCTGATGTCTTAGGCCCCCTCTTTTCCCAGGGAGTCCTCTCTGTGGAATCAGGCTCTTTCTGGAACCTCCCTACATGCTCACCCAGGGCCTGTGGCATCAGGAATTGGGGAGTTGGAACTGTCCCTGCTGGTACACATGGTACAGGGGGTTGTGTCATCTGTAGCAGATTTTAAAACTGACAATAAAATTGACCGTAAGTCAGTTGGCTTTTTATTATCCCCAGGCCAGCAATTCTAAACAACGTCAGTGATAAAATAATCCTCTCCCCAAATCTTTTGTTGGTCCATGTACTGAACAACTGCTGGGGGTGATTGTTGAATTTTAATTATATATATTCATACATACATATGTGGATGTTTATATATATATAATTAGCATATTTTATTTTATTACTTATCTTTTAATGAATACTGTATCTGTGTGGAGGTTAATTAAGGGAAGTCCCACTAAGGAAGAGCAGCATGAGATGGCTTGGGCTGACTTCAGGCTCGGGTTGTGTCGCCAGTCACAATAGTGCCAGCTTTGCCTGTGTATCGACAGCTGATACAGGGTGACGGCCTCAAGATGGCAAAGAAAGACTGTGTGATCCGACTTAATTTTGTCATTCAACGTCTGCCACTTGGAATTCTAATTTGTGATTAAGTTTAGCAATTCACACATAAAAGTGATCAAATTTGATTAATATTTTAAAATTGAAATTTAGAACTAATGAATGAGTCATGAGATGAATAATTACCGATTATTACAAGATTACCTGCCTGGCGATAATAGTGACGGATTCTTGTTCACAGCTACAGTGACTCAGGAGCCAGCTACAAGATATTTGTAAAAAGATAAAAATCGTCCAGTTCTCGGTGGTAGGCCACTCCTGGACCAATCAGATGACAGGAATCATGGCAGCTCTTTGAAACAAGAAGGGATGAAGCACTGGATGTGGGCGGGTCTCCACACATCTGGGGAAGGCTGGACAACTCAGGCAATTCCAGGTTCCAGAATGACGCTGTCTCTGATGGGGCCGAGAACACTGTCTCCAGCTGTACATTGCAGAGATTAACCTAGGCTCTCTAGGCTAGCAAGTAAAGACCTTGTGTTCTATCTCCGACCCCACTCACCTGGACCCCATCGGGAAGACCTGTGCAAGTTTACCTAGCTCTGGCGACTCTCTCTGCAAAGAGGAAGAGAGGCTTTGAGTCTCGTTTCCCAGGGTCTGCAGCATGGATGGGGTGAACTCCTGAAGGCACCTGGGATGGAAGCTAAGCAAAGCAGCCCACATCTTCCTCCTTATTTGGACGCCATTGTCTCTTTGAGGGGGGCTCTGAAATGGGAAGGACTTTCTGCTTGATGGTCAGGGTCTAGTCTGTGCTGACTTTGGGTAAGCTGGCTGCCTGTGCAGCCACACTATTCCATCAGAGTCATTTCCACGGTGTCCCTTAGCTTCTTACAACCCGGACTTCCCTGTCTAAAGTCTGGATTTCTTCCTGAGGTCACCTCTTAATAGCTGTGTGACCACATGCCTAACTTACTTCAACTCTTGGGAGAGCGATGCCGCAAAAGATGGAAATGGTTCTTTGGTGTGATGGGTCTGGGGAAAGAGTTGGCATGGAGAGCAGAGAGCCTTAGGGTGTTTCCTTCTGGGTTGCATTGGAAGAAAAACCCTGACATGAGCCGAGTTTACCTGCATGACCTGCTATCTCATTTTGCCCTACTCAGACGACTGACGTTGTTAAGACATTCAGGAACGGGTCCAGGATGCTGAGCTTCAACACAGAGTGGATAGAGGACAAGTGGTAGCTGGGTGACAGCTCCATGTCTGTCACAGCCCACTCACGTGGGTTTCCATCGTTGCTTTGAAGTCTTCTCTTTCTTCCCTGGAGCTGCTTGGTGACCTGGATGTCACTATTTCTGGGAATGGAGACGATTCATTTGACCCATTGTGGTCACATATACTGAGCACAGGAGTGCTCATCTCCTCGTAGCATCATGGAACCCTTTCCCGGAATCCATGTCCTTCTAAAGCAGCTTCCAAGTGTCTCGCAAAGATGTGCTCGCTGCATGCTTAGTTTCATGCTTGTTTGTAACCTGCACACACGTGTATATGTGTATGTATTTATTTATATGCATACGAGCATATACCTAGATGTGTTTGTGTGTAAATTAGATACTTGTGTATTTGTACAAAATGCACTTCTTGCTAGGTTTCCATTCACCAGAATAAGAAGGCATTTCGCCGTTACCTTCCACCAACTAGGAAGTCTCTCCAAAGGAAAGCTCGGTTAAGATGGGCCTCTTCTTCAAAGATGCAGCTAATTCCTGCCAGCCTATTAAGATTCTAAAGTTGAGCCCATTGTGAAATGTGAATCGATGTGACATTGTCAAGCGAAATGACCTGTGGGCTTGGGAGGTTGGTGCTTCTAGGAAGAGGCCAAAGTGTGCATCTTAATTTAGCTTCCCTCTGGGGATGTTGCCTCCATTGTGTCCCAATTCTGATTATGTTCTCCCATAATCCAACCAGCTCTACTCCCTAGGGCTGGACACTTCCTCCCCCCCCCCCCCCCCCCCCCCCGCTGCTTTCTCCCTTTTCCTATTTACACACAAACTGTTGTTTCATTTATTTATTTTTTTAGTTTGTTTTGATCAGCAACAACTATTTGGTTTTGAGCTGTAGAAACACTCAGGTGCACAAAATCTCATCCAATTACCTATAAAAGGATTGGATTTAGAGTCCTGCTTGGTATAAAAGTGATTTACTGCACAGGGGCCTGAGAAACCAAAGTTCATCCGTCAGGAGTCTGATCTGAAAATGGCACGAACAATCCAATAGGTAAGCATGGAGTTCTGCATTTATAGTACAATCTCAGGATATTATGAAGCCTTTAGCCTTAAGAAAATTTCAGTGGGGATTTTTATTTAACACCAAGCTTACCTTTGGTTTGGCTTACAGGGCTGGTAGGGATTGTGCAAACTGGTTAATACAGGGCTTCTGCATTCTAATATGAGGTCTGCCTGCCTTATCTATTTTTCCCCTGCCCATAGATGATCTAGAAACCCCTCTGCTGCGTATTGTTGTTGCCATATTTTTTTTTAAAGTCTTGAACCACAGCATAGTATTTAGAGTACCCATCCATCTCCATATCTGGACTTCACTCAGACGCTCCCTAAGCCCTCTTTCAATTTCTTTGCTATGTACTCCAGTGAACTGCAAACAAACAGATCATTTTCCTGATGGTGGGGAAGGCAGTAATAGACTTTACTTCATTGCCTAGTGCCCTTCAGATACGCTTCCTACAAAACTCCTCAGCAGAACAAATATAGTTACTGAATTTGGTTACTGGTACACAATGAAATAATAGTGAAATAACACAGTTACATGGTTATAATATAGTTAACTCATGCAGCAAGTTGCACACAATAACAAATGCAGTTAGGCGGAGAGAATGAAATTAAGGGCTAGAGGTAAAAGAGAGGATATATCTTTAGATGTGATTTGAAATGAAAAGCAGACACCCTCGGAAGGACATACAAAGATGTCACCAGACGATGCCTGAGGAAGAATCTTCTTGTCAACGACAGCAAAACTGGGCAAGGACAGAGGGGAGGGTGCGTTCACTGGCTATCTGTCTCACATGTCCTTTCCTCTCTCCTTGCACTGAGTCTTTCCTGAGGTAGTCCTAGCCTGCCTCCTGGCCTTTATAACTGCTAAGTAGCTGGGCTCCCAATTCTTTTGGATTTGCCCCATAAAACATCTCCAGCTCAATTGTCTTTTAATGCCACTGTGGTCCTATCATTTCCAAGCCTACCATTACCTACTGAGGTGGAGCAGCCTTCTTAGCCGGGTGCTCAGGGTGTAATGCAGAGTCCCAGGTTCCACCTGGAGCACACTGAGTTAGAGTCTATGTTTTAACAAGATCCCCAGATGATTCCCATGCATCCAATGTTTGAGAAGTACTGTTTCACTCAAACGAAGTGCAAACATCCTCCATACTTTCCTTTTATCTTGTCCATCCCACTACCTCCATGTTTCCTCCACACCTGTCCATCTATTCATGTGATTATCTTATGATCATTTCAAATGTTATAGCATCCATGGGACCTTTCCTAGTTATCCCATGGATCATGGAATCCAACCTTCAGACTGCCCACAAATCCCTTATGACCCAATTGCCCCTTCTAGATGACAACTTTATTTATACTCTTTGACTTCATCCTTTTGGCTGTAAAGGATTGGTCCATGACTGGGAAAGCCACACTAAGAGTAATTCTTCCAGTGGCTGGCCAGATAACTTCTCTCTCTTCATTTTTACAAAATCAGAAAGGGTGGTTATCAGTCATTGCAAAAACTGAATACTAGGGGATAATCAATGTCATGAGAGGTCATGTAAGCCATTTGATTCAGAAACAGAAATCTTAAGTAATCCAAGTCAGTGGAGACAGACAACATGCTGATGTGGCCAGCAGAGATGCTGTAGGAAACAGAGGTAAAGAGGATAACAGGGTTCTACACTTGCCCAAGTTCCTGATGACCTTTCACTACCAGATTCCAGGTTCTATAACTGCCTTCTCTAAACCCCATTACTCTTGAAATTTTAAGGAATCTCTACTCCCAGTAACCAAACTAGCTTAGTTTAGAGCAGCCAAATAGAGCTTGTGCTATCCATGGCCATCTCTTTAGGAATGCGATCCTCAGTTTTGTTGGCTGTTTCCCAGCCTTACCTGGTAACACTTGGGCTCCTATAATCCCAGCTATTAACAGATGGTGAGACAGTGTCCTCATCTTTGAACATCTACAGTGTGTGCTTTAAAACAGTAGGGGAGTGGACTAGAATTGAATTCCAAAGGAAGCAAAGCATCCCAGTGAAGAGATCTTGAAAGAAGACTTTATTATCATTAATAAGAGCAACTGACCAGTAGAGTGCCCAGCAAACTAGTAGAAGTCTCTGGTGTATTGTGCCAACTAAGTCAAAGAGCCACAAGCCAGCATATATTTTTAAATACAGCCTATTCATTGTCCTAGCAGTGAAATTAGTAATTCCTCTCTCTCAGGAACATGATCTCAGTCAACATTGTTTCATCAGTACAATGATTTCTTGTAGCGAGTTGATTGTACCAAACATGTTTCCAGGTGGTTAGCAATCTTCCTGTTTAACCTTTAATCTTCTCTGGGCAGCTTTTAAATATTAAAGGACAAATGATGTTCATAGAATGATGGATCTCTGCAGATTGGAAGGAGGCAGCTTCACTGCTGCTGTTGGGAAAGCAGCCTCTCGACAAGGGTCTGTGCAGGCCTATGCATGTGTGGACACAGAGACAGCTGTAAGAGGAACATGCTTGTAGAGAAATGGGTCTGATCACACATGCTTTTCTTTCAGTGTGGGTATCAAGCTGAATCTGATAATTGTCATTATGCTGGTTTGGAAGGAAGGCAGACACAGAGCCCTCATTTTACAAGTGCCTGGGGATTTCTTTCCCTTCCCCTAACTCCCTCTTGGAAAATACCACCTTCCAGACCCAGAGGTTTCATCTGCTTTTAAGCTGGAGGATTCTTCTTTAATGGGTTTGTGACTCACAGGGCCTGGGTGACGGTTGCTTTTTCTGTGTATAGAACTATAATCCTTCTCAATTATCAAAGACATAAATTACTATTATTTCCTTACCAGATCGAACATCTCGCTTAAATATGTGAAAGAAAAATTGTTGGTTGTCTGGTGAATTCTCCTCTTGGAAAAACTGCCTATTCTTAATCTACAAGTTCAATGAAAGTTCAAAAGTTTATCAGTGCAAACTCCCTATTCTAATAATTCATCAACTGGCTTCTACAGCCACATCAGAGGACTCTGGGTTGAGACATTTGTGTCTCCTCTTCCATGTAAAAGTAATCAAACAGCACATTTCCTGGGCATATCACAAATACCTATTGATCATAATCAGAGCCCAGATGGTATGAAAGAGCTTGGCTGACACACAGTCCCTGGTGTCAATCACATGAACAAATTGATTTTGACTGCTTGGCCACATTTCTCCTACCCAAGCAGAATTCCATTCCCTGCTGCTGTTTGAAGCATTTTGAGCAGACAGCATTTCTGAAGGAATGCTGTAGTCCAAAGTTATTGTGGAGGTAAGCTTGATTATCGAGAAAATGATGGTTTTTAATGTACTCCATACTTACCTTTATAATAAAAAAAAAAGGCAATCTTTCTCTGGCATTGAAAGAGTTCTCATTAATTTAAAATGGATCCTGCTTTGTGCGTGCTAATGAGGGAAAAGGAAAATTCTGATTTACATTTTTCCCCCTGTGACAGCATGAACTATTAATTAACAGTATCGATACCTTTCTCTGACCAGAATTTGTTTTCTTGCTCACTTTTTTGGATTAGTAATTTTCATTGGAAATGTGAAAGCACTTACACTTATGCTATCCATCTTTCCCTTCTGACATGGTCATAGAGCTAGATGCTGGAGGACCGTGTAGGAAGAGAGGGCCAGGAGCCCCCAATACTATTACAAGCATTAAAAACCTCTGTGAGAGCCAGATAAGAAAGGATCTTCTTTGATATTATCCATTACTGTGCATTACTTTACTGCTTCATACATCAAAGCTGCCAGGACAAATTCAATGGGAAATGGGCCTGACTCTATCAGGGAAGGGATTTGGAATGTGACTGAAGGATAACTTGGGAACCAAATTGTTCTGCCGCCCTTATCTGGGTCTCCAGAGCCAGGCTGGCATGTTTTCTACATAGTCTTCCTTTCTTTGTCACTTATCTGGTCTATGCCTTTTCTTTCCAATGGATTCCCACCTCACTGATGGCAGGAGGAGCCAGGTGATACTTTTAGGTTACGTTTCTTAGAACATCTAAGCCTGCCTCTCAGCCATCATTGACTGTACCAAGAATGGACACTTGACTCCAAGGAAACCAGTCCAGAGATAAGTCTCATCCAGCTAGATGTCCCCTCTCCAGAACTCAGTCTGTTTGGAGTGGAAAGCATACCAGTTACGTCCTAATCAGAGGCCATCCTGGCCTGGAGCAGCCGTTTTTCAGACATGTGTATTCTGATGAGAGTTCATCTGTGCAAAAGGGCAAGAGGTCAAAGTCAGAAAAATGATGGAAGACCTCAGGCCCCTGTCAGCATCTAAGGGCAGCTAGCCTGGGTTTGCAGTGTCAGGCATGTCAAACTTCCAGGAAGCCAGCTCATTACTGCTAAGGATCCTCTTATGCCTGCCTATAGTATTCTTTGTTTTTATGACAACGGCCTTTACAAACCACATGTGCCTTGACAGCAAACTGTCTTGTCAGGGAGCTTCTGATGGGGATGGTAGTGTCCTTCCCCTGCCTAGTCCACTGCTTGGGAACTCTGGAAGATTGTGATAATTTCCCTTTCCTAACTAAAGACAGTTCCACAGCCTAGAGTAAAATCCCGATGTGTTCAGTCTTGCTGCCTTGCCTTCTTGCTAGGATCACCTTTTCTTTCTAGTACTGACATCTCACTAAACCTTTCTGTTTTATTCTTTATTCCTTGTGGTATATTAATTTGGCTGCACATGCATCTTGCTGTTGTTTTCATTGAGGGACTAAGTCTAACTCCTATTCCCTGGAACATGGGCTGACCATTGTGATCTGTTGGGTGTTTGAATGCAGTTGAGGTGACAATTGGCTTTGCCAAGGTCATAGGAAACCTTGCAGCTTTTGCTTGTATCTCTGGGAACACTGTCCTGGAAACCTAAGCTGCCTTGTTTAAAAAAAAAAAAAAAGTAGGGTCCCAAGTTGCCATGCTATGAGGAACCTGAGACATGGTGGATCAGATGACAGAATAGAGAGGAGAAAAGAGAAAAGGAAGAGGATAGGAGAGTCAAAGGAGAGAGAAAGGGGGAGGAGAAGAAGAGGAGAGAGAGAAAAGTAGGGAAGAAAGGGAAGGAGGGAAGAGGGGTGGAGGGAGGGAGGAAGAGGGAGAGAGGAAGAGGGAGAAGGGGAGAGAGAGAGATCAGGTATAGGCAACCACATGTAGATGACATCTTGCAAACAACCCCTCTAGTCCCAGATGATAACTTGTAGAAATGAGGCAACCAGACTATCCCCAGTCACCCAAGGGACTCAGCCTCTTTCACTTCCTTACATCCTCCTGCCCACAGATGCCCCCACCCTTCTCCTCCACCTCTGACCACTCTGATTATTCTTCTGTGACATGTTGGACTGAAGCTGCTCTGAGGACCACTGTTATACCACCCGTTTACTGTCATGCCCTAAAGTCACAGGACAGATCCTGTTTCTTATTCCCCCTTTCAGTCTCTGGGCATCTTGGCAGAGCCCTGGGTCGAGTGGATCCAATGGGAGTTGATGCTCCTAAACACTCTTGTCTTGAGGCATTTCAACCTCATTACTTTAAACCAAATAGGTATTGGCATCCATGAAAACATGTGTGTTTAGTTGCACAGTTTGGGTTAGGCATTTCAGATTTTGAAGAGTCTCATTTTTTAGACTGAGTGCATATGTAGGCTTTACATTTTTAGGATGACAGAGGAAAATGACCTGTATGAGCACACAAAGAAATTTGAGATAGCTGTCTGTGATGGTGCACGCCTATAATCACAACACTTGCCACACTGAGGCAGGAGGATCAAGAGTTCAAGACCATAGCAAGACCTTGTAGCAAAACAAAAACAAAAATGAAGAGCCAAAAAAAACAAAACAAAACAAAAAAACAAAAACGGAAATTCCATGCAGCATACACAATGGGCAGTATCAAGTGGCATGTTTGCTTGTCAATACATGCCTTTATCATTTATGGGTGACCAGAGGCAGACTCTAGGTTTGTAGTTTAGTTCTGACTTGAATGAGAAGTGTCTTTTAGCCACATTACCTCTTTATAAAACCTATCTCATTTGGATTTCTCCCAGCTCTCCAAAATGAACTTTCCCACGTTCCCAGAACATTCTCTCTCTCCTCTCTTTTTCCATTTCCATGTACCCTTTGGCTCCCCTTTCGTAGCCAGCATTCTTCTTTGGAGTGCTCAGAAAACTCATTAGCGTTCAGCCTCCTCAATTAGGCAGAATAAACATGCATTACTCTGAATGCACCACAGCAGAAACAGACGGAGTTCAAGCAAAGTGTTGGCCCAGCATCCAGGGATTTGACAAGAAGTTTATTTCCCTTCAATCAAATTCAGCTCACATCCTCCTGTATCTTTCTATATAAGTAATTAAACTCTTATCTTCAGTTTTCAAAGGATCACTGCTTTCTTTTCTGTATGTACCCATTTCCTCTTTATTCATGGCATACACTTATCTATTATTGTATGTGTATCATTCATTTGTGGGATCATCTGCTGTTAGATTTTCCCATTTTCCTTAGTCTCACAATCACAAAATCAGCAAGGGGAATAACAGGGGAGCTAAACTGAGATGCAGTGGTCTTTGTAATGGTGTAAAATAGGACATATTTTAAATGTTCAGATTCTCAAACAATTAAAATATTATATATACATTATATATGTTTTATATAAAAATATATATACTGTGAAGTTACCTCATTTCTTCCTAGTAATTGCATCTGTATAAATTCTAACTGTTCCCTGGCTCTCAGGCACACGGGATAAAGGGAACATTCACCACCTTCTTCTATTCATGCTCAGAGGTCGTGACTAAGATAAATAAATTTTTAGAGAAGCATGGTGTGGGTGTGCTCCCGGTGGGAGGAATTTCATGTTCCAGTCTCCTCTGCTGAACACCTAGAATATTAGAGACTTTGCAAAGTTTGTACTTGATTCTTAAAGGGAGGATGTGACTAAGGCCAGGGTGTGATAAATCTCTGACAGGCCAGTGAGAAGGCACACAGCAATGAAGTGAAAAGTTCACATGCAGGCTAGATATGCTGGTAAGGAAGAGGCGGTGACTGACACTCCACACTTCCGACAGAAACACGCTGTGCTGCCTCCTCTCATGATGTCAGCTGCTTCAGCACATATATGTGTGTGCATGTACACACAACATATATATATATATATATATATATATATATATATATATATATAGCCCCGATTGAATCTGTTGATAAGCGTTTATTCTTCCTCGTCGGGATGCTGAATTGTGATACTGTCTTCAATAGCTTAGCAACAACCTGTCACGTCCCCCTTGCAAAGTCGTGGTCCGCTGAAAGGAGAGGGAGTGTGGAATTGTGATGGGGAAAATCCTTATTTTAATCACAAACGTGTGTAAAAAGTCAGAAAGCTGGATGAAAAGACAGGTCAAGGGAGCTGCATTTGAACAAGTGTTTTTGATTAAGGTTTATGTGGGCACAGAAGTCCCCTTTAAGTTCTTTTTTATTGAATAATTTCCCTTTGATCCTTGAGTAACTAAACGAAAAACCAGCACTTGACATTAACCTGGGACCTGGAGCCCGATGGTAGGATTCCTTTGCTTGATTGCTGGGGCAGGGGCACTTCTGGATGAGGGCCTTGCCACCCAGGGAGGATGTTCGGCTTTATTTCCCAGTGGGGTCTTTCCCCATCCTCTGGATGGGATGACGATGAACCGCCGAAGCAATTGTCCCACATGTAACATGGAGGAGGTTTTTTTCTTTTTTTCCTTATGATTGGCTTCAAAGATGATGCTCAGCCGACACAGGGGACATGTAAGGTGTTGGTTACCTCAAGAACCATGATCCAAAGGAAGGGCAGAGACAGTCAGACACTTCCCTTCCCTTGTCTCATCTGTTAGAAATGAAGTAGAAATATTATTTCTTTATATATGGCTTCGTGGACCATATTAAATTATGGAGCTAGGGGTGTCCCTCAGAGGTAGGCCACTGTGCACGGCGTACTCAAAATCCCAGATCTGGTACCAAGTACCAAACCCTAGAACCAAATAATTGAAATGGGAAGAAAATGGCAGGGGGGAGTAGTGAAGAATTATTTTTGAAAGAGAGGAAGGAAGAGGGAGACAGACAGACAGACAGACAGACAGACATTCCAAGAAAGCAAAGATTAAACAGCTCTGAGCCTTAAAACAACGACAATTGAAACAATGTAGTTCCCCTGAATTCCGTATTTAAATGTCTGATCAGTCATTCAGTTCCAGCAGAGACATGGTGTTCGAAGGCCACTTTGTAATGATTTCACCCTGGTTCAGATTATTCGAGATCCAGGGGGAAAATGTGCATTCTGTGTGAAAGCAAACAGAAAACATATCTGAGCACAAATCAGAAGAATGATTACCACACTCCCGCTCTGTACCCATTACTGGGTCCCCAAGGCTCTCGTTGTGTTTGTCTTGGCACTTTTTCTTCAGCGGGGCCGTGGTCGGACTCGATGGGGGAAACAACAACAGCCCGCAAAACCCTCGGCAGAGAAGGAGGGCGACCTGAATGGATGGGCTGAAAGGAGGCACATCTTTCAAGGGCTTGGCGCTGCCAGCTTCTTTGTGGGGAAGCGGCTGGGGGAGGTCTCCCTGGGCTCCCGTGGAGGTCTTTGCTGTGTGTTTGTCAGGGCATGCCTGGCCGTTTGCAGGAGGGGCATCTCTGCTCTCGTCTCAGTCTCCAGAAAGGTCCCATTCAGGGGATAATGAGAAATGGCATTTCCACAAAGTGGAGAGAAAATGCATTGTTTCTCTGGCGCGTTAACGGTCCTCGGGCTGCTCAGGAGACACCACTTCACAGCCTGTAAAAAGAATTATCTATATAACTTAACTGTGCACGGCAGAAAAGTTGCAATGTGCCTTTAAAAGAGCTGTCTCCACATGGTAAAACCACTGTCTCTCCTGCTCCCACCAACAGAATAGCTACTGTTTATAAGCAAATCCACTCAAGACCTTAATGATGACCCAGAATAAACATCTGACATTCACCAGCTTTCAAGCTCTTCTGTGTTTAGGCATGAATTGTTCATTTCTATGCCTTTTGTATCCGGCCTGAAGGAAAGACAAATGAAACAAGGGATGATTTACATTATCAATGGAGGCAGAGGGTATGCCTGTGTTTATCTGATCCTCTTTTATTGTGTAACCCAACGCGGTGAGATAACCAGCCTCCTACACAATGCCCATCCAGTGTGAGCCACCCACCCTCTCCATTTCCGTGTTGACTTTAATTTTGAAATAGATTTTAAAAGCAGAGCCCACGAAGTAACATAAGGCTTCTTTGGTTCAGGCATGGGGAGAAAGATGGTATTCTCATTTGGTGTCGGGTTTTGCCTTGTGTCTCCACAGAGCCTGTGGAAAAGCCTTCTGCAATTGGAGCTTTCCCCCCTGACTCGAACCAGCATCAGTACCGCACCTCACAAGGATGGGGAGGATGCTCAGCTCAGGCTGACCTTGAGTTCTTCGCCAAGTGCCAGACACTTGGAGCAAATTAACCAGGCGTGAGGAAACATGGTGCATATGCATGTGGCTTAGAGGCTAGGAAAGCTTGCTTTCTCTCTATGAAAACCCAGTTTTCTCAGTCTAGCCTGGAGGAGGAGGGCTTGTGAAACCTTCTGTAGGCCTTTAGGACAACCTGGACCATGTTTGCACATGATGCTCCAATACTAGATTCAGTAAGTCTTCCCCTCAGAATGAAAGTACCCATTTTCATTCTTCAGGAGTCGGAGTCGGTAGCTGGTCTCAAAAAAAAAAAAAAAAAAAAAAAGAAAAAGTAATACTATAGCCCAGGCTGCTTGAAACTCACTTGTAGCCAAAACTGGCCTCAAATTTGCAGTGATTCTCCTGTTTCAGCCTGCTGAGTACAGGATTATAGGAAAAGGCCATTGTGCCTGGTTTGTAGAAAGCTTTGTGTGGCCTGAAAACTTTGACGTTAGACTTCTAACTCATGAGTGGGAAATGTCCTTCCTTTAATTTGTGTATTCTTCGCTTTCTGTCATCTGTGTTTTGTGGGTTCTAGTGTACAAGTCTTCCATTTCCTTGGTTACATTTATTCCTAAGCATTTTAGTCTTTTCGATGTTACTGTATTGTGTTTCTTTTTGGATAGTTAGTGTACAGAAATAGAACTGAATTTTGTATGTTGTTTTTATATCCTGCAGCTCCCCTGAAATTATTAACTATTTGTTATTTTTGTAGCATCTTTAGGGGATTATACACATAAGATCGTATCATCTGGAGAGGTAATTTTATTTTTTCCATTATTTTGTGGATGTCTTTTTCTTCTTTCTTCTGACTAACTGCTCTTTGTAGGGCTTCCAGTTTTAGGTGGAATAAAAGCAGTAGAAAGCCTGGGCATGCTGGCTTAGGTCTTTCTTCATCACAGAAGAAAAGTTCTGCTTTGCCACCAGTGGCCGAGACATTCGTTGTGGGTTTCCACATATGGCCTTTGTTGTGTACAGGTAAATTTTGTTTATGTCTGCCACGTTGCTATTTTTAAACCCAAAATGGTGTTGAATTTTGTCAATTGTCTTTTCAACATCTATTGAAATGGTAGTGTGGTTTTGTCCTTGATTCTTTTAACATATATCCCACATTAGTTGGTTTATAGCTGTTGACCCATCCTTGCACTCAAAAGGTGAGTCCCACTTGGATATGGTGTATGATAGACACTAGGCTTCTACATGCAAAAGGAGGACTATTATATTAAAAACGCATACAAAAAAAAAACAAAAAACAAAACACACCAATGTACATTGGATTAAAAACTTAAATGCAAGACCTGAAAATGTAAACTTTCTAAAAGAAAAGAGAGAAAAGTCATGATTAGGTTTGGCAATGCCACAAACAACAGAACAAATATAGCCATGCGTGACTACTGTGGTGATATTGTATTTGTGCTCTAACAAATTAAGCTTGCCTGGGGATCAGAGGGCAAAGCCAGCCACTATATTAAACACAGAGGTCAGGCAGTGGTAGCGCACACCTTTAGTTCTAGCATTCAGGAGGCAGAGATTCATCCGGATCTCTGTGAGTCCAAGACCACACTGGGAACAGAGCCAGGAGTGGTGGCATACACCTTTAATCCCAGCACTAGCTAATCATAGAGATCTGTACAGACAGACAGGAAGTGATAGAGCTGGGCGGAAAGAGGAAGCGATGTAGCTGGGCGGAGAGAGGAAGTAAGACGGCAGGGAACAGAAAGGTATATAGGCATGAATATACAGGAAGTAGCTCTTTCTTTTGGCAGAGGATTTTGTAGGGGTAAGAACTAGTGGCTTGCTCTCTGTCTCTTTGATCTTTCAGTTTTTACTCTAATATCTGGCTCTGGTTTTTTTATTTATTAATAAGATCATTTAGCAATTTGTGTTACATGACTCCATTACATTAGAAACCTTCTGTATAATAAAGAGAGTGAAAGGGCAACTTACAGAGTGGGAGAAAATGTTTTCCAACTGCCTGTATGATAAGAGATCCCTAAAACCCAGTAGCTAAACAAATAAACAAAAATCAAGTAGCATATTTTAAAAATGGGCAATGGCCTAGAATAGATATTTTTCAAAAGAAGATACATAAATGACTCCTAGCTATAAAAAGATACTCAAAATTATAACCATCAGGAAAATGCAATTCAAAACCACCATGAGATCAATATACACAAAGAAAAAAATGGACTCAGTGGGTTGTATTTATAAATTTGTACATATGCATACATACATATATGCATATATGTATATGTGATGATAACAAAGCAAAAGAGGCTCTCAGCTTGAGAGGGGACATGGGCTGGCCTGGAGGGGGGAAGGGAGGGGAGAAAGTGATTTATTTCTACTTCAATTAAAAATACATTTTAAAAAGGAATCAAAAAAATGTAACTGCTACTTAATACTTTATTTCTATAAAATTGTTATTGATGTCTGCAATGAAAATAAAACATTAAAAGAATAAAGGTGCATTTTAAAAAGCCTGAAATGAGATAACACTTCACATCTGTTGAGGTAGTTAGTGGTTGCCACATAGGGGATCACTCATGTTGGTGAGAATATGTTGGTAGGGTTGTAAAAATAGGGTATCTACTATGGAAAATAATGTAGAGGTCTTCAAAAATTAAAAATAGAATTGGCCTATGATCTAGCAATCTTAGGTCTGGGTCTTCAAAAGAACTGAAATCAGAATCTTAAAGATATACCCATATCCCTGTGCTCACTGCAGCATATTCACAGTGACTAAGGTACAGAAACAACCTAAATGTCCTTTAGATGGCCAAATGTGACATAGATATCATGGGGGTATGACATCCCTGGAAAAGAAGAAAATATCTGAACCTTGAGGACATCATACTGAGTGACACAGGTCAATCACAGAGGGGTAAATCCTTTGTGATCCCACTTTTAAGAACTTTTTTTATTGATTCCGTGTGGATTTCACACCATGTATCTTGATTCCACTCATCTCCCCATCCCTTCACATCTGCCCTCTGCCCTTGCGCACCTCCCCGCCCCCCACAAAACAAAATAAAATTTAAAGGAAAAAGTAAAAAAAAAAAAAAAAAAATCTCGTCATGGAAGCTGTCGTGGGACACTGTGAATCACACAATATACCCTTTAGTCCATAGTCTTTACTTACAAGTGTCATTTCAAAGAGTCGTTGGTCTGGTTTGAGTCTCTGGTTTCTACACTATCAATACTGGACCCTCACAGGGACTCCTATTGGATATTCTGTTGTTGTCCTGTGTCATGGAGATCCTGCAGCTTTGGGTCTGCAGGACCTGCCCCTTCCCATGCTCCAGCAGATCATAGATGAGGTGGATGTTGGAGTGGGCCATCTCATAGCCCTGGCTCTGGGCCTGGGTGATTGTTGGGTTGGTCAATCTGCCAACTCTCCCTCATCCTCATCACCAGCGTGAGCTCTCCAGCACCACCTGGCTAGCTCACTCTGTATAGTAAGCAGCAAGGGGTGGGCCAGTTCTGCTCTCATGCCCTTGGGGCTGGTTCACCCACACCTACACCACCAGGGCTGCTGCTGGTGAGAGGCAAGGCCAGCTCTCTTGCTCTCATGACCTCAGGACCAGCTCTCCCACCTGCCACAGGCAGGGAGAGTGGGGGGGGGAGCTTCTTTCCCTCACCCATGCCACCATATGACAGATAAGGGGTGGGCACAGATCTCCCATGCTCACATTCGGGCAGGGGGTGCTGCTCACCTGCATCCCAGCCAGCCGGGCAGCTCTACTGTGCTGCCTAGGCAACATACATTGCCTACTCCCAGAATGCCACAGTTGGTGGTGGCGATGGGGCTGGGTCAACACTCCCACCTGCCGCAGGTGTCAAGGGAAAAGGGGGGCATTTTCCCTTGTCCACACACCATGCAGTAGACAAGGAGGGTGGGACCAGTTCCTCCGCTCTCACATCCCCAGGGATGGCTCTCAATGGTCCCTGCTCAAAGGGTCAGCTCTGGCATGCTGCCCAGGAAAAGTGCAAGAGCTGTTCACTAAAGTGCTGTAGCCAGTGAGGAGTAAGGCCAGTTCTCCCTAGTGTTGCAGGGGCCTTTGGTGGTAATCATGGGCATCAACACAGCTGCAGCAGGGCCATGGGCCCAGACATGGTCCTTGGCAGAAGCCAGGGTTTGGGCATCACCGTGGTCCTGGGTGGCAAGCAGGACACTCACCTCAGCCTGCTCTTCACGACTTTCATCATTTCACATCTGCTCTCTCCACAGGACATGAACCATTCTGTCTCTCTCTTTCTTCCATACCCTACCATATATAGTGCTCTCCATAATAGTGCCCGATCACCCAGTGCCACGAAGTGCCCAACAAAACCTTGTTTATTCCTTCCCACCCAGGATGGAGAGCCCCAGGTGGGCATGTGGGTCTCTTCTCCCGATGAGTTTGTTGTGTTTTCTCTTTGCTGCCCAAGGCAGAGAGCCCAAGAACTTTTTAAATTAAATTATAAAATCATAGCTAGTTGTACTTTTTTTTTTTTTAGATTGGCTTAAAGAAAAGGAAAGTGTCAACAAAACTAAACACTGGCAAAGACGTAGAGCAAAGGGAACTCTCATCCATGGCAAGAGTGGGTGCGACATAGAGCAGCCACTCTGGAGAAGTCTGGCAGTCACTTATGAAGTGAAAATTTATGAGCACATAATTCAGTAATGCCTGTCACCAGATTATATTCTGGAGAAATGAAAACGTATGCTTTTACAGAAGCCTGTACACAAATATTTTTAGTGGCCCCCTTCATAGTTGCCCAGACCTGGAAATAATCCAAGTATCCTTCAGTGGGCGAATGGGTTAACAGACTATGGGACATTCCTACACTGGAATATTTACTCAGTGATTAAAAGCAACAATTTGGATGAATCTCAGAGGCATTGGAAAGGCATTCCTAGGGAAAGAACCCTGTCTCCAAAGATTGTGTAACTATGTGATTGGATTTATGTGGATGTCTCATGAAGATAAAGTAGTAACAGAGAAGATCACAGGGATGTCATATGAGGGTTGTGGCCAATGGAACTGGCCTGTATCCTGATTGTTGTGGTGGCTCTGTGCATTTATATGAGCTCTGAAATTCATAGGTATGTGTAGATGTAACCAGCCATCTTATTAAATAAGAAACACAGAACCAATGCAAAGAAGAAAGCCAAGAGATCATAGCTAAGAGCCTTACTGCCTGCTGCAGCTAGCCTTTTAAGCCAAGAGACCTCTCCAAAAGGGACCTACTTCCTGTGTGTTTGTCTTTATATAGTCTTTCTGTTCTGCCTTCTCATTGGTTGTAAACCCAAACACATGACTGCCTTGTCACTGCCTGTATGTACAGACCTCCAGGTCTTCTATGGTATTGAGATTAAAGGCGTGTGTCTCCAATGCTGGTTGTATCCTTGACCACACAGAGATCTACCTAGCTCTTCTACCAAGTGCTGGGATTAAAGGTGTGCACCACAAACACCCAGCTCTGCTATGGCTTGCTAATAGCTCTGACCCCCAAGCAACTTTATTTATTAGCATACAAATAAAATCACATTTCAGTACAAATAAAATACCACCATAGGTATGTGCTTGCAGATGCATGAGTCAATTTAAGCAAATAATGATTAAGTAGGGGCTGGAGACATGGCTTAGTGGCTAAGGGCCATTTACTGCTCTTCCAGAAGACCTGGGTTTGGATCCCAGAGCCTATATCATGCAGCTCACAGCCCTCTGAAACTCTAGCTCCAGGGGGACTAAGGCCCTCTTCTGGCCTCCCAGGCACCTGCATGCAGGTACACATACATACAGACATGTAAGTAAATTAAAATAAACCTTAAAAAAAAAAGACTTTATCTGAAAGCTGGACATGGCGATGCATGGTCTTTAAGCCCAGCACTTAGAAGGCAGAAGCAGGCGGATCTCTGTGAGTTCAAGGCCAGCCTGGTCTACAGAGAGAGTGCCAGGACAGCCAGAGCTACACAATGAGACCCTGTCTTGAAACAAACAAACAAACAAACAAACAAACAAACAATAATTTTTAAAAAGAAGTAATCTAAGGAGGATGGCTGTGATGTCATCCTCCCCCAGGGAGGTCCAAGGCTTCCCTTCCTTTGCCCCCAGAGCTGCATGTACCCCTCCACCCGTGGCCCCTCTCTTAGTGCTGGCTGAGCTATGGCATTTCTCGACACTTCCTCACCAAGACAGCTGCCCAGACACCCCCAGTTTTCAACCAATCCCTTCAACAAATGAACTACCGACAGAAACAGGGGCAGGAAGATCCTTGGTCCCTCTCTCTTGTTTCTCTCACTCCCCCATGCAAGTTATCACCAAGTTGTGCCGGTTTTTCACCAGAATAGGTCCTGAATCTCTCCAAGCTGGGCTACTGCAGTAGCTACTTCGGTTTCAGCCTCCTTGCCCTCACGCTCTGTCGCTGTCTGTTCCTGACACAGCATTCGGAGTGAAACAAATGTCATGTCACGCCTCCGTATGCAACCCTACCTGGTGTATCTAGGAGAAAATCCAAGATGCTTGCCTCGGGCCTCCAGAGACCTCTAGTTTGGCCCCATCCACTTCGCCTCCCCCAGTTGTTTTCCGATCCATTCTTTCCTCCCTCTCACCCTGTGTTCCAGCCACTCTTTCTGGAATATGTCTTGCTTAGCCTTGCTTCAGTATTATTTTCTCTGCCAAGAGGTGGCCTCTGGCGTGGACCTGTCTGCTTGCTGTTCCCAATCATTTAAGATCTCACTGAAGTCACTCCTCATCAACAAGGCTCTGCATGACCTCTCCAGAGTTCTGCTCTCTCTCCTCACTTAGCCGTCCTGTGTGAGGCTTTGTTGTTACAGGACGCTGGCTTTCCTAGTGCAACGGGAAACCCCAGCTCTTCACTGGGACCTGCAGGGACTCTCGGAGCCACATCGTTATCTTGGGGCATCATAATTCTCCACCCTCATGAGGTAAGCTCACCTGACTGCCTAAGCCCTGACGACTCCCCCTGCAGCTACCCTGCCTTGTGTTCCGGAACATGCCAAGCATGTTTCCACCCCAGAGACTTTGCACTTGCCATACCTGTTCCTGGGAGCTGTTCTTCCCTATAGCTCCCCGCTGTGCTTTCTGCTCAAATGTCACTTATTCGACGCGTTCCTGTCTATAAAATACCAGGTTCTTTCTCACTACGCGTTCCCTTTCATTTTCCACAGCATTTGTAATCATCTGACTTGTGTGTGTGTGTGTGTGTGTGTGTGTGTGTGTGTGTGTGTGTTTATTGGTTACGTGTCAACTCGCTCGTCTTCCCAGGCTGGCAGCCACAAGAACAAGGACTTTGTTTTACCAGTCACTGTCTCCTTTTACGCTCCTCAACTTCCCTCCAACTGATGCAAGCCTGACAAGGGTTGGGTGCCGGGAGGCACTGTGGTATCAGGAGTTCTGCAGGCTGCCTGCAGCGTGTCTGCTGTCCTTCCTCTGCCTACTTCACTCGGGCAAGCTTCCTCTGGGCTAGCTTCCTCTGGGAAAGCTTCCTCTGGGCAAGCACCCAGATGATGGGGGGGTTCCCATGAATAGTTGTAGAGACCTTGGGATGGTGAGAGGGGCCTTTCCACCTTTAAGAAGAGCTTTCCGAGTCTCATAGCCCAGAAGTAGAATAATGGAGTTCACTGTATGCAGGAGGGAACCTCCATTGGAATCTATTGCTGACATTTAAAATTCCTACCAGATAAAGACACAGCGCTTGATGATTCTTTACTATGATAAGGGCCATAATGCATTTTCACACTGCTTCTACTGTTTCCTCTGCGTGTTCCACTTGCTGTTGGCCCCTCTGTTCTTCTTTTAGTTCCTCCTGCATAGTGTTCCCTGTTTGCCCTTATAGTATCGACTCTTAGGGCTTTGTCCATTTGTATGACTCTCCTGGTCCAGCCTCTATGCTGTTGATGCTTCCTTGGCTTTCCCATCTCACCTTAAGCATTGCTTCCTGAAGAGAAGATGTTGGTGGTGTTTTTTTTTTTGTTTTGTTTTGTTTTGTTTTTCACTCTTTGCTCTTTTAGGGGGCCCACTACCTATTGCAGCAATTAACGAGGCAATTCCACCTAGTTTATCTGGTAATTAAAAGAGGTTTATTTCAGGGGCAACTTACAGCCAATAAGGGGTCAGTTACAGGGTCTGGGAGAGATGATGTACAATCCAGCATGATTCTCTGGAGAACTCTGACTTGATCTGCAATCCAGCATCCAGGATCATGAGGAGCCAAGAGAGCAAGCATGTATGCATCTGGGGACTTATGGGGTCTCGTCTCGGCCACACCTCAGGGTCAGGTCATAGGCAGGTGTGACAGTTATTTACTGCCACACTAGGGGCAGTGTTTCAAGGTCAAAGCTGGAACAGCTACCTACTACAAACTACCCAGTTCCCAAAAAATCACATGTTACTTTCTTTCTTATGAATGCCCAGCCTTAGCTTGGCTTGTTTATAGCCAGATTTTCTTAAATTATCCTATCTACTTTTTGCCTCTGGGATTTCATTCTCTTTTCTTTTATTTTCTTTCTTCTTTTCTTTCTGACTTGTCTCCCCCCCTCCCCCTCCTTTCTTTTCTCTTCTTCTTCTACTCTTCTTCTTTTCCTATTTATTCTCTCTGCCTGCCTATCCTTTCTCCTGCCTCACTATTGGCTGTTCAGCTCTTTATTAGACCATTAGGTGTTTTAGACAGGCAAAGTAACACAGCTTCACAGAGTTAAACAAATGCAAAATAAGAGAATACAACACATCTTTGAATCATTAAACCAATGTTCCACAGCATAAACAAATGTAACACATCTTCACCAATATCCCAAAACAAGAAGCCTTTATGGCATAGAGTAGGCCAAGTCCTATATCAGACTTTCAAGCCCCTGGACACCTCCCCTGAGTACCACAAATCCACAGTTGTGACTCTGTATATATGCTGGATAATTTTGATCTTCAATTTGATTGGCTTGAGAGATTCCTTGAAGAACAGCAGAGCACATTTCTGGGTGCATCTACAAGGGCATTTCCAGAGACGATTGATATATAGGATAGGATAGCAATGGAGGGGGAAGGACCCGTGCTGAATGTGAGCAGGTCCATCCAAGAGGCTGAGTCCTGATGGAATAAAAGTGGAAAAAGAGAAAGCCAGGAAGTGTGTGCAAGCTCCATTCTTCTCGAGTGAATCCATCAATTGCTGCAGCCATCACCCACAGACATCAAGCTCTCACTTTTCCAGGTTTTCAACACAGACTCACATGAGCATCTCTCCAGGGACCCTCAGGTCTTCGGTCAGCTCTTTAGCAGCACTTGGTAGACTGGCCTCGAATCACTGGTCGCCCGAGTGCTGGTCTAAAGGCGCACATCGCCCTGCATCAGCTTCTTAGATTGAACAGCTTCTGGGTTCTCTTGATTCTCCAGCTTACAGACAGCCATAGTTGGATGATCCGGTCTCCAGTCATGCTAGTAACTATAATACACACACACACACACACACACACACACACACACACACACACACACACACACACGTGCACATAAAGCATGCTCTGGAGAGAAAAGAACCACAGTCCCCTTTGCACATCATTAACCAGTAAGTCCTCTGGAACCTGGCATGGCATGACATGGAACAGGCTTTCAGTAAATATTAGTCTTGGTTTCAGGATGAAGTGGTGAAGGTGACTCTTTAAGCAAACCCCATAGTAACATACTAAGGCCTAGCTCCTTGGTAGAGAGTGCACAAGCTGTCATAGTCTAGAGAGGTTAGTTTGTAGGTGCAGAGGAGATGAACCCAGAACTGCTGAGCCCCATCTTTGGACTTTAGGGGTCACCTTTACTGTCACAGGACCAATCTATGACCCAACAATACGGCTCCCAAACCTTTAGTCTTGGTTCCTTACTTGAGGTTTTTTTTTTTTTTTTTTTTTTTTTTTTAGCTCGAGTCAGCCCTGCTGCTCCCTGGATTCATGTGACTGAGATTTAAAAGTACAAGTGCCTCAGCTCTGCCTGACACCAATTACACTGGACTCTCTGGGGTGGGGTCTAACCCTGGAATCTTAGAAAAGCTCCTGTGTAAGAGCAGCCAGAGCTGACCCCACCATGAGACATGTTAGTGCCAGGGCTTGACTCCCTTTTTCTTCCTCCCTTGCTTCTTTTCCAGTTCGCAGATAGACTAAAGGATGGGGCATGTGTGTTGGGCACTTGTGATAGCCACCCAAGGTCCTGACCTTGATTCCCTTTATGTAAACCATGCCCCTTTAGTGTAGGTTAGACTTGAACTCAGCTCAACTCAATTGTCTAAAGAAAATGGCCAGTAGAAAGAAGAAAGGAAGTGAGAGCAAAAGTCCTACATACTTTAAAAGCTTGTGCGACCGGCCCATAGTTACCCACCGCCTTTGCCATCTCAGTCTCCCGGCTCTTCATTCTTCCTGACTCTAACTCCCACTCAGCAGGGAAGACGCGGGGTTGCCGACCCACTGGCATTCCGCACGCACCCCTCACAGAACCCTCTTTCAAAGTCTCTAGTTTCTACTGATGCCTTCTTTTAGTTCTCTGTTGACGAGGATGGCCTTGTCTGAACTGGGAGCTGGCACCGCAGCCTCTTGCTCTCTCGACTGAGAAAACCTTCCTCTCACGGTGGAGTCGGTCGGAACAGCATCCTTCGCAGTGCGGCCATGGAAGCTGCTCACCTGGGTGGTTATTACATCCATTAGGACACTGCGGGCACCAGCGCCAGGGGCCAAGTTTGTGCTGGATGCCCTGGCTCTGGGGTGGGCTCCTCTGGCAGATTAAAACAAGCCTTCTCGACCGCTGGGGCTTTTGGCATTTCTTTAGTGAAGTCTGAGCTTCCAGACCAATCAGTCCCTGCTGCCTTCATTTATTCCCTGGCATTAGAGGAGCTGCCAGGGTTTCTGTGCCATGCCCCTGGCTCCCCTGCCCCTAGAGGGCCAGCAGCCCTTTTGCTGGTTTGGCTCTCTACTTAGATCATTGAAGAGACTTCAGATCCAACTGGGCACCACTCTGCATTTCATTTCTGTCTTGGCAAGGTTACCGTATTATTACTTAACTCTGCTGCTGCTACTCAATAAGTGGGAGCTGATTGAAATAACCACAGGAGTTGCTGGATTCCCCTAATTTTAGCACCGAGTTAAAGCTCACTCCCACAGTTGGAAGTTAAAATAGGCT
Organism: Peromyscus leucopus; assembly: GCF_004664715.2. NCBI lineage: Eukaryota > Metazoa > Chordata > Mammalia > Rodentia > Cricetidae > Peromyscus > Peromyscus leucopus. Next base: position 41,208,124 of record NC_051072.1, read on the forward strand.
GCCAGCCCACAGAAATGCCCACCCACCACACCTAATTGTCACCCCGCGGATGCCTGTCATGGGAGGAAATGGGGAAGTCGAAAAGAACATTCTTAGAAGCAAGGCTCTTCTCCTCTGAGGACACCTGAGGTTCTTTTGGCCAGGCCCAGTGACTTTGAGACCCCTAGATGATGGAAATTTGCACAACTGCGCAGCTACTCTTGCCCAATTCCCAATTTTTTTTTTTTTAACAGGCCTTTTGCGCAGAGAGCTACTGCCGAGAACAGAAACTTCTATTCGGGGGTGTCTCTCAGATGATTCATTCCTCTAGTCCAGATGTGGAAAGGACAAGGACCTTAAACAATCTAGGTAATTGGGAAAGCAGAAAAAAAAATAATAAAATACTTAACACAGAGACTTTATTTTTCTTGGTGTCAGAGTAATCGAACACAGTCCAAATGGCAACAACTTGAAGAAAAAAAATTGGAGCCCAGAGTTTCTTGTCCAAGGCTCCCTTCAAAACTCCTCTGAGCACTCTTTGTTGTTGTTTCTTCCCATGGAAGACCATGTATCACTAGAGATGTTTGGCAGTGGCCTGAGAGATTATTTCTCAAACAGTGTGCTGACTGTTCCATAGTGCTCATCATGCACTTTGACCCACTTTAAGTCTTGGGATATCCACGGCCTCCCTGTGAAGCATAGTTTATCCAACTGTCAAGAGCAATGGGGCAGAGTGGGGGAAGGGGGGAGTCCTTGGAGGGAGAGGAAATGCTTTGCCCACCAAGCGTTTCTTAAAGCATCCGTAGGAAGTCACCAGAGTTTAATCAAGGTTGCCTGGCAGTGGTCGTACACTTCTCTCATTATCACAGCCACCACCCTCTCTTTCTAAGACATCATGGCCTCTCTAAGACCTTGTAGCAGGACTAGGAAACGGCTCCTCATGCCCATGTGGGCCATTGGTGTCACATTAATCAGCTTCAAAGACGTCATGCACCATGCCACTTTCTTGCCCCCAAACATCCAGTGACTTTCTAGAGTTCACAGGGTACAGCCCCAATCCTGACACTTTTCTTCATCAGACTCACTATTCTAACACACCCCATCATTTGTCATTGCTCTTCTGTGAAAATTCCTGTCACCTTCATACACCTGTTCAAACTTATTGCCACACCTCTGTCAACTTGTATTCTACAAATGCCATGCCTTCCATCCTCCTGTCTACCCTATGGAGCCCCACCCAACCTTCTAACGTGTGGCTCAGCTTACATCTCTGCTCCTATATGTAGCCTTTGCTAGTCTTCCCCAACATATTATGAGTCCCCTAATTTTGAATTTTTACAAGTAGTTTTGCCACGATTTTGTTGGCACCTATTTTTTCCAACTGGACCCATTGAGGATCCTTTTTTTTTTTTAATGACTATTTGTTAGTTGATTACAATTTTAAGAGTTGGAATTTCAAGCATGTGAGATGTGTAGACAAACCTGAATAAGAAAAAAGAGAGGATAAGAAAGCCCGATAGACACATCAAAAAAATTATCCACCATGACCAAGTAGGCTTCATCCCAGGGATGCAAGGATGGTTCAATATAAAAAATCTGTTGATGTAATACACCATATAAACAAACTGGAAAAAAACAAACAAACCACATGATCATCTCATTAGATGCTGAAAAAGCCTACAAAATCCAATACCCCTTCATGATAAAGGTTCTAGAAAATCAGGAATACAAGGAACGTACCTAAACATAATAAAGGCAATTTACAGCAAGCTGACAGCCAATATCAAATTAGATGGAGAGAAACTTAAAGTGATTCCACTAAAATCAGGAACAAGACAAGGTTGTCCACTCTCCCCATACTTATTCAACATAGTACTCGAAGTTCTAGCTAGAGCAATAAGACAATAAGAGGAGATCAAGGGGATACAAGGAAAGCAAGAAGTCAAATTTTCCCTATTTGCAGAAGATATGATAATATACATAAGTGACCCCAAAAATTCTACCAGGGACTCCTACAGCTGATAAACTCCTTCAGTAAAGTGGCAGGATACAAATGATGAATGGACTGAGAAAGAAATCAGAGAAACATCACCCTTTACAATAGCCACAGATAATATAAAATACCTTGGGGTAACTCTAACTAAGCAAGTGAAAGACCTGTCTGATAAGAACTTTAAGTCTCTGAAGAAAAAAATCGAAGAAGCAAAGGGAACATTCCTCCACTGTTGGTAGGAATGCAAACTTGTACAGCCACTCTGGAAATCAGTATGGCAGTTTCTCAGAAAATTGGGAATCAATATTCCTCAAGACACAGCTATACCACTCTCAGGCATATACCCAAGGAATGCTTAATCTTACCACAAAGACGCATGCTCAACTATGTTCATATCAGCACTATTCATAATAGCCAGAACCTAGAAACAACCTAGATGCCCCTCAACTGAAGAATGGATAAAGAAAATGTGGTACATATACACAATGGAATACTACTCAGCAGTAAAAAACAATGATATCATGAAATTTGCAGGCAAATGGATGGAACTAGAAAATATCATCCTGAGCGAGGTAACCCAGACTCAGAAGGACAAACATGGTACGTACTCACTCATAAGTGGATACTAAATGTAGGGCAAGAGATGGCCAGACTGCATGCAGCCCACAGCTCCGGAGAGGCTAGCTGACAGGGAGGGACCCTGAGACACAGGGATTGCCCGGCGAAGTAGAAGTGGATGGAATCTGCATGAGTGGGCTGGGGGTAGAGGAGTGGCAGAGGGCAAGGAATGGGGGGTGAGAACATAGGGAAATGGGAGGGTCGAGCTGGAGTGGGGATGGAGTGGGAGAGCAGGGAAGGAGATACCATGATAGATGAAGACATCATGGGAGTGGGAAGAGGCAGGGTGCCAAGGAAGCTCTCAGGAATCCACAGGGTCATCCCGTCATGGACTGCTGGCAGTGATCGAAGGGGTGCCTGGAATGGTCTACTCTGGTGACCGGTCTAATGACTACCCTAACTGTCATCATAGAGCCTTTATCCAGTGACAGATGGAGGCAGATGCAGGGATCCACAGCTGGGGGCTGGGAATCCAGTCCATGGTAGAGAGGAGGGATTCTGCGGGCGGGGGACGTTGAAATCATGATGGGGAGATGTGCAGAGATGACTGGCCACACTGGTGGAGACCCATGAACTGTGGACTGTTGGCTGCAGAGCCCCCATGGAAATGGACTAGGCCCTCTGGATACGGGAGACAGTTGTTTAGCCCGAAATGTTTGAGGGACACCTGGGCAAGGGGATCGGGATCCATCCCTGGTGCATGGGCAGGCTTTTGGGAGCCCAGTGCCTGTGGTGCACAGCCTTGGTGTGGCGGGGAGGGGTGTGGACCTGCCTCGGCTTGGTGTGCCAGGCTCTGCTGACTCCCCATGGGAGACCTTGATTTGGAGGAGGTGGGGATGGGGGAGTGGCTTGGAAGGGAGGGCTGGGGAGTGGGAGGAGGGAGGAGGTGGAATCTGTGGGTGCTATTTAGGGTGAGTAGAAAATTTCTTAATTAAAAAAGAAAGAAAGAAAGAAAGGAAGGAAGAATGAAAGAAAGAAAGGAAGAAAGAAAGAAAGAAAGAAAGAAAGAAAGAAAGAAAGAAAGAAAGAAAGAGAGAGAAAGAAAGCCCAATAGAGGTATGAATAATTGTGCTTGAAGAATTGAACTAACTGATTGTTCTAAAATATCTACAGGCCTCCTATTTTGGGAATTTCTCTGATAAAAGTCCACAACTATGTGCTGAGAACACTTGCTCACAGAAGTGCATTTCTATGAATCCATCACAGCACCAATGAGACTTAAGCTGGTTCATTTTTTTTTTTTTTTTTTTTTTTTTCTGGAGCTGTAAGCCAACCCAGCCCATGACCAGACTTATTCACACATTTACTGAAACAGGCCAAGCTCAGAACTAAATGATGAAAATGAAAATTAATCAGAGACTCCCAAGGGTCTCACATATGGCAGTTTTGAATCTACTTTTTTCTTCACTATCGTAATTGTTTTTCCTATTCATTTTCTTTGGTTGACTACACAACTGAAAAAAAGAAAAACGAGGCAATGGAGGTGATGGGAATGAATAAGCACATGGAAACAGTGAAACATCTACAGAGATAAAATTAGAAAGAAAGGAAACAAAAGTGATTTCAGCATCTCTCTGCAACCCCCCCCCCCCCCGCTCGTTTCCTGGCCAGCACCACTGGACCAGGCTTGTCCGGCGAGGTAGCAGGTGTCTGCTTCCCTGGGACAGAAATCAAGCCCCTGTAATGGGAAGGCCAGCTACATCCGACACAGAGACATCATGCAGGACTCACTCCCCCTTCTATCTTCACAGAAGAGATAAAAATGATTGAGTAGCTGAAAAAAAAAAGAGTTCAAGAGGAGGCTCTGTGCATTTTCTTAATTCATGGGGATTTAAAGTAAAACTCCATCTTGACATTTTAAAATAGGGTTATATGCCCTTTATTGAATTTTTTTTGGTGGAAAACCTGAACTACAACAGAAAATAATCAACCTGATAGAATATCGTGCCCTGGAACATTCTTTTCTTTGCAGAGTCCAACCACTTCAACGCATAGGCACTTCTTCTTTTCACACTAGTTAACAGATAGCATTAAGCATGATTCAAGTCGGAGTTTGAAATCATGTCTGGTGACTTTCATTAAGGATTGAAAACACTCTAAGACTCTTTGCTCCAGGAAACTGTTCTGACATGTTAATAGTATTGCCTTAGCAATAGCAGAGAAAAAAAAAAAAAAATCCATGAACTCAGACTCCTAGAAGGTGAATCAAGAATTCATCCAAAATGGAGTGCCTCCTGAGTGAAGGGGTAGTTTTCATTTGGGATGTCAATGTGGCTTCTGTGCTTGACATAAAAGTTCCCATTTAAAAAAAAGAAAAAAACTAAACTACTGTTCAATTTTTTTAATCAAGCAGAGTTATCTGAAGTGCTTTTTATAGGAGACTATCAAGAAAGGAACAGAGAGTAGTCATTATGACTAATCAGCTCCAGGAGCAGGGGCAACCATTGACAGGGAGAGACCTTTCAAGGGACTCAAATTCCTTGAGTGTTGGCCATTGTCCTTTAGAAGGGATGGAGAGTGTTAACATACAGCTGGTAGTTTACTCTGCTACAAAATGGCTGCTTTTCTCATACACAATCCTTTGTTATTCTAAAGAGAAATACTTGCATAAAGGTCTCTGAAGAAAGACTCCCACTCCTTAAGTAGGACAAATGTGGAAGATTCAGACTGATTTCTAACAGTACCCTATACCTCTGCAGTTTATAAAGAACTCATGGGGTTTCAGCTGAGCCTCACAGCTTTGGAGGGAGGCAGAGACGATCATTTCTTAAGAGAGGTGACCCTGCTCTTGAAGCTTAGGGATGGCATCATCCTGAGTCCATCAGACCACATTTTCAAGTACTTCATATTGTGCAAAGATGTTAAATGAAGAAGTGTTTTGAACAAGGAGAAGTTGGAGCCTATGTAAATGTCCTGTAATAGAGGAGTAGTGCAGGCCCCGATAGAGTCCTATGTAGTCATTAAGAATCTTGATTTAGGGCTATTAGAGATAAATTCACTGATTTTGAAATATATTTATCAATGAAGGAAAGTATGCCTAATATATTTAAGGCCACAAACGATACGGGATGCTGCGGTTGGAGAGATGGCTTAGCAGTTAGGAGTGCTTGCTGAATATGTACGAGAGCTGGAGACCAGAACCCAGCACCCAGGTGTGCGCCTAAGCAGGTCTGTAACCCCAGCATTGATGTGGGAGACAGGTAGACTACAGGGACTTGCTGGCTGTCAGTCTAGAAAAAAAAAAAAAGTGGCATTCAGAAAAAGGCGCTGCCTCACAGGGACAAGAGAGAAATGAAGAGAATTCTCAATACCATCCCCTGGCCTCCATTTATGTATGCATAGGCATGCATACATAAACATGTGTATGTCCATCCTCTCCTCAACACACCCACACCCACATTCAAAGAAACAACAGGAGATCCGATAATAAGGAAGTATCACGTGATCAAGTAGTATGTATTGATCACTACTGATCTTAATGTCAGTAAACATTGAAACTATGCTACTCAGCATTTTCAACCAGATTACTTTTGTCATGATAATTAGTGGGGGGAAAATGCAGGTCTATCTGTGGGCCTCATGGGTAAAGGGATTCCCCCATGCGTGTAGACATATCAGCCAAGGCCCTGGCGGGTATCTGAATTGTCCAGATGATGGAAATGAAAAATGTGAATTGGGCTGGAGAGATGGCTCAGAGGTTAAGAGCACTGACTGTTCTTCCAGAGGTCCCGAGTTCAATTCCCAGCTACCACGTGGTGGTTCACAACCATCTGTAATGAGATCTGGTGCCCTCTTCTGGCTTGCAGGGACACATGCAAGCAGAACACTGTAAACATAATAAACAAACAACATAATAAATAAGTAAATTTAAAAAAAAAGAAAAAAGAAAAATGTGAATTGAGACAAGGCTTCTGTCCTTGTTTGGTGGCCCAGGACTGTAATGCCAACTACTCAGGAGGCTGAAGCAGAAGAATTACAAGTTCAAAAATCTGCTACAGAGTGAGTTCAAGGCCAGCTTGAGCAACTTAATAAGATCTGGTAAGTGATTGATTGCTTAATACACGAGGCTCAGGCTCTGGGTTCACTCTCGAGCTCAGCAGGGCCATCGTGCTGTGAGAAGGGATAGGGAGCCAAATAAGGGGGATAAGGCACCTAGATACTAGGGATCCCCAGACTAAAAGGATAGAAGTAGAAAATCCAGTTCCAGTACTCCAGGACTGGATTGACTGTCGAGCACCCCAGATGGCTGCCTTGGCAGTGAAGGGTCATAGCCAAGGTCGGACACCAGTAAAGCAGGAAGAAATACTCTGACCTTTCTCCTTTGTCTTCTCATTTCCTGTTGGCCCTTCCTGTGGGCCGAGCTCGTTTGGAAGCCAGCTGGCAAGGCACTGTGGGTAAACAGTCACACTCGGGGACAGAGAAGGATAGGCCATAGGCCTGATAAAGGACTGAGCAGCAAACCAGGGGAGCAGAACACTGGGTCAGTCCCCCGGAGAGAGAGGGGTGGCTGTCAGTCAGGAAACTGAAACAAGAAGGAAATGCCGCCCCAGAGTAACAGGAGCTGAGTGATGTGACCTTCCTGCCTGCACTCAGAGCTCCAGAGTCCGGGGATCACAGCGCTCCTGGTCTGAACCGAGCACAGAATGTCTTTGTGAATTTTACAGGAGGCAAAATCGTGCACTTTGGGGCACCAATCACATCATCCCCGCTGCTCTTGAGGAAGATGGGAAAAGAGAGCAGAGCCGACCCCACCTCCCTTTCCTGCTGCTTCCGCTCTACCCAAGTCCTCTTCTCCTTCCGTGTCCCCATTACAGTAGCAATGACCTGCAGGTGGTAGAACTGCTTGCTTTAAGCACCAGGTAATTGAGTCACGTGATTCACGCAGTAACCCTGTGAAGAAGTTGGCACTGTTTACTACTCTCCATTAAGAATGAGGACATAGATGATGGAGACAGGTTGCTTGGATTTGGTGCTATTTCTGCCATTCCCAGCTGTGCAACTTTGTTTTCTCATCTGTGAAATGGGGCCAATAACATTGTCTCACTCACGGAATCCTGGCAAGGGTTTGATGGATTTGATCTGAGCTTGGCAGGTGGCAGTTGTGAATAAATGTTAGTTATTCTTGTCCCCAGTCCTACATAACAAAACAGAAGCCCAGAGACATTAAAACATTTCCACCAATCACAGAGCTCTTGGGATTCCAATCAAAGAACTCGGATACTAATATGTTGGTGTTAGCCTCTATCCAGTATTGTATGAAGGAATCCCCTCATCCCTGCTAGGTTACTTTGAAGATAAGGGGTTGAATCATGGTCTCCGATTACTTAAGATGCAAAGCCAGTCCCTCACAAAACACCCTCCCAGGTGATGTGAAAATGTCATCCCTCTTTCAAAGCTCACTTCCTCCAGGACCATCATCTTCCTACCATTTCCAGCCGGAAGTGTTGATCCTTGGGGTCATATACCTGCATATAGGAGCCAGTGTATAAGGTCTTCTCTGTCTCATGTTCCTGGAGACTACTGGAATGGAGACGTATGTTATGGGACTTTGGGGCCCCAGGTTAGTATGTTTACAAAATGTGTACTGTGGAGGGTCATGGGAGAAGTATGGCCCAGCTCAGTTACCTACTGTGAATCAGAGGGAAGAATGGGGAAGGCTCTCTCCTTGAGTGTAGGTGACAGGCACGTCATTATTATTAGCTAATCCTCTCACCTATATAGGATCAGGAACATCCATCTGGGCAGGATAAGCCATCAGACTACGTAGAGGCCAGTGAGAGAGCCAGGGAATCAAGAATCTTTGAGACAGGGTTCTCTGTGTAGCTTGCGCTTTGGTGCTATTGGTAGCCAGGCTGCTCGAACTACAGAGATCGTGCTCTGCCTCCAATGCTGGATTAAAGTGTGCGCACAAGGAATTCAAGAATTCTTTAAAGCTTGCGTTGTACCACAATCCCTCGTGTTCTCTATTTCATTTCTTGGAAACTAACTTACCTGCATCTCCTTCTTGGCTTCCTCTTAGCCAGAGGCTTGATAACTAGATTTTTTTTTTTGTCAGTCTTGTCTTTCATTTCAGAGTGAAATATGATCAGTTATCGCAAACAACAGAACACGCTGGAAGACATGTCACCAGTGAGTCAAAGGCCCCAGAGTAATGTCCACACGCCTGTTGAAAACACAGCAATCAAATGCCCATTCAACAAATCTCTTTTTGCGTTACTCCTTTTCCCTCTCTCTTTGTTTTTGACCCCAATATTCAATACACACTGAAGCAGTAAGAAGGCAACCATTGTGCAGGTGCCTCGCAATGCCTAGTGTTTCTGTGACATCCCACCAGAAATGTCATGCAGTGTACAAAGTGTGTGTTTTTTAATTTGCACGGCGTTGGTTGGCGCTTCATTTTCTCACTTTTCTCATCTCCTGCAGCTGCTTTTAGTAAAGGGCCCTTTAGGCCCCAGCTTCTTACCCTGTGAGCAATGAAAACTTGGCAAGAGTCAAAAGGTTTCTGAATGTGGAATGAAAAACAATTAGTCCCAAATCAAATGCATCACAAACCTACGTTGCATAGTGTGGCTTCACTGCAGCCTTAATTCTGCGCATGCAACATGTGCGTTTCAGACTGCACATGATGTCACCCAGTGTTACGTCAACCAATGCTATCTGAAATACTCCAGCTCAGATTAGAGATGTGCTACGAATTGTGTCCCCCCCCCATACAAAGTTTTTCTGTTCCTATAGAAGCATGACTGTTTAATTATAGAACACAAAAACCTTTACTATGTTCCTATTCTCATTCCTTACGTAAAGATAAAATGAGTGTATCTTAGAATATATTGCATCAGAATGTTTGATTTGCTGGCCGGAGTTTCACAGAAAGGCGTTAAGTGAATTTTGACTTGGGATTGCGACAGAATTTACAACAATTCTGGAATGGCACCAAACGCAATTCTGCCATTTTGTACCTAATGTATTTATGTAAAGTGGTGTTCTCGGCGTTGATGATTATAAAGTCGAAATGCTGATCGACTTTTGAAGTCATCAAAGAGACTCTGTGTCCTGCGGTTTCAGTCAGCCAAGATTTAATTCTTTTGTAGAAAATAAATAATCAAAACCATCTCATTAGTATGCAAATTTGCTCGTGTCCTAACAGTAAATTTATATGCGTAGCAATGAACTGTTATAAAACTCCATTCTGCTCTTGTCAGTAATGCTTGGTGTGCGTACCTGTCTTATGTGCCTGTGTACCTGAAGTCTTGTAAAAGTTTCTCAAAGAAAAAGGAGTTTTGAGTAGAACAGATTTAAGAAATCCTGACTTAGGCAATGACACCAGTTCAGAGACTCTGCCAGATTGCTCATGGCTAGAGCCTGGAGTAGTGCTTCTAGACTTGGTGTCCTCATCTGTCAAATGGGAGCGTTTTCCTAGCTGTGAATAATTTCCAAAGTTTGTCTCAACTTAAAAGTGTACGGTTTTCTTACCAGCTGTGTCCCATAGACTAAACTGTGTACTGAGCTGTGCTCTGGGTTTTAACTGAGAAAAGTCTTTGAACCAACTATGGGGATATTGAGAGCAGAGTAGTGGAAATGTGCATATGGATGGATGCTGACTCTTTTGTAAGCTAGAAAGATGACTTTTCCAGAGAAGAAAACAAAAGTGCCCTCCTTGAGTGGAAGTATCCCTTGGCATAGTGAACTGATGGTCTCTTTTTCAAACCAGAACAGGCACTCTTTCCTGTGGGGAGACGCAGCTTTTGCCAGGATGCTCTGGTTGGTGAAGGAAGCTCTCACTACTGTGGAGGGTACCACCTGCACAAGCCATCCCAAGACCAGTGTGATGGGCATCACAGTCATAATTATAATCCTTCCCAAGCCTGCACAGTATCTACTGTATGTCAGGGCCAGTGTGAGTAGAGACTGCTTGTTACAACATACGGATCTCACAATTCACAGAAACAGAACATGTTTTTTAATAGGTGTAGGTGGAACTGTGTCGCAGCCACAATTTGCTCAAAAGACAAAACCCAAGAGAGGAGTGTGAATGCAGGGCTTCATTTTAGGAACTGCAAGCACCAGGGGTGGAAGAGTGGGAGGCACTAGAAGACAAAAGGATGACCAAGGTACTTTATTGAGCTGCTCTGTACTGAATTCAAACAGAATTCAAAATATTGCTTGGCCAAGTGGAGAAACTTTAGGAGTATTTCAGGATTGTCCTCCCCAGGTGGGAGAGAGGAACATGTCCTGCCCTCTGGATCCCAACTCTTGGCACTAATTGTCCTCAAACATCCTGTGCAAATACATTAGAATGTTGAAGTTGTTGGTAGCTCTAACAGAGGCACTGAGGCAAGAAAGGCAAACCCGTACCCCAGTGAGTGTCAGTAATTCTGGACCCAGGGCATTCAAGGGAAAAGAGCCTACCAGCTGGTTGGCCATCTTACGAGCTATATGTTCTACAGAGAACTCCATGTTAGTCTCTGCTGAGAAAGTCAGACATTCAGCACAGAAGTTGCTAGGCTGGGCTTGGTGAGATGGCGTTCATGGTTTAGTATTGTGCCCTGCCCTTTTTCCCTGCCACATCTTCTGTCTGCAGTGAGCATCCTGAAGCGTCTGGGGAGACAGACCCGCTAGTAGGACATTCTGTGCCCTGGTTGTTCAGTGCTACACTTGCATCAGAGGGCCTTGATCTGAAGCAGAGATCCATTCTGTGAGATGTGTCCTGTATCATAGGTCTGGCTACCTCTGCGTGACTATCTCCATATTTCACTTTAAGTTTGTTTCTTTGAGAGTCTCACCCATACAGTAAGCTATTTGCCACCATGAATGGCCCCAGGTATAACCTTAACTCTGGTAAATTCTCCCAAATAAATTGTTTACTAGGAGGAGTGATCATTACTGCCCTTAAGGACATCTCTGAATGGTCTACAGCCTAGTGGTAACCTCCCCCTCCCCATTACTCATTTATTCACATCCTGCCGAAGCAACCTATCTATGAGCTATGGTCAGTTAACTTGCTCCTTGGTTGGTTACAGGGAACTATAAGGCCTTGAGTGTGAACTTAGCTAGGAAATGCAGGCATCTGAGGAAGATAGGACTTAATTGTACCCATTTGATTTCTCCAGACATTTCCACTGTTGAAGGGGTTACTGTGTTACCCACCCAATATTGTGGCCATCATTACAGATCTGATACTATCCGGCTCTAATGGGTAGCTCTAGATGCATGGTTAGTCGGTGTCCCTTGGTAAGACGATCCATCCCTGTTAGGGCTGAGGAAGAAGCTGGTTTTAAATGACACTAAGTTTTCTTCAAACTCTAGCACCATAGGGTCTAGTGGAGACTTTCCTTGTAGGGTGCTACAGTAATCCCATACACATGACACCTTTATTGGCAACAAATAGCACTGATTGACCTACTAGTCGCATAGATGGATGACGGGGCCTTTGTGCCATAGCTCAGATCTGCTGCAGATCTCAGATACTCAAAGCTAGCAGACTTCAGAGTCATCCCATAGATGGGTCAGTGAATCTTCCCCATAGAAACACAGGCTATTTTCAAATTCTGAAGATTTTTTTTTTTGTGTGTGGTTTTAAAATAGCCAAAAATTTTTGACACTAACTTCCATCAAGATAATGTCTCATCTCCTAGAATCTGAGTATGCTTTTTATTACATTTTCTGTTGACCCTACAAGATTCCAAGTTTGAATCACTCTCAGCCATTTGAAGTTTACTACCTTAGGATCTAGTCAGCCTTTCTCAAAGGGAGTTCTACATCTGAGCCACAGAAGACAGAAAGTGGTCCAAATGACTATTTTTTCAGTCCTCCCAATATGTTACATCACCAACACCATTTTAGATGCCCAGAAGAGAAACATGTTCATTCTATTAGAAGGAATGCCTTAAGGCGTTAGGGCCAAATTCTTTCGTGGATACCCAGTTTAGGAAAGCTGAATGTAATCAGAGTAGAGATGGTATATTCTTCCTATGTTCTTACATTCAAACTCATTCTTTACAGAGTCCTTCAGTGCAGTAAAATGGTAGGATTTTGCCATCACTGCATCCTGGGTGAGTTTTCAATAGACAAATAAGACATAAGATCCAACATCTTGTTCTTTACCTCAAAGATCCTGTACAAGCATGCCCAGGGTCATGGAACTCCTAAGAGGGTCACTGCGGGGATGAACTGGGAATGTTTGTGAGACTTCATTCTCACCTTCTGACGTTTAAGTTGTCACCTCCATTTACTGTGTTGCATTTGATAATAATGATGTCTCAACGAATTTCATACGCTTCTGGACAATGAAGATTTCAGCGGATTGTTTTGCTGTGACATTGCACAAGAGGTTTCGTGTAGCCTTTGGCAAGACTATCAGTGAGAACTGACATCCTTACCACTAGAAGGAGACCAGCTTTTGATCCTGTTTATTGATGAGGGTTGAAAAGAACATATTCACCAGATCAATAGCAGCACACTGAGTGCCAGAGGCTGTGTTGGTCTGTTTTAGTAAAGATATCCCATCTAGCTTAGCTGCTGAGATTGGACTACCACTTAGTTATGTCTGTAGCCCACTGTCATCCATCGTGATCTTTCAGCTTGATTTTGAAAGGTCTCTATGTGATTATATTAGGCTATGCTGGGGCACACCACTCACATATACTTTGAGTCTAATGTTGACACCAGTTCTCTTTCAAAACATGATGTCTCAGCTGCATGATGGGGTCATGGTTGGATAGTTTCAGTGGCTCCTACTTGGCCCTGACTACTCTAGAGACTCTTACCCAATAGGCCAGAGAGCCAACAAGAAGGTTATGCTAGCCACTGTATCCAAATCACATACTTGTGGAATGGGGAAGTGATCACATGGTGAGTCTGTTGGGTTCATTTTAAGTTGTATTTGTATCAGCGTTCTCTCTCTCTCTCTCTCTCTCTCTCTCTCTCTCTCTCTCTCTCTCTCTCTCTCTCTCTCTCGTTTCTCTGTATATGCCTGGTTCCCCGGCTGTTCCAGAACTTACTCTGTAGACAAGGCTGGCTTCAGGCCTCAAACTCAAAGGTCCACCTGCCTCTGCCTCTTAAGTGTTATGATTAAAGGTGTGCCACCATCATGTTTTTTCCCCAATTCTACAAATAAAAATTATTATGCTGTTTATCTGTCTCATAGTTGGGAGTGCCCTAGCCTTCCTGCCACCATGGCAGATGCCTAAGCACTAAGGAACCATCCAACTTATTTTGTGTCACAATAATCACATATACTTTGCTCTAGTTACTAAAGAAGTGACTTACTTGTCCCTTGCCTCCTATGTCCTATTGATGCAAAGGGTCCTCCATGGCAGCATATCATGTAATCAACCCTGGTTTTCAGGGCATAATCAGCATTTGAATTGTTAAAAACAGAAAAATCTGTGTTCTCTTCCAGTTTATTTCTTGCTGCTTTATTCAAGAGAATATCCTGCGAAACTTCCCAGGGAGTGAACGCTGACAGATGGAGGGTTGTTTGATCTCACCAATAAATCCATTTTGGCATTTCATCCCCCTTTGACCTTTCCTTGGTCCTTTGCCAAGGCCATTTTGGCAGCACTGCCTTGCTGACCATAGCCGACCATGGTGTCCAGCCTCCCACCAGTCACCCAGCAGTGAGTTAGGACTAGAGCCAGATGACGTCACCAAAGTGTTAAGTCGTGAGTCAGAGAAGAAAGCAGTGGATCATCAGTTCATCCTCTGTCCATCTTTGCATCCCATCCTTCTGTACATCTTCTGAGGATGTGCTCTACATGTGCATTTCTGATTTCTGAACTTATGTGACAGGACATGTAAGCCTTTCGGGACCGAAGGAGTAGGCATTGTGCTCCCTGGATCACACTGTGCTGAGGCCTGACTCTAGTCATTAGAAAAGAAAAGAGAGAGAGAAGTCATGCATCATGGAGTACAAGCACCATCATGTAGAGTACTTGCCTTGGATGAGAGTGTGCAGTGTTACCAGGGAAGGAGTTTGTTTTTCTTTGGAGTGGGGGTGGGGATTTTCCGTTTGACTTTGGAGGGCTCCAGTATCTTGAGGATTCATCATTTTCAGGCATGTTTACCTACATTGTCTCCTTACTGGGTCTCAGGATTCTAGCCTTCAAACAAAGATGTATTGAGGTGGTTCTGCTGTTCTACCGCCCTTAAAATTAAATTGTCCCATAGCTGTAGAAGTTACCCTGTCAAGCAGACTTGACAAACCGTTGTTTGGGTGACATGAGCCTGCCTGACAAATGTTGCTGAGAGAGAAGTGGGGAGAAGATGACAGACCACAGGCTGGGGGGCAATGGAAGCCTCAGGAAGGCGAAGCCATGAGGAGGTGGAGCCAATAAGAAGATCACAAATCGGTCCTCTACGAAGTCTGAACATGACATGCATCATAATTTGAATCATCTTATAGGAACCTCCATTAGCTAAAGTATTCTTGCATACCAAAAGAAACGCCTCATCTCATTTGAATATTTTCAATTTTTGCTTAAGATATTACTGAAAGAGTTTGCTTTAAGCACTGTATTTCAAAGCTTATTTGAAGGAGGATACTTCCTTCCGGGCTAACAGTGTGTCATCAGATACTTAAAATCCGGGCAGCGGCTTCTCCATGATGATGTCTGGCTACACACTTGTTCTTCCTGGCTCTAGTTTGACTGTTCAATGGTCTGATCAGATGCATTTGCATCCTACCTCTTTGTACTGTGTGCGTGTATGTGTGCGTGTTTTCACTCTAAAGATTAAAACAAGATTTGAAACAAATCAGCCACTTTGGTTAAGAAGTGTGCTTTCAAGATTGAGCCTTAGCTAAAAATGGCTCTCACAGGGCAGGAGCATGAATACTTCCTGAGACTTGCAGTGTAGTATCTCTCCACAGCAGCCTTGAGTGTCAACTCTTAGGGAATCTGCTGCCTAAAACTTGGTGGCTACTATTATGATTCCTCATGGTAATGGGTTTGACATAATGAAAAGGGGAAAAAAAAGTCATCTAAGGGTCATACACTGCAACCCAAGCCAGAATAGGAGGTGGGAATGGAGCTTTACCTACAGCACAGAAAAAGCCCGCCAGTGTGGACCAGACAAGAGAGGCTTGCCTTTAATCAGTGAGAAAGACTTGGGGCGGGGGGTTCAGTTGAACATAGATTTGACATAAGCTCAAAGAGTGGTTCATTTCCAAAAGATTCAATAAAGTTTGCACTGAATTAATTCTAAAAAGTGCCCAGATCAAGGAAGGTCATTGTTTGACCAGGGACTGCATCGATCCAGCTACACTTAGGGCACGCCAGTCGATTCGGCCATTTCTCAGGGAACCGGGACGGCACTGATCCTCAGGACCCAAAACTTCACGTGATGGGGAGAAAACACCGACGTCCAGGGGACAGTTGAGGCAAATGCTCAGAAGCATGAGGGTGTCATAGATTTAGGAAGGAGCAAGTGGTTTTGTGAGGTGAGGATGTAAGATTCGAGGGGAGAAGCGTGGGCAAGAGCGACGGGGTGAACCCAGGCGGGGATTTGGGTTTTATCCTATAAGAAGGGGAACTTCGCGAGAGAAGCGCTTTGGCAGGAATGTGCGGAGAGGTGTGGACAGATCTGGAGGGGAGCCCAGACGGGAAACTGTGGTGATAGTACACATGAGAAATGATGACACCCAAATTTAAGCAGTGTTCACGGAGAAAGGGAGACACATAGCACAAGTCGTTAAGGTGAAGTAACAACCGGAAGACACACTCATCAACCCTTCCAGGACACAGTATCCAACATTCCATGCAGCCCCTACTGACGCATCATTTCCTTTTCCCGCTAGACCTTCCCACATCCAACACGGCGGCCTATATCTTATTGATCTGTCTTGCTTGTTGTCTAATTACCTCTCTAGAATGCATGTCACCTCCATGAGGGGCCAGAGATCTTTGTCTATTGATTGGCTGCTGCATCCCCAGGCATGACACGCGATAGGTGTACAAGCGCATCCTCAATGGGGAAAACACTTAGTATTGTTAACATGTATATTATTTAATATCATTATTGGCATGATGATATTTGAATATATCACCTTGCTAGTCTTATTCCATGTTTATTCCCCATTTATTCATCTTGTTTTATTTCAGTTGGAAAGAATCACCTAACAAAATGTTGAATGGTGAGAAGCTGAACTTTTCCCTCTAAGCTCTAGAACAGGCCAGGGATGCTCTTTCTAGTCTACATTGTGCTAAAGCTGCAGCCAGTCTAATAGGCGATTGTGAGGACTAATCACCTCTCCTCAACTGAGGAACTGCCTCCATTAGGTTGGCCTGTAGTCATGTCCGTGGGGGCATTTTCTTGATTGATAATTGATGTGGGACAGCCCAGCCCATTTTGGGTAGGACCATCTCTAGGTCTGGGCTTGGGCTATGTAATCAAGCTAACAGTGAGAGCCTGGAGGAACAGCCAGAAAGCAACAGTCCTGGTTCTCTGCTTCCAGTTCCTGCCTCCAGGTTCCTGCTTTAAGTTTCTGCCCCCACTTCCCTCAGTGATGGATTGTGACCTGGAAATGTGAGAAAAAGAAAATTCCTCCCCAACCTGGTTTTGGTCATGATGTTTATCATAGCAACAGGAAGCAAAGTAGAGCAATAAGAAAAAGGTGGGAGGCTGGGGGTGGGAGGAAAACTCGTGATTTGCAGATAATCTATGTGGGGAATGCTACAGTTTACAGTAAAGCTGTAGAAAGAACCAAGTTTAATAGTCATGCCCAACAAAGGTCAGTGTCGGCTGTTGTGGTTCTTTTTACTAACGACAGAGAATTGGAGATTAAAATTTAAAGCAGAAGCCCAGCATGATGCCTCATGCCTGTAAGCCTAGCAGGCAGGAAGCTAACACATGAGGGCTGCAGTAAGTTTGAGGTCAGCGTGGGTTACATAGTGAGTTCCTGGCCAGCCTGGGCTACAGCGTGAGACCCTGCCTCAAAAAAACAACTAAACTAAACTAAAATATAATCTGATAATAACACCATACATTTGAAACATTTAAGAATAAAGTCTGACAAAGAAGTATAAGATCCATACAATGAAAATTTTAAAATATTGCTGATAGGAAAATTTCAAATGTAAGTACATAGAGAGATATATCTGTGGTTTAGAAAACTAAATATCATTAAACAGTCATTTCTCCCTCAAAGTGGATTTATTCTTTTAATTTTTGACTGTAATATTATTACAATATTTCCCACTTACCTTTTCTTCTTCTGCACCCTCCACATACCCTCCCTGCTCCCCTTCAAATTCATGACCTCTTTCAAAGGGGATTTCCTATGGTCAGCATATAGTTGGGGTTAGTTATAGTTAATCTGTCAACTTCTGCCTATTCATCTTAGTGCTTAGCTCGTTTAATGGGATTAGTGGTTGAATTTAAGTCCACCACTCTGCCGTGTGCACCCTGTTTTCTTTCTGTTCTTTTTTCTCTATTTTTTCTTGTCTTCTTCTAGATTATTTTATGATTCCATTTTATGTTCCTTCTTCTTTTCTTAACTAAAACCCCTTATTATATTGTCCTTCACATGCAGTTTAAGAGAGTTAAAACAGATTATGTACTAGGTTATAAGCTACAGTAGATTTTACTCATTTCTCCCCAAAATTGTGTTATTTTGGTAGTGAATATATGTATGTATGTATATATGGGTGTGTGTGCTGATACATACATATATATCAGCATTTATTTATACATATGTGTGTTTGTCTGTATACATATATATGTGTATATATATACATATACATCCATATATATGTATATATACAGTGATAACTCTTAGTCTGTTATCATTTTTGTTGAAATAGTCAATCATCTTCCAAAGATATTTAAATAGTAAGAAAAACATCTCACAGCCATTTCATCAGTCTTCATTTTGTTTGTAGGCCTAGATTTCCACCTGGTTGTCACTTTGCTTTTGCTTGATGGATGCCCTTAAGGACTTGTGTGTGTGCGTGTGTAGGTCTGCTCGTGAAAAATTCTACTTCTCCATGTCTGAGAATGATTTGCCTTTCCTTCAGTCTTGAAAGACGCACTCACTGGGTGTAGCATCGGAGGCTGGCAGTTTTGCTTCCAAGACACCACTCCACTCTTGTCTCCCTCACAGCACTTCTGATGAGGATCTGCTTTAGGACTGGTTTTTTTGTGGCTATGTCCTAAGATTCTGCTGTGGACATAGACTTTAAACAGTTTTGTTTATTATGTTCCTGGGTTTAGTTTTCCTTTTGGCTCCCATGCTTAGGCTCTTCCCACTCCCATCTACTATCCTTAGGAACAACAATTAATTAACTACTGGCCACTTGAAATTGTTCCATAGTCATCATGTTTTCATTCATTTTCTCTCAGTCTTTGAGGCTAGGGTTGCCTGCCATTCCTTTAAAGTTACAGTGTGCAATAGTTCCAATAGTTCCATCCGGTGTAATTATCCATGATTAAAAAGTTTTAAACAAGCATGCATCTTACATGGAACATATTATTTATGTTAAAAATTTAGGTATTACTACAAGAAGTTCAATTTGGGGCTTTGGACTAGCTTTTACATTTCTGTTTCACTAAATGACCATAAACAATACTGACAATAATTGTTGAAGTATTGTTAATATGAATTCTGGCTTGGTTTGGTTTGGCTGGATGATATTTCTCCTTATTATTGGTTCTATTTTTTTTGCCTCTACATATCTGGTATTTTTTTATGGAATATAATACTTTCTAATTTTTCCTTTATTGAGTACTGGCTATATTTATGTTCCTATAAATATTTCTGAGTTTTGTTCCAGGGTGCAGTTAAGTTGCTTATAAACAGTTTGCTCCTTCTGGGTCTTGTTTTGAAGATTCCTTTCATGGAACCCAGAGTGTGTTTAGTCTAGGGTGAATAATTTTTCCTTCTGGTAGAAGGGCATACTGAAACCTCTACCCAATGACCTAAACATTATGAGATTTTTCAGTCTGGTGGAAGTGGCCTCTGTATGGGCTGCTCTTTCCTCTAACTTTGCCATGTGTTGCTTTCCACATTGCGCAGTTTTGAGGTGGGAGCTCTATAGTTTTTGCATCCTTTTGGAGGGGCAGCTGTCCTCTCCAGCCCTCCATCCTGCAAACTCCAGCTGTTTTGATCTTGGAATTCTCTTCTGTATTTCCTCAGGCAGCGCACAGGACTCCCACACCTCGATTCTCCAAATGGAACCTACAAAGGTGGAGAGACGCTAAGGGTCTCTGTGTTAGAGGACATGGTTGGTTCACTGACTCTGGAATCACTGTAGCTTTTCTTATTTTTATCCGATATCCTCTACCTTGAACCTCTGCCTTGAAAACTGCTGCTTTGTATTTTGCTCATTATTTTGGTAGCTCCAGGAAGGGAAGGTTAATTATGGGCCCCGTGACTCCATATTAGCAGTGGAAGAATCTTTACCTTAAAAAAAAAAAATCCAGTACTACATTTGACTTTTCACCCACAGAGTATGTCTTATGTATACTCTCGGCAACAGTCTGGAGTGAAGTAGGCACACTGAATTTATCTGTAGAGCCCCAGGTGACTTACTGACAAGTTTGCTATGCCAAGGGCTTGGTGAGTGGCAGGTAAATTGAATTGCAGTAGGGCAAGCGGGTGAAATGTTCACAAAAGGGCATTTCCTTTTGCCTTACGCAAGAAAGACACATCTGAGAGCCAGGAAAGAAATGTTGGGGGAAAAAAAAAGCTAGCCGTCTTTCTATTACGGGATTCATGTGAGCAGAGGGAGAATGTTCCTTGGTGAGAGGAATCAGTATCAGTGTGTGGTCTAGAGAAAGCCTCAGTCCGGGGGTGGTTTTCTCTTAACACCCCTTCTTATTACTTTCTGCCAAATCTGAGATAGTATAAAAAAATAATTACTAAGGACTTGGGAGTATTAATTATGAATGATTCTGTCTCTAAGTTAATTATAAAAAGGATATTTCTTTGAAATCTTTTCTACAGCTGTACTCCTTATCATCCACAAAACCCTGGGCAACAAAGAATTCTGGATGATGCTATCCCCTACTGGCAGATTAGGACACCGACAGTCACAGGGTCAGGAGACTTCCTTTAAGTCTCCCATGACTGCAGACCCAAGCTCGAAACACTGTTCCTCGGTACAGGGCAACATCCTTTCCATTGGCTCTAATAATGACTTGGGCTACCAGAGGAGGTTTCAAAAGTCCATGGTTGGTTTTCTAATGTCTATTCTAGAAAGGAGTCAAGGACAAAAATGGTACAACTCAAATAACCTGGCCTGTGCTTCTACAGGAGGAGGACAGCAACTGAGTCTGTCTGCAGGACAGGCTAAACAAGAAGAAAATGGTGTCAGGAGCCTCCGGGCCCTAATGAATGAAACAGTCTAGACAAGCCAGGAAGCAAACCAGAGAAGCAGGAGTTCAGCTGAACCAGGTAGATTTCAAAGTAACGCACCTCAGCCACATAAGAGTTCAGAGGGTGGGGTTTCTGGAGAAGGGAGTTTTAGATAATTGGGGTTTTCCGACATTAACAAGCACAGTCACAGTGGGGGCAGGAGAAGCTGATGGAGTATGAGTACAAGGAAGCATGGTATCTGGTCCCACACTGTATGGCTTCAGATGACTGAACATGGTATCAGGTCCCTCACTACATGGCTTCAGATGACTGAACATGGTGTCTGGTCCCATACTTTATGGCTTCAGATGATTGAACATGGTATCTGGTCCCACACTATATGGCTTCAGATGACTGAATATGGTTATCTGGTCCCACACCATATGGCTTCACATGACTAAACATGGTGTCTGGTCCCACACTGCATGGCTTCACATGACTAAACATGGTATCTGATCCCACAATATATGGCTTTGGATGACTGAATTTCTCAACCTCAGCCAGGTAAGATGGAAATCCCATAGAAAATGCTGTGTGACTAAATAAGCTGCCTGGCTTGCATCCTAGATGACAAAATGCAGTGCAGCCTTTGAATGAGAAGGAAGGCTGTGTAGGTTAGACTGAAGCATCCTTTTTACTGTCGGGGCAAAAGGAAAACCATCTGGGGAAGGACACAGCCAAAAGATTCCACTAGGGTTATAGGAATTGCCCATTAGATTCACAAAGAGCAATAGATCTTAGAAGGAAATTACAGTATTGAAACAAGCTTTGACTGTTGAGCAGGAATGCCCAGTACTAGTGAAAAGCAACCAACCATGGCCACCACCTCCTTTTCCTCACCTGCTATGGTTTAGACATGAGTTGCTGTTTTCCCAAAGACTCTTGTTTTCAAGGAAGGCTTTGGTGTCACTGGGACATGGATGTAGACTAATCTTCAAGAGGTTGGTCACTAGACACCTGCATGGGAAGGAGATATTGGGGCCCTGGCTTGTTCTCTGTCTCTTTGCTGCCACAAGGGGAAGACTTTTGCTCCACCACACATTCCCTACCTCGATGCTCTGCCTCCTCTCAATCGAGACCCTGAGTCAAAAGCAATCCTTCGCCCTAAGTTATTCAGATTCAGGTGTTCTGTCACAGTGACAGAAGCTGACTAGTGCATTATATAACTCTGTTTTCTACTTTCAATACCCCAGCCCTCCACCACCCAGCTGGGAACCCCAGGGCTTGAGACCCAATGGAGTAAAGGGCAAGTTCTGGTGACTGGGTGGGAAAGGGGATGAAAGGGTCAAAAACAGGTGGAGGAGAAGGAGAACTTAAGGTCATCTTTGACAAACCAGAGAGGGGAAGTCTGAATGTATGCTGAGGATCTGTTTCTGACATTTTTTATGACCTCTGTAATGTGGTATTTCTCCCATGAGGTGAAGACGGTGGGAACATAAGGTAATTTTTATAAGAAAAGCATTACATTTTTATGGCCTTTCGATATTCTAAATAAATCCAGAGAGAGCCTCAGCTGTGCCTGTTCCTCTTTAATACCTCTCAAACATTTCCTCCTCTCCTCTACCTTCTTTCCTTAACAAAGGGCCCCCTGTAGATCCCAGAATCTTATCCTTCCCCACCTCCCTCTCCTCTTCCCTCCTCCCCTCCTCTCTCCTCTCTTGTTGTCTCTCTGCCCACTGTGTGTGTGTGTGTGTGTGTGTGTGTGTGTGTGTGTTTGAAAGACAGAGAACTGGTGTACTTGCACATGTGCATGCTAGAGGTTGATATCATGTATCTTATCTCAATCACTTCTCCACTTCATTTTTTTCTCAATTCAAAAAAATTACATCATGGGCTGGAATGATGGCTCAGTGGATACAAGTGCTTCTTCTTGCAGAGGATCCAGGTTCAATTCCCAACGCTAACATAGTGGCTAACAACCCCCTATAACTCCAGTTCCAGGGGCTCCAACACCCTTTTCTGGCCTTTGGAGGCACCAGGCTCACATGTGGTGCATAGACATACATGCAGGCAAAACACTAACATACTTCAAATACTGTAAATCTAATTTTTTATATTACATCCTATTTATCATGTGTATGAATGTGTGCATGTGTGTGTGTGTGTGTGTGTGTGTGTGTGTGTGTGTGTGTGTGTATTCACCTGTCACAATGTGCATTTGAGAGTAAATTGACAACTTGTGGGAATCAGTTCTCTCTGTCTAAGCCCAGGAAAAACTCAGGCCTTGGTAGCAAGTGCCTTTATCAACCTAAGCCATCTTGCCAGGGCTCTCATTGAACATTGAACATGGAGCTCACCAATATGATTAGGTTAGGCGACTGACCAATAAGAAGAAGGAGGAAGAGGAGGAGGAGGAGGAGGAAGAAGAAGGAGAAGGAGAAGGAGGAGAAGGAGAAGGAGAAGAAGAGGAAGAAGAAGAATTGATTCGAGCTGATTTGGGATTGCCAAACAAATTTCAACAATGACCTGAATAATGTCAAGAATGACAGGATGCTGTGGTGCAAGTCACCCAGGTCTGGGAATCAGGAGTTGGTGTGGGGATTGGTGTCATAGCGGCTCTATTCCACTTTTAGTCATTAAGGACACACAGGTGTTAGCTGGAAGTCAGCATAAAATGCTGTTTTCATCTCTTAAGACACTAAAAGTTCTAGTTAAAGCAAAAAAGTATGGTTTTATTTTGTTTTGCTTTTTAATCAGAGACAACACATATAGGAGCTCAGAAATGTTGAACGGCTGTGTAAAGACCCCCATCATTAAAGGGGTTCTTGGATGCCAATCATTGAGTAGCTTATTTCCAAGGAAGCTTACAGCTTGAAAATGCTATACCAAGCATTCAGTCTGAAAAAAAAAAAAAGCAATGACCTGATAGAAAAGAGCCATCGTAGATTATCTCATTAAAATCTCATTTTCTTTATCTCTACCTTACCTATTAAGTGGGTAGCCTTGGACGAAATCTACTCGAAATGGAGGTCAGACACCAAACATAATCGTTTCCCATGTGACCCAAATTCCCATCTCCCAAGGAAGACTTCCTCTTCAAAAGTTTTATCTCACATTTTACCTTTGAAGGTCAAAGATATTGAGGTCTTAACTGGATGAGATGAGAGAGTACACACGGGCTGGCTTCCTCGGGCCTACCTGTGGCCTCAAAGGAAGGCTCTGCATCTCTCACCTGCAGACCTCCTTCTACTTGCTTTGCTCAGAGTTTCCTCTCTGTAGAATCCTCCCAGAGAATACCACTGCTCTGAATTCCAGGGAAAACAGCAAAGGTTAGAACTGGAGCTTGAGAGACTGACAGCCTGGGTTCAAATTGGAACTCTCTTAGGGATCCTCTGTGTTTTATTTAAATCTCACATTTACCCAGCACAGTGACTCAGGGAGGCAGGTTCAGTGTCAGGGCAGCTATGGGTAAGATCAAACCTTTCTGTGAGTGTTGGGAGTGGGGTGGGGTGGGTGGGAACTAGGAAAGTGCATGCCTTTTTCCGAAAACCAAATGACATCACATGTGCGATGAACTTATGAAGCATAAACACATACCCTGTCTGCAGAGCCCATGCAGTGGCTTCACCTCAGGGCCTGGCGAGCAGGGAAGAGATTTAAGAACCAAGTCGAGGCAGATAGTTGCAGGGTTTAGCTTTGCAGCCCAGTACCCCCACCTGCACTGAGCCATACATACACCTCAAAAAACCACTTATTCTCTCCTAATAACCCCTGGTAACTCCCTAGTAATACCCCAGTAATTCATTTTTGTGATCAAACATATCTCAGAACTAGAAGCCAAGACTTGTTCCAGTCTAGCCTGGATTGGTTTGGGGTACTTGTGCGATAAGACACACAATCTTATGAATGAACTTTTAGGGGAAAAAAGACACCTTAACTGCTACCTTATGCTTATGCGTGATTGGGTATGCATATAATTAAAATCAGAAATATCATAAGCAAAGGTATGCCCAGTGAATAAATACATAATCCAAACCTATCAATCAAAAAAAAGAAAACATCTGTTCTGTACCCCTTGTAACTAACTCCTCTTCTTCCTGGACCCACAAAGGAGGGCCCAGAAGTAAGTGGAGGTTGTGGGGTAAGTCTTGCTCAGGGCCTGCAGCTTCCTTGCAGTGTATCTACATCATGCTTTCGCTTTGCTTTTCAATAGCATCCCTTGCTACTTTGCTGTTTTTGTGTGCTTCTTACGAGGGCAGGAGCTGCTGTGGGATATTTGTACACTGTGTGGAAATGTATTGCTATGACTGGTGTAATCAAAAGCTGAGTGGCCAATAGTTAGGCAGGAGGTATAGACAGGATTTCAGGGCAGAGAGGGAACTCTAGGAAGAAGAAGGTGGAATCACCAGCCAGATGCAGAGGGAGCAAGACAGCAGGAGGAGAGATAAAAGCCATGTGGCAACATGTAAGATGAATAGAAATGGGTTAATTTAAGTTATAAGAGCTAGTGGGACAAGCGTAAGCTATAGGCCAAGCTTTTATAATTAATAATAAATCTCCATGGTGGTTTTTTGTTTGTTTGTTTGTTTGTTTCTTTCAGCGGGTGGTCCAAAGAAAAATCTATCTACAAAGAACCAGACACCACTAGTCTGGATAGAGATCTAGTACCAATCTGTCCCTGTACTGGTACTTCCATGAAGGACTCACACTGCCATCCCAGATTATGGTCCTGACAGTTACCACTGTTTCACAGCCAGGACAGGTTTTGAAAATATCACACTGGCTGTTTTGTAGAAAAGGATTAGAAGATGACGAGGCTGGATACATATAGTCATTAGATGACTGTAGTAACTGTCCCAGTGAGGGATGATGGGTACTCAGGCAAACAAGGTAGCAACAGGGATGAAGAGGATTGGCAGACTCTAGGGACATTAAGAAAATAGAGGTGACATGCCTGGGAGCCACAATAAAGACTCAAGAGGTGATGATGATTAACAGTACTATCATTTCTGTGTGGCTCTTCTGAAATCAAAGATAGCATAAAAGGCCACAGTAGCTCTTTTATTGATACTGGTGTAAATATTATCGAGTAGCCAGTGTTTTTATTCCCTCTGTTAAGGGTCTACTTTGTAGACATGAGCAGTGGCAGATGAGTTTGCAGTAGAGCAAGATGAAGACAATGGTTTCTTCGATCACTAGACCCTTCTTTAACTCCTAAAGTCTACGTGTACACTAGCACTCAGTTGGTCAGGATAGGGGCCTTGGTATCATTGTGTTGGCAACTACCCCAAACAGCCATAGTTGAAAAGCACCGATTTCAAATATGTCTTTCAAATCAGGCAAATCAACATGAAAGCATAGTTTTTGTTCTTGACAGCATGGTCTCCCTTGGTTAATCCCTAGATTTCCTATCTACAGAAGGAGAATTGAAAACCCATCTCTTTGAGGTTCTATAAAGATTGTATTCCATGTTCCCCGTGGTTCATCTCTGTTAATACATTGCTTGGTGTGATATATGTCCCCTAACATGGCCTCAGTCTTTATGACTCCCACGATTCAAGGACTGGGAAGCATAGGAACCTAACTGGGTCACAGACCAGACCAGCAATAAGGTCTCTACAAATGTCACCTTACTTAGTTCTTGACTAAATTATGCCTGTCCCTGTCCACATAGTGAATCCTAAGGCCCAAGGAAGAAACCATATATCCAAAGGCAGGAAATGGGGTAGAAGCAGGGAACTGGGATCCCAGTCATTCTACTACATGCCATGAATTATTCTGGAGAAAGACTTGATAGCAAGCTGATGACACCAGAGGAGATAGCCCTTGTCTGTCCTGCTTCAAACTTCTGGGCTGAACTGTACAGTGGAGAGCGGAGGACAATTAGCAGCCAGCCAGGGTAGATTTCAGATAGGATCAGTGGTGCTGCTAGACAAGGACAGGAAGTCAGAGAGAGGAGGTGGCTCAGAAGCCAGGAGCAGAAGGGAGAGGGTGAGAGGATTTGATGATGTCATGTTGGGGATGAGTAGAGAATTACACATCTAGATACGGCCAAGAGCTGAACAAGTTGACCTATATCAACTGGTACCGTGACTAGCAGACACAGCATTGAATTAAATATCATGCTAAATGTATCCTACCCTTCTCTTCATTTAGAGATGCCTCCTGCCCTTAAGATAAGGGTGGGGGCTACCCTCTTCTGTTCTCTCTGTTGATCTACCCTTTCCCTTCCTGGGGTCCTCCATTGTGGTGGTTTGAATAGTAAGGCCCCCCCCATAGACTCGTGTGTTTGATTGCTTGACCCATAGGGAGTGGCACTATTAAGAGGCGTTTCCTTGCTAGAGTAGACATGGCCTTGTTGGAGGAAGTGTGCCACTGTGGAGGCAGGCTTTGAGGTGATATATGCTATGCCCAGTGTGACACACAGTCTCCTTCTCATGCTTATGAATCGAGATGTAGAACTCTCAGCTCCTTCTCCAGCACCATGTCTGCCTACATGCTGCCGTGCTTCTTGTCATGAAGATAATGGACTGAACCTCTGAAACTGCAAGCCAGCCTCCCCACTAAACGTTTTCCCTTGTAAGAGTTGCCATGGTCATGGTGTCTTTTCACAACAATAGAAACCCTAACTAAGACATCCACCCATCCACACGTTTATGGAGTTAGCCATGTTCGTATAGTGTCACTTCTGGCCTTTGAGGAATACAGAAGGGCTAGCTATTAGAGAAAACTGCTCTCTCTGACCTGGGAGGCTTTGATTTTTCTGCTTTTTATGTGTATTTGTTCTTTTTTTTTTTTTTTTTAATCAAAGCAAGAAATTTGCCACTGGCCAGCTACCACTGCATTCAGATACTGTGTTGGGGCCTAAGGTCGTCCCAAACCACTGCTGGGGAATGCCAATTTCTCATAAAAAAAATTTAGAAGTCAGCTCTAGCAGTTTTCCTGCTAAGTGAAAAAAAAATTACATAATTTCTTCTGCACCACTGCATGCAGCAGGGCTTCCCCACCCCCAAATGTACAGTAAATCCCAAGTGGTTTAAGTCATGGCACCTCTCCTTAAACACAATATGAAGTTGCTACCAAATTTAAATAAAAATTAAATGATGTGTTGTGCTAGGAGATTCTCCTGCCAACAACTCTCACACAATTAACACACTAGCAGAATGTGTTGCTAATTCCATGCCACTGGGGTGTTTTCTGCTTCAGAATATAGTAACAAAATCGGGTCAGAGATCCAATAATAACAAGAGTTTGTTAAAATATACAGCCCTGCGTTGTAGATATATTGTAGGCAGGGGCAGAAAGTAGAAAGAACCACAGGGATGCATTAAATAGCTCACTCCTCCAAATAGAACTGGAAGAATTTGTCTCCAAGCTTCTGTGGGGAGAGAGGGAGGAGAGGAGCAGAGAGGGGGTGTGAGGAGACAGGACGAGGAGAAGAAGAGTTCGTTCCAAGTCCAGGGCTCTATGCTGTAAGAAAGGGCTTCATTATCAAGGTCCAGCCACATACAAGGGAGGCAGACACCAGGCAAACAGAAATGTAAACTCAAAAAAAAAAAAAAAAATCACACAGAATTTTGATTCTGGGGGCTTCTGTCTCCTCTCTTAGCCTCCTTACATAGGGCCTGTTCTTTCCCACAACAGAAACAGTGATAATGAAAATATTTTGGCAATGTTTAGGGCCTTTTGCACCCATGACCCTGACCTCCAAATCAATTTCCTTTATTCTTAACCTGACCTTGGCTTCCATTCTCTCTGGCGTTCAATATTAGTTACCAAATCTTGAACTCTCGGGGACCTCCCCGCCTCCCCTCAATAACTCAGGCAGACCACACTCGAGAAGCCCCAGAGAGGAAAGAGAAAGGCTTCTTGACAAAGAGAAATAATAAGGAGACAAACAAGCCCAGCATGTTCTATAGGAGTCTCATTTGCACCAAATGCCATTAGCGCCATTATTTACGCAGAGGATGGTGGAGGCTGCCTTGGCTCCCTGCTCGCGTCAGGCGCTTTGGATAACACCATACATCACCAGGCGGCCCGGGCGCTTCACTTAAATAGTGATATGTAAGGGAGAGCATGTTACATTTCATCCATCACCCATGGGCTGGCCGGGTGCAGAGACTGGAAAAATCGCCTACATTTCTCTGTTGCTGCCTGCATTAATACTCTCGAAAGCAAGGGAGCTGAAAAGAGAAAGTGCCAGTTTCGGCACACATGTTAAAAAGAGGAGCAGAGAATGGTGAAAGAAAACATCTCCCAAACAAGGTGCCGAGGGGGCTGAGAGAGGCTTTTAAAGGAGAAGGCTGCTTTTCGAGCCTGAAGCATTGACAAGGAGAATAAGGACCCACCGAGACAAGAGTTCCAGGGTCAGCATACATTTCAGGGAAGAAGTTAGCTGGCAGGGGCTATTTTTCTGCAAATTAGTTTTCTATCAAGAGTAACCGTGGGGGAGGAGCAGAGGAAAATGAATTGGAGTCTCTTGAATAATCAGGCATTGTTGGGCCAGTTGGAGTGACCGATGAGCTGATGCTCCTAAAAGCCTTTCCCATCCCTCCTTTCATAGGATGGGACGCCTCCCACAGCCCTTGACAAGTGTCTTGATGGCACAGCTTTGGGGATGACTGTGGCCCCGTGGAACAATGGTCCATAGGGTGTTGGCTCCACTTGGTCTGCTGATTCTTCCTGATCACTGCAGGCATGACAGGTGCTTGTGCAGGGCGGTGGGAGAGGCGGAATCCAAACTCCGGGCAGGTCGTGGAGAATTATGGCAAGAAGTGAGAGACTCTGCTTTCCTTGGACGTGAGAGAACCAGGAATAGACCTGACAGTTGACCAGCATTTGGAATCATCTGTTCCTCAGTGCTGTCAAGAGGAACCAGCTCATCCGAAGTATTGCCCGTGTCCAGGTTCAGTTTCTGCTGAGAAGGCTCACCCTCATGCTCTTCCAGGTTCAGTTTTATCCTCCTGAGTTGGATGTTTACAAACACTGCAGGACTGAGACCCACACATGTCAAAAGTAGCCCAGGTGCGGACGAACTAAAAGTTGAAGTTCAGAGCTCCAAGGTGAAGCTGACAGAGATACTTCACAAGGGAGAGACTCCTTAGTATTCATGTTCATCTTCTGAAAATACATCCCAAGCTGATAAGTTATGTGGCAGTATAAACAGTTCCTCAGTTCTCCACTATCATTCTAAGGTGCATCTCCATCTGTACCAGAAAATAAGACGATAGCCACCCATTTAACACGCACTTTGAGTTTGAGAGGGATCTGTTCCCGATAGGCAAAAGTGAAAATTTGAATAGGAGAAATCTCTTATACATTAGGGAAATAGAGTCATTACAACCAAGAAAGATTGTAATTGAGGAATTAGAGCCAGTTCAATCTGCGACTCCAGGTACATTGGGGTGAAAGCAAACAGAAGCCTATGGCACAGTGATGAAAACAGACCTGCCTGGCTAGAAACACCTTGTAATGGAATGCCATGCTCATATCGGTGCTGCCAGAGCACAGCGTAGCACCAAGCACATAGCAGTGCTCAGTGAATATTTGTTGAATCGAGAGTTGGCAACTGTCTGTCTTAGCTACGGTCTCTAGTACTGTGATAAACACCATGATCAAAATCAATGTGGGAAGGAAAGGGTTTATTTGGCTCACACTTCCTCGTCAAGGTTTATCATTGAAGGAAGCCAAGACAGGAACTCAAGTAGGGCAGGAACCTGGAGGCAGGAACTGAAGCAATAGGACCCTTTCTGAGAGAGCAGAGCATGCTGGGCATGTCAGAACTTCTAGACTGTGGGCTTGCCATCCCTCTCAGGCACTGGCTAGTTGATGTTCTTGGAGATGACCTTCTCTGGGTCTTTCTCTCTCTCTCCTACCACTCTCCCCTCCCCAACTCTAGCAGAAGGAAGATCACCTTAGAAAACTTTAGAATTCTGTGTATCCAGGTTTATGTTTAGGGAGCTTCATTTACCCTCAGTCCTTGTGGAATGCTGCTACAGGATGGCTGAATCTGTGGCAGGATGGGGATAGAGTTAAGGTATTCTCTTGACTACACGGTACCTCACACCCCTTGGAAGGACAGAAAGGGCCCAAGGGGTTCCCCACCTGGTGTCCCGAGCTGAACACTCTGGAGCACTTGGCCTTGTTCTGGGAAGAAAATCTTAGAACAGAAAGTGTCATACAAGTACTGTCAACCTCCTTATCAAGAATCCAACCGAATTAGATAATCACAAAGCAGACCACAGTAATCTGGCTCCACAGTTCCACACCATCCCCAGGAGTCACTTTCTAGAGTGTAGCTTACTCAGCGCTTAGTAGTGAGCCTGAGGTCTGAGTGGGTTTTTGTTGCTGTTAAGAGTAATTATTAAAGTGACCCAGATTTTTAGGGTCAAATCAATAGGCACAGGGAATGAAAAGAAGCTATTTGTGATTCTGTGATTTCAGGTTTTAAACATCGAACAGAAACTTACTTTGTTTAAAAGAAAATATAGTTGGTGGTTCTTTTTTTTTTTTAGGTTTTTTCATTCTTTTAGTTTTTGAAATTAAAATATGATCACACCATCCTCTTCTTTCCCTTCCCTCCCTTCAACTCTTCATCCCTTGCTCTCTCTCTAATGCATTAATGCATGGCCTCTATGTTTTTTAATTGGTGTGTGTGTGAGTCTGTGTATACACACTTTCACATGCTTTCCACTTGAGATCTCATCTTTTCAAAAATAGACAATATAGACTGATTTGATACGTTTTTGAGGTGGGGCTCTTGCCATACCGTCCAGGCTGATCTTAAACTCCTAAGTTCAATTCTGCCACACCTGGCTATGTTTTTAATTTTAATTTTGCATTTTATGGTAATCCTTGAAGTTGTTCCAGCCTCCTAGAAGAATCCAAAGCATTATTTACTCCACATGCCCCACAAAAATCCATTTATCACTTGTACAAACTAAATATACGACATTTAAGTATATGTCAGTGTAAATTAAGCATGGGGCATATGTATCATATGATTCCTTACCTGGAGTTTGGAAGCTTTGGTATTGTAACGTGTTTACTCATTCATGTATTCATCCACAGACCATCGATCAGATCCTAATATCTGGCATATTTGGCCCTACTACTGAGAATATATCTGGATTTCTCTTTCTTCTTCCCCACAGCTCCCATCCTGTTTGAACTCCAGGGTCTGGGAGAAATTAAGGGTCTGTGTGTTGAAGAAGGGACTAAATATATTAAGTTTAATAAGTAGTGCTTTCAAGAAAAACAGAAGCCATGACAAACATTCAAAACAACCTTTGAGTCAGAAGTCGGGGAAGTTTGACTCACAGACGTTGGCCTTGCGTTAAAATGTATTCAGGTCCAGTGGTACTCTAGAGGCTGAGGCAGGAGGATTATTTAATCCTATGTGTTCAAGGTCAGCCCTGACAATTTGGTTCTCACTGTATGGTCTTTGGACCAATGGCTTTGTCTTGAGTTTGTTGGAAGTGGAAATCCCTGGACTCAGCCCTTAGCCCTGACCTACTGAACTACAATCTCTAAGGCTAGGACTCAAGGAATTGAGCGTTAGCGGTACATTTTTTACAAGCATTAAAGTGTGAAAACCACTGGCCTGATGTTAACAAGGCTTTATCCCAGTGAAGCTGCTTTTTCCAAATTCTGATAGTGATGTCAACTCAATTCCACTACCTGTCCACTGCTCTCTCCAGCTTAATCTCCAAACTCTCTCTCTCTCTCTCTCTCTCTCTCTCTCTCTCTCTCTCTCTCTCTCTCTCTCTCACACACACACACACACACACACACACACACACACACACACACACACCAACCAAGTCATTTATGCAGTTTTAACTCAGGGAGAAAAAAAAGTTGCAAACTCACGGTGATAATCAAAAGGGAAAATATTTGGACAGGTAATTTTGGGAACTGGCTATGGATCACTATGTACAATAATGAAGTTGAGCAATTAGGTTTGGAAAGCCACAGCACAGAAAATAATTAACCCACAAAGTAATCATCTTGGAAGTCTCAAAGCTCATGATTAAAATAAACCTGAAACAAATGATTGTTTAACTTTTAAGCTGTGCTTGTTTTAGCCACCGTCAACTTCAGGTGTGAACTCCCGGGAATTCTTCCTGCCTGATGAGACCGGATTCAGGATGAGAGGGCACACGTCCATTCCTCTGCGTTCCTTTCTCTGGGATAATTGCTTCCGACTATCACCAAATGCCACTCCAGTTTGGGTGGAGAGGTTGCCTGGGCTGCTCAGCCCTGCTCCTCACCGAGGTCGGTCAAACGCTGGCATTCCATCTGCAGCCGCTGTGATGGGCTTCAGCCATGTTGAATCCTATGTAACCTTGGAGGCCGAGATGCATGCTTCGTTTTTTTATGCAGCTAGCTTGCACTTTTTGTTGGCCGTTTATTATTGCGAAGCGTGGTGCTCCCCTCCCCCACTCGCCTCTCCACCCAAAGAAGTGAATTAATAAGTAGAAAACGAGACAGAAATGAGATCTGGAAGACTCGGGGCTTCTGAATGTCACTGTGAGCAAACAGCGGTGGAGAGAAAAGGTTCCTCTCCATCTCTCTGTGCAGTGTTGTCCGCGCATTGACTTGTTTCCTGACACATGAGCCATGGCTTGAAAGGTATTCGGGCCCCAGCAAATTTTGCATTGCACTTCAATGTGGCCTCTGGGATTGAATAAGGGCAAATCTATTATACTGTTGCCATGGAGACCCTGGCACAACTGCTGATAAAGAGTGTCTGATGTTTGGTAGGCCTCGTAGAATGGTACATACCATTTACGGAATGGTGTGCGTGAGTGCGTGCGTGCGTGCGTGTGTGTGTGTGTGTGTGTGTGTGTGAATCTGTAAGAGTGCAAGTGTGCCCATGAAGTGGGGTGGGGGTGGGGTTGGGGGTGGAAGGAGATAAGTGGAGAGCGGGTACAATGGGGGAGGAAGGAAGCGAGGCTGGCTTGGCGAATCGTGAAGGAATGTTCTGTGTGTTTTTATAAAGAATTTGTACTTTCTTGCCTCTAAAAAGGAATCCTGACTCCTAAGAATCCGCATGCTAGACAGAGGGGGCAGCAGTAGATGCATAGCTCACCCCTTGGTCTAGCAAAATTAGTCTTTAATTCATCTGAAAGAGAATTAAGCTAATACAATAAAAGTGAAAATGTGCTCTTTGGGTCCTGTGATGAATGCCGCCTCCCTCAGCTGTCTGCCTGAGGATCAATAGCGGGCCTGCAAGGATCCCCAGCCTTTGCTAGAACGGGCTAGTGAGATGATGGATTTTAATCATTAAAATCATTTTATAACCACCAAACAAAGAAGGCTGATCTCCCTTCACGTGCACAATCTCGATTTTGTTGCTTCTGCTCTGGCGGGTCCTAAATTCTCTTCTTGTCTAGGAGGCAAAGCTCTCAGCCACCAGATTCCATTCCACACTCGTGCCTCTTAAGTGGTCAATACCGGCAACTTGTACTTGCTGACTGGTGCCCATCAGCCCCAGTCCTGGAGCGGGGTGGCCCCGTGACGCCTGAAGCCAGCCAAGAGGCTGGCCGTTGTGGCGGAATCACCTACAGTCAGCAAGCTTCAGAGCAAGCAGCTCTAACAATGGGAGGCTGGGCAATCCGCGACAGCTGATAGGATTATTATTATTACCGGCCGCAAAAAAAGCCGCTGCCTTCTTCGGGGCTGCTTCGTAGACCTCATAAGGCCTCTCTGTGATTTCTGCATAGTTAATTTGTCAGTTTATAAATTACCACATTATGTTAACGCTGAATGCTTCAAAACACAAATATATGCACAGAGGGCTTGAATATTTGAAGTGTTTTAGTACTATGGGGAAATAATTTTGTTGTCAAGCTGTGGCAGATAGAGAACTGCTAGGGGATACATGGCCATTTCATCAGGACTGTGTCGATGATGGCCTGTGAACATCCAAGGGGGGAAAATCATCTTTTATCACTATTGTGTACCGTGCCGGTCCAGATGGGGGATAAAACATGCATGAGTTGCCCGCAGCTCTGAAAATAATTATACTCATTTGCCAGAAATGTAGAAAGTGCATCCAACCAAGTTACCACCCATCATAGTGACACTCCGTTTGCATACTGATGAAGTTTAAAGCCAGAGACAATGGTGTTGGTATCAATAGCGGGGGTGGGGGGGGTGAGGGGCGTGGGGGAGGTGGGGGGGCTGGGCACCATGAGTGCCGAAGGATTAATAGCGCCATCATTTTATATTATGCAGCGTTTCACTTATGCTGCATATGAAAGACTCCTGCCTCTGAGGTTCACCTCACTGTTTATAAGATTACCGTTTGCTTTAAGACTCCAAACATTAGCATGGATTCTTTGCAGGTTCTACAGAAGAATGCAAAAAATGTCTGTGTTGTAGAAAATGTCTAGAATATAATTATGGACAAATATGTTTGAATGCCATTATGAGTGTTGTGTGTGTGTGTGCGCACACACACGCGTGTGGATGTATACATACCCACATGAACATGGCTGAATTTGGAAGAATGCAATGGGATAGGAGGAGACAATATATGCATGCTATGTACTGGTGCAACTGTGTAGTCATTGATGAATGTTTTTTTTTTTTTTCTAATGTACAAGAAAAAGAATGAATACAAGTAGGACCTAAGAGACTAATTCCTTATATTGCAATCACTTCAGCCTATATGTATTTGCTTTAATTATAGAAACCAGGAAAAACAAAACAAAACATAAATGTGGGTTATTTAATCCTTATTGGAGAAAGAATATGTCCTATAATGACCTGCAAAACATTATAAAATATTAAATGATTTTGATCTAGTTTACATTTTAGACGACTATAAAAAAAAATCATTGTTGCCATTAGCCAGGAGATTGACAGACTTCTTTAAATTTTAAAATCAGCAAGCTTACATGTGTGAACGAAGAGATACTTTCTCATGGCACCTTGAATTCTCATAGGTGTTCTACACTTTCAAAATAGCTCATTCACGATGTCACAATGTTTATTTTTAAGTAATGATTTTAATTACATCCTCAAAAGGAAACCATTCTACACTCGGCTTGCATGGTCTGCCGTCTAATGATTAGCCCAATGCAGCTTCTCATTTGGCTATGCTGTCGGGTGCGGGGGGGGGGGGCAAGGGTGAGAATTTCCATCTTATTACTGTACAAGGTGCAGGCTTCACTCTCCACAAGTCTTGCCTGTAATCAAAGGGAGGCTTTAACACTGTAAAACGACAATGAAATAACCAAGAGAAAAAGAAACATTCCAATGAAAGCGGTTCAAACATAGTAATAGAATGCAGGATACCACGGAATATTTTTGGATGGCAGCAAATGTAGATTCCTTCAACTAACTGGGGCAGAGAGGCTCAATAAACTCTTTATAGATCTTTCAATTCTGCTTCTCTTGAAACACAGAGGTGTCAGGGATTCCCCACTGCTTGGGAATAAGTCGTTGGGAAAGGGAGGTGAACATGCTGAAGCAGGACTTTCACAGGAGTGTGCAGCAAGATGTGCTCTAGGAAAACGGAAGATAGAGGAGTGCCTCTACCTTCCCTTGTGAGAAAACCATCAGGGCAGCACCAAAGACCTGAGTGCATTCCAGGCACTGTCAGAATACAAATTCTCTAGGAAAATCACGGTTAACACCGTTGAGTTGATGATTTCTGAAAAAAGAAAAAAGTTCATAGAATGATTTAAGGTTCAGTAAGACCCATTGTTATTGATGATGTCGAAGATTGTTGCATGCTGGAAATTTTCACACACAGCCTCAGGTTTCAAAGGGAAAAGAATAAAACAATAATCAGATAGGTGAGTGAAACACAGAATCTCATGTAGGGCTATGCCAAGAAGGTAGCCGTGGTAGAAATGGACATTTAGAGGATGCTTTATTAAATATGATATTTACTGTTACATAATATATAACTCTTACAGCAAATTAAATATTGCTACCCATTTTAAAGTTAAAGAAACTGAGGCATACTAAGGCAATTAACTTGCCCAAATTCACACAGCAAATAAATTTCAATGAGAAAAATAAGTCTGGTTTCTAAGCTTACACTGGTTGTGTAGTATATAAACCGTGCTAGCCCTTCAAGATTATATTTAAAAAAATAAGGAAGTAAATACCACAGATAGAGACAGCAAAGCCTTTTTTGCACTGAGGAAATAAAGTGAAAGAGAAATAAAAGCATCAATCAATGATCTTGACAATTATGATATTGAATATTTGACTTAAGAAACAGTAAGCTTTGGTGGCAACCCACTTTGGGGGATAGATAAATACAGATTTTTTTTTTTTTTTTTTTTTTTTTGCATTTTGTAGGTCAAGATGTGAGGCATCAATGGAGTGATGTAAACATTCCCTCCTGTTAATTCAGTTCTGAATTCTTTAAGTGATAAAGATTAACATCTATTCTTAAAAAAAAAAGTAGAAACCATGGTGGTATGGGGAAGAGCGTCAGACTCTGGTAAACTGAGGCTAGCGTGGAGAGTAGCAGGGTTAATTGACAGGTATATCAGAGCCTATGCATGGCAACATACGTGTATGTGCAGGGAGGGTACTGGATCTGTGAGCAGAGTTAGACAGAGTCCAAACACATCGAGGAAATTGTCAGTGGAGAGTGTCGCAGGTGAGTAAGAGTCTAAACAGAAAAATGTGGGCATCCATGGGTGAAGGTGACTCAGCCTGGGATGCCAGAGCCCCTTAGGATTTAGAGGTGGCCAAGCTGAGATAATCTAGGGTGACAGGGTCCACACAATGAGTGGACGGGAGTAGAAATAGTAGGTTGGGCTAGATGCATGAGAGTTGATCGAATAAGCAAACATTAAAGATAATGAAAAACAGATTATTCAGGGTTGGAGAGATGAGTTACATATAAACACATATTAGAATAACCTTTATAGAGTTGGTTTGGAACTCCAGAGACCAGTGCGACTTACAGGTTTTGTGACAAATGAGTAGATGCAGAAACAAATATGTAACAGACAAGCCTGAACTGCTGTTTTGAGGGAGGGCCTGGGAGCAGTAACAATCCAGCAGGAATGGGACACCTACTGCTTCATCTTGGCTGCCAGTTCCTTGTCCTGCTAAACAGAGCCAAGCCTGTTGGGAGAAATAGATGACTCCTGGTTTGGAGTAAAGCCAGCGTAAGATGAGCCCAGAGTACCTCTTTTTGCAAAAAGAGCAATTGAGGCACAGAGAGATTAGGTAGCTTGCCTCAGTCACACACGGAATAAGACAGACAAAATAACTCTAGGGATAGAATAAAATCCGAAGCAACTCTATACTTGAACTGCTTGGCAACCCTTTAGGGTTATCGTGCCTTGTTGGGCACGGAGTTGATCCCTACGCATCATAGTTGGGTAGGACTGTTGGTGGCTTCCCTCCTTTGAAAACTTGCATGGTGCCTTCTGGTACCATGAAAGCTAGTCCTCAGGGAGAAGCCATTAAGATCAGGGGCCTCTGGGCCCTGTGTCTGAATCGCATGTTGTCTTCAGCAATCAGAACCTACCTACCAGTCCAGGGGGAAAACCAAGGGCAATAGCAATAGTCTGTAATGTTTGGGGGTCTCTTGCACAGCCCTGACCAACCATTCTCAGGTGGTCTCTCATGCCTGGTGTTGGAGTTTTTGCTAGGTTGTCCTTGGCCCTTGGAAGGAGCATTGTCAGCCCAGATGAAAAATATCATTTAAACACACACACACACACACATATATATATATATATATATATATATATATATATATATATATATATATATATATATATATATATATACATCTATTCACAGACTAGTGTATGTTGTAGGTTACTTTTTTAGGAAGACAGTTAACAGTATGATTCCTTATGACTTTCCCAGACACCCTCCCTGTTATTCTAACCTTCTTCTTTTTCTATATTTATCTCCCCTGTTCCCAATTAGAGTCCCCCTTTCCATTTCTGTGATCAGATCAAATCTGTTTTAGAAAAGGGTGTTGTATTAAACAAATGAATTTATTCATGTAGTAGAGAAAAACAATGCCCCTCTCCGCGGAATGGAAACAAGAAGAGAATGCACTTTGCGGCACTGGCTGCAATTGGGGGTACCCATAGACAAGTGATTTTCAATATAAGTAGAAAGAAACATAAAAGAGATGTCATTTGTCTTCCCCTCGCTTGTCTATCGTGAGGACCAAGACTGTGAGTACACAGAGTGCCCTTTAACCATTCTCTACTAAAAGGACCCAAGAAGGAAGAAATAGCCGAATCCAAGGCAAGCACAAGATAAGCCTGAATCCTCTTGAGTGCCAAAAATCAAGGGAAATATGTTAATCTAGCGTGAAGGGCATTCTACTGCAAATCTGGTGGAAACATGAGCACCAAAACAATTACATTAATAGATGATAGCCTCTGAGTAAAAACCTCATGAAGATTCTGAAGATGGGGTTGAGCGTTTGGTGAGGATCAGTGTGTGAACATGGTTTCAAAGCACTTTTTCACAAGACTGGCAGGAAAAGTACCTGCTGCCTGCCAGACCTGCCAACCTGCATTCACTCCTCTAGGACTCAGATGGTGGAAGGAGAGAACTGACTTCTGCAAGCTGTCTTCTGACCACCACATGCCTACTGGGGCGTGCATTCTTGTTCGAGTGCCCACACCCATACACATAGATATCAATTATCCCTAACGATGAAGGAAAAAAAATAGTAGCTGTGTAGGACAAGTCTGTCCAAGTGTAGTTTATTTAAATGATCTGAATGAGTAAGTGGATAGCATCCATAGTGGGACAAAAAAAATGTACTCAAACGCTGATAAATGCATATCAGCTATACGATAGGACTGAGTAGAAGAATGAGTCACTGGACAAGTTGAAGAATATCATACAAAACAGCTGGTCCACAGTCGTCAAAATTGTCAAGGTCATGAATGCCAAGAAGAGATGAAGATGACTTCTAGGTTGAAGAAATCTGAAAAGCATGGTGATTAATTGCTCTGTGATTTTAATTGGATCCTTCCACTACAAACGATAGTGTGGGGACCTGGAGACCATTGTTAAAGTTGGAGCAGGGTCTGAGTACTAGACAATAGTAATACACTGTGATGTGGAATGTCCTTGCTGTATTTGGAAATACAGGCCCCAGACCCCATGAATGTATTACCCTCTGATGGAGATGTTGTAGACAGGGTTAGTATTTTCAGTGACCATTATAATGGGTTTCCAGATACAGTCACACAGGGAAGCAGGAGAGAGAGAGAATCAGAGAAGGAGGTACAGTCATGGACACTGAGTTTAGGATGATACGATTTCTGAAAGGGGGATATGAGCTGTGGGGTGTGAGTAGCCTCCAGGAACTGGAAAAGGCAGAAATAGTTTCTTCCCTACAGGCCCTTGAAAGAATGCCCCCCTGCTGACACCTTAATGTTTGTCTGTAAGACCCATCTTGGAGTTTTTAAACGCCCCCCCCCCATGCGCGCAAAAGTCTAATTTGTTACAGCAGCAATAAGAAACTAATTCAATAGACATGAAAGGTTTAAAGCAATGAATGTCTGGCACATGATCACCACCAACTTGCTTTGTTGTTGCTATTGTTGATGTTGCTGCTCAGTCTCTTTGAAGCACCCAAACTAGTTTTCTAGGTTTTGAGGATTACTGAAAACATTTGATGACACGAATTCTCCACAGGGCAAATGACACAGAATGTATGTGAATAAACACCATGATCTCCATTCCTAGCCTGCTTACGTCATCTGGAGGCTAACCACACAAACTGCATAATGGGCTTCCTTGCTCTCCACTGATCTGATCTTGACATCTCTTCCTTCGGAGGAGATGTCAACTTTGGCCCTGCCCTGATGGGGCCCCACAAGGAGTGGGCGTGGATATTTACAATGTGCCTTTCATGGATACTTCATGCTGACACTCGGCTACGGCTTACTCGGCTACGGCTTAAGTGTCTAACTTGTGGCTCGGTGTCTCTCTCACAGGAAACTTACTTATACTGGCCCATGCATTTATAGAGTTCTCAATGAAGCGGTGGCCTGTTTATTCCTGTCAAGCTAGCCACTCTCTAGGGGCGCTCTGAGCTAGGAAGAAGTTAGGTTCTGGTATGTAGGTCAAGTGAGACAGGGGTATGGAAGCACAAGAAAACTTATGAAACAGCAGAACAAGCTTTACTATCAATATATCCTAAGAGAAAAGAAGCCTATCACAGAGGCTTATGGGTAGATTCAGGACATGGATGCTCAGTCAGGGGGTGGAGAGGGAAGAAAGGAGGAATGGAGAAAGGAGGGGCGGAAGGAGAGTGACAGGCAGACTTTTGGGCTTAAGGCCTTAGGATCTAGGACATTACCTGAGAAGGCTTCCTCCGGAAAATTCTACTTGGTGGGTTTACAGCAAGCTGGCACAAGTCCTGTGGAGCCATGCTGTGACTGAGAGGTAATTATTGCAGCATATCACCCAGGCCATGTGGATTGGGAGGGTCAATGAGGCAAGTCAAGCAGGTTGAATCCAGATGTCCTGTAGGGAAGTATCATCAGGAGACACTACGTAAGGCAGGTATCCCGACTGGCCACACTGAGCTACTGAGAGGAGGCGGAGAAATGGAAACTGTGTTAAAGGTGGCTAGACTTTGCTTCTGGAGCTGGAAAGTGAAAGCTATATTCAAAATAGATGCTGAGGCAAAATGGAGTAAGAACTCCCTACACCCTCTGACTCAGGTGTCCTCTATAGAGATGTTGAGAGGAGATTAAAGGAGGAAGAAGAGGGAAATCAGGACATCTGTTTCCCTTGCCCCTCACGTCAATGGTCAGTCAGTCATGAAGGGTTCTATGTCTCTTCCAAAGGCCAAGTTTCTGTTGGGGCTGCTCATTGGGACTGCCTGGTTTTTGTTAACCTCTTTTTGTTCTTATGCCTTCAGACCTATGTAGAAACAGCTTTTTGATGCTACTAGTCCCTGGTGTTTTATCATCTTTTATAGACAGTGTCATTGGCCCTATACTGTCCTGTGTGGCTCCTGATTGATAAGTACCCATACATTTCCACAGCAAGAAGGGCTGATGAGCTACAAGTAGTTGGCACATCTCAGGTGTCAAGGAAGAATGGGAAGCTGGTGAGCCTTGTTAATACCCTCTGACTGAATACCACTGTATGCACACCTATAGTCAAGCAATTTTGGTCCATCATTTGTTACAGTGGTGGAGCAGGGGTACCATGACAATAATACTGGCATCTGTGTGAGACAGGATTAGGAGAGACTGATGGTAGGATTTGGTCTTAGGATCAGCAGTCCTGGGAAATGTTTGGGTATCAGGTCTTTGAGTTGGATACATGAGGAAGCAGGGCAACTCTATAACCTTGAATATTAATGAACATTATTTAGACAGAGGTCAGACTAGGCTAAAGCTAGAGTTGTGCATGGTAAAATAGTTTCAATGACTCAAATTTTCTGAGAAAGGATTATAATTGTGATGAACACTGGATTTTAGAGTGAAGTCACAACCTTAGGTTTGTAAACCAGAGTCATGGTAACTACTCATCATGTGAGATCTGATACACTAAGCATCATGGTTAAAATTTCAGTGTTTCAAGCTCTAGTCCCTAAGTGTTATTGGGTCAAGTGGAGCAAGCCTTTGAGTTGGCGAGGCTGTGTGTGCTTACACATTGTGCATTGGATTCAGAAAAACCATAGCTAAGGAGGCCAACTTGTGTATGACCGAAGAGAGTGGGCTGGTCATCTATTACCATAAATTAATAAGATGTGGACACCAACAGAAAGGCTGGAGAGAGGGGGGGAAGGTAAGGACAGAGAGGAGAGAAAGAGATAGGGGAGGAGAGAGGG
This sequence comes from Peromyscus leucopus, assembly GCF_004664715.2. NCBI lineage: Eukaryota > Metazoa > Chordata > Mammalia > Rodentia > Cricetidae > Peromyscus > Peromyscus leucopus. The sequence continues at coordinate 41,250,823 of NC_051072.1, forward strand.
AGAGGGAAGGAGAGAGAGATAGATGTGGTGATATATTGTATACTTTAATAAAATTTGCCTGAAGATTAGAAAACAGAACAAGCCACCATAGTAAACATAGAGGCCAGGCAGTGGTGGCACACACTTTTAATCCTAGCACTTGGGAGGCAGAGATCCGTCTGGATCTCTGTAGGTTCAAAGCCACCCTGGACTACATGAGATTGACTCTGTCTAGGAGAGAAACAGAGCCAGGCCGTGGTGGCACACACCTTAAATCCCAGGATTTGGGAATCACACGCCTTTAATCCCAGCACTTGAGATCTCATGCCTTTGCTTGGGAAGCACACAGGCCTTTAATCCCAGGAAGTGATGGCTGGGTGGAGAAAGGTGTATAGGCCTGAGGAGACAGGAACTAGAGCCTTTTCAGGCTAAGGAGTCCCAGAGGTAAGACATGGCAGTGGCTTGGGCCTTTGTTTTTCTCATCTTTTAGCATTTACCCCAATATCTGGCCACATGATTTTTATTAAAAGACCTATTAGAAATTTGTGTTACAGATAGAGAACAGACAGGGAGAGAGAGAGAGAGAGAGAGAGAGAGAGAGAGAGAGAGAGAGAGAGAGAGAGAGGAAGGGAGAGAGAGGGGGAAGGAGAGAGAGGAGAGAGAGAGGGAAGAAGAGAAAGAGAGGGAAGGAGAGAGATAGAGAGGAGAGAGAGGGGGAACAAGAGGGAAGAGAGAGAGGGAAGGTGAGAGAGGGAAGAAAAGAGGGAGAGATGAGAAATTGCTTCCATTCCAGACTTAGTGAGAACATTTGCAAAGTACAAAGCAAAGCTGCAGAGACAGAGCTTTTCAAACACGCACGACTGAAATCTCATTTCACAAGACAAACCACACATCAGAAATGAGAGGCTGTAATGGCCGGGTGTCTAGTGAAGTCACTGTGGCTGAAAACACAGGCATCCTTTTCAAAGGGAAACCATCAAGGAGAAATAAAAAGAAAGCAGAGATGAAGAAGTTAATTTATTCTAAAACCACAATTAGGAGAATATTTGGTATTTTCAAATGTCAGAGAAGTAGGACCAAAAGGTATAATTAAGACAGACCCTAGTAATGAACTTGACGCTGAACCTGATGTTGAGGGGTCGGTGAGACTCAGCTCTTCATGACAGGAGTGAGAGGCTCGAGGAACAATCACCACCAAGTCAAGTTTAAGGTATTTTTCCTCTGGTTGTTGTTTTTTTTCTGTGCTTCAGATATGGGAGAATTGAGTTCACAATACTCAAAACAACCCCATCAAAGCCTTCCTAACAGGGATTTCTGCACCAGTCTCTTTAGCCTGAATAATGCGTTCGCCTTACAGTCTATTTTCTCTGCAACCTCCACAGGCGGAAAGTCTGCATCTATAGCTCATTACCATCATTCTGATGATAATGTTACGTCTCATCAATTACTTGGGAGCAAGGTCAAATTTAGCAGTCAAATCTCCCCGTTAGCAAGGCCACCAAGAGCCTATATATCAGCACCCTTCCCAATCTACCCTGCCCTCCCTCCCTCGAGCCTGTGTGTGTGTGTGTGTGTGTGTGTGTGTGTGTGTGTGTGTGTGTGTGTGTGTGCTTGCTGTCTCTGCCACCGCTGGCTGTCTTCCTCTCCCTCTCTCCATTGTATTTCCACATCCCAGCCTATCTCAATGTTATCAGCTATAAAATCCTACCTGACTTTCAGCCCTGTTAAGTTTATTTGATTTCACTTTTATTTGTAAGGGACAAGGGGAAGAGCCTGCATTTCCAAAATAAGGGATTCCTCAACTCAGATAACAGAAACTAAAAACTATAGTTAGGAGGTCCTCTTAGAATGCTAAGCCAAGGGAAGATCTTTTTGATTGAGACTGTGCTTGTATAAACCTTGCCAATGAGATTTATTTTTATTAAAGAAGAAAAAAAAAATCCCCCAGCCAAGCAAAAGTAAAACAGAAACAAACAAAACAAAGAGACAGAACAACTCACATGAAAAGTATCGTCTTCACTTCCAGAACTTGGCTCTGTTACAGGGCTGCCAGCCAATCCAAATTTCTGAAAAATAATTTCCATTTAATAGGAACCCCACCTAAAAGTCCATCACAGTGTATGAGTGTTTGACAACAGGCTTATATTTCCTTACAAAAGTTCAGCTCAATTCCATAAATCATTTACTGAATCCACTTCCTAGAATCAGTAAGCAAAACTTCAGCTCCATAAACACAGCTGCACTTGGCAAACAAACTTAAGAAGATAAAAAAAGATCTATTTATTCGCTCTCCAGAATATATTTATAAATTAACCTTGCTTTTGAATAGCTAGGATTAAATTGACCCAATAACCACTGCCTAAAACATGGGCCCTCTTTTCATGAGGTAGCAAACCATTCAAAAAGACAAAACTCAGGAGATACAGTACTGAGGTGGATTACTCTGAATTTCTTTACAGATTTTAACCTTATGGTGATAAGTGTATATGTACTTAAGATCATACATATCCCTAGTAAACATTTCCCTAAATTATCTTCTTTTTTTGTTCATAAAATTGTGATTTTTTTAAAAAAAGACCAATTTGTTTGATAGAGATAATATAATGGCTTTCTTTCAGAAAGAAATTGCCTGGTGAATTTTACTTGCCTCTTAACTCTGAGTTTTCCATGGCATTATATTTTTTAATATACCTATCTTCTACAACAGGATTGTCTGAGCATCTCTGAATTTTGATTGTTAAGTTTAGCCCATTTACATTTGTTGTGATTTCATATATTTGCTTTTATTTCTATCACCTCATTTTCTGCTTTTAATATTTTGTATTTCCACTTCAGTTGTTTTCTAGCCCACACCATTGTCAAAGTGTTCATCTGAAGAAGTGAATATTTCATGTTATATGTATATTGGATCTTCACTTTCTACCTGTCAAGTTTTTTCTTTTTAAACTGCTTTCCCATTTTTGACATTTTTATGTTAGTACCATTCACAGTAACTCACTTACAAAATTTGTGTTTCCTGTCCTGGCAACTTGAAGTTTAATTAGATGTTCCAATGCTCAGAGTGTGAAGGCTACTGCTGGAAGGTGTAATAATCATTTTGGTTTAAATTATGGCTGCACCATGTTTTACAGGACTTTGTAAAACAAGAGGCTAGCAGCCAGAGAAAGGATACACCTTGCTTGCAGAGGTAATTTATACCTCAGGAGAAGATATGCTAGAGCTGCTAATGAAGAAAAAGAATGTGTTTCACACTTAAATGAGCCATTGACATACCTCTTGAGACTCTGCTGCCAATTTTTAATGGATAAGTACAGTCAACACCGTCTTAGAAGGGCATAGTGATAGAAAGCCTATATCCTCAGAGTTTTCATCAGTTAGGCTACAGAGACAATAGAGGTACTTGGTAATCAGGAAGAGATCTAGAATGGGTAATAGTGGTGAACATTATTTGTGTCGAAAACTACTTGCAGCATGGAGGACTGCTAATGTTCTCCAGTACATTTACTTACCTGAGATTGCCAGGGGTTAAGACCAGTTAGGAATCTGATAACGTTCTTCCTAGCCAGAACAAAATGCAATGTGCAAAAGGAAATGAATCTAAGTAATTTAAGGGAGGCAGGTTGTCGTGGGTGATGTTCTATGCTGCTCAGTGTCCCCACCTCCCATCTACTTTGATAAGAACAAATATGATCCTTTCCCTTTGTGCACTGGTTGCTGGTAGCTTACTTTTAGATATCTCTCAAAATTATCTTTGACCAAAGAGAACCAACTTCCCCAGATTTATGACTTCTTCCCAGGGCAATTTGTACTAATGTCTAGTTGATATTGGGGAAGAAAGGCCTAGCTTAATTCTTTCATTTTTCGGATAATTCTTAAGAGCCCTCTCCAGCCACTGAGGTCCCTGCAGGATTAGCTGAGTCCTCTGTTGTAATTGTATTACTGTATCATATCCTGATAGAGTCTACTTTTTCATGTTCTTATTGGTGTTCCATAGAGCATTCTCCAGAAACCTCCTGCCTGTAAATCCCCATCTCAGACTCTGTTTCCAGGGGACTCTGCTCAGGGAACCATTCTTTTCAGGTGATGCTTCTATTACTGTAGACCATTGCATTTCTATCTTGCTTATGTGCTATAGGGCCATTCCTTAGTGGGAACCCACCTGTGAAAATCCTATTATTTTTTGGTCAGTCTTCTGGATACTCCAGTGACATAATTGTCTCAGGATTAATTTCTATGTAAATTTCTCATCTTGACAGTTTCTACACCACCATAGAAATACACATTTTAACTTCAACAAGCAAATGAACCAGAAGTCTATAATTTTCATTCCTCTGGGATATGAAATATATATATATATATATATATATATATATATATATATATATATATATATATATCCCTTTTTTTTTGTAGCCTAGAACACCAAATTTCATTGTTTCCCTGTTAAGGTGGGTGGTTTTCCCCCAATGCCCCTAATTACTTAGGCTATATCCCTCTGAGCATTACAGCTTCATGAAGGGGTATTAGCTTCTGATTCAATGTCTCATAGGACCCACGGCCTCATATCTGGCCTGATTGTATATTAAAACCCAAACTACTAGCTTATTACTGAATTTGATAAGCACCCATGGGGAAGCTTTGGGATCAGAGCCTATGCTCATAGCACTTAATTTCGGGCTCCTTGAGATTTCCATTTATTTCTTGCAGGTTGATATGCGTTAATATCATTTTTGACATATTGCTAGGATCTAAAATTACCACAACGTAGCCGAGTGTTTCCTGCAGTTAGATTTTACTAAGAAATGAAAATCATGAGGGCAATGACCTTGGACTAGGAGGTGAGGAGATGACAGAGCAGAGAAGGAAATTAAAAAAAAAAGTTGAGAACTATCCTTTCATCTCCAGATTGTCTAGGTAGTCTTATGATGCAAACTAGTCTGAAATCCAAGTGGGTGTTAGGGGTCCCCCCACCACCACATGGGGCTGTGAGTTCTTTGAGAGAAGACCCATGCCTTGTTTGTTGTTTTAATGTTTTCGATTCCCAGAATCAAGTTAGGTGTTCAGTAGATACTTGCTAACTAAATGAGTCCATAATAAAGCAATGCTGTGTCAAATGTCCCTAAATTTAAAAAAATGAGAAGCAATAATATTGTCTGCTATGTAAAAACTGGTCTATGGAGGATGATAAAAAGTAATTGAAAGTGAAATGTGAACTGACTTTGCATATTCATTTCTTCTTACATTTTTTTTTCTACAGATACTTACTGTCTGTTATTTAATCTGGCACTATGCCTGGCATGAAAAAAAAATGTGACAGCGAGAGATGGTCCATGTCCATGTTCAGATGTAGAGAAACTTAAACGAATGAACTAGTAACTAGTAAATAAAAGTTACAGTACAGTACTAAGGAAAAGATGAGCAAACATTCTGCTCTCCCAGGACCATTTCTGCTTATAATTATTATCCTAGTGTAATTATCAATAGCACCCTCGTCACTTTCAGGGGCTTACCAGTCTGGATGGTCATCCTGGCTGTGACTGAGAGGTCCATGACATTAGCAAAGGGTGTGGCAGGGATTGGTGGGTTCAAAGGAGGCTTCCTTGGGAAAGGCAAGATTGAACTGAAGCATGGGGGTGGATATAAAGGCCATGCGATTGTGTTGAGGTGCTGGTGGAAAGAGTCTGGACATGTGGAAGAGCAGGTGCAAAGCAAGGCACATTCAAGCGATCAACAGGTCTGTCTTGGTAGAGTAGCAAGAGCAAGAAGTTGTATAAAGTGGTAGAAGGCGTAGGCTGTGCAAGTCTGGGGGCATTTTGCATTTTGATATCGTCTTTTTCATCCCTCAGTCCAAGGTGGAGATGGGGGAAGTTGAGAATTTGGCATTTTGAGAGATTTTCTTGGACTGGAGTGTACAAGATAGGTTTAAGAGAGCCCAGGAAACGAATTAGAAGGTTGATGTACTGGTATAGTTAAGGGATGATAAGACTTGAAATTGAACAGCGGGTGGGGGGGTGGGGGGGTGGGGGGGTGGGGCATGAAATGAAACGGCTTTGGAATGAATCTAGAATGAATTTAGAAGGGGGAATGAACAGAACTTGGAGATGGATTGGTTAAGGGAAAAGAAGGCCAGGGAAGTATGTAGGAGTAAGCTGTGGCTGGCACACCTGGGAGGAGAGTGGTACAAGTCCCCGCGTATGGAATGTAGTTAGTGTTGAGACACTGCACATCTATGTATCCACCCATGTGTTTGACTCTTTAGGGATCCACCACTGGCTGACCCCTGGTGCACAGCAAGGAAGACTGTGGGTAACAACAAATATGTTTACTATCAGGGCGATGAGGAGAACATGCACACAGATGTGCATGTTTATCAATTATACTCTGGAAAGTAGTAGGATAACATGAGTGAAAACGGGATCAACAATGAGAGTTCTTAAAGTCCTGAAATGGAGCACTCCAGCTGGATTGGTTCATGACCCCATGTGGTGGTTTGAAAGAAAATGGGCCCCAAAGCGAGTGGCACTATTAGGAGGTGTGGCCTTGTTGGAGGAAGTGTGGTCTTCTTGGAGGAAGTATGTCACTGTGGAGGCGGGCTTTGAGGTCTCAAATACGCTCAAGCCACACCCAGTGTCTTAGACCACATCCTGTTGCCTGTGAGTCAAGATGTAAAACTCTCAACTCCTTCTCTAGCATGGTGTCTGCCTGCATGCTGCCTTGCTCCCTGCCGTGATGATAATGGACTAAATCTCTAAGGGAGCCACCACAATTAAATGTTTTCCTTTGTAAGAGTTGCCATCATGGTGTCTCTTCACAGCAATAGAAACCCTGACTAAGATACCCCATGACACCAATGCTGTATACTCCTTGGATCTTTCTGGTTTTTTTTTTTTTTTTTTTTTTTTTTTTTGTCTTCCTGTTGTCTTTTCCTTGTCAAGTGCCTTCTATGTTTGCAAGACAGTTAACAATTCCAAACACACACAGACATGACAGTGTTCAGCAACTGGATCATCCTTTCCCCCACATATTCCTTTTTCAAAGCTAGGGAGCCTGTCTTAAAATGCTCCCAATGGATTCCTCCTCCAATCTTAGCACATGGTGCAATATCATAAGTCTATTCCTGAGAAAGGATTGAGCTGAACAGCACCATTACCATGATTTGTTAAGAGAAGCATATGGTTGAGAGAAAGAGATTGAGTTGCCAAATGAACTTACCATTTTATTTGTAAGGAAAAAGCGTGGAATTAATATTGAATAAGTAAGCAGGGTGCCAGTCCTCTCTGTGGGGCGAAGAACTCCATAGTATTGTCTAGGGAGTGCATGGCACAGTTCAGGGGTTTGGAATAGAAGTCACCTTGTAGTTGGGAGGGGAAGAGATGTTTTGAAGGCTTGGGAAAGGAATTTATGTTACTCTGAAAGCTGACCTGGAGTCTAAGATTATAGCACTTAAAAGAATACAAGATAAATCCGTATTTACCCACAGACTCTCTTGATTTCAGACGTCCTTGTAGGCCCTATGAGTTCTTCCAAAGTCATATAAATACTGTCTCTTACTGTTTCTAAGCTTCACTGAACTGCAAGAGCAATGGCTGAACAGTGTTTTGCATAAAATACTAGAAATATTTGTGACCTAGCTCTGGCTGAGTTCGAGCCTGACCTGTTTCTGTCATTGCTGCTGGAATAGTTCTCCAGCTCTTGCCAGATTTTGAGTTGTCAGGATAATAATTTATCTATCTTGTTGTCAGAGTCATAGCTAGTTTGCCCGACTCTAGGGGAATGTAAATGACTCTCACTCTACGCAGGGTGCAACTCCTATTCTAAATGCATTTAATTCCAGTCACCCGCCTCCTGCCACACCCTGTAGCCAAAGATTGCAAGCCACCACAGCCACATATTGTCTGCTGTTGTGGATTGCCTTCTCAAAGACCATCTCCTCTCTAGTTTCCTCTAAATGGTCACTGAAATGACTGACTGCAGTTACCGAGTGAGTTACGCAGGTCTCTAGGCTTACAGCTTTTCCATGTTTTCTCATGCCTCCCATCCTCATGTCTGCAGCCCCCCCTTCACACGTCACTCTTGCTCCTCAACAGCATGTCAGTTTTCCAGTGCGGACTATAACCTCTTGGGTTTGTAGAAGGCCCATTGTGAAGGTTCTCACTTTAAAGGCAAATCTCCAGCCTTGCTTTGCAAGGACAACCAGAAATGATTCTGCATGTTTCATAATTCATTCCCTTTGGCTTTTCCTCCTTACAATGGATCCTTTTCAAGGTCTTAACTACAAGCGTTAAATTACCCCCTGACGTATGTATCTTTTTCCTCTTCTTCCAAGGAATGCTTGGAAAGGAATCCAATTGTGGGCAGATGTTCTCAAAAGAGTTTTGTGTCACATAACAAAACACAGTTGTAGTTTAAATAAAAATACTAATAGTGATTTACATGAAAGGCTGGAGTAGTAATTACCGGCTTGGAAAGCATATCATAATGACTTTTTACAGTTGCACTTAGGCTGTTATTCTTCTTTTCTTATTCTCCAGGCAGTGCTCCTAATTGCACCACCCCAAGAAAATGCACTGAGAGAAAACAGTAACACACAGAGCAGGTGAGACCCCCTGGTGACCACAGGCATCCAGATGGAGCTTGGGCAGATACAGCACAGTCACCCCAGGATAGTCAGGCTTCTACCTATATTCCTTTTCACCCTCAAAACTATATACACAACTGCTAGTCAATCAATCAAAATATGCCCTCCAAATACCTATCATTAATTGAGGGTCATCATCTAAAAGATTGACACTTTGTTCATATTTGTTATTAGGTGCAATGAGACTATCATAGAACCAAGGAAGTCAAACTGGACTCCTTTCCTGTTTTCTATTTGTTGGCTCTGAGAAGAAGCTCCTGGCCGCCATGATGTTCTGGCCAAACCCCGGATGAAAGTAGCCACAGACTGAAACCTCAGAGACAGTGAGCCAAAATGTCCATCCATCCCTTACATTGTGTGTGTCAGGTACTTTGTCGCAGCAATGAAGAATCTGGCCACTACAACATCTCTTCTGTGGTGTCTTAGATCTTTTCAACACTAAAACTCCTGTTACAACTGCCTCTGTTCTTATGGCCACAAAGCTGCCCTTTAACTCCTTTTTTTGAAGATTTATATGTACGTGTGTGTGTGTGTGTGTGTGTGTGTGTGTGAATTTAACTGAGTAGAGACTATCATTCCCCACCATGTAAATAGTTACTTGATGAGTACTTTTAGATGAATGAATGAATGAATGAATGAATGAATGAGCAACACAAGTCAAGGGTTCTTACCTGTGGCACTTTCCTCTGCTGCTTGATTTTAGTGAAATATGGTAACCTATCTCCTCCTTCATAAAATGAAAATAACAATACCTATCTCCACTTTCATAGGGATGGCATTTGAAAGAGGTGTCGCTTATAAAAGACTTTTCAGGTATACAAGGGCAAACTAAGGCTTGTTCACAGGCTCATTGGGGCATGGCAGAGATGTCCAGAGATGTTACAGGATAGAGGTCAACTAATACTATGTCTTCCTCCTCAAGAAATAGTTAACATCTCCATCACACCATCAGCACACTATGCCTTTTGTTTGTTCCAGTGGCCATTTCAGCATGGTGTGTAGAAGCCCTGGGTGAAGAGAAAGACCTGGTCCAGATGCTGGGCCTTTTCACAGTCACACTCTAGGGATGTCAGAGCTTCACTGTGAGGTTTTTTTTTTTTCCTCTCAGAATTCTCTACTCTCCTGTTTCTTTCAATCACTTTGGTCTGTTCTTTGTGGCTGTTGTTAAAGGTTACTGTATAGGTGTACTTTTTACATTGTGCTTTTCAAATGTATTTTTCTTTGCATTAGCACATAGCCAGATGGGGTGCCCATGACTGGAATCCCAGCACTCCGGAGGCAGAGGCAGGTTATCACAGCATATGTAGAGACAGCCTTATTTATATGGAGGACTCCAGGCCAGCCAAGGTTATATAGCAAGACCCTGTCTCAAAAGTAAAACAAAACAAGGAAAAACTAACATGAAGTAAAAACTCCTCTTTCCCCTTTTAGTCACAATCCTTTCTCTATTCATATTAATGACAACCGCTAATATGGTCTCTACCAGCAAAGTTTTGGCTTTTGAAAACATCACATGCTTAGACTGCTGTGGATATCACTCTATATAAATAAAACACTGATGGTCAGTGACCAGGCAGGAAGTATAGGCGGGACAAAGAGAGAGGAGAATTGGGGAAACAGGAAGAAGGAGGAGAGACTCTGCAGCCACCGCCAGGACAAGCAGCATGTAAAGACTCTGGTAAGCCACCAGCCACGTGACAAGGTATAGATTTATAAAAATGGGTTAATTTAAGATAAAAGAACAGTTAGCAAGAAGCCTGCCACGGCCATACAGTTTATAAGTATTATAAGCGTCTGAGTGATTATTTTATACGTGGATTGTGGGACTGCAGGACTTGGTGGAAGCTGGAGAGAAGCCCTCCAACAACAAATGGCACCCAACGGCTCGAGTTTCCACCTTAAACCTGAGAATATTTAATAACCAATTCTAAACAGAGCCAAAACCAGGTTCCTGCTTCTTAGACACTCACAGTATGTAACGGGGAGAAGTGAGCTCTTTTCACTTCCCATGTCTTTGAGGTTCATCATATTTTTTATAACAGTAATATTCTTTTGTAAATATATATTCGGTTTATTCATTTATCTGCTAGCTTACATTTGAAGTGAAATTGCTAACACATACACCGCACGTTTAATTTTGTTGAAAAATGGTCAAGCTGTTTTCCAAAATGGCTGCGATATCACACACACACACACACACACACACACACACACACACACACACCTTGCTCATAATGTTAGAGATATATTCTTCCTCCACACACACACTCTGATCTTGTTTTATCCATTCTCACCAACCACTGTCCACGCTATGTCTCAGTTTCAACGTGCATTTCCTCCAAAGGTGAAGTGCCTATTGATGGTTCACTCACTCTTAAATTGTTTTTCAATTATCAGTTTGTTGTTGAACTTTCAGAATTACTTACGTATTCTGTATACACGTCCTGTCAGACATGCGATCTCAAAATGTTGCCACGTAATGGTAGCTTGCCTTTTCACATTCTCAACATCATTTTGTTTAGTTTTGATAACTTTGTTTATTCATTTTTAACTTAATTGATTATGCTTTTGATGAGACGCCGAGGGAGCATTTGTTTAACCACGGGTTCATTGGCTTTCTCCAGTGTTTTCTTGCAACATCTTAATATTTTGATACTTTCAAGTTTAGACCTGTGATCAATTTTGCATTGATTTTTAAGTTAAGTGTGAGGTTTACAACCAAGGGCCCTTTTTGCTTTTACTTCTTTAATTTAGTTACTCAATAGTTTCAACGTCATTCATGAAATATCATCTTTGTCCTCCATCAAATTATTTGTATATTTGCCAATAATCATATGTAAAGGTAGTTGTATTTACATTGCTCTCTATCTCTGGACACAGAGTTATGTGTCTAATGCTTCTCCAACTTTAGATATGATGACTCTAGCTTTGTAGTAGTTTTACAACCAGTCCGTATACCTCTCATCTTCACTCTTTTTCAAATTTAGTTTGGCTTTTCTGGCTCCATTGTCTTCCCATATAAATGTCAGGATGGACTTTCTTTCTGGAATCCCTACTGGGATCCTGATTGAAACTCTGGAATATTTGTAGATCCATTTGGGGAGACCTGACATATTTAATATTGTGTGTCTTTCCATCCATGAGTATAGTATAGAATTCAAATCATTTAGGTCTGCTTCCATTGATCAGAAATTTGTAGTTTTTGCCATGTAGATGCTGAAAATGTTTGTTAAATTTATACCCAAGTATTTTATTGTTAGAGAAGCATTATAATAAATTAGATTCCTTTTGAAATTTTGAGTTCTAGTTGTACATTGCAAGATACAGAATGTAATTTTTATGTGTTGTATTCCTAGTTTTATGTGCTATATAATCTGATTTGCTTTCATTATAGATTTTTATGTAAAAGATTAGGAGAGATAGTGGTCTGTCCATCTGATTGGATTCAGTGTAATGCTAGTCCTTTGTAATATCAGGAAAGTGTACTAATCTTCTAGTTCCTGAAATACGTTGTCTAGAATTTGTGTTATTTTTTTTTCTTCATGTGCTTGTTAATGAGTGAAGCCATTTAGGCCTGGAGATTGGGTGGAATTTTAAATATAAATTTAATTTCTCTAGTAGCTGTGCGACAGTTGAGGCTGTCCATTTCATTTGTGTGGATTTGGTACTTCGGGGTTGCTAGGGACATGGTCTGCTCCATTTCCGTTGGTACAAGTGTTTTCTTGTCACTCTACTCTTGTCTGGAGGGTTTGCCATGATGTCTCTCTCCTCTTATTCCTGATATTGTTCGGTCATACATCCTGGCCTTTTTCTTTGACACTAGTCTAAAGATTGATGAATTTTATTGATCTTTCAAAGATCCAGCTTTTAGTTCCATTGATTTTTCTTATTTTCAGAATTATTGATTTCAACTTTCATCTTTATTATAATATTTCTTCTGTATGCTTGGTTTCATTGTTCTCTTGTTTTCTAATTGCATCAATTGTTGGATTAAATATTGATTTGCACTCTTTCTTCTTTTCAAATTCTACCACTTATTTCAGTATGTTCCCAGATCCTGTTTTATTTCATCCACAAGTTTTGCCATTCTGTACTTTTGTGCACATCTAGTTTAAAATATTTTAAAAATTGAGGAGGAGTTGTATGGGAACTCAATACAGCAGAAACTTTCTAAAATACATACATGTATAATCTAAATGACATCTCCAATTAACAGGGGATGACACGGTCCCAAATGGACATGTCTTGTCACCAAATGAAGCCTTCCAGAAATGGGTTACATCTAATTGAATTGGCCAAAGAGGGCCCACGGGAACACCCAAACAACCCAGGCTATTGCCAAGGCTATTGATTGCCCTCCACAAATTGATGGTAAGGCCCTATTGCTGAAGACAACACCTACATAACTCATTAAAAATGGAGACGTCGAGCTGATGCCTACCTAGAGCATTCTTCCCCATGGATGGACTAGAGTTCACAGTACAGAAAGAACTCTGATCACCACCAGAGAAGAAAGAGGAACACCAAGCCAGCTACAAATCATTTCACCTACAGTGGTTACCTGGCTGCAAGATATGTTAGTGCCATGGTGGCACAAAGCCTGTAAGAGTAACCAACCAATATCTGGTTGGATTTAAGGCTCACTCCATAAGATGGAACCTGTCCCCTGCACTCGGGTGGCCCAGGACCTGAGACTAGATAGGTCAGAGACCTAGGTGAAAACCAAATACTACTGTTCAGCTAAAAGAACACAACAATAAAATGGCTCATGACAACATTCTGCTGTACTCATAGACCAGTGTCTTGTTCAGCCATCGTCAGAGAAGCTTCCTCCTGCAGTAGATGGGAACAAATACAGAGGCCCACGGCCAGACAATTTACACAAAGTGAGAGACCTTGGAACACTCCGTTCTAAATGGGATGTCTTCATTAACCCATCTCTTCAGGGCTCAGGGAACCCTGTGGAAGAGGAACAGAAAGATTTTAAGAGCCAGAGGGGATGGAGCACACTAGGGAAACAAGGCCTTCTAGACATAGCAGACCGATGCACACATGAACTCACAGAGACTAGCAGCATGCACAAGCTTGCATGGGTCTGTGCCAGTTGGGGTCCCTTCACTGAGGGGAGGAGCAGACACAAGCCCCCATTCCTAACCCAGAAGGGATCTCCAGCTGATAACCTCTCACAAATGAAAAGTAGAGTCTCACTAGGAATACAAACCACTCTTAATGGCAGGCCCCATGCCCAGCAGTAGATGGCCAATACAAAACAAACTCAGTGGTATCTTTGGAGGCTCTCTTTTTTTTTCATGATGTCTTAACAGGACATTTTTTCTACCTTACAGGTCCTTTGCATATTTATGATGCCTTCTGGTTTGGGGTTTTTATGGGATTCCTGTGTGTGTAAACATCTGTGTCTCTGCATCTATGTGTGTGTCCTGAACTTTTTGTGTGGCTATTTTTCTTCTGTTTACTTGTTTGTTTCATTCTATTCTTATTTGTTTGTTTTTGTTTTGTCTTATCCTATTACTATCCTTTAGATGCCTGCTGGTTTTCTAAGGAGATACAGAAAGGATGTAGATGTATGGGGGCAGGGCAAGAAATCTCAGGAGAGTTGGGGGGGAATTTTAATCAGAATGCTATTGAAAAAAATCTATTTTCAATCAAAGAAAAATTTAAAAAAATGTCTCAGGAGTTCCTCTTTGAACCGTGAACTATTTTGAAATGCATGACTTAATTTCTGAGTATAAAAAATTTCCTTTTCTTGGGAATGGAGAGATGGCTCAGAGGTAAAGAGCACTGGCTGCTCTTCCAGAGGTCCTGAGTTCAATTCCCAGCAACCACATGGTCGCTCACAATCATCTGTAATGAGATCTGGTGCCCTCTTCTGGCTTGCAGGCATATACACAAAATACAGTGTACATAATAAATAAAATCTCTGGGAAAAAAAAACTTTAAAAAAATTTTCCTTTTCTTGTATGGTTGCTGGTTTTTATTTTAATTCAATGATCATCATAATTTTAATGACTTGAATTTTAAAAAATGATTTAATATGTGTATTATGGAAAAGATATGACCTACCTTGGTGAACATTTCGAGTGTTCACAGAAAGATATGAATATACTGCTTTTAGTGGGTTCGTCTGTAAATGTTGATGGGACTCAGTTGATAGTGCTAGTCAGTTCTTTAGCCTGGGTTATTAAATACAACGTCTATTGATACTGAAAAAAAGTTCAAGTCTTCAAATATAATCTGGAATCCAACTAGTTTTCCTTTTTGTTCCGTCACTTTTGCTTAATGTATTTTGACTCTGTAATTAGATATGCACATTTATTAAAATGCTATTTCTTCTTAGTGAATTGGTCCTATTATAATTATACAATATTCCTCTTACCCATGCTAATTTTCTTTGGTGTACAGTCTACTTTGTCCTACATTAATACAGCCCTTCAAACTTTCTTTGAATTAGTTTTTTTCTGCTCTTTTCCTTTTCTATACCTATCTTTATCATAAATGTCTTTTACAATATATAAACATACCACAATTTGCATTTTACCACACCTTTATCACTGTAAAGTAAATTATGGATAGAATATAGTTGGGATATTTTTTATTGTAACACTATCTGCCTTTTATTTAATATCTCTAGTTCATTAATATATATATGAATTTACACACACACACACACACACACACACACACATACAGTCTTTCAAGACAGGGTCTCTATATAGCCCTGGCTGTCCTGGAACTCACAGAGATCCACCTGTCTGTGTCTCCTGAGTTCTGGGATTAAAAGCGTGCACCACCACCACCTGGCTAATCATTTATATTTAATGTAATGTTTCATATGCTTTTCTTATGTCCATTTTTATCATTTGCTTTTCATTTCATTTCTTGAATCCTACCCTATTTTTTGTTATTTGAATATGGCTTAGTATTCTAGTTTAAATTATCTGCTGTACCTCTTGCTGTGTATTTATGTGGGATTCTTTTTAGTTGCTATATGTATATGTATATTTTAGTGAGTAGTATACATATTTAGCCTACTTATAATCAAAATTTTATCACTTCAAGTGGCAAACAAAAAAACCTTACCCCTGAGTGTGGTTCCACATGCATTTAAATCCAGCACTTGGAAAGCAGAGGCAGGTGGATCCTGAGCTCAGTGCCAGCCTGATCTACAAAGTGAGTTTCAGGGCATTCAAGAATACACAGAGAAACCCTATCTTGAGATTAAAAAAAAAAAAAAAAAAAAGACAAAACAAAACAAATAAATATTTACCACTCTATATAGGACCTTGAGCCCTCACAGTTAATGCAGAAAGTCCACAGATATCTGATAAAGGAACTATTTATTGAAGAGTTATATTGAGGAGAACAAATCACTAACACAGGATAAGGCAAATCTGTCACAGAGTCCTGGAAGTCTGAGAACTGGTCCCACACTGCTCCACACTGCCTGAGTCAGTCTCCACCATCCAAGAATGCCAGAAAGAGAGGGGGCCTGCCTATGTGCTCCTCAGGTCTTAAGCTAGCTAAGAGGCCACACCCTAGGGGCTGGTACCCCAAGGTCATAGGTGGAACGAATACCCACTCCACACAGTGTCCGAGTTGCTTGTGTATTGGATGACCATGTGATGAAACCTGAAATGTATTCTATTAATTCAAATATTATCATCTATTTTCTTTATTTGTAACATAATAATGTTTCTTCTCTCTCTCTCTCTCTCTCTCTCTCTCTCTCTCTGTCTCTCCCTCTCTCTCTGTCACTCTCTGTCTGTCTCTGTCTCCATATGTGTTCTACTTGCACCTATGTGTAAGCACATGAGTGTGGAGGTCAGATGCTGTACATATTCTTCAATCACCCTCTCCATTATTTTTTAGACAGGTTCTCTCACTGAACCTGCAGCCCATTAGTTGGTCCGGACTGGTAAGCCAATGAACGCCAGGGATCTTCCTGTCTCTGTGCCCTACTCCCCCCACAAGTGTTAGATTGAGTGGTGTGTGCCACCCTGCTTGACATTTTACATGGGTCCTGGGGATATGAACTCAAGTCTTCACGTTACTGTGGAAGCACCTGAGCTGAACGATATCTCCAGTCACTAATATTAGAAATTTCCTTAGAGTATCATTTCTTTTTTCTCTGAAAAAAAAAATGCAAACAATTCCTTTGGAGCAGGTCAACTAGCAACACACTCTTTTAGTTCCTGTCCTGTGAGGCTACCTTTATTTCATCTTTATTCCACAAACACGTTTTCTCTGGGTGGAAATTCCTCCTTGAGACATAGTTCTTTCCCTACTTCAAACATTTGTATCACTTCCGCCTGGCCTTCCTGACTTAGATAACAAGTCCAGCTACCAGGGTGTGTTTCCTCTGCCGTTTGTTTTCAGTAGTTGGATTTTTTTAAATTTAATTTTAAAATTAATAACTTTAAAAATGATTCTGTTTGAGGTCGCTTAGTTCTGTGAGTGTAGATGTGCTTTTCACAAAATTGATATGTTTGGGGGCATTATTTCCTTCAAATATTATTTCTTTACCACAATCTCTGTTCTCTCCCCTGAGACTCTGATGACAGGAATATTATGCCTCTTGATATATCCAATTGTGGGGGTTACACATTTCTTTTTCAATACTTTCCCCCTTTTACTATTATTAAGGAAATATCTACTAGTCTCTCTTCTACTTCATTGGCTTTTTTTCCTTCATTTCTAATCTGCTCTTGAGCCGGTCTAGTGGGTTTTTAATCTTTAGGTGTTTCTTCAACTAAAATGTCCATGTGGTACATCTTATTTCTTTGCTAATAATGTTATTCCACTAATTTTTGCCTTTCCCTGAGTGAGCAATTTTGTGACAGTTGTTTACATTCTTGATCTTGTCATTCACATCGACTGATTGACATCATGTGAGTTGAGTGAGATTTTTGCGGGCTTTTGTACACTGCTTAATTTGAATCATGTTCTGGATATTTTGAGTGTGCTGAACTCTTGGGTCTTTTGTAAATTCTATGGAGAATACTGGTAATTTTGTGTTAGAGGATTTTAATGGTTGGTGAAGAACTTGCTTTGTTCTGTATGTGTGCTACTCATTGACTAATTGATGACTGGGGTGGTGGCTTATCTCATGATTCACTCTCTGAATGTTGGTATGCTCTTTAGGGTGAAGTTCACACACTGTAGTTTCAGAGTAAGCCAAAGGATTTGTAAAATACTTATGACCACTCAGATGCTTTCCACTGACCAGATTCCTATTTTAACTCTGAGTGGAGCTTTACATACTCCACGCTTGTGTACACTTCCTGCAGCTGTGCCCAGGTCCAGATGTTGACAGGAAAACAGCAGTGGTTTCCCACAGATCCCAGATCAAAGACGGAGATAACCCTCCTGTAAATTTTAGTTCTGTGAGCTTCTGGGATGACACTACCATGATGCCTTGCTTGGCAGTAGGGTGTGAAAGGATGGAAAGAGCCAATAACATAGAGAAAATATTAGGAGAGCTTTTTCATGCTGCTCAAGCTAGAACAAGATGGCTGGTCCATGCACATCTTTGCCAGGCGCTGGGCTATGTGGAGTCCAGTCCGAAAAGTAAGACCAGGAAAAACAATAGTGCTTCAAACTCTAGTCTCTTCCAATATACTTGGGTGTATACTTTTCAAAGTCCTTGATACATTCTGTGGGTTTTCTAGCTGAGAGAAACAGCATATGCTTATTCTATCTTATTGAGACTCAGGACTACTATGCACAACTCTTAGCTTTCTGTCTCCTCAGAGCTTTGCATTCTATACTCTATGAGGGTTAAACACAGGACTGATCATCCCTGCACCACCTCTATGCCTGCTGAAGTACCTTGAATGTGATTTTGTGTCTAGACTTATCAGAACATATGGATAGGACTTGTATCTACCTTGTCATGTTTGAGGTCTCAACAGGAATGGCTCACATGTCTGGATAAACCAAGGAAGACTTAGCCTATTTCTTGATTCTAACTTCCATCTACTGTTTAGAGGTCTCTTCCAAAAATGATTTCTTTGTTCATAAGTCTGGTGCCTGAGTTGGACTACCTGGAGCAATGAGGGCTAGTTGACAGATGACTTACCATGGGTTAGCTAGCTCTAAGCTGCCCAGCATGGCAATTTCAGAGTAGTCAGGTTTCTTAGAAGGGAACTGGATTCCCCCCAAAGAATCTTACTCTTTCATGTTTTAGTTTTATTTGACTTTGTGATGCATATGCATTTAGCAAGCTATCTTAAAGTCATTTCAGAACAAGGCAGAATAGAAATGTATAAATCAAGTGGAATGTAAATGAACTAACGGGGGTGGGGATAAAGAGGTGCACAGTAGAGGCTGATGAGAGAGAGCTCAGTTGCTAAGTGCTTGCAGGAAAGCCTGGGGACCTGAGCTCAGCCCCCAGAACCCACACAAAAAATCTGGCTGTGATGGTACATGAGTGTAATCCCAGTACTGGGGCGATGGAGACAGGCAGATCAATGGGGCATGCTAAAAAGACAGTCTACCATGTCAGTGACAGTCTGTGGATCAGAAAACAAGGTGGATGGTACCTGAGAAGGACAAACAATTGCAGTTATCTTCTTATCTTCTTATCTCACACATATGGGCACACAAATGCACAGGCACCACACACACACACACACACACACACACACACACACACACGAGTGCATAGTGGTTTCCCTAAAGGAATTTTAGGTAGTCTTTAATATCACTCAAGGTTTCCTAAAAAGTTGTAGACATGTAGACATGAAGTGTTGTATTTATTTATAGGAAGCCCTGAACACATCAGATCTCCTAGAAATGGATTTGCATTTATTCTTTTGTTTAATTTTTAAAGAAGATGAGATTTAGACCAGCTAAAAGAAGTAGGAAGAATTAAAAAAAAAAAAAAAAAAAAAAAAAAAAAAAAAAAAAAAAATGTGGTTTGCTAAAAAGTAGATGTATTGAAAAACAAACAAAAAAAAACCAAGGTATATTTTGGGCACTGGCAATCTGCCAATTGGGCTGGAGAGGCTGCACAATGGAATTCTGGGCAGTGGATTTATTTTCCCATTTAGGAGACCCTTCACCCATTACCTTGGAACTGTACCTTGATTTCATGAGTTCTGTAAACCAAGGAACTTTGCTGCAACTTTATGCTGAGTGAGAAGATGAGGAATGGAGAGCCCAACTAAGCTGGTTCTGCTTTGCCACTGTACCAAGTCAGAGGCTTCACTGCTACAGACAGATGGAGCGGACAGTAAAGAGGCAGAGAACACTTGGGATCCTGAATCTAGCCCGACCTAAGTACTCAGAGTCCTATTCCAGAACCCTCCGAGACTGGGGGTTTGAACCAGGTGTTTGAGAAGGGTGAGGGGGAAACAGTGCGCAGTTAGAGAAAGCGAAACATCACGGCAAGCGTTTGTGCCCTTTAGTAATTGAGTACTAACCTGTCTTTCCACCTTTGCCGCTCATGCTTCTCTTTCCTTATTCTTTGCTCTGCCCGCTATGTTCGCTACATTCCATTTTGCATGGGTTTATTTATTTTTTAATTCAATTTGAGCATGCGTGTGTTTGTCTGTGTGGAGAAGTGTATGTGTGTGCAGATACCCAAGGAAACAGAAGTGCCGGGTTCCCATGGAGCTGGAGCTACAGACAGTGGTGAGCCCTCTGGCACGGGAACTAGAAACGGAACTTTGGTCCTCGGGAGGAGCAGTGCGTACTCTTAACCGTGGCACCATCTCCTCAGCCCCCCACACTCCATTTTTTAAGTACTTACTAACCTTTTATTGCTTTATGTATTTGCTAATGCTGGGGCCAATCCAAAGTTGTCCTTTTCTTCCTTTTATATAGGGAAGTTCTTCATAACTAAGGGGTTATCTAGGTAGACCTTCCCCTTGTGTGTATGCGATCATTTATACACAGCATCCCTTATATAAATCCTATTACAGCATTTATTATTATTTTATTCTAAGACAGGGTCTCATATCTCTCAGGCCAACCTGGAACTTGCTATGTGGCTGAATATGACCTTGAGTTTCTGATCCTCCTGTCTCCACCTCACTAATGCTGGGATCACAGACAGGTGTGTGTTGCCACACCTAGTTTTATATGCTGTGCAAGAAATCAAAGCCAGGACTTAGTACATGCTAAGCAAGTACTCTACAAACAGAGGTGCAGCCCCGGGTCATTGGCTGTTGTTTCTTGTTATTGTTTCTCCTATGATTCTGTGAACTCCTTGAGCTAGAGGCCAATGTTTTTATGCTTCAAATCCCCTTTAAGCATTTAGCACAGTGTCTAATACACAATCGGAGCTGAATAGAGGTTGGAAAAATGGCTTGGGAGTTTAAGAATAGTCACTGAGGACCTGGGTTTGGGTTCAGCACCCATCTTGGGCAGCTCAGCCACATGTAACTGAGTTCCAGAGGATCTGATGTCCTCTTCTCTGTAGGCACTGCATACATGTGGTGTACAAACATATACTCAGACATATACATAGAATAAAATAAAATTGGAAAGGAAGTTAAATGTATGTTTGTGAATGGACAATGCATGAATGACCTGGAAATTGCAGGTAATAAACCAAAACAGAGTTTCCAGATTCCACTGGCTTTTTCCACACCTGTTCCTAAAAGCATCCTCATTTTGTTCTACAGATTGCTCAGGACTTCTTATTTGTTTATAATGGTTTATTTCTTCTATTTTTTTCCACGTCCTTTTTGGCTAGGTGTGGCTGTGTACCTAGCTTCACTGCATGGGCAGAGTACTTCCAGGTCTGGATGTCAGAAGTTCCATTCTCCAGGTTTCCTTTTCTCGTGGCCAGGGGAATGCCCAGGTGACCTTGGAAGCAAGGGCTGACAGCATCTCAGGTTCTGCCAACCTGCATCCTTAAATGACCGCAAGAAGCAAGTCTCTACCCACATCCTATCAACAACCAACTGAGCCCGTGCCAAGAATGGCTGGAAGAAGGAGAAAAGAACTTCCTTTGTGTCACGTCACTCCAACTGGGGCATTGATTTGTTTGTTATGAGTCACATTGCCCTGAAATGAGAGCAAATAGGACGTTCTAAGTCCCAACTAGGTTCTGAGTGTTGTGACAGCTACAGATGGAGAAGAAAGAATACTATTCTAAAATGCCTTCCTATTGTCTTTGGCTTTCTATGCTTTGGGGAAAAGGTCATTCATGGTCTGAGGTCACTGGGCAAGTGTGTGGCAGGATGTGGTGAGAAGGTTAGATTCTATTCCTGGATCTGCCCCCCACTGGCTTTGGGTATTCCGCCAAGGTAATTATAGCATGGATGCTCAAACAATCCACCTACAGGGAAAAATATGTAAAAGCTAAAACCAGCCCAGCAGAAATGCAGGTGATACTGGTTTCTGCACAGTGATGCTATTCTGGTTGGGCTCCTGCATGCTTCAGAAATCTCTATGCATGATGCCTTCCAGTCTTCTGAGTACGACTTACCGATTCCAAGCCTGGCCAGCCGGAGGAGCATTGTGACCTTCCTTTGATGCAGGCAGGCTTCAGATGCACCAACCAAAATGCCTCTGTTCTTGTCTGTGTCGACTTTCCCAGCCATAGAATGAATACGAAACTTACTTAGCCACAAAACGAGCAAATTTTTAAAGCTCCAAAAGGTGTAGTGCATTGCTAGAACTTGCCACTCATTGTTCACAGCTACGCACTAGAAACCGGGCCTTCTCCAGTCAATGCCCACAACTGCACACTTTCCTTATCTATGTGCCCCATCTTATCTATAGCTCCTCAGCAGGCAGCTTGAAGACCACTGCCCAGTCAGAGGGGGAATAGTTTCTACATATAGGCAGACTTACCTATGTTGCCATCTGTGGGGGAAGAGTCACAGCTACTGTTCTTGGGATCCAAGTTTTCTCAGAGCCATAGATTGCTCACTCTCCATGTCTAACATGAGTGCTTTCTCTACCCTTCCCATCAACACCTGTGACCATGAGAAGCTCCTTTGGTTGCCCATGATTTGGCTCTTGTCCTTGACATTCTGCCACCGCTGATGTTTAAGCCCCCAGTAGGCATCCTAACTACTTTGAGAATGTCTTACCTACAAGTGTAGGCATGTGGGGTTCATGCTTGGAGGTTCCAACTCAGCAGCTGTAAGATGGAGACCAAGAGTCTGTAATTTCAATTGGGACTTCATGTTAATCTGACACTGGCAGGTCTGAGATGCCACAACTGGGAGTGACCTCTCCCCACATGTGTGAGTGATTTTTTTTTTTTTTTTTTTTTTTTTTTTTTTTTTTTTTTTTTTTTGTTTTTGAGACAGGGTTTCTCTGTGTAGCTTTGCGCCTTTCCTGGAGCTCACTTGGTAGCCCAGGCTGGCCTCGAACTCACAGAGATCCGCCTGGCTCTGCCTCCCGAGTGCTGGGATTAAAGGCATGCGCCACCAACGCCCGGCGGTGTGAGTGATCTTTCTGCACCACAGAAGGCTCATAATACACTCTTTAAACATGTCTTTAATATCTTCCCATTTCTGTGAAGATTAGGTTCCAACATCATAGGTGGCAGATTAGGGCTCATCAGAAACCGGCCTGCATTTACGTTACAGCATAGGCTTACCCCGTGAAACCTCCACTTTCATATTCTTGATTTCAGTCGTTCTGAGGATGGAGGGAGGGATTGTTTGTGTCTGCCATGTTTTCCATTACTGACTTGTGAATATTCTTTGGCCTGAAACCATTTGCTTTGCCTCAGAGCTTTTATTCAGTCAGCTAGCTTATAGTGAGCTGAGACCGTGTTTCCTTTGGGAAGTCGGGTCACACTTTTCCTGAGAAAGTGTCCTCCTCTTGGTGTTGAGAGCTTTCCTGAGTGCCTCCACTGAGGGCACTTTACCCATGATTTGCTCATTCTTATCCTGTGGGTGTTCCCACCATAGCTAGAGCCCCTATTGGCCGGGTTTACATACCTGTCTCCAAGCCTCCAGGGAACTGGGTTAGGGATGAGGACCATGGATTGTGGGCAGTTTGGGCCTGGAAAAGCCACTGCCCAATGTTCTGGTCAATAAGAAGAGCCAAGCATCATTGGCAAGCAGGGAACTGTTTCTGACCCTGTCAGAATAGACATCCGAAGAAGAGATAAAATATTCCCTTTGGTATTGACCCATCACCACCAAATATCCTTGACTAAACAGAACAATGTTCTAAAGTGTCCTGCACTGATACTTCACATCATGAGCAGAACTGTACTCAGGATGTCAGAGTAGCAGGGAAGAGGAGATGGCCACTAGGCTAGCCTAGCCTGTTCTGAGAAATGATGCAGGGGTGTGTGTCCGTAGGTCACTATGTAGTTGGACTCTTTGTTATAGACTGCAGCCTTCTCCTTAACTAGTATGGATGGTGTTATGCCCCTAAGCAAGCTTGTCAGGAGGAGAGGCAATGAGTTCTCCATCTCTTGTCCTAACTGAAAGGGCAGCTCTGTGGAGACAGGAGGCAGGACAAGCTGAGCCCTGACACTTGGTGCACACACCTTTGGGCCTGCAGGGTTAACCCTTAAAGCCACAGCTCCTCTTCTTAGAGCCTCTGAGAAAACAAAGAGTCAAAACAAGGGGAAGGGAGAGGAAAGGATGCTGGGAGCCAGATGCATTTCCTCCCTTTGAGGATGTGGAATTTGGGTGCCCACCATCAAATAACACCAGAGAAAGGAATGTGGAAGGGGCCATGCTTGCTTTTGAGCTCTCTGAATAAGTCTAGGGAGAGGCAGTGGCTCCCCTTTGCAGGCTTGGGTTACATTCTCACAGACAACCACTGCTGGCTGCATGCGTTTGTCTCCAACAGCTCTTCCCCCTCCAGCACACGGCAGACCTTCCCGTTCCCTGGCATCCCAAGAGCCTGCGAAGAAGACATCCACCCATCCCATTCTCTAAATGGGAAAACAGAGGCTCGGGGGCCCAGTGATTTATTTAAAGTGCAGCATAAGCAAGCAAAGAAGCCAGCAGGAGATAAGAGTTTGCCTAACTCCCCAGTCAATTTTCAGCTCCCCAGATAACACAGAGCCTAAATAAACCTACATCAACACCATATGGTACCAGCAAAGCAGGCGGATGTTGGGCACTTGTACTAAAATGGGCTATAAAGGAAAGATAGTGTGTACGTGTGAGTAATCAGAGAACAAGCTACCCTTTTGATAATGGTCTTCGTTTTAGTCCACTAACCCAGGACGACATAATCTTTGAGGGACTGGATGGTTTTAAATCTCATGTCCAGACCTTAAAAACACAAATTACAAGAAAAATTCGTTTTGAGCACCTGATAAATGACAATTAAGAATCCTTAGAAATCTGGCTTATTAAGCATTCTTCTTAGTTAAAAATCTTGAGTTTTTTTTTTTTTTTTTTTTTTTTTTTTTTTTTTTTTTTTTTTTTTTTAAGGGCTTTTTAGGAATTTTGAGCTGAAAACACATTCTGTGTTCTTTGGGGCTAAGCTGTTTCAGAATTTTCCTCCAATCCAGTATGAAACTCAGATTTAGTCAAACTACACTGCAGACCTGTGAACATATAACAGCTACAGACTGATGGGATGAACAGTCCCTGCACACAGCAATGCATCCCACTAGGCTGCCAGACGGGGCAAATACAATTTGTCTATAGAATTAGGCTTCGCAGTCAGAGTCCCTGCTTTGGGTGTGCGATATCCTGTGGACTGCCAGCAGATTTCGTGTCCCCAAACAGATGGGCTTTCCCTGTATGGGCCACTCTTACGTTTTCTAGGCAAACCACAGCTGTGCTAATGTCCCTTTGTGCAAAGAATTGTTTAAGTTGCAACCACTTTCTTTTACCTGATGTGTGTCCAGAGTGTTGAGCAGGGGACAATGGCCATGCAGCAACATCTGCAGGAATAGAAGGCTCCTTCCTTTGTGATTTTCAGCAGGAGCTGTGACAAGCAGGAAAAGCTTTTTTGACTCTCAGTGAGAATCCTTAATAGGGAACAACCAACCAACTCCAGTTGGTGAAGCAGGAAAAGGAATTGGTCATGAATTTTTGGTAGCCCAGAAAATGTCTAGATGGCCACAGAATCAAGCTAGGGGTGGTGGAGATAGGAACAGTCTTCTGGGTGCATCATTGGGGTGATCTATGAAGCAGATGTCATCATTCCCCGCCCCCCAGCCAAATGGCATGAATCTCTGGCTCGGATGCCTCAGATAACTTCATGAGTTTCTGCCTCCCTGGCCAAACTACCTTCTTCGTGTAGCACCTTCAAAATGAAATGTCACGTGACACTTCTGGCTCATCTCCAGCTGAGGAGAAGCAAGTTTCCAACCTCTGCCTTGAGCAGTTGAAGGTTCTTTCAAACGCTGAAAAGGGATGTGGTGACCCACAGTGTAAAGTACACCCACAGCATCTATCTACCTTTTAGCCACCCCGTCTTCCTCTCGGCTTCTTCTAAACAAGTTCCGAACAACACTTATATACAAGAACAAAGAAATAAGAGGAAGTAGAAAAAGGAAGGGGATGAGGAAAAGCTGACACAGCCATGTATGGCAGGGAGTACAAATGAGTAGCTATGATATCATTTCTGCAAGCAATCATATGGCCGTGGGCAGATTTTATGACCTCCTTCCTCATAATTATGCCGTGCTTGAAAAAATAACAACAAAACCTCTTTAAAAACTAGCAGGTGGAGGCCCTTTAGCTGATGAAGAGACTCTTTCAGCCTTCATTTGGGGGTGGGGGAATGC
This sequence comes from Peromyscus leucopus, assembly GCF_004664715.2. Taxonomy (NCBI): domain Eukaryota; kingdom Metazoa; phylum Chordata; class Mammalia; order Rodentia; family Cricetidae; genus Peromyscus; species Peromyscus leucopus. The sequence goes on from NC_051072.1 coordinate 41,277,135, forward strand.
CTCTTGGTGATCCTTCTAACATATGCTTGCTCTAGTCTTCTACCCCTAGACATGGCGATGTGTGGAGGTACCCAGAGGATCCCTGGGGTTCCAGAAACAGTCTCATGCAGAGTTGTATACTCATTGTAGAGAATGGCATAACTCTCTATTTTGCTGTGTCAGTAAGAACCAATTCCCTAGGCAACAGTGCAAACCTATTTTGGTGCCTGAATTTGCAGGGGCAAGAGGAGTCCTAACTAGCCCCTCTTTAGGAGGAGTCTCATTTTCCAATTCAATGGCAACTTTTCCTTTCTCAGTAGAGCAATTCTTCCCCTGGGCCTTAGATCCTTTCAGTTGGAGGATCCCAGGGTCTTAGGGATTGAAAGGAGAACTTCCGCAGTAGGGTTGTTAGATTTTCTGTACCTTTCCAGCTTCTATCTTTCAATTCTGAGTCCATGCGTTTTATGGTATAAAAGATCAAAGAGCACCAGGAATGCATTATGCGTCTGAGGATGTGCCATATGCTACACAGACTGCCCCAAGCTTCTAACACACTATTATCCAGCCAACACTATTGGCTGAGAGATCAATGGGCATTCCACCATTCTGCAAGTCTAGTTACTCATTGGTGATAGGCCAGCTGTTTAGAACCACTGAAAACTCAGGGTTCTTTGAATCACTGGAAGATTTTTATGTGTTCTTAAATTAAATTCTCAAGGCCCTTTCTTCTCCATTAAATATGCCCTAACTTTGACATGAAAGACTCGATGAGGCTATGATTTTCCATTAGCATTGTAATTTGGCTACTACATCAGGGCCAAATTTGAGCTTTGCCGCTGTACCTGAGAAGGATAGTTTAGCTTAGTACCAAGAAGTACCCCTTTTTATGATCATGTCCTGAATGTGGAAATTAAGCTCTTTGGTGCAATTTGATGTATGCTTGAGGAATTAACATCATCCATATGCTTAAATTCCTTCTGTTACAACATCCCCAAGGCTCAGTCTCAGAGGATGCTAATCTCCTAGAAGAACAGTAAGTATTTGTCTCCTGGTGCCTGGCCTTTAAGACTATCTGAGGTTTTCACGAGAAAATCCATACTAGACACTCATTTCTTTATACAGTTAACAGCCTAAAATCACTCTTGAGATCAATGTATTGGTCAAAGGGTTCTCAGAGTCGCTATAGTTTTCTATTGAGTTCTACTTCAGACATAGCAATATGTGGATGTACCCAGGAACCCAGGAGCAACACTAGGTTCCAGAAACACTCTGTACAGAACAGTATAATGCTCTATGTTGCTATGTTAATAACAACCAGTCAGCCTGTATGAGCTAAGATATACAGGTATATGATGTATTAATCATATTAATCAGTTCACAGAGAGCCAAAAAGTAGTTATAAAGTTTATAGAACCATAAACAATGTTCACATAATGCCACAATCATGCTCTGGTAGAGAACCCCTACCCCATCCCATTACTGTTGTTAACACAGCATGTGGCTCATACTCAGCACAGAATACTTCCTGTAGGATATTGTCACTCTTCTGAAAGATGACTGCTTATCCGCTTCTCTCCACCACAGAGATCGTTTAGTATTCCTTTCTTTGCATCACATTTCAAAATCTCATAAAGTGTGTTTGATTTTAGGTCCTGATAATATAATTGTGCCCTGGCTTGCAGAAGCTAGAAACAGAACAATGCCAGTGAGCACCTTCCATTTATGTGCTCAGCATCTATGTACCCTGTCCCTTTTTTTTTAGTTAAATATACTTAGTTTCCCTGGGGTGAGAAGGCGTCCTCCTCACAGCAGTCTACATGAGGTCATCTGTCCCTTTCTACCCTCAGCCACGGGTGAATACTCAGTGAATCACTGTCCAGCATATTCCTTCTCCCTGTTTTGTTTTTGTTGGGACAGTGGGTTGAGAAACTCCCAGGTTTGAAGTCATCAGGCTTGAGCCTGAAGCTGCAGGAGACTGCTATGCAGAGAGAATAGCCTATGAGTAAAATCAATACAGAGAAAGGCAGGCCTAAAAGGGCTGGGTGTGGGCACCCTTGAGCCTCTGGATCCAATCCAGTCAACCCTAGGAATTTTAACTGCTGGGGCCACTGCCTGCTTTGGTTTGGTTTGGTTTTCACTCACATTACTTTGGTTACTTTTCTGTCCTCAGTGTAGATGTGTGACCCAAAACATTTAAGGAGACCTCGGGCCTGAAGGGCGGCTGTTATGGAGATCTGGGGGTGGGGGTGGGGGTGGGAGGACTGTTTGACTCTGAGATGCAGACAGAGGAGGATGGTCTTGGAGGTCTCTTCGTCCCATCGCCTCCATGTGAACTTGGGGGTTCCTGCAACAGGCTGTCAGAAAACAAGCAGGAAGTAAGTCACTCTCACAGGTGTACCAGCATGGTTAACACTCTGCACAAAAGGTCAGCCTGCTGCTTTATTGAAGTAATAGAAGGAAATGAGGATGTTTCACATCCAGGTCCAGAGACTAATCTGAAGAAACCCCCCTCAATTCCTTGGAATTTAAACCACAAAAGAATAATAAATGATAAGAATTAATTCTTTTTTCCCCCTCAAAACTAAGGCACAGTTCTTTTCTTCTAAAAACCAAGAAGGCGGAGAAGCCAATCTGTCCAATTCCATGGACATCTCAGAACAAAGCATTACACAAAAGCCAATGCTCACATCCTGTGTAAGACACATATCTTGTCACATTGTGCACCACGTCGGAGCATAAAGATTTCTAACATGATGAAGAAATGTCTCTAGCAGCATAGCAAAATATAGTACTGATGAATGAGAGGAGCCGGGCAAAAAGAAGAGTGAAATCAGCCTCTCTGTTTGCATTTAGGTAAACATTCAGAGAATGCACACCGACCTTGAGCAACAGAAAACAGGTCAGCAGTCGCAGCAGGAACAAGGGCAGAGGGAAGGAAGTGTTGCGAGTGGACAGGACACTTTCGATAGTAATAGAGGTATTCGATGCTTGCCTAGACTTCACAGGTAGGTGTGCGTGTGTTTCCAAACACATCCAATTGTACACTTTAAATATGTGAAGTTTATTGTATATACAATCTACCTCAAGAAAGCCTTAAAAAAGAAAAAGAATGTCGTACCAGACTAAGTAAATGAAGCACGAAATGAAAAGCAAATTGAGCTGGGAGGTGTATAAGAATTGAGAGGAAGCTGTAGCCACCCCTGGCAACCCCTTAAACCCAGAGAAGCTTCTCACAGAGTGAGACAATGCTCCACAGGGTAAGATATCTCAAGAGCCCCTCAGTTCCTCCTCTGCCGGTGTATAGTGGTACCTGAGATTATCACCAGGGTTATCACTCCTGCAGGGACCCTGGAGACAGGGGCATTTAAATTGAGTGTGTGCATCGGGTTAGCTCATTAGCTAAAGGCTTGCTAGATTTACACCACTGGCTTCCAACCTTCCCCTCAGGAACCCGAAATTATACCCCAGGGAGATTCTGGGACTCTAAGGTTCAGAGGTAGCTCATATTTTTAAAAGTGATGAGTCTTTCATGTCAATATAATTACTAAAACTCCCAAGTAGCTCTTAAGCCTCGGGCTGCACCTCCCCTTCCCCTAATTCCTCTGTTCCCAAGACCTCCGCGCTCCAAACAATGGTCCAGCAGCCCTGAGAGCCGAGAGATGCTTTTGACTCCGCTGAATGTCGCCCACAGCCACACAGCTGGCTTTTCCTTTCCATTGCTTCTTTCCCCTTCCCCAATAATCCATATCCTTTATTCTACTCTGACTTTTCTGACTCCAGAACTAATGGCACTTAAATGACTCCTCTAACAGTCTTCGTGAATCCTTAGAAATGCTACTTTCCATCTGGGTATTGTGGTTCATGCCAGCACTCAGGAGGTGGAGGCAGAAGGATGGAGTTCAAGGCTTCGGCTTCAGGTTTGTAGCCAGGCTGAACTACATGAAACCCTTCCTCAGAGAGAGAGAGAGAGAGAGAGAGAGAGAGAGAGAGAGAGAGAGAGAGAGAGAGAACTTTCATTTTGACCTTAAATTGCAAACCACTAAGATGACTAACACTGCAAAGTGATTACTTATTTGAACCCATGTATATTAAGCTGAGACATCAGCCTGTGGGAACACACGTAGGACTGGTAAATACAGGGTATGGAAAAGGCATGCTAGGAAGAAGGGTCCCGGGTCCCGGTGAAGCTGTGATTGATGGAGCGTGGAGTGTTGGAGGACATATGGGGACATGGCCCACCCCCTAGAACTGCCACTTCTCTTGTTCTCTATCTCAGGGGCTCTGAAATGTGGCATTCAGGCTGGGTAGCCTCCTTCTGTGCGAACCATCCCCCTGGGAGTCTAGAATTCACACATGTCTTGTTTCCACACAGAAGAAGCAATTCAAATTTAAGTTGGGCTTTTAACTTAACAATTCAGTAATCTGTGCATCTCGAAGGAGGACAAAGTGGAGGCCGCCGCTCTGCTCTTTGTGTCTATATTCTCACACATTCACACGCACAAGCCTCATTTGTGGAGATGTCTTTGAAATGTATTCACTGAAGATAATTATAGAGGTCTAACACTTCTGCTCTTCAATTAATGCTATAAAATTAATGGTCCTTCATTTTTACATCCTATGCAAATGATGGTGTCATCTCCAACTGTAAGCCTCTCTGCTCACACGCTGAATATGATTAGTGTCCCTTTAAGCTGAATTAGAGCATGTGACCTTCTGGGGTATGTCAGGAGTAAAACCTCTGTGTGCTTGTTTCCAAGGTTTTTCATTATGAAATGTTCTTAAAAAGCAGAATTTCAGAGTTGACACCAAAACAGGTTTCAGTGACTGATGTTTTGAGGTTGTGGCCTTAGGAGAGGACAGACAAGGCTGGAGGACAGCTCATAAATCTACTATTTTCACCTGAGATGTAGGATGTACCATCCTTCACAGTATGCGCATTTCCAAACAAAGGACAGACAGATTCTGTAAGATAATGAGGCAGCTACATTGGAAATGCAGAGCGATTCAAATAGTGTAGCCATTAGAATACCCTTTGCAAACAGACCCAGGGGATCCCTGGTCAGACAGTAGATGTATTTTCTCGACAGGAAGTTCTGATAGCGAAAAATGGCCAACACTGTGACTTAGAAAGGAGGAAATTCAGGTGTTATCATTCTTTTATTTCAAGGACTCGAGTCAGGAGCTCGTGACTGTGCTTCCCATGAGCATGTAGGCATCTTGCAGGCATCATGTGTGCACATCCATTCCACGAGATGCATTTCTCTGTGTTAGGAAGTTTGGATGAGTTGAAAAAAACTACAGCGCTCAAGTGCACTCCCACTCACAGTCAATATTCTCACTCACATGGAGAGCTTTCCCCAGGTGATGGGATAGCAGCTGGTGTTTGAGTCCTCGGGAGAAGTACATGGTTAAGTTTCAAATGACGAGAAGCCCCGGAAAGCGGCAGACGGACACGGAGACAGGGAAACATCAAGAACCCTGACCAGAGTAGGGAAGAGCGTTCCCTCAGTAAACAGCTTGCCACACAAGCATGAGGGCCTGCGTTCCATGCCCGGGATCCACAGAAAAAGCTGAGCTCAGCGGTGCAGCCATGTGCCTGTAATCCCAGCACTGGGGAGATAGAGAGAGGAAGATCCCGGTCTAGCCAGTCAGGAAGCCCCAGGTTCCGTGAGAGATCCTATCTCAAGAAAATAAAAATAAATAAAAATAAAATAAATACAGTAGAGAAGCAATTGAGGAAGATACCTGATGTCCAGCTCCTGCTCTTCACAGTTGCTTCCACACGTGAACATGTCCAAACCCATACAATACACACACACACACACACACACACAGAGAGACAGAGAGAGAAGAGAGAGAGAGAGAGAGAGAGAGAGAGAGAGAGAGAGAGAGAACTGTAAACATATCCTGCTCCAGGAGGGACACACGGGATTACAAGCAGATTCAAGACATGGGGCCAAAATTGAGTCTCACACTGATGAATTCTGCAGTTTCTGGCAGCCAGGATTATTTGTATTATTGAACATCTTTGTAAAGCCAAGTTCAAAGACAGCATTCCATTTAGCCTTTGTGCTCTGCTCAACTGGGTGAGACACAATTATTCAGAAATTTTTGCTTTGCTTTGCTTTGTTTTGTTTTCTGTTGTAAGTGAGAATTCCTTGGCCACAGGATTATGGATTAGAAGTTGAGAAAATTCAAATGCCCCAAAAAGGGCAGGTTTGCAGTGGAGGTGATGAGAACTGAATACAGGGAAAACTGGGGACTTCTATACTCAAGGTGTGTTCCATTTCACCCAAATTTAAAAGTCATGTAGAGTATGGGGCATCATTTTTTTTTTTGATAGTGTTTTCTGAACAGTGGTAGATGGACCAGGCAAGCAGCATTCCCAGTGCCCTGCTCAGTCACAGAAGGCCATTTGGAGAGAGAGAGATGGAGCATACTGTGGGATGATGTAGGGTAGGCATGGGAGCTGGCCTGGAAGTAGGAGCTAATCAATGTCTACTTACAGGAAGGTGGAGAAGAGCTCATTCGTCAAAACTCATCTGAAGGCAAGCCCTGAATATACTGGGATGGAGGAGGATTTTAGCAAGCCGTCCAAAGCAGGACGTGAGACCCAAGAATCTAGGCTAGAAATGCCATTACTAGTTGATCTGAAGAGAGGGAGTGAAGAGAGTGTGGTAAAGTGGGTTGGAGAACATGGGGGCCAGAGAGAGACCAGGAACAGGTAAGAGGTTGTGACCCATGGGGCAGCAGCCGTCAATTCCCTTTCTTGCTTACTATTATTTGTGTGCGTGAATGTGAGCCACACTCATGCCCATGCACACTCATAGGACACTTGTTGTGAAGGTCTGAGGACAACCACGTTTTGGGAGACACCTCTCCTACTGCCATTTCTTTTGGGAATCGAACGCCGGTCCTCGGGTTTGTACCGCAAGTATCTTTAATTCCATCAGCCATCTTGCTGGCTCTGCTCCTAGTGGTAAAAGTGACAAAGCTCACAAAATGCTGACTGGGTGTGAGCGACAGTTTGCGAAAACCCCTGAAGGAGCTGGGCTTTATGTCTAGGGATGTAGATGAAACAGGCAGTTCACAAGTGTGTAGGGTTCATGAGGAGAGTGAATTTGAGCTTAGAAGACTCAAAGAAAGGACGGAGGCGTTGAGTGGCAGCGAAACTAGCTTCGGGAGACAAGTTTGTTTTCTTAAATAGAGGTAGAGAGGGGCAGTTGAAACCCAGGCCACGTGTGAATAAAGTGGGGAAGGTTGCCCATTACTTGTGTTCTTTGTATTAGAAATGTTGTCTATGATTAAGAGGAAACATTGAAGACTCCACTACAATGACAAATAGAGAAGCTAAAGAAGAAGCAAGTTTAATTCTCTGTGTGGTTAAGGCTGGCCACTCACCAGGTCAACCTGTAGAACCCATCAAGGCTAAAACATACATAATTCTATCCAGACCCACTCCATCAGACAGTGAATTTATTTGAGTGTTTGGGACCATTCCCAATTAAGTAAACAAATGAACACAACACCAACCTTACAGGACCAGCTAAGGGGCTGTCTCTAGAAATACCATTTTCCCAAAACAAATGGTCTCCTAATAACCAAATGCAATAACACAATCTTGTCTAGACTCCTGCTTTGTGCTATAAATTATAATTCTTTGAGATGAGGAAAATTTGAATTGGGATTAAAATGTGAGATTAGCGTTCATTTTTAAGGCATGAGAATGGCACTATTATCATATAAGATAGTGTTTATGTTTTAATAGTCTCATAATTAAATATTTATATTTAAGAGGCATGGAATAAAATGACACAGCAATTAGGATTTGTGTTTAAAAAAACATTTAAGCAAAAAGAAGGATGGATGGAACAAGAGGTTCAGAATCACAATTGTTGAATCAAGTCAAGGACCACAGGCGGTTATACTATTAGAAAATAGTTGTACTATTTTCTCCATGTGAAGCCTGTCTGAAATGTTCACCACAAAAGTTAAAAACTAGTTCAGTTCAAATAAAACTAGTTTCTTACAATTTTCATTGTAACATCTCTGTCTAGGTGGATGGCTCTCATCTCCTACAACTCTTCCTTTAAGCTACGCCTAAGAGTCAGACTACATCTATGAACCACAGATACATCACCCGCCCTTATGTATCAAAGCAGCATCAAGAAAGCAATGGGGGCTAGGTTGTGTCCTCTAGGTTCATGTTAAGGACCCAACCCTAGTGCTCCAGAATGTGTGTCTACAAAGATGTAATTAGGTAAAGGCAAAAAAAAAAAAAAAAAAAAAAAAAGGCTTATGTAGGCATGCGGGAAGCTGTCTGTTTGGGAATATAGGATTTTCAGGAAGGTGATTAGGTTAGAGTGAGGCAGTGGGTAGACATTAGCCTGGTATAGCTGGTGTTCTTGTGATAAAGAGAAACACCAAGGGACAGGGGCACCAAGCAAAGAGGCAGCAAGAGGGTGGCCGTCCATAGACCAGACACAGAGGCCTTGGAGGAGACCAGTCCCATCAGCATCTAGATCACAGACTTCAACCTCTAAAAACGAAAGGAAGCATGTGTGGTGTGGCCCTCCAGCCCGTGTCTCAGGCACACTGGTCCAGGAGGGGACAGAGATGGGGGGACCTGCCTCTGTTGAGGCTATTTCCCTTGTCCTGCAGGCACTTCACTCTTGGCTGGGATGCTGTGTTTCCCTCCTCCTCGTCTTCTCTTGGTTTCAGGAGTACAGGCGTGAGACTGTGGCTGTGGGTTGTCTTACATTTGCCAGATCTGTGCCTGAACCACGGACTGTCACTTTCCTGAGGCCACGTTGGTCCGTCCAGTGCGTCTCCTTCCAGAAGGTGCCACCTCATCTTCAGACACAAATTACCCCTGGGAGGTTATGGAAATTTAAAAATAAATAAATAATAAACTACTTGAGGGATTACAGTACAATAGTAGCCTATAATTCCACTCTTCATCTCTACTGAAAGAGAAACAGTGCCCCAGTACGGAAAGCATTTATTATATCTTAAAAGAAAGCTCTTATTTCTGGTTCAGAGATTCAACATGGCATTTATAATTATATTCTGGAGTCAATACTGTTAAAAATTTGGGCTTTCATGCTAAAAGTGATTTTTAAAAAAACATATATAATTACCTACTAATTCTCCCCAAATGGTGTGACTTGCCTTTTTTTTTAGATCATAACTCATCTTAAACAATCTATTTTTTTTTCTTTTTGAGGAAGTCTAAAATAACACATGGGTGGCTCGGCCTTGGCATAGCTAAACCCTGGAACATTAAACTGAAGTCATAACAATGGGTAATATTTTAATATAATGGAAAATGATCATTAACTTTTCTAGACAGGAAGGAAATGAATTTTCCTCATTGTACACATTCTGAGAAAAAAATGAGGATAAGACTATTTCAAAGGATGTTCTACCTCATTCAAATGGGCTTTAAGTACCATCCTGACAATAGACTCAGAGTCTGGTGTCAGCAAACTGAGCAAACAGAGCGACTGAGGAAAGAATGAGGCATGATGCCTCTCCAAAACATATGCAGATGAACTTGAGATTTCAGAGGATGATTAATCCTACACAGTAGTCAAGTGCCTTCCCAAGGGTCTCTCTCAGATCTCAGGTAAATCGCAGTCTTTATCACATCCCTTCCCCCCTGACTCAAAGCGAATATCCTATTAAGCCTTCATAAGCCCTTTTCAACTTAAAATGGGACATAGTAATATTAAAAATGTGCATTTATTAAATATTCTATGAAAGTCACAAAACCTTCAAAAATATTTTCCTTAGACACCTGGGACAGTAGCTGTATTTCAGAAGCTGTGAGTCTCCAAAGTTCCCATTGCTCCAATTTCAATTACAGCCCTCCCACCCCGCTCCCAGTGAGTCTTGTCTTGTTCTGTTTTTTCTAGTCACCTCCATTTATTTCTTTTTTTGTTTTTTCTGTGACTGCATTCTTCAACTATCCAAATATAAACAGTTGTATAATAGACACACATTCCAGGACTCCCTTCCAAACACGGGCTGCCAAGTCAAATCAAAGGGGACCAGAGACCAGACTCATTATTCCAGTGATCACACACTAGTTAAGGAAATAACAGAAAGCCGGCCAATATTTCAGCAATTAGGGCGAAGTGACCAGCCAATTTTGTTTCCTTCTCTTTGTGTTTTATCATTTATGGAACTCACGGCTATAGCCACAGTGTTCCGAGGATCCCTGGGTCTCTATTGAACTCACTCTGGCAGGTAACTATTACAGAAATAGACATAGGCTGTCTTCCTCCTGCCCCCATCAAAGAGCAGCTCATTGTTTCACGGATTTGGAACAAGTTACCCCACCCAAATGAGCAACATTGCTCGCTGCCCTTATGGCACTGAGTGTGTGCCCTTCAGTCGACGGGTACTCCTTCCAGCAAGGCTGGCCATCTACAACAGTTGTATCTCGGTGTCCCTTAAGCTGAGTGTCATTTGTAGCTGGCAAGACTATTTGCAGTTTGCGTCACTGATTAGAACTTTGTCACAGATCAACTTTCTGTCCACCTGCCTTGCTCTAGTCTCCGATGAAGCCCTGGGGCACAAATGTCTGCCGGGTGAGCTCCCTGTGACCCTGGCAAGCCCTGGATGGGCCCACCCTCCCCTGGGAGAAAAAGAGAATACAGAATTCTGAGGCATTCATGAGCCTCATTCCTGCCTTTCTATCAGCTCTCTGCTTGGCTTCCCTCTGGCCTGGGGTACCACAGCCTGGCAACAGAGCAATGTTTGTGCCTGCATGATGTCCTGTGATTAAGGGGGGGAAATTAATCACCACCTCTCAAATAGCAAAACAAACAAACAAAAGCCCGAGCTTTTAGAAAAGGAATTCAGGCTTGTATCGTGAATGTTAGGATTCCAATGGAGTCTGTAAAAAATGAAAATGATTGCTCATGAGAGTAACTTAATTTACCATATCCTTCCTCCTTCCCATCCTCCTCCTCTTTTTTAAATCAAGGTCTTTAGCTTCGTAATAAAAGGCAAAATTGGGTCAGAGTTGGAGAAGACTGAGAAAGAATAGAAAAGCCGATAAAATTAAAAATAAAAATGTCTACCATCCTTTTTTCCATAGACTCTTCCACTGCACACAGGAGATCGGTCAACAGGTCTTCCAGTCACCATCTCTTACTGAAACAGGGTCAACAAACATGACACACTGGAGTCTCTCTCTCTCTGCCCCCCCACTCTCCCCCCGCCCCCGCCCCTCCACTTTTCACTGTGGTATAGTAAATACAGAGACGCTGAGAAGTAGAAAATGCCAAAGGAAGACTAGGCAGGAGGGTGCGAGAGTGCGGCGGATGGGGCAGCATTGTGAGGAGACAGTGGAAATCATTGACCGTGCAGAGTCTGAGCGCCGGTCCTGGAAATCATCTGCAAAAAAACGCACCAACTCCCACTCCGGAGTACAGCACTGCTGACGCGCGCAGTAATGAGAACAAGAGGGACAAACCCAACATGTTGGCTGCCGATGCTCATTCACTCTTCACTTCCGTTCACAGAGCATCCTGGCAGGCATCCACAGCGCCATATGCTTTCGGGAAGTGGGGAGGCTGAATGCTGTGGCTGTGGGGAATTGAGCCTTATTGCTTCATAAGATTCCTGGTGGTAGAGCTATTCTGCACAAGAACACGTCCCCATAGGTGTGCTCCAGGAATTGCAGAATAAAGAAGGGACTTCGGAGAAAGCCTTACACAGTTGGGTAGTGGGATCCCTGAGAGGCAAGGCTCCTGCACCAAGTCCTACAGCCTTCCGTCTGCAACTCCTGACCACGTTTGAGTCTTAGGCTCCTGGCTTTAGTCTGTGGCTTTAAGAGGGATGTTATGGGTGTTGATTGCAGTACAGTGCCTCCAATACTTTCAGTAAATCTAGGATTTTTTTCTTCTCTTTAATGCCAAAGAATTAATATTAATAAATTAATGAAGTTAATTAATTAAATCTAAATAATTAATAAAAAGAAAGGGGGAGAGAGAGAAGAATGAGGGAAATGCAGACTGTGGAGTAAAGTAAGTTTCTGCCCAGTGTCAACAGTGGCACAGCTTTGGAGCTTAGTTTCCTAATCTGTGAACTGGGGGCTAGTCACCGTCACTGTCACCATCCACATCTTACACAGAATCCATGCACCAAGCATGCCAAACACATACAAAAAAAAAACAAAACAACAACAACAAAAGTCCACAATCCAGAGCGAGCTCTGTGTGTAAGAAGGTCAGTGGGCGGACGGCATGGCGAGCGTCGCTAGAGATCGCTCGTTGTCTAGCCCAGAACTAATTCCTCAGCTGAGCCTTGTGTATGGACACACATGTGCTCAAGTCACAATGAATAGGCTCCAAAAATCAAGAAAATCATCTAAAGATGTTACAGCCCCCCCCCCCCCAGACCTAGCACAACGACTCCATGATGGATCCATCAGCTAACCAGCATAGCTCCGCTGCCAAATTAAGAACAAAGACCTAAACCTTCAAAGTCTGTGGTTTTGAGAAAGTCCCTCAATGTGCTAACCTTGCATTTTGGCTTCTGCAGTTAGGCTTCTGGCTAACTGTTCTTGCTAACTGGAGTGTGTCAACGAGGGATGCAGTTTTGTGCTTAAGAGCTCACCCTGAGAAAGGCTCAGGACTGTGCTCAGGCCAGTGTAGTTTCCACTCAGCCAATAGAGACTTTCTATTGGCTTGAGCCTGTGCCTGAGTGGTCTTCTCTGGTCGGTACTTCAAGAAAGAAAATGATGACCATTATAACTAATATAGAGTCCTGTATTGATTCTTGATGAAATAAATAAAGAGAATAGTCCAGAATGAAAGAATAATTTCTGAAAAGTAGCTGGGGGCCTGGGAAGATGCCTCAGTTGGTAAAGTAAGTGCTTACATTGCTAACAAGAGAACCTAAGATACTTGATCCCTAGAAATCACACAAAAATGCCAGGCTTGGAGAGGTGAGAGCTGGGGAAACTGAGGCATGCAGACCCCTGCTGCTCAATGACTACCAAGCCTACTGGGCAGGCTCCTGACCAAAGAACAGTATCTGACATTTACCTCTGGCTTCACATGCATGTGACACACACACACACACACACACACACACACACACACACACACTCATGCATATGCACACACTTGGCTTAGATGAGACCAACCTTAAGATCATGAAAGGCAAGTCAAGGCTATGTCCTGAGTTTTCCCTCCCCGTTCCTGTGAGTTTAGGATCCTGTTCTCAAACTGTGACCCCAAGTTTGAGTTACTTAATTCACTTCTACCGGATATTTTGTCGCAGCAGAAAGAAAAGTAATTAAGAGGGAAAAGAAGAACCTGCTCTGGAAACATGTCAGTTCCTTTGTGAGCATGGAGAGCAGACAGCCTTTGCTTTAACGTGCTCCTTGTCCTGGATGGGCCTCTGGTAAAGGCAGAGAGCCTTGTTGCTGCAGTCTCTGGGAGGGGACTGCACAGATGCATTCATGAGCACCAGCCACAGGCATGCATGTGCATCCCACACTATGGCCTCCCTGCCTTTGTTGAGTGGGCTCTTCTGATGCACATCCCCAAGCCAGCAAAAAATGTGAGCTCTGTTTTTGTAGCCTCTCTCCTAAGAGTGCTTTTCATTTTGGAGCCCGCCTGATAAAAAGGACCACTTCACCAGCACCACAACTGGCTCATTTCTTTATTGGAATTATTCGAAGTTGCACCCTTGGTGATCCCATCACTCAGAGATTCAAAGAGAGGGAGAAAGCAAGTAATTAAAATGCATAAAGCTGAAAGGGCAATTACTGTCATACACCATGATCAATAAAACAACAATCTAAAAAGGCAAGCTTTTCACCATACCCTGAGACTAGCATATAGGGGCTCTGTCGTGTTTGGGAAAGGCAAGAAGTTCCTAAATAAGTGCCACAAAGACCACACACACCTTTCAGAGGCTTCTGCATGCCAGCAGAAAGAGTGTGGACATGTACATCAAGGCCCTTTATGAAAATGTCTCAGCAGAGGTCATATTACAGGCAGGGCTGTCAATTCTCTTCCCCCAAACACATGTAAGTATGGGGTTCACAAGCCAAATATACTTCAAGAAAACATGGTTGGGGTTGGAGGGAGAAGAAGAAGAAAGCTAATCTTTATAAAAATTAACAGTTGCCAAGATTAACTATTGCTCTCGACTGGGCCAGGCCAGCTGGGTAAGCTGCCTCTTAACCACTTCTATTCAGGATTCTAAAGTCAACACAATGTTCTAAGGCAGTGGTTCTCAGCATGTGGGTCATGACCCCTCTAGGCTCCACTGACCCTGTCATGGGGGTTGCCTTAGGCCATGGGAAAACACAGATATTAATATTATGATTCATAACAGTAGCAAAATTACAATTATGAAGTAGCAATGAAAATAATTGTATGGTTGGGGGTCACAACATGAGGAACTGTATTAAAGGTCTGAAGGCAGCATTAGGAAGGTTGAGAATCACTCTTCTGTGGCAAGAGATAAAAGGTGACTTAATACCCTAGGCTGAGTGTTTGACTTCTTTAAACCTGACATTGAAACTGAATTGCCATGGGGCTAGTGAGATGACCCAAAGTTAAAGTTATTTTTTTAAGGAAATTTTTTTATTTTTAAAATTAGGGAAAAACTGAGATCTAGCTATCATTTTTTTATTATTAAGAAATTTTCTATTCATTTTACATACCAACAACAGATCCTCCTCTTCTCCCTCCTCCTGCCCCCCAGCCTTCCCCCACAACCCACGGCCCATTCCCACCTCCTCCAAGGCAAGGTCTCCCATGGGGAGTTAGCAGAGCCTGGTACAGGGACAGAGTGGGAGAGCCAGGAAAGAGATACCAGGATAAATGGAGACATCATGGGGATAGGGAGAAACAGGTGCTAGGGAAGTTCCCAGGAATCCACAAGGATGACCCCAGCTTAGACTACTAGCAATAGTGGAGAGGGTGCCTGAACTGGCTTACTCCAGTAGTCAGATCAGTGAACACCCTAACTGTCATCATAGAGCCTTTCTCCAGTAACTGATGGAAGCAGATGAAGAGATCCACGGCCGGGTGCCAGGCCGAGCTCGAGGAGTCCAATCAACAGAGAGAAGGAGGGATTCTATGAGCAAAGTTAAAGTTCTTGATGTTTAATTCCCGGAAAGAGAAAACTGACCCAACTATTTTCATCTAATTTCCACATTTATGTGCACCATTTCAGGTACAAACATGTACACATGCATGTGCACACGTGCATACACACATAAATAAATAAATAAATAAATAAATAATAAATAAATAGATTTCATTGTCAATAGTAATAGAGGTGAGGTCTTTAGGATGAGGCAATGGGACCATGAGAACTCTACCTCAATGAATGAATCTAATGCCTTAGTAACATGGTTTTCCTCTCTAGCTCTTCTGCCGTGTGAAGCATTACTCCCCTCCAGAGGACACAGTGACACCATGGTGTGGAGGAATGGAGACCATGTCCTCACCAGATACCAAAGCTGCCCATGACTACTAGACAGTGGACTTCCCAGCTTCCAGAACGTTGAAGAAATGCAATTTTGTTCATTAATAAATCAGCCAGTCTTTGTTCTTCTTTTTCAGTGGCATGAGTGGTCTATGACAGGTACACAGCAGCAATCTTAAATCTGTCCACCTTCTTAAAGTCAAATTTGTCATTTAGGACTATACTAGAAAGGTACTAGAAGATGCTTTTTGCCATGGGTCTCATAAGTGGTTGAAGGCAAAGCAACAATTTTGAAAGGCAAGCTTCTTACTGCATGTGAGGCTAGAACCTATGTGACATGTTTTGGAAGTTCAGGACCATTTTCTCCATTTAGCTCCATAGGTCTTGTAAATCTCTACTCAACACTTTGAGACATCCTTTGGAAGAGAGGGACCCTCTAGCCTGATTAGTCTCATCTGGGACCATTGGCTATCCAGGTATCAGCACAGCGTGTCCACTGTGAGCAGAGCCTTGTACTACTGTTGCTGAAAGGAGAGAGGCAAATAGAAACAGAGGCCTGCTTCTTACCTCCCCAGTGCTGATAACCTACCGGCATCAACAGGACAAGCACAGAGAGAGACCAAAAGATTATGCCCATCGGGGAAGTACTGTCCCCAACTCTGCCTCCCTCTATGTGCAATTCTGTGTCTCTACAGCTTTGCAGAGTCTTGGAATTTCAGCCGATTCCCAGCCCATGCTTGCTGCATTTAAGACAAAATTAGAGAAAACCCAAACACAAATAATGTAGTACATATGGCGCCTAACTGTGAGACCAAACAAAGCAGTCGATTGAATAACTTCTGGTAGCATGAATGAGGTTAGTTTGGCAGTGGACTAGGGAGGAGAGTAGGAAATGGTATTCTTTAATGGAGACAGGGATAGAAATGTCTGAATTCACACGGGGAGATAACATGAGGATGGCTTGAACAAATGGTGTCTGTCTTGGGGAGCTCCAGTTTTAGATATGGTGTATTTTGGGAACCTGTGTGAGCAGGCAGATTGGTGTCCAGCCACTTCCTGTAAAAAGGCATCCTCCTTCTTTTGCCCATGTGTGTACTGGCCAGAGGGAAGGAAGGTAGGTAGAGGTCTGTGGGGTGAAATGGAATGCTGGAATGTTCTGAGCTTCATTGGGAAAGAACAAGCCACCTGACACAGAACTAGGAGTGGTTAGCAAAGGTTCAGTGGGTGGGGGGAAGGCCTGGGATAACTTCTGGGAGTGTCTTCATTAAGCGATGGCTTGCCATCCATAGGTCTAGATGTGACCTAAGCTCTTAAGACCGTGAAGCAACTGTAAGTAGAAAATCATTAAGAAAAATGAGCACTTATGCAAAATAAAGCAAGAGAATAACTCGGGGAAATGACTTGCTGCTGGTTGGATACAAAGTGTCTCCAAAGACTTATATACAAAGGCATACATACTAAAGGCTTCATCTCACAGCAGGATTCAGAGATAGTTAGATCACGAGGGTTCTCATGTAATCAGTAGGTTGATCTTTCCATGGATTCATAACTTGGGAAACCATTGGCAGGTATTGGAAACCATGGGAGATAGCCTTGATTGGAAGAAGGTTGGTGAGGGTATGGCTTTTAAAGGATACATCTTATCCCCACCCACCCTTGTCACCTCTGCTTCCTGGATGTTAGGAGGTGAGCAGCTTTCTTCCACAATGCCCTTAAATGATATCTCAGTTTCACCTCAGGTCTATGGTCAGCAACAGACCCTGCTGACCATGGACTGAAATCGTGAGAAAAATGAGATCTTTCCCCTTTTCAACTGGTTTTCTTAGGTCTGTTGTCACAGGGACAAGAAGCTACCTAATAGCCATCCTCACATGCATGCAGAATTTACTCTTCCAGTGTGAAAGGTTATTGGTGTTGGCGAGGCTTCCTGCTTTTGGCCAGACTTTCCCACTGTGAGTACACCAAATTCCTGTCAAAGAATAGAATGGATCCCATGCTAGGGTCTGGGAGGGGAGCCTGATGGGAGAATGAAGAAGCAATTTCTTTCTATAATTTAGGTATTTTCCAGTCAGCTCACACTTGTGAATCCTACAAGCATTTCTTTTAGATTTTAAGATGTTGGAACTAAAAGAAAAGGAGTCCGAGTCCCTTGCAAACCTCAGGGGCTGTTTTCTTCTTTAACCGGTCATCCACATCGCTTATATGAAGTATTTGCTTGAAGGAAGTAGCGTTTGGGAAATATCTGAATCCACTGGTTTGGTTTTGTTTTGGAGACAATCTAATGCAATTCATTTGTAATAGGATTTGATCTGCACTAAATTTGAATGTCTGTGTTATTCAACAGACTTAATGAAGTTTCGTTGTTGAGGTACATGTAATATTGTACATGTCTTCTGTGGACCCCAGGTGGAAATGATGAGGCAGGCTAATAATACTAGCATGCTTTATAAGAAGGCATTAATTTATCGGGGAGTTCACATATGATCTCTTTAATATTTTACCTTGGGGAAGGCTGAAGGGAGAGGAGCTGCTTTAAAAACCCTATACATATAAAATCAGCCCCAATATAGGACCAGCTTCATTAATGCCTGCCTGCAATCATTTTCAAAGATGGCCCCCTGCACTGAGTCACATCTCTTCTCATATATGCACCATGGTGTTTCTGGTTCTGGGAGCTAGAAGATTCAGTGGCCTGCTGTTGCCCACACATGACACAAGCGAACATTACACTCCAAGCATAAGAAAATCTGCCATCTCCTCCTGGTCCTTTACACTTCCTAGGGCACCCTCTCTTGGAATGAGCTGCTAATGTTAAGAAGCCCAAACCACCCAATGAGAACACACATAGTAGCTCCAGCTGACAGTCAGCACCAATAGTCACCAATGGTCATCCTTGGACCTCTAGCTCTGTTGAGTCCTCAGGTGACTCCAACTCCAGTTACCATCATCACCATAGTGGGATGATATAGCTTGAATGAACACAAGCGGGCTGACCACAGAACTGTCAGACATGTTGATAGGTTATCTATAGCTTCTAAGCTTCAGGGTAGCCGATGGCATAGCCATGCCTAAACAGAATGCCCTCCAATGGTTGACTAGATATGCTACTTGGGGACTTGATCCTTGAGTTTTCTTGTAAGCATCATCTCAGAGGAATACATCAATGTCTTTCAAGGGCAATCCCCTCCAGTGATCTGTAACTAAGATCACTTCAAAAGGTTCTCTTACCTCTTACATTGCCACACTGAAAACCAAGCTCCTAATATTTAAAAGCTTGGGGGAATACTCAAGTCATGGCAAACTACAGTGCTGTGTGTCACAGTTTTAAAAAGTGCTTTTATGTCCATATCTTTTTAAAAAATATTTATTTATTTAATGTACGTTGGGGTTTTGCCTGCACGTATGTCTGTATGAGGGTGTCAGATCCCCCGGAACTGGAGTTACAGTTATGAACTGCCATGTGGATGCTGGGAATCAAACCTGGGTTCTTTGGAAGCACAACCAGTGCTCATACCACTGAGCCATCTCTCCAGCCCCTTTTTCTGTATTTGAATTTAATTTCTTGATAAGGGGAAACAGGTTTTCCTAAACACTTCTTAAAATTTCATTTGTTTTGCAGCACTGAAGGTTGACCCTAGGGCTTTGCATCTTCTACCTCTGAGTTAACCTCCAGCTTCCAAGTATCCTTAAAAAATCCTCCACTTGCCGGGCAGTGGTGGCGCACGCCTTTAATCCCAGCACTCGGGAGGCAGAGGCAGGCGGATCTCTGTGAGTTCGAGGCCAGCCTGGTCTACCAAGTGAGTTCCAGGAAAGGCGCAAAGCTACACAGAGAAACCCTGTCTCGAAAAACCAAAAAAAAAAAAAAAAAAAAAATCCTCCACTTACTATTTGTAGTTCAGGGAGATGTGCCCTGCCTGATGGGCACTGCTCTGGCACATCACATCATTTTTGTTCTATGTGTATAAAGAGACAAGAAGGCAGTTAAGCTCTGAAACTATAATGAAACTAGAATAGTAAGCATGATCCTGAACAGCTTAGTGGCAGAGGGGTGGGGAGCTGGAGACGGTTAAAGCTGAGGATGCCTTGAAGTTCTGTGGGTCTTATGTTCTGTCTCTTCCTTGTGTGTGACCTTTGGGTCTGAGTAAGTACAGCCTGATGTTCAAGGCTCTTTAGGTAACCTGAAAAGAAAAGGATCACTTATATATGTCATTCCACTGGCCATAAGGGGACATTAGTCCAGTGTTCTGTGGCTTTATTCCATGCTTCTCCGGAAGAAAGCAGGGTAGAGGAGGCTTCTGAAGTCCACCATGTCCCTGTGACTAATGCATCTAGTGGATAGAGAAAAAAAAAAAAAAAAAAAAAAAAAAAAAAAAAAGCTTCTTCAGGTGAAATTCCAAGGACTTAATCCAGAAGATCCTGGAGTCTATGTGCCTAATGGGCATAAATAAGGAGGATGCCTAAAGACCCAATTCTGACTTTCCACATTCTAAAGCCTTTGGAGAGGACTTTTACCTGGTCACTGGTGCTTCATGATGCAGTGGCCTCTGCTGGGCAGGCTCTCTTCCCCTCAGAGCTTGTAGGCTTCATCAAATACACTGGTAGAAATGAAAGCAAATGCAAGCACAAAAATGCTGTCTGTATAGAAACTGTGACTTCAAATTCTTACTCTTTATTCTCCCATTTCCTACCAACATTTCCTTGAGAGCAGAAGGCACCCATCTGCCCTCAGCCACTCCAACCTCTTCCCCACCCACCTCCTGTCTCCCCTCACTCTCAGTGGCAGCAACTTGGATGTGAATAGGAAGAATACAGGGACCCTCTTATAAGAGGGACTTGGGGTACCTGCATCTGCCCAGGGTTGAGCAATCCAACCCTTCACATAAAGGCCCCATTCAGACCACAAAGCAGTGACTCTGGTTTTCTGTTTCACATGTTGCTCTTGGCTTCCAGGACCAAAGCAGATGAAAAAGGGATAAATGGTGACCTGTCCTGCCTGGCTGTTGAATGTGTCCGTGTCTAAGCAGCACTGACAGGAAAGGGCACTTTACATTTACCCCGAGGACAAGGAACTGGGCACTGCCAGCTCATCCTGTTACTTCATTTCCACCCTCAGTTTGTGGATAGAGCTGGCCAGTTACTTGGAGGCTGTGTGTATTGTCCAGGGTAGCACTGGGTATGGGGAGCTAAATAAGTAGAAGAACTGAGTGGGTGTGCTCACAAAGCTATTTCCTTCCCTTGAAATCAAACTTGATTAAAAACACGTTAGCCCTAGTCATCCCAGGGCCAGCACTGCCCAGTACAACCATGTAGATTGTGATCTGTCTATCTCTAGGGTCACCACCATGGGGATCTGTGCTGATGGCACAGTGTGGGGTCATCAATGCCCCACCCGCTGCTACAGCAAAAAGAAATTTGGCCAAATCAGTAATTTCCTGTTGGAAGTGGGTACACTTCAAGCCTATACTCCCAACATGTGGGAGGTTGAGACAGGAGGATTGCTAAAACCATTAAAAAAAAAAAACAGAAATAATAAAACAAACAAACAAACAAACAAACTTTAAAGCAGTGACCCCAAGCACAGTTTCCCAAGTTTTCAGTGTTCTCACTTGGTTCAACAGAAACTTCAGTTTGCAAGTCATTGTTGCTTATTAGCTGATGTGCGCACCTCGTCTGCTTCCAGGGAGCTTATGGCAGGCAATTTATAACACCCACCTCAGAACCAGGAGTCAAGCATTGCCTTCAGGGAGTTGAACTCGCAGTGTGAGAGATCCGCAGTGTGAGAGACTTCTCAGCGGCATGGGGGCCTTAGGAGTGCTTCCCTCCAGCAAAAAAAAAAAAAAAAAAAAAAAAAAAAAAAAAAAAAAAAAAGAAGTCTAGGTAGGCATCGCTAAGCTCCTCTCAGTGTCTCTCCCAAGATCTGGCAGGGACAGCCCAGGTCTCGGGAGGGAGGAGCCTGGCCCTCCCCAGGTGTCTGACACACCCTGCAGGCTAGCCTCAGGAGCCAGAGCTGTTAGCGGCCCAGGTGAAATCCTCAAGGGAGACTCCTAATCAGAAGTGAAGAGGCCAGGCTTGAGGCACTGGGAGGTGAGGCAGTAGCATCATCGCAGGAGTTGGGTATCATCTCTGAAAGGAGAGCAAGACGTGCTAGGCAGGGTTTTTAATATTCAGGTTGAAAGGGGGTTTTAAATGCGTCTTGGCATCATCGGCAATAATCTACTTATTTGCTGGGCGGGGGGGGGGGGGAATGCCACTTGTGCCTCTTGCACAGACGTTTGAGAAAATGCTCCCACCCCACCTCCACCCTGCTCGCATCTTTGCTGAATGTCTTGGCCACATTCCTGTGGGCCCAAGGCTCCCAGGGCAGGGTACCAGAGCTACTAGCTCTGCTGTGGCTCTCTCTTGCTTCACACGGTTCAGGTCACTGCTGTTTTCCTTGGAAGGTCCAGGCTCAGTGTCTGGTGGGGGAAAAGCGATAGCCTAGCCACTATTGTGAGTTGTCCTCTGCTTCATTTCTCCTCCTGATGCCTGTCAGGCACCCGAGATAAAGAGGGCTTCCCGACGTCCTCAGTTGTCACCGACGGCAGCCGGGCAGTCCGTGCTCAGTCGCCTCGCCTCTCCCCATTTCCCATTTCTAAACGCGCAGCATTGATTTGCACATAGCACATGCTGCCTCCAAATAATTGACAAATCTCCCTCCTCAGCATAGCCAATGGGATCAGATGAACAACTGGAATTTCAGCCACTCCACACCTCCCCCCCATCCCGTGGAGACTAAGAAAAAAAATGCACATCTAGGAACAATATGTGCAAGCGTGGTCTCCTGGCAATTTGCAGCCAATTACAAGTGTACATTGCTTTGCACAATGGATGTGCTGCAGAAAAGGTTATATGCAAATCGAATTTTTGTAAATTGAATTATATTTAACATGCACCAAGGGAGTGGGCTATTTTAGGGAGACCAAAGTTGAATTCATTTTGTGGGGCAAGGAACCTTTTTTTTTTAAAGCAAGTTACCATCCTCCATTCATATATATATATATATATATATATATATATATATATATATATATATATATTGGATAAGATCAGTGTTTACTCTGTTGGACTTTTCTGAACTGCAGCATCCCTACAGCGCTGAAATGATAATAAGATAGTCAGGATCTCATCAGAGTTCTAGAGGTAGGAGAAGGAAGGTACAAACTAATGATTCTGCTCCCGACGGGAAGGTGGATGAGACAAAAGGGAGACTTGCCAGCATTAATCTGTGAGCTTCCCTATCGTGCTATTGTTGTTTGGGTCTAAGTGCAAGGGACTCACCTCAGCCGGAGCTCTTGGTGCTTGTTACATTATTCTCACTGGGGATTGCAGACCCCCCCCCCAACCGCAGATGATGTTATGTAACAATGGGCAGCCTAATCAGAGCCCTGTTAACCTTTAGAGAGTCTCAGCAGGGAGTCTGTGGCCTCTCGGCTCTGTAAGGCCTCCACAAATGCCTGGGACCTGAAAGAGCACTGGGGGGGCGTGGGGGGGGGGGTGAGTGCAAATCAAAATGAACAAACCCAGAGGTAAAGAGCCGCAAACTGTGACACTGTGTCAACTTCATTAATTGTGACGTTTAGCATTCATAAAAATTTAATTACCTAAGAATTAGAACAAAAGAAACACAACTGCCATCATTCATGGCTACTGTAATGGTCCACACTGAAAAAAAAAAAAAAGTTCCTAGGGAATCTAGAGACAATCTGTGTTGGTCAATACAGGCTGGGTTATCTTTGAGGAAACATCTAACCCTGAAATGGCAGTAACACAACACAAAGATGATTTCTTTCTTTCTCAGGGATGAGGTTTGAGTGACTCTCTACCATGATGTGGTTCATCAGCTCTGGCTTGCCACCTCCACAGGGGGCATCCAAGCCTGCTTCACTCATGAGCTTCCCATTGTCTCTGCCCAGAAAGGAATCATTGCTTCTTGGTTTCATGGGCTGCAGCTGGTTACATGTGCTTGGGAGGTACAGTTTTTAGTACATTCAGAGACACCTGATCTTGTTTATGATGTATACTACTAAAATCTGTAAGAACCCATTAAGATAAATATAATAAGCTCACTCCATTTCTATACAGCTGGGGACTTAACCAGATATAAATACAAAAGGCAACAAAAGCCATTGGACACCTCAGGACAAATATACCATAAAATCTGCAAGAGTTCTATACACATAGAACTTTATTAAAGGATAGGAAAGAAACCAGTCCTCTTTCTACTGTTTGCATTGAGTATGATTGTGATTGAAACATGAATTTCTTGATACTGGTAAGGACATCTTATCCAATGGCTAGAAAAAAAAAAGACAACTTGTAGAAGATGACTATGGGTGACAGACAGAAAATGTACTGAAAGCAAGGGAGGAGGATGTTCTTTTCATTGCAGATAAGTAGACAAAGGCTACAGAGAAGTTGGGCAGCTCTCCAAGATGGAACATCCTATTGGAGAAAGGTGACAATATTAGTCAGTGCAGAAAGAGGTCAACCAGCCATTGGCATCACTGGCTAGTCTTAAAAGATAATATAGGCTGAGGCAGGAGGAATACCATGAGTTTGAAGCCAGCCTGGCCTAAATAGTGAGTTCCAGGCCATCCTAGACTCTAGTGTGAGGACGTGTCTCAAAGAGATAACAATAATAACAATAAAAATCACAGATTATAAATGATCATAAATATTTGAAGTAAAATAATATCAAAACACAAAACTATATAAGAAATTTTCAGGAAGCGGTGAGAGAGGTCGGGGGGAAGTATCAGGGGAGCAGATGTGAGATGAACAAGGACACATATGTATGAAAATATTATAAGGAAACTCAAAAATTTAAAAGAAAATAAAAGGTTTTCCCCAGGTTTCCTTACAGTAAAAATAGAATTTTTAGTGTACATCTCGGGTATATTTTGGTATGTTTCAGAGGATTTGAAATGGAGCTCGGAAACACAAGAACACAAGGGTCCACCACCGTCCCATCCTGCAATCACATTGTCTGTTTGATCGCCACGGGGTGCCAACATTGCAGTGTTTGAACTCTTCAGCAAGGATGGTGAGGAGCTTCCAGGGCTCCAGGCAGCCCATTCAGCTAGGCTTGTGTTTGGAGCAAGACGGAGTGGCAGGGATATGGCGTTGAGAGGGACATCTTCCCAGCTGCCCGTGTCCCTGTTAGAACAGGCTTGGTGGGTCTGTGGCACAGGGCTAACCTGGGACTTCCGGAAAGGAGAGCAAATCTTCCTAAAGGAAACCACTTCAAGGAAGACATGGTCAAGGACAGTAGCCTGGTTCAAAGACTGAGTCACAGGAAAAAGAAGGAAGTGACTTTGAACCTCTCATTCTCAAGGTTTAGATCTGCTTTCTGTTTTTAATGGGTTTGCTCAAAATAAAAGAGTAATCCTTGCCTTTTCCTATAGCTCACCACCACTATCTGTCTACCATGCAGCTTCCTTCTGCTCCAGATGTCACACTATTGAGCTACACCATCTTTTTTGTTTTTCCCTGTGTCCTACATTCCCTATTTACCACCAATCAATGGCCAAAGATCACAATTCCAGAGTAACTGGCTCACTTAACTCACCCTGCCCCCTACACACACAGCACACTGGAGCTAATTACAGAGAGGCTGTCTTTGGAAGACAGAACACAGGACAAAGAGGATTCTAGAAAACAGGACTAGGGAAATCAACAGGACACTTACCTTCTTCCTGACACTGCTGGAGCTGCCCGTCTACATCATGGAAAAACTCAAGTGGTGGAGAGGCCGGCTGTTCTCTATGACTGTAATGGTTTATCTCGATGGTCACCTTGACCTGTGAGAGAGTTTGTAGACTGGGTTAATTGAGGTGTGAAGGTCCACAGTAAGCTTGGGTGGCAGCACCCCATGTGTTTGGGTCCCAGATTGAAGTCAGTCCAGGAAGAGAAGGAGCAGAGCACAGAGCACCAACATTCACTTCTGTTTCTTGACTGTAGATGCCATGTGACTAGTGGCCTCGTGTTCCATGCTTTCCCACCAGGATGGACCACAGCCTCGAACTGCAAGCCAATAACAACCCTTCCTCCTTTAAATGGCTTCATCTCAGGCATTTTATCATAGTAACGAGAAAAACAACAAAAAACATAAAAACAAGAGAGCAACCATGGCTACCCATGCTTCCTGCTCAATAGGCCACTGAACCTCCTTGTATCGTGACTTAGGAGACAACTCAATAACTGGTACATTTTCCCAGGGTGATACCATAGAAATGATTTGGCATGGCCTTATTGAGATGGTGGTCACAGAATTAGGTAGAAATGAAAGGAGACCCAATTGAGTGTCATTTAAATATCCCTTGTAAAAAGTTTTAATATGAGGGACTCAGGGGGTGGGAAGCATAGAATGAGGTAGGAAGGAGAGAAACTGAATTCAAGGATATGGTAAAGAAATGTAGTGACAGAGATCTGAGAAGTCTAATATCAGGGAGTGACCTGTCACATATTTGAGTATTGACAGCAACCATCAACAGGAGAAGCTTCATGTATCAGCTCTGAGTCATGGATATAATTCCGGTCAGTGTCCTGGCATTCTGGCTTTTAATCATGACTACTCAAGCCAGCTCAAAATGTCACCCTAAAAAGTGCTTAGGAAGGTTTCTTCAGTTTCTTTTGAATGATGTATGTTGTGTGACATTTTGATTGCATTCCGACAATAAAGTTTGCTTTGAGTCAGAGGGCAGATAGCCTCTAGCTGACCAAAATTAACCATAGAGGTCTTGGAGGATTGAGGACAGATAGGAGACAGGAAGTAGCAAGGCAGGGCTGAGAGAAGATCTCAGCCCTTTTGGATTGAGGAATGGAAGAGAGAGGAGGCCACTGGTGGCTTCTCCGTTGATTCTCGGATCACTCAGGTTCTTACCCTGATATCTGACTCCTGATTGTTTTTATTGATAAAGAATAATTAGATAAATGCTTCAGATATACTTTTTTTCCCCTTGGTGCTATGCATCTTTTTTTTTTTTTTTTTGGTTTTTCGAGACAGGGTTTCTCTGTGTAGCTTTGCGCCTTTCCTGGAGCTCACTTGGTAACCCAGGCTGGCCTCGAACTCACAGAGATCCGCCTGCCTCTGCCTCCCGAGTGCTGGGATTAAAGGCGTGCGCCACCACCGCCCGGCACTATGCATCTTTTAAACTAGAAAGATTTAAATATATTTCCCTTAAATCTATATCCATATGTATACATACTAATACTTTTACATATATAAAATGTATAGACTTTTTTTTCTAAGAAAATTTAGGGAATAAGAGAAATTGGTAGTAAATTTGTGCACATTCATTAATTTTGGGGAACCTGTACTGATTAACAGAATTTTGCACGTGTGTATGTGTGTGTGTGTGCATGATTGCGTGCACACATGCAGAGTTCCACAACACCCTACTAAAAGTCAAATTTTGGAAGCTCACTTTAATACACAAGTGTTCGCGTTAGCTACAGTGACATTCTGACAACCTTTAGTGAACACAAAAGGTTATATCAAAGATAGCAAAAACTCATACGTATCTTTAAAAAATATCAAAACTCCCATATTAGGAAGGATTGTCCTTTAAAATAGTCATCTGGAGGCCCTCAGTGCTTTCTTTGATGGCTCAAAACTCCCTTCAAACTCACTTGATATTATTTTAGTATATCCTTTTCCCATTGTCAGACTTATTCCAATGTCTGAGTCAGAGACTGCATGACAAAATCACCTAACACAAAACTGAACATGTCTCCACTCTACATGTTTGCATTTGACACAGACACCCAAAGGGATGTGCTTGGTGGAAGACTTCCTCTCCACTTGTCCTTTCTGGTCCCTCTCCAATCATGCTTTGAGGGGCTTTGCTTTTTTCCTGGAGAGTAAAGGGGTTTTCCAATCCAAAGGCTCAACATAGGCACAGATGGGAAAGTCTTCTGAGACTAAAATTCACTAAGTTTTGAGGTGGAGAGTTTGGTCTGGGGCTACTAATGGAAGTGGGGATGTTCAGAGTGTGAGGGTTGGGTCTGGGGTGTTCCTTGGGGGTTGGTGATATGTTTCTGTAGCACCAAGCAGATGTGTTCAGAGACAGAAAAAAACCCACCAAACAGAGCAGGGACTCAGAGCGCTGAGTCCTTGGGAAGCCAGTGACAATTACTTCTGGACGTGGTTGATAATACATTTCCTTTGGTGTTCGAAGTCTAAATTCCAAAGTGGGTGGAGCAGGATGGGAAGGATGAGGGGAAAGGCAGATTATAGAGGAAAAAAATTCCAAAGAAAAATCCCTGCATTTGACTTGGCATCTTACAGCCACACTGACTTGGGCACTAAGGATCTTTGCTGTTGTCTTTTATTCATTTGTTTGTTTGTGAAACAGAAAACTTCACACACACACACACACACACACACACACACACACACACACACATCATGTTTCCTCATCTGACTATTTGCCAGTTCCTGGCTAAGCAACACCTCTCAACTTTATTAAATATAATTATACAAAGAGTGGGTCATGGGATAGAGATATCCCCCTCCTGAATAATTTAAAACAAAATTTTCTTTAAAAAAAAAAAAAAACAACAATAGATTTGCACTTGATTTTCTTTTTGAACTCCACCAAATCAATGACAAAGTGACTCCTTCGTATTTGCTCGGAAGTCAATTGCTTTTAATGCATGTCAGGTAATCCTAAAAACAAATTCTACCGAGCTTCAAGGGGAATCTCAGGTGCGTGCTCTGCATGAACAGTAAAGGCTGTTTCACAAAGGGCTGGGTACTCTGCCTCTGCACAGTCTTCTACCCTTGGAGCAGGCACGTTGACATGGCCAGGTGCTGTTTATGCATCTCTCGAATGAGTCTGCATCAGTAGGCACAATCTGAGAAGACCAGAGAAGCCCTGGGAGCCTCTCAGGGCAATTCATTTGTTCATTCATTCACTCGTTCATTCAAGCAAAGTCTTCACTAAGCATTTAACGTGCCCACGACACAGGCAAAGCTCTGGACTCAGGTCTGTAAAGTTGTGCGAACTGATTTCTTTCTGTGAAGTCCTATCAAGGACACAGCCTCTCGAGGGGGGACTGCTCCACTTAGCATTGGAAATTACAGTGTGGCTCAGCAGGCAAAGTGGATTACTAACAATTAATAATGATTACTACAGTCTAAGGGGTTCTAAGTTCTCATTTATTCCAGAATGGTCCTGGGACCTCGGTTGGAATATATGGATAATGGGGGAAATACCTTCTCTCTTGAGGACAATTGTGGCAAAATTCGAGCAAGATTGGAGGGTAAATAATGAGCAGGAAAGGTGACAGAGGTAGTGGAGGGCACAAAAGAGCCCTGAGTTCGTAAGGTGCTTGCTCACCAAGGGTAGGAT
Source organism: Peromyscus leucopus (assembly GCF_004664715.2). Classification (NCBI taxonomy): domain Eukaryota; kingdom Metazoa; phylum Chordata; class Mammalia; order Rodentia; family Cricetidae; genus Peromyscus; species Peromyscus leucopus. Next base: position 41,305,973 of record NC_051072.1, read on the forward strand.
TCACGGGGGGAGTCATTCATCTTTACAGGGCCTCAGTTTGCTCATTTTTAAACCAGAGGAAACGGTAGCTTCCTTGTAGGTTAGTGTGAGGATCAAATGAGATACCATGAAAGAAGTGCTCTATGTAATCTCAGGATGTGGTGAGACCCAGACCAGCACTTAATGAACAAGTGGATGATTAGAAAAGCAACTCGTGTAGAAGCCAAAGAAAGAGACTGAGGCAGAGAAAACCGATGTCTCACCTCCTTTCATTGGCCTCTTTTCACTGGGGCCCGGGATTCTGTGCTCAACCCCTGTGCCGGTGTGACAGCTAATGGTGGCCTTCCGGCATTGACATAGCTCACATTGATAGAACTGACTCTAATAAGATCATCCCATGTCTACCGAAACTCGGCTTCCAAATATTCTTCCTAAAGGACTTGTATTCATGCTGAAGCAATTGCCCCACATTGCAGTTTGGAAATTATGGTTACTGTTCACTTGGCTCTCTTTAGAAAACTAGGCCATGAAGACTTCTTCCGGCTACCCTGAGAGTTTGTCTCCTCATATTGTCGCCTACTTTCCTTTCTGTCTTGCGTCCTGTACTTTTCCTATCCCAGGCAATGGTATGGGACTAGAGCAGGGTATTGGGGATAATTAGGGGTGGGGGGTGCATAAAGACATGTGCTCCTGGCTCTCCACTCCACAGGGAGCTTGGAGAAGTAATAACTGTTGTTTTGAGGAAACTGACCTCCAGTCTTTCCTCCTTCATCAGGATTTCACAGGCTCTGCTATCCAGATATTTTGGGAAAATGCCAGAGGGAATGATCTGGCAATCTACAAAAAGTTCAAAATTCATAGTCATTTTTAAAATGATTTCAGGGGTGTGGGTGAGATGGCTGAGCACATAAAACTCAAGAAGGCCGAAAACCTGAGTTTGATTCCAAAAAGCTACGTAAAAAAAGCCAGATGTGGTGGTGCAACCATATCTCCTAATCTGTAATCTCAGCTCTTTGATAGTGAGACCAGAGGCAATGACAGAAGTTTCCAGAAGTACAACAGAAACAGGAGATGTTGCCTCAACAAGGCGAAGAAGAGAATCAACGTCTGAATTTTATTATTCTCTGACTCCTCCATGTGTGTTGGGCCATGCATACACTTGTACACACACACACACACACACACACACACACACACACTTTTCTTTTTGGCTTAATTTTTTTTCTAATGATTTTAGGCTAATTCCTGAACCAATAAGCGCTGGCTTACTGGTTTATAAAATGGAACCTATTATTGCCTTTGGATGATGAAACAAGATAATGTTGGGGGAAAACAACACAAACTGTAGGCCAAAAAATGTTAATTTTGGCCAGGCATGGTGGTACAAGCCTATAATCCCAGCACATGGGAGGTGTAGACAAGAGTTTTGGAGTTTAAGCTACTCAGGGAGACCCTGTCTCTAAAAACAAACAAACAAACAAACAAACACACAAATAAGAAACGTTAATCTTGATCCCCACAGTATTTTGAATCTCTCTGGTCCTCAGGTCAATGAGCAGGATGGATTTCAGCCCTTGGTGTTTTTTTACATTGTTGTCACTGTTTTTTTTTTTTGTTTGTTTGTTTGTTTTTCTTTTCTTTCTTTCTTTCTTTTTTTTTCCTGAGACAGGGTTTCTCCCTGTACTGGATCTCACTCTGTAGACCAGGTTGGCCTTGAACTCACAGAGATCCGCCTGGCTCTGCCTCCCGAGTGCTGGGATTAAAGGCATGCACTGCCTGGCTGTTTTATTTGTTTTTACCAGCATGAGGCAAGAAAAGAGACATGTCACTGCTACCTGAGACACAGAAGCATGCACGACCTTCAGTGTGCCATTAGGGGTGTCCAGGAGCTGTAGACCATGGTCTAGCCCAAGTTGTCCTCTTTGGCTGCCCCTGGAGGATCAGTCTCTAGAAAGATATTGTTTCCCACCTCCATGGAGAGGTTCCCATGTGGGCAGGCCATTAACTTCTTCCTTCACAGGCGTCACTGCCAGCAGGCCATAGACACTGTCCCTCCCAGCTCTCCCAGGAAAGATGTACATGATTCTCGTTCCCTTCTGAACCTTGGGCCTGTCCCCAGCTTCAGTGACAGAATGCAGAGTCCAGATTTACACTGTGAACCCATTTAGAGCATAGACTTGAGTTTGAACCAACCATGAAAACCTGTACTTACAAACCTGTGTTTCAGCCCCTTAAGTGGGGGAAACTAATATGCAAGAAACAAGAGCCAAGACCCAAAGCATCACACTCTTGGCTGGCAGGGCACCTGCCAAGAAGTGCACTTCCCGTTTCCCAGTCCCTTTTGTCCTGAGCTGCCCTTCTGTTCCCATCAAGTGGCCCTGGGTCCTTGTTCTCTCAGGTCCTCCCTGCAGATGAGGACTTGGGAATTATTAACATCAGAAGCTCCATTGCCCCCCTTGGCTTATCGTTACTGAACAGGCAGAGCAGAGCTTTAGCCTACCATTGATTTAGATTAGTCTGTCCGTTTCGATATTATTAATTACCCAAGTTAGCATACCACATGTCAACATCCAAATCCGACTTCTTCGGAATTAACTGTTTCACTTGCGGTGAATTTCCCCACAGCTGTACCTGCCTACAGTCCTTCTTGCTTCCCAGGGCCGTGTGAAATGAATGCCTGGCAGGTATGGCTTCAACTACTGTCACCCAGTGTTATTAGGCTGGGGATCAACACAGGTCACTCCTTCCATGGGAGGCCACCGGGCTAATCTTTTGAAGTGACATTTCCCTAATAACTTAACATTTGCCAAAGTTCTCCGTTGCATCTGCGGAAAGTAAACAGGAGGGTTAATTTAGTCCTCTGATCTCTTGTTATAAGCCTAATTATTTTACATGTCTTCATTTCATTAATGAATTGCCGCTTTTTACACGCGGCTCCTTCCCCATTGCTTTTGTTTAAACCTCCTGGTGGGAAGGGATAGATTAATTTTGTTGTGCCTTAATGAAACTGTATGCTACATTAGATTTCACCATTTGGCATGCACTGCCAACATCACCATTATGCATAATGAATTATTTTTTGTGAGTCCCCAACTCCTGTAGACCTTCAGTGTTCTCCTTCAGACACCCCGAGGAAGCAACTGGCAGGCACTCACAGCGAGCTCAGTCACCGCCCCTGGTGTCTACAGAGACAGGCCTGTCGCTTTTCACTTTCTGTCAGCTGCACGGAGGCATCTAGGTTTCTTGTTGGAAGGAACCCAGAGAGGTGATAGATTTCCAGGGGGTGGGGGGGCATCTCAAATGAAACTAGCCAATTAGTTTAAAGGTTGGGAGGACAGAGCCCGGAGCTAGGCGCCTGGAGGCAGGTCCGAAAGTTGTTTGGTGATTGTCTTCACATCTAAAGCGAACTAAAGTTTATCACAGCTCCTCAAGCAAGGGCCATCTGAGGTTGAGCTGGTCTAGCCTGGGCTTAGCAGGCAGCTTGGCTCCAGGCTCCACTGGCTGGGGTATCGCATGTCTCCATTTATCTTCAGGGACCAGCAAACTAACCAAAGTGATGGCAGAAGCTTACGAGGCCAAGGTCAAAGGCAGATTTAGAGCCTTATAGACATGATTATGCTCACATATTGAATGCACTCCCAAAGTGTATTGCTAAGCCCAAAGTCAAGAGACTAGGAGGTTTCCTCTGTCAAGAGGCATGTATACATGAGACTAGGAAAAGGCAAATGATTGAGACCAGCAACCAAGTTGTTGGCATGGTTCTAGAGTTTGTCTGGGTTCTAGGTTGTATCCACCACCAAACTTTCAAACTGATCCATATGCTAAAATTAAGGAGGGCCCAGCCTGGACTTATCCTTAGTCAGAGCTCCAAGCACATCGGGCTAGCAACTCCCTGACTTACCACTGAGACAAACCTGATCTAGTGTGGCTGGAACCAAGCCTCGTCTGAGTTGCATGCATTCTCATGACTAGAACTTGGGTTCCTAGTGGCTTACTGCTGAATCTGTCCTAACGCTGTTTGAAAGCCATCTCCTTGGTTACCTAAGTTGCCTGTTTCAAGACCTTTTCCGAATTGACTTGGAAACGTTTTGTTTTAAAATCCTTACTAATTGTTTCTTGCCTTGATGTGTCTACAGGACACAAGCCCTTCCAGAAGGATCTCCATGTTTAAGGCTTGGAACAGCTGCCCTTTTGCTTAAAACTAGAGTTTGGTTTGTTCTTTATCCTGGAAACCGTCAACTTGACCTTATATGGCCTTGTCCTTTCCCCTACTTAAAGTCTAGCTAGAAATAGGGGTACCCAATGCCAGAGGTTGATGGTGTCTTCCATTCTTCTGAGTGTTCTCTGCAACTCTTTTGATATTTAAAATGTATTTCTGTAGACCGGGGGTTGAAATTTAGGGCCTTGCACATGTCAGGCAAACACTCTGTCACGAAGATACACCCCAGTCTTTATTTCTAGACAAGGTCTTGCTACACTGCCTAGGCTGGCCTTGAGCTCATCCAGTAACCCAGGTAGGTCTTGAACTTAGAATCTCCCCACCCCAGGCTTCAAAGCAGCTAGGATGATAGCCCTGCAGTTTTAGAGAAATCTAGGCCCTCAAAGCTGGGACAAACCAGGACAAATGGTTTAAATGCAGAGAGGACTAGGAACCTAAGCGGGGAGAGAAATACTCAACAAAACGGTCGTTTAAAATTGTGTTACATGTTCTGGGTTAAGGAGCAGATGCTGCAGCCACAGGCAATAGTCTATAGACTCCACTTGCTTTGCATGGAGAGTCCGACTCTTCCCTACGTACAGCATTTGTCTTCACGGTTCCCGGCACTGAGGTCATTTCCCCACAATGCTTCCCTCACTCATTCAAATCGTTATGCCAGCACACCTGCCTACAGATTGCCACCTTGGCACTTGTGTCTCTCCTGACCTCCCCAGCTGTCTTCGCTGCTCACCTTTCCTCCCCTCACGGGCACTCCCTTTCTCCCTCCCCTCCTTGACTTTTATAGTCTGTGTACTTAATGCCATCTCACACACTGGGCACTTTTCCTTTTTTGTTTTGTCGATGGATGGCCTCCTTCTTCCAGAGTAGATGTTCCTTGGTTGTCTGTTTTGATTTTTTTCAGCCTCTAGAATGTATAGTAGAGCCTAGAATGTATAGCCTTCTAGAATGTATAGTAAACACTCAAGCAATGGCAGCAGAAGGAAGGAAGGATGGAAGAAAGGGTAGCCAGAGAGGGCTGGAGGAGAAATCCAGGTAGAAATCAAAGCAGGATGTACAATCGCATGAAGACAAAGTTCATATCCGGGTGAGTCGGCCGGGTGCTCTGAGGGCCCTGCTGAAGTTCAGCATCCAGCTCTGCTGGCTCCTCACCTGGAGTCACTCAAACTGAATTGATGATTCCTCCACCATCACTTAATGATGCCTCCTTAGTTCAAATCCTACATGCACAGGCTGGTTGCTGATACAGCATCCATTTATTACTCAGCTAGAGAGCTCAGCATCTTCTGCCTCCCGAAGATGTCTTGACTGCATCTGTCTCTCACTCTCTCCATGGCCGTTATTTCTATCATCTCTTAATGGGCAGTGACATGTTAACCAGCTCTCTGTGACAGCACCCCAGCTCTCAGTCTCATTGGCCACCATGTTTCCTTACCCCTGGGACAAAGTCCAGTCTTAGCAACATCATATGAAGCCCTATATTCTTACCACCCATTCAAGCCTCATCCTTCCTCCTGCATCAGGGTGCATCTCCACAGTCCTCCACACCTGGAAGGCCCAGGCCACTCTTACCTTTTTATGGTGCAGCTTCTGTTATGATTTGCCCACACAGGTCCTTATGTATGTTCAGTTTTTAAAATAATTCAGTCAGGAAATAATAGACATATTTTCCTTATTATCTAACAAATACCCAGTAATTACAATGAGAAGTATCCATACATGTTCACCATGGAATCACCTCATTGTGCTACAATAACTATGTCCCCTCCCCCATGCTTCTGAACCACTGAAATATGCGATTTGGCTGATTAAAAATAATTCAACTGGATCAGGGGATGGTTATAGAAGCTGTGTACTTGAAAGGCTGAGGCAGGAGGATTGGATTTTTTTTCTGTATTGTGGCTACTGTTCTACATGCCCTAGGCATATTTATTCATTTGAGGCTCCTAACAACCCCCGTGAGAGGGAACTAAAGTAATTTTTTTCTTACAGAAAAGAGTTCTGGGGCTCACAGGCTGTCGTGGTCAGTGTCACACAGATAATAAGAGGTTGACCTGGCATTCAAGCTTAATCATTGGCTAGGCCACACCTTTGCCCTCTTCACATATCATCTCCATAGGTCTTACCGCTGCAGAAGCCTTCAACATTTGAACTCTATGACAGCAGAGCCCGTTCTGATGGGAAGGTGGGTCATCCGGTGAGGAGGACGGTAGGACATCCAGAAAAGGGGACCTGGTAGAAAGCAGCACCCCAGCTGTCTGAGGTTTTCTAGACTTGCTTTAGGACTCTCCTGAACAAGTTGGCATCGCCGTTCTGGCAGAATCTCAGGCTGCTGGCTTTTTCTGCTGTCCTGTGCACTTTGGGTCTCCAGAGATGCTCTGAGCTTCCCAGCTCCAAGTAAAAAAGCTACGGAGCCGGATTGCCCAACTGCTGCCTACACCTCACAAGCACGGCCCCTGGTTGCACACAACAGAGGCCTGCCCGCCACAGAAGAACCTCAAGGTCATGTACTAAGCCTTTGTGGTATCTCCGCTTTATCTTTAAAAGAAAATCTTAACTTGAGTCATCTCTTTCCCTGGTGTTGAGAGTTTCAAGGAATCTGTGCATGTTAATAGTCATTCCTGTCACATGCCTGTCACCGTGGCTGGGAGCCTGTGTGTCACAGCATTTGAGATGATGCAGTCAGATACTATCGACCAACTCAGCATCTCTCTGAGAAACCCATGCTCAACCACATCCCTGTGGGTAATAAACAGGATGGATGTCCTCTATCCCCTGATAGACTGTTATCTACAAATGTATAACTCAAAAGGAATTACCACCAATATTCTTTTAATTGGAAATAGCCTTCTTCCGCCTAAGCAGATATGTGCAAGCCCCTTTCTTACTGAAGCCATCCACTGCAGAGGAACATGTGTGTGAATGACAGCCTTTTAATCTTCTCCTGTAATCAGCTCCCTGAGCCCGAATGCTGAGTCTGTGAAACTGGCAAGCCCTGTCTACTTCTTGGCTCCCTCCTGCCGCAGGCTCCAGTGGTCTGCCCTGCCCTTCTCCCTAACTTTAGCATTGGGACTCTTTCGAAAGTCAGAATGTTTTTTCACCCTGGGCTTGATCCTCCATTAAAATCAGCCGACCTAGAAAAAAAATAAAGCTTAGGCGAAGCGGCTTTTCTGATCCCATTATTGATAAGCTCTTAGAGTTCATCAATGAAAATTAGAAGTCGTTAATCCCGTACATTTGCCCCCCTTGATTTTTAATTACAGAAAGGAGAAGGAATGGATAACGTCTGGGGTTGCAAAGACACCGAAGCTGTCAAGAGAAAATTAAATTTACAGTCAGAGAGTTTTGTTTTCTCGAGTGTCCTTACAAAATGCAAAAGAGGCTCCTGGCATCACCAAGGCAATTCAACTGGTTCCCTAAACTGGCAGGATTTTCTTCGAAGAAGCCCTCCTTCCTTTGCCAAGAGAGTGTATTAATGACAAGGACTGGACCTAAAGGGAACTCATTCAGAAGAAAACTGCATTAAAAGAACATTAAGGGCGATGTTTTAAAGTCTGATTTAAACTCATGAAAGCAAGGAGATTTATTGTTGAAGCCAAATCGCCGTGCTGACGCGCCCTGCCTGGTAATGCATTCTGATTGGAGCACAGGGGATTGAATCTGTGCAGAGACATCGCTCACTGTGGCCTCAGCATTCCCGCTGCTGAGCGGGAGATAGTGATGGGGGGGGGGGGCGGTGCGGGGGGTAGGGGTGGGGAACAGGCTGAGGACAGCCACATTTCTGAAAGCAGATGGGCTAACATCCCAAAGGGGCCAACTCACCAGGAAATAGGAGAAGGGCGCTGCCAGCTGGGTCAACCTTGACATTAGCCGACAGCTCAGCAACATCACAGCTTCCCAACACAAGCAGCCATGACTATAGTGTGTGGGGGCGAGGACGGGGGGGGGGGGGGGGGGGGGCTGCGGTGCTCTCTGGAGAACTGGCAGCTCAGCAGGAAGTTCCAGCCCATCTCCTCTGAATCCTAGTCTTCCCCTCTCTCGCCCCGCCCCGCCCTCCGGGGAGAGGGTGGAGGGGGAGGGCGGGACCTTCTCTTGGGACGCTCCTCCTACATTCAAAGCGACCTATAACAGAAAGAGCCCTCACCTTAACCTGCTGCTCTGTTTTATTGGCAGTTGCTTTAAACCCAATGCAAGTATTTGCTTGTGCTGCAGACCTGGATGCTAGCCAAAGGGCCAGCTGCTTGCCATCTTGCAAGTCAGGATCTGATTTCTGGATTAGCAATGTTTGTGCCAATGTTGGAAAGGTACATTGAAGTCACCTGGAAAAAATCAAAGAACCCAGTCTTGAGCTTGTGTGCCCAACCTTCCCTCCCACTTCAAGGTCACATCTCCCAGTGAGCTTCAGTGATTCAGCTGGCCACATCATCAAATTCTATTCCAAGTAGCAATAGTCTCCGGAGGGTGCCTATAGCTTTTTCCACTAGGCCTTTAAACCGATCCCCTTTTTGTCCCATTCTCGTGTCCCAACACTTGGACAGATGTCCATTTCTTGGACTGTCTGTTACTCTCTAAATGGTATGGAATCTTTGCCATGCATGGATGGAAACAGGGCCGTCTATTCAAGTGGTCACATGTGGCTAGCCAAAAGACAGTAAAGATGTGTCAAGTCAATCTGTGAAAACTAGAAGACCTCAAAGTGTCACTTCGGGAGGGACTCAAAAGTGTGTGGACGTTGTTTGCTTTGCTTCCTGAGTTTGATTGTTCGTTCAAGGCAGGGTCTCACTCTAGCCTAGGATGACCTGGAATTCACCTAGAAGCCCAGGTCAGCCTCAAACCATGGTGATGGCACCTCCTACCTCAATCTCCTGAGTGCTGGGATTGCAGGTGTGAGACACGACTCCTAGAACAAAAAGTCTTTGGTGAAAGCCAAGTCAAGTATCAGCCTAGGAAAGCCTCCTTCAGGGAACAGAATCAGGAGATGACGGGAGTGTGTGTGTGTGTGTGTGTGTGTGTGCTCAGGTGACTACGTGGGATGTGAGATCTTCCTGTCATGTATTTATCTAGTCATTTGGATGTTGAGTGCTTCTCAACATCACAGAGAATGAAGTTGTGTAAACAAATAAGCAGAATAAATTCAGCAAGCCATGTCCCGGAAGAATGTTCACCACAGCAGAAGCAGCTTTGGGGAGGACTCGGGGACTGGACGGGGGGGGGGGGGGGGGGGATGATGGGCCACAGCAGGTGGGGCTCGTAAAGAAAGTAGAAACTGCTTAGAGGCAAGGACTAAGGTGTGCAGGAGGGCAGGGCACATGAAGCTCAGAGTGGGAATACAGCCACTCATGGGGACTAAGGTACCAGCAACTGTGGAAGAAAGACTGTCGGACATGGGGAACCATGGTCACAAAGGCTCCCCGTCCTTCAGAGGACCAATAACCCTCTCTGGCAGCAAGTAGGAAGCCAATGAATGATTTTAGAAGCTTCTGAATTATCATCAGTCTGAGGGAGAAAACTCAAACTTTGTCACACACATAGCTGTCCCATTTGAGTTAAAGAGGATGACCCTAGAAGGAGTCCACACTGGTTTGGATGGCATGAAGCTCTGAAGAAGACCTGCAGGCATCCCAGGCCCCAAGAAAACCGCTCATACGTTGAAAGTTTTGTGAATGATTGTCATGGGCTGCCCAAAGCCAACCCATAAAGCTCAGTCTATAATAGCTTTAGTCTAAAGAGAACTGTGACAAAGAACTTGCTCTTTAAGGAGGATTTCATAGATTGTATTAAAAAAAAAAAAAAAGAAATGGTGTGTTACAATGTCCATGTTTGCTTTCTAACAGGTTCGCAGTATTTTTAAAGTGTGTACTCATGTGCTCAAATATGTTTTAAGGGAAAGCAGCAACCTAGGCTTGCTAACAGTTGATGAATCTGAGGGATGGTATGTGGGTGTTCATTACCATTTCTTTCAACTTTCTGTACATTTGAAATTAAAAAAAGAGAAAAAGCACAGAAAAACAAAGCCCTAGCTGACGGCAGAAGTAACAGGAATGAATATAAAGTGATGAGCTTATTCATTGATATTCCTTTACCATATTCTGTCTGAACACACGCTGTAGTGGTTCGATATTTAGTTGGAATAATCAATAGGATGTAGCGCCTGATGGGAGGCGCAGTGGCAGAGCTTGAAGTGGCCAGTGTAAATGATGGGCAGCTCACTGAACAAGGCGACCAAAAGGCATAAGGGCAGCGAATGGGTGGAAGCGTGGGTAAAATTAATTCTGGGAGCAGCGTCGTTAAAGGTGTGGGTGATGAACTGGAGTGGGTCACTAAAGGATGAGTGGAATTAAAGGGACTGGGTGAGAGCAACACAGACCAAGGACGGGGAGCTACTTGGAAGGAGGCAAGGGTTAGGAAATGCCTTGAGTGTCGGTTGCCTGGAGATGTGTAAAACATATGCAGAGCAGCTGATCTCATTTCTGCAGCCTCACAGGGCTGTGCTGGCAAGATGGCTGATGGCTGCACAGCTTGACTTGGGCTTTACATTGTCTCCATTGCCCTGCTAGACTACATCTGTGCCTCAAGTAAACCCTCAAGGAGACCCCAGCGCAGTGTGGGAAAGACACATCTAAACAGCTACTTCTGGACCTCTTGCGGCCAATGCCGGCCAGATGGAAAAAACTGAGACCCTTCAGTTTCAAAAGAAAAACTTACCAACGCCCCACAGCCTTTATTTCTCTCTACAGATGCTTAATAGGTCTGAAAAATATGGCTTGGGCACAGATCATGGACCTTGTAGCAAATGTGTCTCAGCTGCGTGAAAATACCTGTCCCAGTTAGTACCAAATACCAAAGCGCGCCCCCACCACACACACCATAATACACAGGTATTGCTGTGGCTGTGGAGGACAAACCTTCTAGAATAAGATTTGAATTGGGATGCCAAAGAGTAGTAGTTTTCCAAGATGGGAGAGGAGGGAAGGAGGGAGAGAGGGAGGGAGGGGAGGGAGGGAAAGAGAGAAGGAGGGAGAGAGACTCCAGAATGTACAAGGCAGCAGAACAAAAGTAGTCATAGCTCCATCTCCACACTTCTTTCAGGGACATAGGGTTGAGGACTTGAGGAAACCCTGTGAAACAGAACAGTAGTCCCCTCAAGGCTGAGTCCCCTCAAGACTGTGCGTTTGCCGTCCCGGTTGAAGAGTTGTGTTGCTAAATCAGGAATTCCTCTCCTCAATGTCTGAACTCAGAGCTGCCAGAAGACCCCACTCTGGCTTGCTTCAGCTGCCACCCCACCCCGGCTAAGCCCAGGAAGGCCCATGCACTCTGTGCCCTGAAAACAATGCCAGTTCCCTCTCTTCCCAGAGTAAGATGTAGGAATTTTAAAAATTCTCCATACACAGGAAGACTATCATGTCTTTGGCATCTCTTCTCTACATCGTCTAGGCTAATGTTTCATGAGCAATTTCTATGTGCCGGGCATCCTGTGGGCTGTTTGAACGCGTTTCATCCCTATAACGGCTCCATAGAGAAGATACTATATGATTAACCCCCTTTATCTGGATGAGGTGGGGGAGAATAAAGTAGTTAGGCAACTTGATTAAAGTCACACTGCCAGGCTATGCTAGAGCAGATTCTAGGACCATATGGGATGACTCTGGAACCCGAGCTCTTAAAAATCCTCATGAGATGGGTGAGGGAGCTGACCCTCCCCCTGCAGCACTCAGGAAAGCGAGCCCTGCACCTTGCCTGGGCAGCACCAGCAGAGCTGACCGCAATTGGCGGGGTTACCGTGAATCGACCCCTAGAACGTGAGTCTGGAAAATCTGGCCCCGACTCTCATCTGCCATATTGTGGTATGGGCAGGAAGAGATGCTCCCCTCCCCTCCACCGCCTTCCCTCCGCCGCTGCCTCCCCTCACCCCGCGCTGCCTGTGGTGTGTGGGAGAGATGGCCCCGAGGTCAGAAGAGTGGGAGAGCTGTCTCTCCCCTCATCACTTGCAGCACTCGTGAGAGTGGCCCCCTGCACCTCGCCTGGTCAACAGTAGAGCTGGTCCTGACGGTCCAGGTGTAGGACAGGGGACCCTGAAGGCATGAAAGCCAGGAGAACTGGCCCTGCCCCTTGCTCATCTCTGCAAGGGGTGAACTAGCCAAGGCAATGCTGGAGAGCTCATCCTGGTAGTGAGGACAGGGGAGGGCAGGTGGGCTGACCAACCCTGCAACTACCCAGGCCCAGAACCAGGGTTATGAGGTGGCCCTCCCCAACATCCACCTCATCTATGATTGGCAGAAGTATGTGAAGGGACCTGACCCACAGATCCAAAGCTGCAGGATCTCCACAGCCCAGGGCAACAACAGGATATTCGAGAAGAGTCCCAGTGAGGGCCCAGTACCAATAGTGTAGCAGAAACCAGAGGCCTGAACCAGACCAATGACTCTTTGCAATGAACACTTGCAAGTAAAGACATATGGACAAAGGGGTTTACTGCGTGACTCAGTGTGTCACACTACAGCTCCCATGGCTAGATTTTTTTTCTTCTTCTCTTTGTTTCTCTTAAATTGGGGCGGGGGGGGGGGGGTTTGCAAGGGCAGAGGGCAAATACAAAGGGATAGGAAAATGAGTGGGATGGAGATGTGTGATGTGAAAGACACAAAGAATAAGTAAAAAAAGTTTAAAAGAAAATCCACATGAGAGGCTGCACTGTCTCATCCTTGAGGGTCTAAATCCATGGTATGAAAGCAACAATAAATGAAGAAATAGTGACGTTGTGTTTTAGACTTTATTCTAAGGATATCAGTTATTTTCATTATCAGAGACATAATCCTTCAGCAAATGCTGAAGCCTATTTTTCAGCCCCCCTTCTCTCTGTGGTGACGTGGATGTGTGGGGTGTGAGTACACGTGTGTTTGTAGGTGAGGATACTCATGTAAGTACATATGTACGGAGGGTGGTGGACAACTTTCTGTATCATCCTCAGAAATGCCGCCCATCTCTTTTGAGATTTCTCATTGGCCAAGAGCTCACCAACGAGACTCGGGCTAACTGTCCAGCAAACCCCGGGATCCTCCTGTCTGCCACCCCAGGTCCCAGCACTGGGATTATAAATGTATGCCACTACACCTGACATTGTTTTGTGGATGCTGGGCACTGAACTTGGGCTCTTGTACTTGCAAGCAAGTACTTTGCTGCCTTAGTTGCCTTCCTTACTTCTGTTACCTATTTTATTAATGAATCAAATGAAGGCAAAGAGAGGCTGGGACACTTGCCTTAGGCACATTTGGACAGGTAGTTGGGTGTCTATGTAACATGCCAGGGCACCCACTGTGCCTGAAGAACAGCACAGACATGTGTGACTCACAGGAAGGATCTTTCTACAGCTATTGTACATCTGGCATGGACTCAGGAATGCCTCACCAAGCACCTCCCCATTGGCCACATTACAGCCAGGGAGAATCTGCATACCAGTCAGGTGCACATCTCTTTGTAATTGTCCTTGTCTCTGGAATCTCCCACTGTGAGAGAGATGTCAGAGATGTCTCCAAAACTACAGGAAAGGATTTGTTTTCAAGTGTTAATAATGTGAAACTCCTGAGAAACATCTTCACTCTGGGAAAATCCTGCTAGAGATTAAACTTTGTGGTCAAATTAGCATAATTATCCCCAAAGTTAGAACAGAAAAAAAAAAAAAATTCCCTTGCTGTTGGCATTCATTAATAGTTTGTCTCAGCCTAAATGTGAAATATTTTCATACTTCTATGTTTTGGCTGTTATCAGTGAAAAAGAGAAGTACTAGTTGGATAGAAAGGAAAAGGTAAGCAGGGCATAGTGGCTCATGCCTATGATCCTGGAACTCAGGAGGCTGAAGCAGGAGAATTATCATGAATTTGAGACCAACTTGGGTTACATAATGAGTTCCAGGCTAGCATGGGACAGGGAAAAAGATTCTGTCCCTGGCTTTGAACCAACAACATCCTAGAAACAAAACAACAAAAACAAGAGACAGAAACAGGGATAGAAGGAAGGGCAGGTAGAAAAAGGCAAATGGAGTATCTTTTCCTTAGAATGAACCATTATAGTTTGAAATGAAATTTCTGTGGTCATCTGAAATATTTGGGGACTTGTTGATGTCAATTCCGTTTTGTGACATGATCATTCTGTCCTTCATAAATCACACATTGACTTCAGATCATCATCGGAAACTTTTGAGGTCTGAGAATGGTATGTCCCAGGATATCCTTTGAAACCTGATGACATCTGAGGCTGATGAGATGGCTCAGGGGGTTGAAGGTGCTTGCCGCAAAGCCTGATGACCTCAGTTTGATACCCAGGGCCCACATGGTGGAAAGAGAGAACCAACTCCCACAGGTTGTCCTCTGACCTCTATGTGAATGCTGTGAATGTTGACCTACCCCCCACATACACACAAATAAACAAATAAGTGTAATAAATAGTTTAAATCTGTGAGATTTCCATTTTTTTTTTTTTTTTTTTTTTTTTTGGTAACATTTGCCCATTGCCAAGACTAGTCAGAGCAGCTGCTCTCTGGCATATGCCATTTATGTGAATCCTAGGATGAAGTTGCTCTGGAATTTTAAATGAGGCCAGTGGGAAAATAATGCAGCAATATATCACTTCTCAAATAAAAATGTCCAGGATTTAAATAATCTAAAAATGGCCACAAACCAGGAGGTCTCTACAAAAGGACCACTGTGCCGCTGAATCCTCTCTGGAGATAGTTGCCACACCCGGCACTTTTCACACAGAGTCCTTACATGATTGATCATCCACGGCAGTGGCTTTGACTTCCAAAGCAGCCTACATTTGCCTGTGTTCTCCAGTCAGACAGGAAGCTGCACATGGAAGAGGGTAAGTGGGGAGCTCACCGCTGGAGAGAGCATACGACAATTCCAAAACAAGAGACAGGTGACAGGAGAGCTGGGGACCAAGTGACTACAGTCACTCCAGACACTCAAGAATCTGGGCTCATGGCGTGCAGGGTCTGACTGCCCCAAATACCTCAGTCAACATGCCAGGGGCCAAGTACCATGGCATGTACACATACTGATCACTTTGGGCCACCAGGAAAAGAGGAATTTGTTTTCTGGGTGAAAAACAGAAAAAAAAAATCAGACAAGGAGGAATGCAGTGAACATGAAAAAGTTCATATGTAAACAGACTAACACACTGAAAGAAAGTTCTAGACCAACCTTGGAAGAAGAGCTTGTTAGGGTTTAGTTAGGGTTTCTGTGGCTGTGATAAAACACCATGACCAAAAGCAACTTGTGGAGGAAAGTGTCTATTTAATATTACACTTCCAGGTCACAGTCCATCACTGAGGGAAGTCAGGGCAGGAATTCGAGCAGGAACCCGGAGGCAGGAACTGAAGCAGAGGTCATGGAGGAGTGCTATTTGTTGGCTTTCTCCTCGTGGCTTACTCAGCCTGCTTTTTTTGTTTTTCACAACTCAGGAATGCCTGTCCAAGGTTGGCACCACCCACAATGGCCTGGCCCCTGAATCAATCATTATTTAAGAAAATGTCTCCACAGGCTTGCCCATAGGCCAATCTCATGGAGGGCCTTATAAGTTGGAGTTTAAATTCCCTTCTCTCAGATGACTCCAGCTCGTGTCGAGTTGACAAAACACTAGCCAGCATGGCTGCTGTATACAACTATCTCTTAGTTCACATAACACAGGTTACTCTCTATTTAATTGTGTATTCATATACACACAATATACATAAGGAAGAGTAGATTGTTCTAGAGAACAAAGGAGGTGTGTTTAAGAGTGTTGACTTTTATGGTAAATTAATTAAAAGATGTGATGGGAAAGTTACGTATTCTAAAACTGTAGGAGGGTCAAAGCAGGATTGCTGATGAGGTCGAGCTGTTTGCCATCTAAGCACAAGATGGAGAGAGTGAGAGAACTAGGTCCCACTGCCCAGGGCCATTGCTGCCTGGGTGTCGGAACTGGCACCTCTGGAAGACAGTGAGGCAGGAGAAGAAACCAGTTAAGATCAAAGGCTCTGAGGTGTGAGACCTCAATTCTCATCATTTGGGACCTTTGATCTAATCTCCAGATTCATAATATTATCATGAGAGGTTGGGATGTTTTAATGTGGGAACACGGTTAAAGAGCTGAGATCTATGCTCTAGCAGGCTGGGTGCTAAACTAATCTGGGACTCTTAAAAAGGATTTGGAAGAATTAGATGAAATCATAAGGAAGTAAGTATGGTTTTATAAGCACAAAGGATGAGTGATGGGTTCAGGCTTTGAGGATTTGAACCAATTATCCTGAATTTCTGAGACACCGAGGAACCCGAGAACCCTCTACCCCGCCATGTGTATTTTAATGATTAATTGTTGTTAAATACCTATCAAGGAGTATGTGTCATGTAAAATCTATTCCATCCATTTAATCCTTAAACCAGCTCAGTGGTGGTGGTGGTGGTGGGTGGGGGATAGGAATTCTTACAGTGAGGAAACTGATGTTGAGAGAGGTTAATGAACTCTCCCCAAAGTAAAAGTAACAGAGCCAAGGAAGACACAGTTATTATAAAATGTTCAAGTTATCAAGCCCCAGGTGAATTTGCATGTGGCAGAGAAAGCCATTCTATTTCCAATCCTCCCTTCCTTCAAATAGCCGGGGTGTCTGTCTTCAGGCTGTCAAGTCACTGAACCTTGACAACAATGAAGGAGAATTTTAATGTTCCAAGATTTCAATAGATCTGGCGCTGTTTCCGTGAGAAATACAAGATGCGGGTTTAACGTGGTACGGGAACAGCCGCATCTTGTAGATTTAAGGCATTTGCAGTGTATCCATGTTCAGGGTAGTTTTCTTCCGCCACCTCTATACCGCCAGAGATAAAGAATGAGTGATAGAGGGCTCGCAGGACTGATATCTGCAGCAGCATTTACTCCAGCCTCATAGGAATCAATATGAGGCTGTGCCGACGATTACACTGATCCGTGAGAGAGGATGTTAAAATGTCCCTCGTCTTGCCTCTCCCACGGTGAATAATAATGCCGTCCAGTGTTTATCAGAGGCCAAGTATTTAAAGCCCTGTTGTTATTTTCACAGGAAGACAACTTTGAGGAAAGCGTGCTTTCCCTAGTAGCCCAGCAACACCAGCTCACCTCACAGGCTCACCTTTTTTTTTTTTTCCTCTCTCTACTCTGCGGTAAATTCCTCGTATTTAAATGCAAGGAAGACATTGGCACCTTCACTTTGAAATGAGAGAACTCTACAGAATGTCAAACAGAGCCAACAGTTTCCTGACTTCTGACCCTGCTCAGGTTTTTTTTTTTTTCCTTTTCCTTTCTTTTTTTTTTTTTTCCTCTGCATGACTCAGACAGGCTCTTGGAAGCCTAGAGATAAAAGGCCCTGTTACACGTGCAAAATATGACTATTATTACCTCCTTTAATAAGGCTTCTTGCCAATTTTTCAAACGACTAGAGTCTGTTTGCTAATTATTACTCCATCGTCTCTGCATTCATTTTCTTTCCCTGAAGGAGACTGTTCTGAGCGAAGAAGGGAAGAGCTAGAAAGTGTGTGTACTGCCATCTATGGGAGGTGGCTGGGCTTCCACCACAGTGGACCAGGAAACTTCAGTTACAGAGGAGGCAGCATCCACATACACACACACACACAGCCTGTGCACTGAAGCCCAGGAATTGAACTGGGCCTCAGAGGCAGTGCACGCATGTGGCACAACACACACACACACACACACACACACACACACACACACACACACACACACAGCATCTGTGCACTGAAGCAGGGCAATTAAAGTTCCCATGTAAAAACACCATCGTACAACCATTACTTGAAGTTTTACACAAATATACAAATATAAATTAATCAGGGATGGAGAGAAGACTTTTCTCATATTCAAGGCAATGATGTTTATTTCGGTAGTATCCTTTGGGCCATGGGCTCTCCTGATAACTAGGGGCTTCCGTGAGCATCCTCAAACAGTCTGTTCGAGAACTAAGAATTTATCTGAGTACTCTGAGAATTCTAAAGAAAGCCAAGAACCAGGAAATGATAATCGTTCCTGAATACTGTTTTAAAAAGATCCACAAAGTATTTGCATGAACTTGGCTCTAGAGTCAAGCTTCCTAGTATTTTATAACAAACTCCATTGTTTTAGTATCAGAAACTCTTATCATCAGAAGTAGCAAATTGTAAAGGGAGGCAGAGGTTTTGAAAGAAGAATACACAGGGCACTTGGAATTTGAAAGGCCATTCCACATTAACTGAGGTTTGGGAAAAGAATCCTTGTCTGTATTGAACATTCTATAGAATTGATTGGTCAGAACTGCAATGATTCTGTAATGGCTGGGTTGTCCGAGGTCCAGAGAGAAATTGTCTTGGGTTATCTTAGCTCCCTAAATAGCCACTTACTAACTGACTACCTCTGACTGTGACCTAACATCTTTGTGAATATTAGGCAAATACTTTCATAATGTATGAACAGGCCTCTAGCTTCTACCAGCCCCAAAGGGCAGAATGTCATCAGACGACATTGGAAGCCCATAGCAGACTGTCTTCTCAGTCTTGTATAACCCACTCCTCCGATGTTTCTACCAACTCATTTTAAAAGTGTACTGATTTGTGGCTTTCTCCATAGTTACTATAAAAACTTCACAAAACCATGTTGGAACATGGAATCTAGGGCAGCGTAAATTTATGTACCTGGGCTGTGATCACTCATATTTGGATCCAGAATAAACAACCTCTTGTTCCCTGAGGTAAAAGCTGTGCTTTCTGTCAACACACTTCATTCATAAAAACAAAACAAAAAAAGAAACTGCAAATCAAACATGAATGAGTTAGGGAAAAGCTACCGGGAGAAAATATTTGCAAAATATACAGTGGATGAAGGACTTGTGTTCAATACATAAATCGTTCTTAAAATGAAATAATACGAAAATGAGCGAACAAGTTGAAAGTTGGGCAAAGATCTGAAGAGATGCCACACTGTCGTGGTTTGAACAAGAATGACCCCACCAGGCCCATATATTTGAATGCTTTTTTATTTGAGGGAGTGGGACTGTTTGAAAAGATTAGAAGGATTAGGAGGTGTGGCCTTGTTGAAGAAGGTGTGTCACAGGGGGTGAGCTTTCAAAAACCTACACCAGGCCCAGCCTCCCTCTCTCTCTCTTTCTCTCTCTCTCTCTCTCTCTCTCTCTCTCTCTCTCTCTCTCTCTCTCTCTCTCTCTCTCCCTGTGGACCAGGATGTAAACTCTCAACCACTTCTCCAGCACCATGCTCTCCCACCATGAGGATGAAAGACTAAGCTTCTGAAACTGTTAGTGAGCTTTCAATCAAAAGCCCCCTTTTAAAAGAGTTGCCAGGGTCATGGTATCTCTTCACAGCAATAGAACATTGACTCAGATACACCCCGAGGTCTCAGGTAACAAGGAAGTGTAAAGGATGACCAGTGTTCTCAGAGAAAGGAAAATGAATAATGAGATGCTGCTGCTGTGTGCGTGAGAGAGGGGCTAAAATCCAAAACACTGACAGCACTAAGTGCGGGCGAGAGTAAGCAACAGGAACTCTCTCGTTCTGTAGTTGTTTGGAATTCAAAATGGTGCAGCCACTTCCGAAAACAGTTTGGCAGTTTTTTAGAAAGCTAAAGCAGATCCTTGCTATATGATCCAGCAAACATGTTCTTAGGTTTTTATCCAAATGAGCTGAAAACTTATAACCACATGAATTTTGCTATCACATGAATGTTTATAGCAGTTTTATTCATAAATGCTCCTTAATTGGAAACAACCAAAGTGTTCTTCACTAGGTATATGCCTAAACAAATCATGGTATATCTTCACAAAGGAATATTATTCAGCACTAAAAAGAAATGCACTATGAAGCCAAGAACAGGCATGAAGCCATGAGAAGTGTAACACGAAGTGAAAGAAGCCAGTTTGAAAAGGTTCCATACTGTATGGGTCCAACTACATGATGTTCTGGAAAAGGCAGAAGTATGGAGACAGTACATAGATCATAGACATAGACAGTACATAGTTGCCAGGAATTCAGGAGGAGTATGGGCTTGGGGGAGAGGGACAGACTGGTAGAGTATGGGGGACTTTCGTCCAAACTCAGAAAACGTTCAGAACCATAGAGAGCCTTACTGTGAGTTATGAACTTTACTTAATAACATATCAACATTGGTTTACCAACAACAACAAATTAGTCATGCTACTGTAAGAAGCAAACAATGGGAGGCTTTGGAGAATATGGTGCTGGGGGCAGGGGTGTGTGGGGGGAGAGAGTATGGGAACTCTCTTTACCTGGGCTTGACCTTTCCACACGTCTAAACTTATTCTAAACATGGAATATTTTAAAAGGGGGGGGGCAAGTAAAGATGATAGGAAAGACTTGAAAAGAAGAAAGCAAACACCGCAACCTGAGTATGAGACGGAATGAAAATCAAGCAGAAACAGAAAGAGAAGATACCAAGAGGGACCCTTGACAAAAGCCACATTCTACAAGGAAAATATGCCTTCAAAATCAGAATGCCTTCATAGTCTTCCTTACCAACTAAGAAAAGAAAAAAAAAAAAAAAGATTGCTTATGTGGTAGCTGCTCTATGCTCTAGCTGTTAGTCCTCTCAGGTAGCAGAGAAAGCTCCTCCCTCTCAGGTCCTATGAAGGTGACATGTAAGTGATTATTAAAACGGCTAATGGGCACATCCTCTCCTCAAGCCAGAATGTCCCCTCAAAAGTCAGCAATGGAACAAATACAGATTACCCCATCAAAAGACAAGATGGGAGCTGGTGGGTTGCCTACCAACAGAGGGTTGCTTCATTAAATGGCAATGTCTCTGTGCACTGGGATGTAGGAGACCGGTCTTCATGTCGTGATGAAGGATGAAAACCACGATTTCAGTGTTTTTAAAGTGAGGCATGGGATGCTATCCTAGCATGCTGCCCTGTAGCACCCCTGCACAGACTGTTACAGCAACCTTCGTCTATGACCTGTCAATGTCAGAGCTGGTGGCTTCCGTTAGAAATGGGGAAATGGAGCATTTGGTGCCAAGGCGAGAAGAAGGTAATATTCACTCCCTGCCCTTTTGCTTCTATCCTGGGAAAATGTGATAAGAAATAATTTTAATATTGAGAAGACAAGAGGGCGTATAACACATTTGTGGACGTTTCTCTTTACTCTTTATAATGTCGATCATCGGAATGTGAGTCAGCAACAGCACCAGGTACCGGGATGAGTTACCTGCCTGAGTGCCACACCTCATTTCCTGATGGCGGTGGGTGACTCCAGCATTGCTCTATTTTACTGATTTACTCCCAGCTACAAAGCTAGCAGCATAACAATAGCACTAAAGAGACTTGGAGAAAGGGCAAGGGCGATGCTCATCAGGGACCTAAGTCAAAGGAGGGGGACCTCATGGGAAGTGGATCCTTCTTATACTGATGGAAGGGTGAGGCTTTGTGGACACCCGTGAGCCTGTGTGAGAGCTGTTCTTGGTGTTTCAGAGGCAAGGCACGAAAGGTCAGTCAAACAGAATGGCAATCGGCTTCCTTCACACAAAGCTGCACTGATAAGAAGAGGTCTAGTGACCAAGAACTGCTTTGGGGGTCCTGGACAAAAGGCAATGGCACCATTTCTGTATTGGTTTAAATATTAAGGCAACTCCACGTAGTTAAAAGGGAGGTTTATTTTGTGGGGTAACTTACAAGTGAAGGGATAGGTTACAGGGTCTGGGAAAGGTGTGGCACAGTCCCGCTGTGTTCTCTGGAGATCTCTGCTCAGTCTACCTCCAGCATCCAGGGTCCAGGAACCAAGAGAGCCGGCGCATCTGGATCTCGGGTCTTCAGGGGTCTTCTCTTGGCTCCACCTTGTAGGCGTGACTTTTACCGAAGCCTCAAAGGGCGTGGTACTTCCAGGCTACCCACTACTTTTCTGCTCTCTGGGTTTTGAAGTCAGGTGTTGGCTACAGGGGCAGCGCTGGGCTTGGGACTGCAAGTATGGCTGCCACGTAAGAACTGAACTGCAAAGCAATAGCTTAAATAGATAAGCTGCCCATCGGGATGACTGATAAAAGATCATAAAAATATGCCTCCTGTGTGCCTTAAAATACAGGTGTTTCACAAGATAGTGATACTTTAGCACCTTTTTGAAAACCAGAAAAATCTAACTGCAGGGAGCCTACTTTTCTTGCATGCGAACAAGCCAGTGGAGCTGAGCAGGGACTGTCCTGTCATCCTACCTGTGGTCTACTTCAGTTTCTGCAAGTTCCAGTGCTCAGCCGAGGAAGGACTGGCAGGCGGGGCACGGTGGCTTGGTGAGCTGTCCACGGAAGGCATTTTAGAGTAAAGTTGCTAAAAGATCACAATATTTCCCTTTGACTGAAAGTATACATCCCATCCCATCACACCCATGCTTTGGAAAATCAGATGATGTGTTAGTGAGCAAGGTCCTGGCCATCCAGCAAACATTGACTGAATTTCTGTGCGGTGCCAGGCGTGTTATAGGAGAGCCTTCGTGGACATTAGTGGACAAGCTGATGGCGGCCTGCCTCCCAGAGCTTACAGATGTGGACAGTGGGCAAGAAAACAAATGACCACAGGCAGAGTGCTGTCTTAGAGACAACAGTCAAGGTGGACAGGAAAGGTGACAGAGAGAAGCTAGGGCCCGAACAGTGACCATGGCTAACAGGTAAGGAACGTGATCAAGAAGACCTTCAATGGAGGGGGAAGCCAAGGTGCTGGAGCATGGAAGAGCTTGAACTAGTCCAGGGACCAGAACAACTCCAGTGTCTGAACAGGGTGAGGAGGAGGAAGGTGGTGTGACGCTGCTGTTGGAGATGGCGTGTTAAGCCACCGTCTCTGAGTAAAATGTTTGAGGTGTATCTACCCTGAGAAGAAGCTATAGGGAGAGATGGGAATGATGTGACTCACTCTAAAGGTCTCAGACAGTGATTCTCATCCTTTCTAAGGTTGTGGCCCTTTAATACAGTCCCTTGTGTTGTGGTGACCCACCCAACCATAAGATTATTTTCATTGCTGCATCATGACTGTAACTTTGCTACTGTTAGGAATTGTGATATAAATATCTGATATACAGAATGTCTGATATGTGACCCCCAAAGGGGTCAAGACCCATAGGTTGAGAACTGTTGATCTAAGAGCTCTGTCTGATCAAACCACCTGAGGAAAGACACAGCCGAGCAGCCGAGAAAGCAGTCAGAGACAGCGGAAGACGGTGACATAACTGTGTCAGTGCATGTGACCTCATCTAGAAGGTACCCCTTCTCTCCCTTCTCTTGTTCCCTTCACCTCTACCCTGGAGTTCATGTCTTGTGGCTATCTAGTCTCTATGTGGTAGAGAGTTTGACTTTCCTCCCCGTCCTTTACCTATGTGAGTATGTACACACACAGTGACTTCAGACAGTGCTCCCAGGTAGTGCAGGGGCAGAGGGGCACTTGGAGGAGCTTTGGCTGGCTAGAATGTAGTGGTCATAAGAAGCCAGTGAGAATGCTGGCAGTCTGGTGAAGCAGGGTTAGATGGTGGTGGAACTTTTGAAACTGTAGACGAGAGGAAGCTGAATATGATTTGGGAGCCAACTGGGAGCCTTTCTGGGCCTAAGGAATTTTTGGCTCCTAAAAAAATAACAACATACAAATACTGCCATAAATGTGACTCAAGGGGACAAGTGTCCATCCCAAGCTGGCAGTTGAACTGGCAGTATCATCCATGTGGTACTGACTGGCTTTGGAGGCATGAAAGGCATAGGCATGAGGAGGTATGGATTCTTCCTCCTGTGAATTCAAAGAGCTGCTGAGGTCAGGCGCACACAGCAAAGGAGTCCCAGGAAGGCCATGAGAAGCTACTGGATGAAGCTGTGAAAGTGAAGCCTGGGTTGAGGTAGAGACTCCAAGATGCTGGTGATGCAGGAGCTGGGACATGTCTGCTAAGAAGAGCTGCATACACAGAGAGGAAGCAGCCTAAGAGAGAGATGTATGTTGCAGGTAGCAAAGCTAGATGATGGAGCCACTCAGTCTTACGCAACTGAAATTCCAGACACTGGGGCTGCAGGATTTGCTTTGTGTCCTGCTGGGTTTTGGTCTTGTTTTGGTTCAGTATTTACTCACTATGTGCCCTTTCCTCCCTTTTGGAATGGACATTTCTTTCTTTCTTTTTTTTGCTTTACAGGGAGTCACAGTTAAGGGATTGCTTTGAGTCTCAGAAAAGACTTTGGACTGTAAAACAGTGTTGAGACCGTTAAAGACAATGGGGGTATTTTAAAGGTTGGATAGACATTTTGCATTGCCACATGACCATGAACCTATGGGGGCCAGGGAGTGGAATGTTGTAGTTTGAATGAGGAATGGTCTCAAGGCTCAGCAATTTGAATACTTGGTCACCAGTGAGTGGAACTGTTTGGGAAGGTTATGCAGCCTTCAGGAAGTATAGACTTATTGGAAGAAGTATGTCACTGGGGTGGGCTTTGAGATTTGATAGCCTCATCCTACTTCAAGTTCACTTTACCTGCCTTGAGTTTGCAGTTGAGGTGTGATCTCTCAGCTCCAGCTACTTGCCCCAAGGCCTTCTTGTCATTATCAGCTCCTACTCTGGAACCAGAAGTCAAAATAAAGTCTGCCCTAAGTTACTTTTGGTCATGGTATTTTCATCACAGCCACAGAAAAGTAACTAATACACAGCTACTGAATTTCTTGAACACTGGTAGAGGGGAGTGAGCAGCTGAGGGCCTCTCCTTTACCTTCCCTGAAGTCCCAGCCATTAGAACCATGGTCAGGAAGTCCTGGAAGTAGCACTGGAATTGGCTGACGGAAGGCAGGAGGAATTAAGATAATGCTGAGATGGTCTAACATCAAATTATAGGATTGTTTAGACACTGTTGGGTTACAAATGGGCTTTCACCCTTAAAATCTGATCCGCAAATATGCAGCTCTCTACTGCCTAACGGTTCTATTACTCCATTCTGGAAGATGAGCTTCATCTTAGAGACTGGAACCCCCGAGTAGGTGATCTTATAAGGGCATCACTTGGTTCTGCGACCATCTGGTGAGCCCCCAAAAGACTGAGAGGTGGAGCTCCATGAGAAAGAGTTGTCTATGAATGAGCACAGATGAAATGTTAGGAGAGTCCAACCCTCCTAGAGGAGATATGTAGCAGTAAAGTCAATAGTTGGAACCAGAAATGACAAGAAAGCAGAATTCAAGGACATAAGCTAGTGCTTAGTAACAAGTTCCTTTAAAACTTAGCATGTTGACATGGTAAACAGTATCTCATGGTTTCTGTGGGTCAGGAATTTGAATGCTCATGAGCACAGTGTTTATCTTGGAGACCATAGACACCAGGCTACAGTGTCCTGAGGGTTTGGCTGGGACTGGAAGATAAGCTCTTAAGATGGCACACACATACGGTTTGGGGTGGGAGGTGTTCAGGTCACCTGCACCTCTCAGCAGAGGCAATGGAGTGCCCTGACAATGTGGTAGCTGGCTTCTCCCAGGGTGAATAATCGGAGGAGAGCCAGGAGGAAGCCCCAATGTCTTTTATGACCAATTCGTGCCCCATCACACCCAGCCTTTTCTGTTTGTTAGAAACAAGTCATTAAGTCTAGCTCATTCAAGGGGAGGGTAATTAGTTTCCACATGTTGAAGGGAGAAGTACTGGAAAATGTTTGAACAGAAATTGAAAGCAATGAAGCTAACATTTACTTAAGTGTAAAGATGATCCTGGTGGCCAGGAGGCATGTGTATGGGAAACTAGGGACTCTGAAAATATTACCCTTCAAGGACTGCACTGTCATTGGGAGAATCCGACTCACAGAGGGCATTTGTCTGCCTGGGCATCAGCCTTGAGAATTTGTACTTAGACTTATACTGCCACACGGACTAAAATCTCCAAATGAAGGGTGTCCTTAAGGTAATGTCTCTCTCAAGAGCAGAGTCTTCAAATAATTATGAAGTTTCAAGGAACGTGAGGTGATAATCAGAAATTGGTATTATAAAAACATAATGAAGTAAGCCAAGATGTCCAAGAGATAAAAAAAACAACAACAACCAGACATGCTAGGCTGGGTCTTCAGGAACTGTGATGAAACTCACCCTGGAACCCAAACAACACAGTTACAATCCATAGATGTGTGTATGTTTCAGACGGTTCTTTAGACAGATCTTGGTGTGAGGCTTAAAGAAGTAGCAGTCAGTTTAGCATCTGAACGGTAGACATAAGAGCTACTTTAGGAATGCAGGAGAGGGAAGAGTACAGCCAGTGAAGGGGTAAAGGGAAATAAATCTGTCTTTCAGGAAGACACACACACACACACACACACACACACACACACACACACACACTCACAGAGCCGTAGAAGAGTAATGCTATACTTCCGTTGGCTATTACAATGGTAAGCCATGGTTTTGTTGCGTGTCCTGGGGCCCCTGCCAGGGTGACAACGGGCAAAGAACAGTGTGAACCTTAGTTTTGACTTTCTGCAATGTGACTGCAGAGATTCAAATTATGGATTTAGATTAAGCTTTGCTAAAACTCAAAGGAAGTAGAAGTTGCTTTTTTCCCTCCCTCCTTCCCTCCCTCCCTCCCTCCCTTCCTTCCTTTCTTTTTTCTTTTCTGAACAGTTTTTTATATATAGTCCTGGCTTGCCTGGAACTCACTATATTGACCAGCTTGGCCTCAAAAACCACAGAAATCTATCTGCCTCTGCCTACTAAGCACTGAGATTAAAGGAATGCACCACCAGGACCAGCTAGGTAATTCATTTGGTAAGAATTACTTTCTTGGTGATATTAGAGGAGGGATGATCTTGGGAAGCAATATAGTTTAATTTTTGACTTTAAGTTTTAAAATTGCATTTGTATTTGGGGGTGGAGAGTGGGCAGGGCATGCAGATACAACAGTGTGGATATAGAAGTCAGAGAAAAGCTTCTAGGACTTCTAGAATTCTCTCCTTCTACCATGTGGGTTCAGGTTTGTGGGTCAAACTCAGATCATCAGCCTTGGTGGCAAGAATCTTTACCTGCTGAACCATCTCTCTGGCCCCCAGTTTCCTAATTTTAAAGGCCTAGTAATTCAGGAGGTCTGTAGTTAGAAGTGCTGGGACTAGACTCAATTTCATGCTGCAGCTTCCACTGTGAGGTAGAGGAGAGCTAGGCAGCCATATAAATGCATTATCCCAGCCATGGTCTTCCCATAGGGAGTTTTTGCAAATTCAGTAGCCCCAGCAGCTCATTCTTGGTTGGAAAGCCATGGTCAGCCAGGAATATGGTTAGACACACCTGTCTACTTAGGGGTCTATAGGCTCATTGAGGGGATTAGTCCTCCTATTTTTTTGTTAGTTTGGATGATTAATTACATAAATAGATGTTTATTTAGTACACTCAATATGTATTCCTGATCTAATATTAACATTGGTTTGCTAGCTGTACTGCCCAATGAGAGCAGATTATTGCTAGGAAATGGTATATGCATAATTACAAAGTACTCAAATGAACTTGGCCATCCCTTTGTTTTAAATGATTACACTTTTTTTTCTTTTTGAAATGAGAGATGGTAAGGGTGATATAGTAACTTGTCTTACTATGGCAAAATATCTGAAGAAAGCAACCTAAGAAAGGGTTTATTTTGACCCACAGCTTGGGTGCACAGGCCACCATGATGGGGGAAGTCCTGGAGGGGGATGAGGCTGCTAGTCATGTTGCATCCAGTCAGGAAGCAGGGGAGATGAGCGCTGGAGCTCAGCATACACTCTCCTTTTTATTCAGCCAGGCCTCCAGCCCTGGCATGGTGATGCCCACGGTTAACGTGGGCCTTCCCAAATCTATTAACCTAATAAAAAAAAAAAAAAAAAAAAACTCGTTTGCAGACAAGTGATTCTCAGTCCTGTCAGTTTGGTGATCAATGCTGACAGTCACAGTGCACGTGTCTTTTGCATGCACACCTTTTGGTTTTCATCCCAGAGTATGTGGTGAGCATGCTGGGTGTAGCAAGATCATCTGATATGCTCCCTGTTCCCTGCTTTTTGCCTAATCCCAGTCCTGAGATGTATATGGCATCTTTTCATTAGGAGCTGGGTCCAACCAGCCGGTAAGCCTGGTGAGCAGGTTACATAATGCCAATTACCTCATTAGTTTCCCATATTGTTTCTGGAACTTCCTCTTAGGTAGAATTCCCATCTCGTCTCGGGCAGCTAGCAACTACCTAGACAATACTTTCATTTTGTTAATGGTGACCTGGGCCTGGCTTGGTTGGCATTTATACCTAGGGTACAACACGCAGTCAAATGGAATTTTCCCAGCCTCTAGTTTTCTTCCAAGTGCAGATGCCTTGGCTGAGAACCTCAGGAAATTTGGATGTGACAAGAAACACTGTGTGGAGGGACGGCGTGGATAGTCCAGGAGAACGTGCTGGATTGGCACAAAAAAGCATCGAGCATAAGGTGCTTTGTGCCCTTTCTGGCAGCTCTCAAACTGTTCCTCCCATTCCCCCATCACGTCCTCTCTGTCCCTCTGGCAAGGACTTTCTGCTGTGTTCTCCTAGAAGCAGGGCAAAGTTCCCTTCACTCTGAACATATTTTGCCTGTTTAAAAAAATAAAGCCCAAAGAGTACATTGAAATAGACTTTCTAGAGGGAAACTGGCATTATATCAAAAGCCAAAAAAAATTAATTATATTTAGGGGCATTTATCCAAAAGAAATAATCACATTCATTTGCAGAGGTCTAAGAACAGGGATGTTCGTGATGGTGCAGTTTAGTGAGAAAAACAGGATTCCAAAGTTTACTTAACAGGATCAGGCAACATTTACCCATCCCCTCCAATATGTTCCTTGATTTATAAGGCTCACACCAGGCTAACTGAGGACCTGAAGAGCCTCTTGAGGGCAATGTATCTGAAGGCCTTTGTTTGTTTGTTCTCTCGTTCACTTTTGAGTATGCATGTGTTCATGTATGTGTGTATGTGAGATGCAGGCCAGTGGTCAATGTCAGTGTCTTTTTCAGGCACTCTCTTGTCTTCTTACTTCTCAAGACAGTGTGGCTGGTATTTTTGCTCTTTTGGGGGGCCCAGCACCCAGCTAGAAAATAAAATATACATGGAGGCTTACTCTTAATTATGAATGCCTGGCCTTAGCTTGGCTTGTTTCTTGCCAACTTTTCTTAACTTTAAATTAGCCTATCTGTCTTTTGCCTATGGGCTTTTACCTTCCTCTATTTTTGTCTGCCTTTCTCTCTTACTCCATTGCTGGTTGTATAGCTGGGTAGATGGTCCCTGATGTCCTCCTCCTTCTCTTGCTCCTTCCTTCCTCCCAGATTTCTCCTTCTATATATTCTCTCTGCCTGCCATCCCCACCTATTTCTCTCTCCTGCCTCTTTATTGGCCGTTCAGCTCTTTATTAGACCATCAGGTGTTTTAGACAGGCAAAACAACACAGCTTCACAGAGTTAAACAAATGCAGCATAAACAAGTGTAACACACCTTAAAATAATATTCTACTACCTTTCCCCCTTTTGTAAATAAAAAGAAAAGGTTTTAACTTTAACAGAGTAAGACTATACACAATAACAGCTATCAAGTAAGGATTACATTCACAATATTCTGTCTATTTGTAGCTAGCATATTCAGAGAAAATAATGCATTTTCTATCCTATCTTAGTGAATCCAAAGTTTTACACTTAACTTACACTCTAATATATCTAAGGAAAACTGCAACTATAACTATCTAGTCTTCAACTCCATCAAAGTCCCACAAGGATGTAATATTATTTAACAACAGAGACATTTGGCTACCTGGACAGTCACCCAGAGTTCCTCTGCAACGTTTGCCATCCATCTTCAGCCTACAAGCTTAGAATATCTGGCAAACTTTTGAGAGATGCAGGAAATTTGAAGGACTGTCCTGCCTTGTTTTGTCAAAGTTCAACAGTCTTTTTCCTGTGTGTCCTGGATGTCCAGTCTGCACAGCACATTGTCAGAAGTCAAAGGCAAGAGCAGTTTCTTTGCCCAGTGTCTAACCTTGCCACAATGAAAGCAAACTCCATAATGAGTTTCTTCAGTACCCATCATCTCTGAAGCAAATTAATGCTGCCAGGAGCAGATGTGTCTCATTGTCATAAAAAAAAAAACAAACAAACCTATGTTTAACAAAACATTGTAAATGTCATATTCTGTAGGTCTTTGAAAGGAATGAAGACCATCTATCTATCTAAAAATTATCTCTATATGATCAGGAAAGCATACCTAATATATATCTCCAAATTTGATTTTTATAAATGACTAACCACTAACCTATGTTTCCTGACTATCCTATATAGTTTATAATAGCTTTCAAAAATTAAAACTTCACCCTACATTCCAAATGAACTGCATAGGCACAATACCTCAAACAAAAATAAAAACATACATACAATATGTTGTAACAAAAATAACCTTAAATTTTTATCAGTATACAAAAATTCTTTAAATGAGAGTAGAAACATATATACAGTGTAACAAAAATAACTTTAAATTTGTATCAATATACTCTATTCTCCTAAATTATAACCTATATTCCTCTAAATGATAACAAATATCCATAACCTACCAAGTAACCAAAAACCACTCACCCCAATTCTTGGGAATGTGGGTGTGGTAGTTTCCAGGCTGCTTCCTGCTGTTAGGGTCCCAGACAGAAAATTTGAGATAATGGCCAAGTCCTGGGAAGACCAGCAGTATCTTTGCTGATAGATATCACCTGTCAAGATTTAGGAAGTATCCCTTGATCACACCTGATCCATATGATTCCTGAAGGAATCTACAACCTCTTGTCTCCTGTGGGAACTAAACTCCAAAGCATTTTTGACTTCCATTTGACAAAGATTTTTTTTTTTTACTTTTTTAAAGTTAAGGCATTCCTAAATTATATAGATTGGCTTATTTCTTCAGTCCCTCTTTCAATCCCATGTCTCTTAGCAGCTGTAGTTTGCTTATTAACAATCAAAGAATTCAAAATCAACACAATACTACTATACAGGATCCAGACTCCCTGTGTGTTTACCATTTTATGTGGCTTTTTTCTTTTATATTACTCTTACTCTCTATTTTTTATTTAATTTTTAAATTCATTTTACATATCAACTACAGATCCCCCTCTCATCCCTCCTTCCACTCTGCCCAGCCTCTCCCCTTGACCCAACGCCAATCCCCTCCTCCAAAAGGGTAAGGCCTCCCATGGGGAGTCAGCAAAGCCTGGTACATTCAGTTGAGGAAGGACCAAGCCCCCTGAATCAAGGCTGAGCAAAGTATCCCAGCATAGGTAATGGGCTCCAAAAAGACAGCTTATACACCAGGGATAGATCCTGATCCCACTGCTAGAGGCCCCTCAAACAGACCAAGCTACACATCTGTCTCCTGTGTGCAGAGGGCCTGGTCTGGTCCTATTCAGGTTCCACAGTTGTTGGTCTAAAGTTCATAAGTTCCTATGACCTTGGTTCTGTTGTCTCTGTAGATTTCCTCATCATGATCTTGACCTTCCTTGCTCATATAATCCCTCTTCCCTCTTTTTGACTGGGCTCCTGGAGCTTGGCCTGGGTGCTTGGTTTTGGATCTCTGCATCTGCTTCCATCAGTTGCTGGATGAAGGCTCTATGATGACAGGGTATTCACCAATCTGATTACCGGAGCAAGCCAGTTCAGGCAGCCTCTCCACTATTGCTAGTACTCTAATCCAGGGTCATCCTTGTGGATTCCTGGGAATTTCCCTAGCACCACTTACCCCATAATGTGTCCCTCTACCAAGATATCTCTTTCATTGCTCTCCCACTCTGTCCCTCCCCCAGCCTCACCATCCTATTCCCTTATGTTCTCATCCCCCTCCCCTCCTCTCTTCACTATTGCCTCCCCCCAGTTTACTCATGGATATCTCAGGTGGTGAAAACCAAGTGTGAAACTCATACCTGGTCAGAGGTTTGTCTGACCAGGAACTGCATTCAATCTTCCTAGAGTTTTAGAATGATGGAACTTGGCTGTGGCAAGCGTTTTTCTTTAGTTGTTTTTTTTTTTTTTTTTTTTTTTTTTTTTGTTGTTGTTGTTCCTATTTATCATACTAGCTGCTCAAGAGCTCAGTGTCTGGCGTAAACTGTCCAGCTCTTAAAGGAGCTGTATTTGTTTTAAGCTTTCTCAGACACTATGGAAATTTGAGCACCACGTTGGTACACCAAAATATTGTTGTTTGTTTTTGTTCTTTTTTTTTGGGAGGGGTCTGCTACCCTGTTGCTGGAGGGCTTCTCTCCAGGTTCCCCAAGCCCCGCAGTCCCACAATCCACTTATAAAATAATCACTCAGACACTTATATCACTTATAAACTGTATGGCCGTGGCAGGCTTCTTGCTAACTCTTCCTTTATCTTAAATTAACCCATTTTTATAAATCTATACCTTGCCACGTGGCTGGTGGCTTACCAGAGTCTTTACACAATGCTTGTCCTCGCGGTGGCTGCAGTGTCTCCCTCCTCAGCCTTCTGCTTCCCAGCATTCTTCTCTCTCCTTGTTCCACCTACTTCCTGCCTAGCCACTGGCCAATCAGTGTTTTATTTATTGACCAATCAGAGCAATTTGACATACAGACCATCCCACAGCACTACCCAGCTCCCAAATAAATCACACAAGGGAGCCTATTCTTAATTATGAATGCCCAGCTTTAGCTTGGCTTGTTTCTTGCCAACTTTTCTTAACTTTAAATTAGCCTATCTGTCTTTTGCCTATGGGCTTTTACCTTCCTCTATTTTTGTCTGCCTTTCTCTCTTACTCCATTGCTGGTTGTATAGCTGGGTAGATGGTCCCTGATGTCCTCCTCCTTCTCTTGCTCCTTCCTTCCTCCCAGATTTCTCCTTCTATATATTCTCTCTGCCTGCCATCTCCACCTATTGCTCTCTCCAGCCTCTCTATTGGCCGTTCAGCTCTTTATTAGACCATCGGGTGTTTTAGACAGGCAAAGCAACACAGCTTCACAGAGTTAAACAAGTGCAACATAAGCAAGTGTAACACACCTTAAAATAATATTCTATGCCGGGCAGTGGTGGCGCACGCCTTTAATCCCAGCACTCGGGAGGCAGAGGCAGGTGGATCTCTGTGAGTTCGAGGCCAGCCTGGACTACAGAGTGAGTTCCAGAAAAGGCGCAAAGCTACACAGAGAAACCCTGTCTCGGAAAAACACAACAACAACAACAAAAATAATATTCTACAATGAGACAGTGTCTTTCGTTGAACCTGGAGTTCATCAGCTTAGCTAGACTAGCTAGCCTGACCAGTTAGTCTTGGAGGCCCTGCTGAGTCTACCTCTCCAGCACTGGGGTTGCCGGCACATGCTGCTTGCCATATCTGTCTCTTCACGTGGGTTTTGGGATTGAACTGAGGTGTAGCAGGCTTTCTTTGGGGTCACCAGCCAGTTCCCAAATCATGACACAGAGACTTATTATTAGTTATGAATGTTCGGCCTTATCTTATGCTTACTCCACTATTTCTTGTAACTTAAATAACCCTGTTTTTCTTCATCTACATTTTACCTTGGGGCTTTTTACCTTTCTTTTATTCTTTCAGGAAGTATGTCCTATACCATGTCTGCTTGGCTGGTGGCCTGGATGCCTGGCCCAGGGCACCTCCCTCTCTTCCTTTCTCATTCTCTCTTCTCTGTAGCTGGCTTTTTTTTTTTTTCTGGTCAGGCCCAGCCCTGTGGTCCCATGGCAACTTATGAAATAATCATTCAGAGACTTAATATTATTATAAACTGTATAGCCTGTGGCTTACGTTTCCTGCTAGCTAGCTCTGTCATCTTAAATTAACCCATTTCTATTAATCTGTTTTGCCACATGGCTGTGGCGTTACCAGTCTGCTGGCATGTTGCTCCTTAGGCTGCAGGCTGACATCTCTCTCTCCTTTCTTTTCTTCTCTCCATATATCTGCTTGGATTTCCCACCTGCCTATAAGCTGCCTTGCCATAGGCCAGTGCAGCTTTATTTATCAACCAATCAGAGCAACACATATTCACAGAATGCAGAAAGACATCCCACAGGACTCTCTCTCTCTCTCTCTCTCTCTCTCTCTCTCTCTCTCTCTCTCTCATTCTCTCAAGCCCATATTTCTCCTCCTACTTATTCTCTCTGCCTGCTAGCCATGCCAATCCCTCTACTCTCTAGGTATTGGCTGTTCCACTTTGTACTAGACCAATCAGGTCCCTTAGGCAGACAAAGGAATACATCTTTATATCATTAAACAAATGTAGCATAAACAAATATAACACACCATTACATAGTTAAACAAATGCAGCATAAACAAATGTAACACATCTTTGCCTAGTTGAAGTAATATTCCATACCACTGAGGTCTTCTTGCTTGGGTAGCAAGCATTTTATGTTAAGAAAATGACCAGCTCCTGAAATCCCCTTTTGGGGTTGTGCATTCAGAGGTAGATCTGGTGAATATGCCCCAAAGGAAAACAGATTCAGAGGGGGGAGTGATTCTAAGATAATTTTTTTTCATAAGGGAAAACACAAGTATAGGATGAGCAATAGGACACCATTATTAGAAAGGGGTCAGAGTTTTAATTCAGAGTGTTGCTGGATCTAGCCCTCGACTTAGCTAGTCTCTTGGAGTGACCAAACCTTCCCCTTTGCCTGAGATTGAAAAGCTTCCTGGGGTGAGGGACTTCCAGCGCTAAAGCTACACATGTTCCAGCAAACTGAGATGGTTGGTCATCCTACCCCTGACTCTGGAAGCATGAGCCAAAACCAAAACAAACAAAACAAAACAAAACCAAAAAAACCTTATGTAAGAATTACCAGCATGTGTAACCCAATCCAATACTGGACGTATTGGGCTTCAAGCAACTTTTCTATGGGACTCTACCTGAGCACAGTGAAAAATGTTTTCCTTTTCACATCAGAAGGTAGAGGGAGCTGTAAAGACTGTTGGATTTGAAGGGCATTAATGGTATTGTGGTTACATCCATGGTCAGAGCAGAAGATCTCTTCGGAGCTTTCGACAAATAGGTACAGTAGGAGCAGAAAGTCAGCCCAAGGCATGTCCAGTGGAGTTCTCAGCCTTGGGGACATGTGGCTCCTCAGGAAATATTTGGGGGTTGGGACCAATCCCCAGGCACAGGCAAACACTCCTGGGAATACAAATATTTAAGAAAAGGATTGAAAATGGGAGCTGAGTTCACAGAGACTAATATTTGAGAACCAAGATGACCTCATTTGTACTTATTGACCAGTAAGACATGAAACAGCCAGGCCATATTTATGAGTAAAACATATATTCTTTAATAATAGAAGATACATGCGTTATTTAGAGCCTTTTGGAATGAAGAGTTAGAGAGAGGAGGAGGAGGAGGAGGAGGAGGAGGAGGTGGTGGTGTGTGTGTGTGTGTGTGTGTGTGTGTGTGTGTGTGTGTGTGTGTGCTATAGTGTATACATGGAAATTAGAGGACAACTTGGAGTGTCATTTCTATCCTTCTGTGGTGTGAGACCTGGGACTCAAGCTTAGATCATCAGACTTGGTAGGAAGCACCTTTACTTACTGAGCCATCTCAACAGTTCACTTCTTTTTTTATATTTTTATTTTATTATTTTATTTTATTTTTATTTTATTTTTTGGTTTTTTGAGACAGGGTTTCTCTGTGTAGCTTTGCACCTTTCCTGGATCTCGCTCTGTAGACCAGGCTGGCCTCGAACTCACAAAGATCTGCCTGCCCCTGCCTCCCGAGTGCTGGGATTAAAGGCGTGAGCCACCACCGCCCGGCTATTATTTTATTTTTACTATACCAGGATCAGTAAGTGTTACTTTCACTTTAAAGGTGGGCAAACTGAGACTCCTAGCAGCTTAGTAATTAACTGCATAGTACTCTGTGGTACTATGCAGTAGTATTGTTATCTTTGATTCCCCAGCCTTTCGTGTTCCTGGCCGGCTCAGAATGGTAATCTGAAGGAAGAAGTCATGTAGACATTGTGGGAGAGTGTGGGGCTGGCACAGTGTACTCGATGCTGTGCCCCTCCCTGCTGATGGCTCAGATTGTGAAAATGTGACGATGAAGAAGCCCTCTGCTTGTCAGCGGCAGCATGCCTTCACTGTTGATGGGGAAGGTTCAGAAGAGCTCTCAGAAGTTCATCCAAGCCTCTGCAGCCTGGATAATGGACTGGAAATCAAGCTCTTCCTGGGAGTTTCTTGTTCAATCAAGTCCAATGACATGAATCTCAATGTTCAGAAATGCATATATTTTACAGTGTGATTGAAGGAAGACTTTGGTCTGGGGTTTTTACCAGTTAGCCTACATTTCTGTATTCCTCAAAATATTCACAGAAATCCACCTGATTAGACTTAATTGTAGTCAGACTGTTTAAGGTGCTTGTTTCAACACAGGGCATCAGAATTCAGATTGACATTACTCCACAGAAATAGAGAATTTTTATGTAAAACTGTACCCAAGAAATTCTTCAAAATATGATACTACTTTATAAAAATTGCAAATCAGGACACAGCAGTTCCAGAAGCAAAAATTTGTTCCCTTTCCCCAAATAAGGATGGAGAGGGGAAAGGAAGGGAAGGAGGAAGACAGGGAGGGAAGGAAGGAGGGAGGAGGGGAAGGAAGAAGAAAAAGGAAGGGAAGGAGGGAGAGGGAGGGAGGGAAGAAGGGAGGCACTGAGAATGTCATCAGCCACATTAGGGACAGCACCTTTCACAGCTGTGGTCACTTTCTTCCCTACAAAGGCACAGATGGCTACCCACTACACAGATTATATGAAAAGTTTTCTGTTCTGTTGTGTATAGAGGAAGGAGACCTGAAATGCATGCAAACCAAACGAGACTATCATGTTAAATTCTTTCAGTGATGATGATTTCTGGAAACAGAATCCTGCTCTTGAGAGGGCTGGACCGGACGTTTAGGAATCCTCTGTGGGAGACTGGGGAGATGGCTCAGTGGGTAAAGAGGTCGCTATGTAAGCATGAGGACCAGGGTTCGAATCCCACTTAAGAGCTGGACATGGTAGCATATATCTGTAACCTCAGAGCTGGAGAGAGAGGGGAGTGGGTGAAGACAATGAATGGCCCTGTCCCCCAAAATAACGTATACAGCAATAGAGGGAGATGCTTGTCACTAACTTCTGGTCTCTACACATACACACACAGGCAAGCATAGACATGGGCACACACACACACACACACACACACACACACACACACACACATACACGCAGGCACGCACTCACATGCACACACGTATAACACAAAGGCAAGTGGTTAAAGTGACTGATTAAAAATAAAAGAACTCTCTTTTGGATTACCTGGAAAACTAGAGTGACTCAAGGTTAGAGTTAGCAGTTTGGAAGCCATGAAGTTCTAAATTTAGGTAGTTGTTTAGGCTCTCTTTATATTGCTCAAGCTGGCCTCGAACTTCTGAATTTGTGTATTCTTTCCATCTCAGCCTCCTATGAGCTGTGGCTGTAGGGGTGCCTTCCTCTTCTCCCTACTTCCTTGTTCCACTCTCCTCCCACTTTCTTAATATTTACCTCTAGGAAAGACAGCCAGGTCTTCTGCCTCCAACCAACTTCTTCAAGGTTTTCAGACTGTCAGAGTGAGTAGTAAACTCAGCAATGGGCTATTGCATCCTTCTCATCGTACAAGGGAGGCAATTGGACTCAGAGTGGTTACTAGACTTAGCTGTGGTGTTGGAATGAGTTTCTGCAAAATAAAACCTGTGGTGATATATTATGTATCCTAATAAACATGCCTGAGGACCAGAGGACAGGGTCAGCCACTAGATTAGAGGTAGAGGATCTGGATCTCTGTGAGTTCAAAGCCACACTAGGCTACATGAGATTGATCCAGTAGAGGAGAGAAACAGAGCCAGGCAGTGGTGGCACACACTTTAATCCCAGCACTTGAGATCTCATGCCTTTGCTTAGGAGGCACACACACCTTTAATCCCAGGAAGTAATATGACAGGACACAGAAAGGTATATAAGGCTCGAGGAAACAGGAATTCACTCTCTTTAGGCTGAGGACTTCATAGAGGTAAGAACTAGTGGCAGGCTGTTCTGCTTCTCTGGTCTTTCAGCTTTCACCCTGATATCTGGCTTGGGGTTTTGATTAAAAGACCATCTAAGATTCGAACCACAGAAACCAGCATAGATGGGGAAAACGACAAGTTTCTGAAGTTTCATAGTTTGAACATGAGTCCCAGCCCCAGCCTTTGCCCTGTGGCCTGGGCATAATTGCATAAGTGAAGTGTCCATAACGTCATCTATAAGTGGAAGCTAACAGAACACATGTTAAGGTTGTGTGAACTAAATGGTAGCTGAAAGAAGGCTTTGCCGAGTAGGACGGACACTCAATAAACTTCAATTTCCTTTCTTTATGAGACAAGCTACAAAAATAAGTTAAATATCTAGGAGCTTTCCCCCTCAATTTATTTGAGGACTACATGTAAATGAGGCAGCCCTTCTGTTCTGAGCTGATTGCTGCAATCCTTTTCATGTCTAAAAAACCCAGTGTTATCTCCAGGAAATCTCCAAAAAAGAGAATTTCCAGTAATAACAGGATCCAGGGTTCTCATGCTTCCCTCTGGGCGTCTGGACAGTATTGTGGGAGGACAGGGACCTCCTTGACATGGGCCTCTAACCCTCAGAAGGAGGCTGACGATCCTGGAGAGCCACATGGTAATCACTGAGACTCAGACCCAGCTTGGAATTAGAGAAACGGTCAGGCAGAGAAGAGTGTTGTGCATTTGAGCCACAGCCTCATCTGTGACATGAGAAAGAAGGAAGGGAAGATAATGCCATGATCACCACAATACTGTGCATTGGCATGTGTGTACGCATGCGCATCTCTAAGTACCAGGAAGGAGACGTTGTCAAAGATAGTAAGTGGCCTGCCTAGACGTCAAGGAAACAATCTATTCCCCATAGTGTTTTTATTTATTTATTTTCAGAGTTATGGCTAGATGAAAGAGAAATTCAGGAGATGCAATAATATATCTTATGGTGATAACAGATTTGATATGGCTCAGGAAATTTTATTTGCAAAATTAGCTACGGGATCACAAAGAAAGGCTGCAGATAGACTACAAAGCATTGGGCTGAAGGAACTGCAGAGAGGGCGGATAAGGTCTGATCTAAGGAACAATTTCATCATTAATTTGGAAGAGGGCGCGAGGTATTCTCTGTGTTCATGAGAACTTGCCTGTCATACTAAATCGGAATGGTGTGGGAACATTCATCAGCCAAAGTTAGACACAAAATGGCATAAAGAAGACAAGAGAGCCAACCAAGAAAAGCTACAGCCTTACATCTCTTTTGACTTTCCTCTTTGCACAGTGACTTGAGTGAAAATTTAATAGCAAAGCAAGACTTCATAGACTTGGAGAAAAATATGGAAAATGGTAATTAATGCTTGTTGAAACAAGAATTCGCTGGGACACTCTCATGTGCCGAGTTCTGCACTTGATATTCACTGTAATTTAGGTGCTCAGAGGAATCTTGGATAAGGCTGTAAGACCTAAGAATCCTAGAACAGGAGAAGAACTCACAATCCACCCATTCCTCAGCCTCTCTGGGAACTTGATTCCAGGCTAGCACCAAATTCTCACAGTGCCTGGCCACAGTACAGAGATGAATCCGTACACAAACTATTCATACAAAAATGACTTCATTCAGCCTGAGAGATGAGGACAGGGGAGGTGAAGCGAGGTTTTAAATGAACCATATCAAGCAGCTTGAGGGAAGAATAGAGGAAGTTGCTGTTGGAGGCACATTCAATGGCGTTTGGGAATCACATCAGGGGACTATACTTGATAACTGATGATGTAGGGCTAGGATAGAGTCCTGAAGGAGTCTGCAAACAGTCCAAGTAAAGGCAGGTTTGTGTGTAGTGGTGCCAGGCAAGAGAACTGGGGGCAGAGAGAGTCCCAGCTCTTGCTCCACTAAACCATGTTGGAGAAGTCACTTCCAACCCTGAGTGTCTTTCCTGTAGGGTTGAGGAATAGGACTGACTTGGGATTCACAAACTCAAATTCCTTAGGGGTCCAGGTGAATAATGGCCACAGGGCTAACCCTTCTCATCAACCCCCGACACCAGGCCTGTGATTCATGCCATTCTGAGCACAGAAGGAAACTTTGTCAACAGAATGAAGAGGAATCTTTCCTGCCCTGGTTCTTGAACCAAGGTGGCCATGAAATATTGGCATATGGTTTATTTCGGTGACTCAAATTGTATAGGAAGTTTCCATACCAGCCTTTTTTTTTTTAAGGCACCCACCAGCTCCCAAATCATGACGTGAAGATTTATGTTTAGTTTCGCATGCTCAGTCTAGCTTAGGCTTGTTTCTGGCTAGCTCTTTTAACTTAAATTAACCTGTGTCTTTTTAATCTACGTTTTTGCCTTGGGGATTTTTACCTTCTTTTCTTTCCGTATATCTTACTTTCACTGCTTCTTGTTTCTGGCTGAAAGCTGCCTGGCTCCTGGCTCCAGGTGTGCCCCTCTTTTTCTCCCTCGTTCTCTTCTCCTTCTCCTTTCCTCTTCTCTTTCTCCTCCTATTTATTCTCTCTGCCTCTCTGCCTTATTTCTCCTGCCTAGCTATTGATGGTTCAGCTCTTTACTAGACCAATCAGGTGCCTTAGGCAGGCAAGGTGAAACAAATGCAACACATCTTTACATGATTAAACAAATGCAGCATAAGTAAATGTCACACATCTTGGCCCAGCTAATATAATTATTCCACAACAAGTTTCTATAGGTGGATGTGGGTTATGCGAGGATGGGAGCTTCCTCCCACTGAAGGCATTCAAACATTCTGTTACTCAAAGGAAACACCCAGCTGGGTACTATTGTATACAAATTTGAAACTGATATTGTTAGAAAATGCTATATGTATATTTCTAATTGTATTTATACCATTCATTTAACAATGTAATACAAATTTCTGATCCTTGAATGTTATTATTACCAACTACTAGGATATAAAGAAATGAAAGTTAGTAGTTAGACATTACAATAGAACTTGTAGTCATATTAGATATGTTTTAAAAATTGAGCAGAGATGTTTTAGACAGGTCATCTTCAAACCCTTCAGAGATCTACAGAATATGGCATTTAAAATGTTTTAATAACTTAGAAAATTTTTCTTTTTTGAGACATGTCAGCTCCTGGCAGTACTAATCTACTTCAGAGAAAATATGGCATTGAAGAAACTGCATATGGAGTCAACTTTCCTTGTGGCAAAAGTTAGCCACTGGACAACAAAGTATCCTCGAATCAACAGGACAAAATGGACAGACAGAACACGAAACAATGGATTACTGATTCTTGCCAAAACAAGTGTGGTTATGGCTTTATCAAAAGGCATCTTCTGAGGCCAGGACAATATGGCCCCATCCCTGAAGTGGCCTTCGCATCCGGAAAAGGTACGGTGCCCTTTTCTTCGAAGGCAGCTTAACAGGCAGAGGGCCGATGGCTTCTGTTGTGCAATGGAACAGCAGCTGAAAGTTCATGCCTCTCGAAAGTAGACTGGCATTTAATAGAGGGATGTGGAGAAGAAGGGGATGCTGAGATGAAGCCATATATACACAGCCAAGAAGAATGGACAGCTGAATTAAAAAACTGTCAACAATTTCCAGAATTTAAAATCCTGAATTATGACAGGACACTAGTGGAATTCAGGTGTTTCTGGTACATGGACTGCTCTCACCCAATGTGAGATTGAACTGTTGACCTTGTGTACATCCTACTTCACAAATGAGTCTGTCAGATACACTAAGCCTATAGGCTGAAGATGATGCCCCAACACTACGGAGAAACCTCAGGTGACTGCCCAGGCAGCTGGCTGTTTCTGTCAACTCACAAATTTTTTGGAAGTTGCTTGCATGCACTTCCTGTTTTTTATTTTTGTTAGCTAATATTATTTCCTTCTTGAGTCTCTGAGGAGTTGAAGATTAGTTAGTTATGGTTGAAGATTAGTTACTTATAGTTGAAAATTAATTAGGATAGAAAGTGCATTAGATACATCTTGGATTTACCAAAATAGGATAGATAATGGAATTATTTTCTCTGATTTGTCCAATACCTGTTTAGGTATTTATTATTTGTATATATTGTATATAGTTATTGTACTTTTGTATAAAGTTTTTCTTTTGTTAGTTATAACCTTTTGCTTTTTTTTCTTTTTATTAAAATAGAAAAGGGGAAATGTGGTGGTAATCTAATTGTACTGAAATGTGATTTTGATTGTATGTTAATAAATAAAGTTGCCCGGGGGTCAGAGCTATTAGAGCCATAGCAAGAGTGTGGCGGTGGTGGCACACGCCTTTAATCCCATAGATATCTGTGTGTTCATGGATATAGCCAGCATTGGAGACATATGCCTTTAAGACCTAGGGGGCTGTAACTTCAGACAGTGACGAGGCAGTCATGTGTTTGGGTTTACAACCAATGAGAAGGCAGAACAAAATACTTTAAATAGACGAACAGACAGGAAATAGAGCCCTCTTTCGGGAAGCTGGGACACCGCAGGCGGAAGGGTGAGATTTTAGCTCTGAGCTCTGACCTTTCGGCTTTCTCTTTTGCATTGTTTCTGTGTTTCTTATTTAATAAGACGGTTGGTTACATCAATAGGGTACCATTATCACTCCAGTCTATTACTGGATTCCCGAGAAGAGAAGAGAGAGTGGGAGAAGAGAATAATGAGAAAAGCAATGCCCATAATTCAAGAAGTTACCACAGGACCCAACCTCAGTCTGTTCCGGAGAACCCAGGCTCATCATCTTGGAGAATCAGAGCTGGCTCGACACTGCAGAATCTTTACATGAATGGCGATGGCCCACGGAAACAAACTGTGAGCCACAAATATAATCTTAAAGTTTTCAAAAGTAACTCTAAAAAGTAGATATCTTTTACTTAACCCAATATGTTAAGTTTTTCAAGTATAATCAACATAAATACGTAAGTAATATGTTTTAACTTCTCTTGTCCTCAAGACGTTGAAATTTGATATGTATTTTACACATACAGCACCTCCATTTGTGCTGGTGACAGACATTCTCACATAGCTAGTGGCTGTAGTGTTGGTGAAGTTCTAACCTGAACAGGTGAGAAAAAGGGAGGCAGATAAAAACACCCATGATTTGGAATACCGGTATAACAGAGAAAGCACCAAGAGACGTGACACCCATAAAAATGATGGAGTCTACTCTACTCTTTTTTTTTTTTTTAATTTATTTTTAAGCTACAGATAGTAGAATCCAATCTTCGTGGTGCACAGTTCTAAGGGTTTTGACAAATGCAGTGTTATGTGGAAGGTCTGAGATTACAGATAAAGAATACCAGGGACTCAGAATGACCTCCAAACAGCAAAAATAGTCCCTCTTGCTGCTTCCTACCAGTCAGCCCTTCACAGCTCCTCACACTTGTAGGGGCCAATCTGCTCTGCAGGCTACCGCGCCCTCCGCCTGTCCCAGAAAGTCCCGTGGCTGAAGCCACAGCACTCATTCAGAAGCATGCGTTTGTGATTCATCTGTGTCGTCTTTGTGCGCATCATAATCTGTCTGTTGTTGCTGAGTGGCCTTCCATTACATGGTTGGACCAGTTTGTTTAAAGATGATTGAGTTGTTTCTCACATTTTAAAAACAAAGTCCCTTTCCTTATATAGCCACTTACATTCTTTTGATGTTGTTTCTAGGAGTTTGGGGCATAACTGTGGTGGTATTGTGTTCCCCAAAATATTGTGTACCTTAATAAATTTATCTGGGGTCAGAGAACAGACAGCCACTAAATACAAAGGCTAGAAAATGGTGGCACTCACACCTTTAATCCTAGCATTCCAGAGATAGAAACCCCGCTGGATCTCTGTGAGTTCAAGGCCACATTGGAAATAGCCAAGCTTGGTGACACACGCCTTTAATCCCAGAAAGCCAGCCTTTAATCCCAGGGAGTGGTGGTAGAAAGCAGGAAGATATATAAGGCGTGAGGGGCAAGAAACTAGAAGCATTTGACTGGTTAGGCATTTGGCTGGTTAAGCATGTGGCTGGTTAAGCTTCAGGCTTTCGAGCAGTAATTCAGCTGAGACCCATTCCGGATGAGGACTCAGAGGCCTCCAGTCTGAGGAGACAAGACCAGCTGAGGATCTGGCGAGGTGAGATAGCTGTGGCTTGTTCTGTCTCTCTGATCTACCAGCATGGACCCCAATAACTCGCCTCGGGTTTGATTTTATTAAT
Source organism: Peromyscus leucopus (assembly GCF_004664715.2). Lineage (NCBI taxonomy): Eukaryota > Metazoa > Chordata > Mammalia > Rodentia > Cricetidae > Peromyscus > Peromyscus leucopus. The sequence goes on from NC_051072.1 coordinate 41,350,395, forward strand.
AAGAACTTTTAAGATTCATGCTACACATAATGATGACCATGAAAGCTTCCCTTCTCTCTTGATTTTGTGAAGTAAGCATGGGGCATGGCTTGTTTTCTGTTCTGTTCTGTCTGCGTAGAAACCAGCACTGTGTACTGAGAAGACTCATTAAGTTGCCACAGATGGGCAGACGGGTGGTACCTTTCTGGTGGTGTGTTGGTGTGTGTGTGTGTGTGTGTGTGTGTGTGTGTGTGTGTGTGTGTGTGTGTGCATTCATGCCTGGGGGTGGCCGTGCGTGCACATGTGGCTTGCGTGTGCAGAGGGCAGTGGACAACCTCTGGTGTCACTTCAGGCACCATGCACCATTTAAACAAAAATAAAACGGGGTGTCTCCTTTACCTGGAACTTACCAACTAGATTAGGCTGGCTGGAAAGTGAGCCCCAAAGATCCGCCTGTGTCTGCCTTTGCAGCGGTGGGACTATAAATGCGCTTCACCATGACTGGAACTTCTAAAATGGATCCTGGGGGCCAAACTTGGGTCCCCGTTCCTGCATGGCGAACATGTTGCTGATTGAGCCTCTCTTCAACTCCCGGCCCCTCTCTGCTTCTGCCATCTTTACGACGTCCCGTTGATCTATGAGTTCACCCTAAGGACAGCAACTCACTGCCTGCGTTGTTCCAACTGCTCAGTAAGCCTGGAAATCAAGTAGAGTTTGTCCTGCAATTTTGCTCTTTTTCTAAATTCCTTTGGATATCTTACCCCTTTCCTATTTTATATAAGTGCTACAAATGACTCGTCAATAGCAATAGAAGATCTCTTTAGCATTTTTTATAGGGATTTCTTTGAACCTCTACATCAATTTGGAAAGAATTGCCATGTCAACAAGTCAGTCAATCCATGAACATAGTAATCTCTCTGGTTTTGTTGTTGTTGCAGTTGTAGTGTTTTTAAAGCCAGTATTCAAAAAAGTTTTTTTAAGATACTAATTCTGTACTTGTTGCTATTGTAAATAGTATTGTTTTTAAGCACCAATTCCAATTCATATAGAAATATACAAGTAATTTTTATGTATTGACCTTGTATCTTGCATCCTTACAGAACTGACTTAGTTCTAGGGCCCCTTTTGTATATCCCTTGAGATTTCAGATTATAAACAGACAGTTGTGTGATTTATGATTAGAGATTATTATCACTTCTTTTGCAATCTGTGAGCTTCTAATTTTTTTAATTGCTCATTGACATCACTAGGACTTTTAGTGTGATACAGTATAGGAGTGAGAAGGAGGAAACCGCCTGTTTCCCTGCATCGTAAGGGGGAAGAGGCATACAGGCTTCCTCAGTGCTACTACCTAGAATCTCCTTTAAGTTGCCTTTTCTCTTCGAAGAGCATGAGTTTATCATCAAGAATAGATGTTGAATTTTGCTTTAAAAAGTCTCTGTATTAATTCTGAAAATTGATGTGGGATGTCTTTCTGTACACTGTCAATACGTGTTGCTCTCATTGGTTGATAATAAAGTGTTTTGGCCAATGGCCAGGCAAGATAAGGTTAGGCAGTACCATCAAACTAAAGTTGGAGATAAAGAAGGACAGAGTCGAGGAGTCACCAGCCAGCCAGATGCAGAAGAAGCAAGATGAGAATGTCAAACTGAGAAAAGGTACCAAGCCACGTGGCTAAGCATAGATAAGAATTATGGGTTAATTTATGTGTAAGAGCTAGTCAGTAATAAACCTGAGCTACTGACCAAGCATTTATAAGTAATATTAAGCCCCTAAATGGTTATTTGGGAATTATCAGGTGGGAGAGAACTGTCTGTTTACAGAAAATCAGTTATTATTTTTCTTTTCGGTACACTATTACATGTCAGAAGATCTAAAAGAAAATTGGTTCCATGTCAAAGTTCTTGGTTTTGTATAGGTCCAAATTTTTGTCGTTATACCCTATTCCTTCTGCCTAAATCTTTGATAGCTTTCCCTACAGGGTAGATATACTGGCAGTAAGTAATATGTTTTGTTTGTCTTATTTTAAAAATATATATTTATTTCTCCTCATCCTTCAAAGATATTTCTCCAACTATAGCATTTGGGTTGACATTTTCTTGTTCTTTAAATTATTGTTATTCTAAGAAATTTTGGTTTGTATAGTTTCCAATAATAAATCTGTTAAAATTTGTATCTTTGTTTTTCTTCAATACATAATGTTATTTATGTTCTCTTAGCTGCTTTAAGATCTTACCCTCATTTTTCAATTGTAGCATATTAGATGTGATGTGGTTAGATAGAGGACTATACTTACCTTGTTTGGCTTTCTTGGATCTTAAAAATATATATATAGTCTTACGATTAGCCTGGGTTATTCTCTACCTGGAGAATCTCATGATGACCCCTACTCCCAACATGGATGCTGGAATTATAGGTGTGCATCACTACACAGGGCTTCTCTGAACCATTGAATCTGTGATGTCATTCCTGTCATTCACTTGGGGAAAATCAGCTCTTATTGCATCTTTCCTTTTCTCTTCTCTGTTTCTAGAGTTCCAACTACACCCATGCTAAACCCTTTATTTCTCCACTGCTCTTAAACACTCGCTCCTTCCCCAAACCGTTTAGCATGACCCTCTGCTACAGGTTTGGTCATTTCTATTGACAAAGTTCGAAAATCACCAATCCTTTCCTCGGGTGTATTGAGTCCCATTGAGACTGCTACAGAGCCTATTCAAGGCTGTGCCATCTTCAGCCTCTCTCACGTGACATTCACCTACTGTTTCCATCCCCTTTCTAAATGACCCACCTTCTCTTCTATATTACCCTTCTGTCCTATTAGAGATATTAGCTTTCTGCAGTGGTGGTTTTGTGGCTGACGAGGTTTATCTTATGGATGATTATTACTAATTGAAAGTTTTTCCTACTAGAACCTTTAACGGATTAGTCAATTATTATTTTATTTCCTTGTCTGAAAGTTTCGATATGTTGCATGGTTCATGAGTCTGATTCTGTTGTCTGGTTTATCTGTTTGTCATGTGTTGTTTTACTTCTTTGTGGTCATTCTCAATCACTTATAATTCCTGCTGAAAGCTGTATAGAGTAGTGGAGACTGAAATGCATAGGTTTGTAACTGGAAATGAGTATGCCTTACCTATACCATGTCTTTAATGTAGAGCTTTGCATCACACTGGTAAGAAATTGAATTGTGTTTAAGACTTACTGTCACGCCGGGTGGTGGTGGCACACGCCTTTAATCCCAGCACTCGGGAGGCAGAGCCAGGAGGATCTCTGTGAATTCGAGGCCAGCCTGGGCTACCAAGTGAGTTCCAGGAAAGGCGAAAAGCTAAACAGAGAAACCCTGTCTCGGAAAAAAAAAAAAAAAAAAAAAAAAAAAAAAGACTTGCTGTGGCCATAACTACTCGCAGTGTGCCATCTGCTATATTCGTCTATTGATAGCTTGTACTCAGGATGGGGTGTTGATAAAACAATGTCAGTGTCTGCTTCACCCTTGGTGTTAGATGAAATCTTCCTTTTGAACTTTAGAGAAGGTGTCTTTTCACATCCTCACATTTATCCCAGTAGGGCTCCACTGTTCCTTGACATTTGTTAGTGGGGTGGTGGTAACAAGGGTACTGTTTGCTGTTCAGACAATTGCCTCAGACATAAGTAGTCATCAAGTCCTGTCTCTGAGACTGAAGATTCTGACTGCCTTCTCATTTCCCCTCTTTCCTGCAGGTTTAGAAGTTTTTTGTGCTTTTTTTTTTTTTTTCCTGCACTGCAATGACTTTTCACCAGAGTCTGAGGGTAAGTGTGCTTGCTTCTCTTTAATAAGTTTAAAACTTTTGTTCTGTGGAGAGGTAGGGGACTGGAATAAAGCTGATGGAGATCCTCTTTCCCACAGTCCTGCCATTCAGCTCTTGAAAACATGGCTGTCAGTGGATGTTTTCCCAAAACTCAGCATTATTTCTGTGTGTAGGAACACATGGCAATGTTAGTGGGAGAAAAATACAAGTGTATGGGAAGAAAAAATACAAATGTATGGGAAGAAAAATACAAGTATATAAAAAATCAAGAGGTTCTATACTATTCACATTACTAACCTATACTTGGCAGTGTTTTGTTTTGTTTGACCATTTTGTTAATGATTTTAGGTAAATTCTTTTTAAAAAGTATTTATTTGTTTTTTTATTTTGTATGTGTGTCTGAATGTGTGTATACGTACTGTATGTGTAAAGTATCTAAAGAGATGAGAAGATGGTGTTGGAGCTCCTGGAACTGGGGTTATAGGCAGCTGTGAGCTGCCCAATATAGGTGCTAGGAACCAAACCTGGGTTCTCTGCAAGAGGGTAAGAGCACTCTCGAGCACCAAGCCACCTCCCCAGCCCCTTCCACATGCCTCAGTCTTTTCTTTGGCATGATTTCTCAGATTTGTCATAGCAGGTCCTGATAAAGAACAGAAAAACCTATTCTGGTTTTCATCCTTTGACATATGCTACAAAGTCCTTTATGGATATTTTCCTATTGTTCTCTTTATCAAATCCATAAAACCTCCAGAATTTTCTTAAGTTGAGAGGATGTAAGTCATATTATTGTGAATTTATTTATCTGTCTAACACATTGCAGGTGCCTTTTCTAAACCACATTTCCTGTTTCAAAAGTACAAAGCCAGTAGGCTATTCTGTTATTTCACAAAAGACATCCCTCAATTAGTGGTGTGTCAGATGAAAGGGACACTTTGAATTGTGGCATCGTTCTGAACATAAGAAAACAAAGTCTGCACCTGTCATAACTGGGCGATGAGACATGAATATTCTATACATTTCTGATTAATCAAAATCCATGCAAAAATATCAGTCGGATCAGAGGAGTCAGAATTGATTAAACCACGTTTAGCTTATCTGTATTGTTCCAGTATCACATAGATTAGAATAGAAGCCACTCTGATACTGGAGGAACAAAAGACTTGTCAACCTGACACTATTTTAAACACAGAAACAAATGGAATCTTGCAAACCAATCCTGATGAACTAAACCTGACTCTACCTTGAAAGGCATAATGGTATTTTTATGATTTTAATATGGTTATCAGCACAGCCCTTCTCCTCTGGGGTATCTAGACACATAATCTTCACATGGTAAAAAGTAAGATCTTCAATTTAAAAAATGGATGGCCTGTGTATGCCAGCCACATACAGGAAACCACAAGGCATACTTGTTTCTGGGGTGATTAAAACCTCACTTAAAAAGACTGCTTTGCATGTGGAACATTTCTCAGCAAAGGATGGATGGCTTCTTTGTCTTTAAAGAGCTTCAAAGGATATACAGAGGGGAAAGCATGCACAGAACAAGGACTCAGATGTGTGAGGTAAGGATGGCATCAGCATGTTATACTTAGATGATAATTAGGGACCCTTTCTCCTTGTCTCTCTCCCAAGTGAAATCCATTCAGGTAGAAGGGGGAGGAACTAATCCCAACCTGACATCTTCCGGTTTCAACTGTGCTAAGGAGCCTGGAGACTGAACTTGATCCTAACTGAGGATGTAGAAATGGAGGCGGCAGGAGAGAGTGTAGCGGGCAGATGTGGTTGAGAAGGCACCGTGGAAGCAGCTGCTACGCTGCTGCGCTTTTGACTGTTCTGTTACTCACCTGAGGTTTCGGCCTCACAGAGAGAAGCAGGAAGGAGAGCCAAACACACACAAGCATGCCCCTCGCGTTCTTTGTTTTCTCTATTCAGAAATTCACTCCTGTTTCGGCTCCTGCCGCCCATTCCTTGGGGAAACTGGGCAGCCTCGCGGATGAGGCACATCCGCTTTTCTGATGAGAGTACCCGTGGATGCCCTCGCCTAACGGTTAGCTGAAGGTGTGACGGGGCGCTCATGCAGTAGGCTTGTGTATGTGCGTGTGTTAGATTTCATTTCTACCGAAAGCCATTAAAGCTTTCATTAAAGCCCATTCTCACTTTTTGGTTTTTAAGAAGATAATAGCTCTGGGGGGCGGGAGGAGGGGGAGGGCAACACAAATTTCAAAATCCACCATTTGCTCCATTCCAAACCAATTAGCAATCAGAAGCGCTTGTGAGCTTCTCTACCAGGCTCCTACTTCAGTATCACAACAGCTCTCCCCAAATCGAGTCGATTTAAAACAATCTCACTTGACACCCCTTCTGCTTTTAGTGAGCTCGGCTCTACCCCTCTTCATATTTACCTAATATCCACAAACATTGGCTGGCAACTCAGAGGAACTAGTGTGTGGCATTGGAGCATTCATGCAGCGAGGACCAGCGCTTCAAACCCAAAGTGTGCTCACCCCTTGTGGAGTGTTTTGTTCTACTTGCCTATTTGAGTTGGTGTGAAATTCCATTCTAAATAAACCCACTGGGAGCAGAAATGGAAAGCTAAAGCATTTTGGAATCCGACTCATCTCAAATTCTCTAGAGAAGAGATCCATTTTGAAAAGACTTCCTCTAAGTGTGGTTCATTGATGCCATACACTACACACCCACCGCCAAGGCACCTTCAGCAGATGAGAAGTTGTTCTAGGACTGCTGACTTGGTGTGTGAGCTTGGAAGACGCTATTCCCCGTGAACACCTAGGCGGCAGCAAAGGTTGCTGAATACATGGCCAATACATGTTTGACGAGAAGTGAAACCATTGTACAAACTATTGTATGCACCCCCAAACGGAGGAACAGACAGGCAGGCAGACAGACCTCTTCGTGAAACTGTGCACAAGAAAATATAACCTGGAAGTGACCAATGACTGGTGGAGTCATGTGTACAGATCTCAGTGTTAAAATCTCCAGGGAAAGCAAGTCATCAGAGCATCCCATGACTGTGTGTGCCTATCTCTTAGAGCTCTGCCAGGTTCTTATAGTGAGTACTAGAGAAAAGTCCTGTCATAGTTCAGCAGTGAAAGAGGAAAAGGCACTTTTTTGGAAACATGATATAGTGTTTTGTTCTTCTTACCAAGGTCTACCCTCAGGAGAAACTAATCAGAGCTAACCTGTTGGCATTATTATTATTATTATTATTTTGTAAAGCCCTGAGCTTGCCTACCATGTACAAAGCCCTGCACTGAATTAACTAGGCTTGGTGACTTTTTATAATCTTAGCACTTGAACAGTGGAAACAGGAGGATGAGGAATCCAAGGTCACCTTCAGTTACATAGAGAGTTCAAGGTTAGCCTGGGATATGAGAGACAGCCTCAAAACAAACAAACAAATCAACCAATGGACCAAAGAAGGGAAATACACAATCCAGCATCTTCTAGCAGTGCCCAAGTGGTATGCAGTAGAGACACTGAGAAGTACTTGTGAAGTTCAGATCTCACTGAAAGATCAATACCTAAGTCATAGGACTACAAAACACTTGTCTTTTCTATATCTACCACCCCATTACCAAAGGCCTGTTTACAGCAGATTCCCTCATAAACAATGTGTCTAGATATCAAAGGAGAAAAATACAAATCATACAAACACAGAACAAGACAAAACAAACAAAAACTAACTTGAAGAGAGAAAGCAAACATTAGAATTGGATTCAGATGTGCTAGGGATGTTGACATCATCAAACTTGGAATTTTAAAATAGCTACAATTAATTCCTAGTAGATACTAGGAAAGAACACATGGACAAAATAAGTAGAGATAAAATTCTAAGTGAAAGAGAGAAAGAAGAAGACTAGAAATCAAAACCACCATAGAATGCACAGAAGAAATAGACAGTGTCTCTAGTGAATACACTGGTAGACCAGGCGTGGCTAAGGAGATGTCACTGACCTTGAGACTATTACAGCAGCAAGTTACAAAACTAAAAAAGGGGGAAATGAGCAGACTTCCAGTAATATTAAAATCTCTACAGTTGTAAATGGTGGGACAGAAAATATGAAACACTACAAGGAAAAAGACAAAAGGGAGCAGAAGAAACACTTTAAAAAATGACTGATATTTTCCCTAAATTAATATTAGACATTGAGTGATAGCTGGAAAAAGATCCAAAACACTAGGCAGGATAAGTATCAGAAAACTAGCCCTGGGCATATCCCTTTCAAACAACAGAAAATACAACAGGGGAAAAAAAAAAAGATCCCAGAACAAAGAAGGAGGAAAAAAGGCCTTACTAAAAATAAGAATTCCATCTGACTTCTAAGAAATCATTTTACACACATACACACAAAGAAAATAGAGTAAAATATTAAAAGTTTTGACAGAAATATTCCCTACAACCTGGAATACTATTCTGTGTGAAATTGTCCTTTAAGAGTAAAGACATGGAGAAATGGCTCCGTCCATTAAGGATGCATACTGCTCTTGTAGAGGAGTCAAGTTCTATATATAGTTGGCACATGCAGACCCAGAGAACCAGTGCCCTAGTCTGACCTCTGGCCACTTTCATACATGGGTTCCCCCCCCCCAGAATAAAATAGTCCTTTTTAAAAGAGAAAAATAAAGACTTACTCAAAGAAACAAAAATGGAGGGCATTTGGTGCCAGGAGATAGGACTTGAGAGAAACATCAAAGGAGGTGTTTAGAAAGAAGGAAATTGAGTTGTGGGTAAGATGGAGGGTCAGAGTCTGCTTCAATGTGAGCTGGTAAAGGAGGACGCCAGAATAAGAAAATATAGACTTTATCTCAAATAGAGAAATAGAAGTGGAAAGAGCAGGGGCGGGGAGACCCACCTGCCCAGGGCTGGCACCAACCTTGATTACCTCCTCCACCAATCAGTAATCAAGAGATGCTCTACATATATACCCATAGGGCAATCTGATGGAAGCGATTCCTCAATTAAGATTTCCTCATCCCTGGTGTGTCAAGTTGACAACAAGAATAGCTGTCATAAGTCTCTCCCTTATCAACTTGATGCATACACACATCACTCTAGACACAATCTTTCTTTCTTGTTTGTCCCCGTGATCTCCCATAAATATTATAATATAAACTACAGTGCAACATTAAAAGTCCAACAGAGAAGTAAGCAGAGCACAGTGGTTGATGTAGAAATTATTTCCAAAAGTGGTTTAGTTTGTCCTGCCCAGGAGGGAATGGGAATTGAGCTTTCAAGAGAAGGACCCTCAATAAGAATACCCCTCCTCCAAAAAGAAAAAGAAAAGCAGAAGAGATATTCAAGCCAGAGAATTCACAAATCACAACACTGAATGACAAGAAAGTGAAAAAGTAGGACAGCGTGTCTCCTTCAAAAGATAAGAGCTCTTCAACTACTAAATTCACAGATACTAAAATAGGGAAAATGTCAGGTGATGATTTCAAAAACCTTTTGATAAAGAATGATGAATGACCCAAAGGTCATTGAGATTAAAACAACAACAACAACAATGAAAAGAAATGTTGAAAACGGAAAAACTCAAATGATACTTTTTTAAAAAGAGGTGGAAAGCGTCACCAATAGACTTGATGAAGCAAAAGGGAAAACCATCAGGGATGGAGAACAGGTTGATGAAATGGAGTCCTAGTAAGCTTCTCTGTTGCTGTGATGAGACACTGACCAACCAAAAGCAGATTATGGAAAGAAAGGTTTATTCCACCTTACAGGTTATGGTCAATCATTGAAGTAAGGCAAGGCAGGAACCTAGAGGCAGGAATTGAAGCAGAAAAAGTGTAGGAATGTTGCTTATTGGTTTGTTTCTTACTTCTTAGCCAGCTTCAGGAAGCCGGCTAGGTTTCCAGAACCAGGCATGGATTTCCTTCTGTGGATTGGACCCTGACCCTAATTAGGCAATTGTTGATGGTCATTGACATGTGAATGCCACTTCTTGCAGCTTTATGCATATCTTGCCCTGCTACTAATTGTCGTGATTCATAGGTGTTATACCTGGGTACAACTTTGTTTCCCTCCCTTGGCAGTGTGCACAGTATTTTCTTGAACTATGGAAGCTGGATCACAGGAGAGAGGCTTTTAGGTCAGATCCAGTCATCTAAGTCACATGATGTAAGTGTGTGGCGTCTTCAGTAATATGGACACACACTTAACTATTAAAAGACATCCAAAGGCTACAAAGATAATTTATATTGTTTTGGGAGTCACTTGGACTACCTGACCAACCCTTTGAAAGGAAGTTTGTCATGTTTGGCACCAGAGTTTTGTTAGTCTGTCATTCTTATGGGGAATATTGTCAGCTTAAGTGGCAAAGCTATATTTATAAAATTAATAAAGAAATTTCAAGATAAGCACAAATTAAGGTAGTTCATGTCCAGCAAGCCAGCACTGCAGAAGATTCTAATGTGAATACTGTGTGAAAGGAGGAAAAAGACAATCTCAACCACTAAAACACAAGAAAAAAAATGATGAGAGGATGACTGAACAAAGGAGAGCTAAGAAGAAAAATGCTCTACTGAACACAGTAAATGGACAAACTCCTGATGCTAACAGGGGATAAAATAAAGAATAAACAATAATTCAACTAATTAGAAAAGAAACCCAAAATTACAGTAATTAGTAAACATCTCTCAATAATAACATTAAATATAAATAGACTCAACTCACCAATAAAAGAACATAAGAGTATCAAACTAACTAAAACTAGATCCAATGGTTTGTTGCCTACAAAAAACATGCTTATCTGGCAACCACACCCAGAGACCAAGAGTCAAATATTTGAAAGCAATCTATTAAGTGAATGAAAACTGGAAAAAAAAAAAAAAACCTAGCAAAGCCAATCTCCTTTCTGATAAGGTACATTTCAAACCAAAATTTAGTCAGATGAGATGAAGACTGCTACATATTACTGAAGGGAACAATTCATCCAGAAGATATAAAAAAATGTAAATATATGTGCACCAAACATTGAAATTCCCAACTTCATAAAACAAACAAAAATGAACATAAAATTTCAGATAGATCCTGATATAATAATCATGGATGAGTTTAATACACCACACTTATCTTTATATATGCCATCCAAACTAAAAATTAATGAAGAATCTTCAGTGTTAAACTTAACCATAGACAAAATGAATATTCCTTCTCACAGAAACAGAACATACATTCTTCTTAGCAGCCCATAGAACCTCTGTAGAATAGACTACACTCTAGGTCTCCAATTAAATCTTACCAAACACAGAAGAGCTGAAATAATCTTTTGCATCTTGTTAGAACACAGTGCAATGATACTAGAACTCATTGGCAAGAGAAGCTGCAGAAAGGACAAATACATGAAAACTGAACATGACACCACTGAAAGTCCCACTGGTCATTGGAAAACAAAATTAGAAAGGAAATGAAATTCTTTCTAGAATTAAATTAAAATGGAACCATAACTTGCAAGAATCTTTGGGATGTAGCAGCTCTAAGAGGAAAATGTAAGCCACATGATCTTACCCATACCAAAAAAAATTGGAGAAATCTCAAATAAATAACCTAATGATGCACCCCAAGGTCCTAAAAAAACAAGAATAATCTAAAGCTAAACACAACGGATGGCAATAAATAGTAAAGATCAGGAAAGAAACTGGTGAAATATGGACTAAAAGAACAATACACACAATAAGTCAATGAATTGTACTTAAAAAAAAAAAAAAAATTGGCAAACTGCTAGCCAAGCCAACCCCCAAAGGGGAGACCCAAATTAATAAAATTAGAGATGAAAGGGGGATTATTACCAATTCCAATGAAATGTTGAGATTTATTAGGAGTCCTTTTGAGAATTTATATTCCAAAAACCTGGAATGTCTAGGGGAAAGTAGACAAATTTCTAGACATTATCTACTAAATCAAGTCAAGAAATCATAAACAACTTTTAAAAATCCATAATAACCAATGAGACAGAAATAGCAATAAGAAGTCTGCCAACAATAATAACAACAATAACAAAAAGCTCAGGAGCAAATAAACTCTCTGCAAAGTCCTACCAAACCTTTGAGGATGAACTGACAATGTTCCTCAAGCTGTTCCATGAAATAGAAAGAAAAGGAACAGTCTATGAAGAGAAGACTTCATTCTACAAAATCATTGCTGCCCTGATACACCAAACTGGATAAAGACACAACAAATAAAGAAAACTACAGACAAATTTCCCTGCTATATGTAGACATAAATTGTCAATAAAATTCTTACAAATAGAATTTGAGAATACTTTAATTTGAACATACACCATAACCAAGTTGGCTTCATTGCAGGGATACAAAGTCTATTAAATACAAATAAATCAATAAGTGAAACTCAGCACATAAACTTCAGTATAGAAATAACATAGTAATTTATACAAAAAAAGGCCTTTGGCAAAATTGAGCACCCTTTTACAAGAACTTTGAAGAAACTAGGATTAACAGGGAACATAACTCAACATTATGAAGGTGAGAGATACAAACATATAGCCAACATCATACTCAATAGTTAAGCAGCATTTCTTCTAGAATGTACAATGAGATAAAGGCACCCATTCTCTCCACTTATCCAGTATAGTGGTCAAAGTCTTATCTGGAACAATAAAACAAAAGAAAGGAAAAAAAGTTTACAAATAGGAAAGGAAGAAATTAATTTATCCCTATTTGTAGACAATATGTTCCTGTACTTAAAAGACCCTGAAAATTCCATTAGAATACTTAAATCAGATGATGACTTCAGTAAAGTGGCAGGATACAAAATTCAGTGTATAAATATCAATATCTTTTCTGAAAGTCAATGAAGAACCTACCAAGAAAGCAATCAGTGGGTCTGGTGGCTTACTGGGGAAAAAACACTTTACTGAAACATACACGGGAGGCGAGAACTGACTTTCACAATTTTTTTCTCTGTCATCTACAATTGTAGCATGGAACATATGTGTGCCTCAAATCAACAAATAAATGTTTAAAAAATTAAAAATAAAAAAAAAACAGAAAGAAATCCTGGAGAAAATACCATTCACAAATGCTTCAAAACCAAATCAAAACAAACTAGGAATTAATATATCCAAGGATGTGAACAATGAAATGTTTAAGACATTGAATAAATAAATGAAAAGAAAAATAGAAGATGGAAAGACCTCTCATGTTCATGGGCTAGTGGAATTAATATTGTGAAAATGGTTATATTACTGAAAGTGTTTTATAGATTCAAAGCATTCTCCATCAAAATTCCAATAACATTCTTCACAGATATAGGGGGAAAACCCCCTCTAAAATCTTTATGGAAGCATGAAAGACCAATCCTGAGCATAAAGAACAATCCAAATTACGTTATAGAGCTATAGTAACAAAACCAGCAGGGTACTGATACCAAAACAGGTATGCAGAGCAACAGAATAGAGGATCCCAAAATAAACCCACATAGTTGCAGCCACCTAATTTCTGACAAAGCTTTCAAAATGTACATTGGGAAAAAAAGAAGCCTCATTAACAAATGGAGCTAGGATAAGTGTATTTTCATGTATAGAAGAATGAAACTAGATCTACATCTCTCACCTGACACAAAAATCAGTCAAAATGTTTGGTTTAATGGAAATGCTAAATGAAAACAGAAAAATATTTAAGGACTCCGCTAGCACATGAGATAATCTAAAGAATAGACAAATGGGATTTTTTATGAAATTAAAAAGCTTCTAAAACAAAAAGTGAAAAGATAGCCTACATAATGGAGGAAAGTTTGTGATCAGTCATACAACAGAAAAGGGACTAATAACTTGGATATAATTAGAAAGAACTGTTAAACACACACACACACACACACACACACACACACACACACACACATACACGAATACACACAAAAAGTCATCCATTGGCTAATGGGCTGACTAGATAGTTCACAGAGGAAGAAACAGAAATGCCAGAAAATACTGAAAACATGTTTAATATCAAAACATTTTCCTTAGTGAAAACAGACATTTATAGACCACTTCATCTAATGACAGCAGAGTATCAAATACCAAGATAGACCACATTCTGGGCCAAAAGACTTAACTTCAAAAGCTTAAAGCACTACAAATCATACAATGTCTGCTTTTGGGACACAGTAAGATTAAACATCACCGAAATGAATAGTAGAGGGAGAACTGGACATTCAGTTGTGCAGATTAATCAATACTTCTAAATAACAAATGGGTCAACGAATCTACAAATTTTTTTTTTTAAATTCACTGAATGAAAATGAAACCAAAGCTCACCAAAATTCATGGAATACAGCAAAAGCCGTGCTTAGAAAGAAATTTATAGTAATCAATATATACTAAAAGGAAACGCATAAAGATTAGTCATATAAGCTTCTACCTTAGAAAGCTGAAAGAGACAGCTGAGCAGTGGTGGTGCACACCTTTAATCCCAGCACTCAGGAGGCAGAGGCAGGCGGATCTCTGAGTTTGAGAACAGCCTGGTCTACAGAGGGAGTTCCAGGACAGCTGGGCTACACAGAGAAACCCTGTCTCAAACCCCCCTCAAACAAACAAACAAATACACACATACAAACAAACAAAACTCTATCTTGAAAAAAACAAAAAATAAAAAAAACCTAAAAGGAAGAAAGAAAATTAAATTCAAAGTAAATAGAAAAGAAACAATTAAAAACTAGATCAGAAATAAGTGATATTGAAAATAGAAAATCAACTGTAAGAAATCAATTAAACTATAAGTTGCCTCTTTTAAAATATCAATAAAAATTGCAGAGTGAATTCCAGGACAGCCAAGGCTACATAGTGAAACCCTGTCTTGAAAAAAAAATCAATAAAATTGACAGGCTAACTCAGAAGAAAAAGAGAGGTTATAAATTAGTAATGTTAGGAACAAAAATGGGGACATAATTATAGACTCAACAGACATCGAAAGGATAGTAAGAGGTTGTTCTCAACCACGTGGCTCACAAACTTGATGACCTGGGTGAAATTCAACAGTGAATGCCAAAACTCACACAAGTAGGTAACCTGAATGGGCCTTTTCTATGGCACTAAAGAGACTCCATGAACAAGGCAACTAACAGAAGAAAGAGTTTATTGGGGGCTTACAGTTTCACAGCCTGGAGTCCATGATCACCACAGCAGGGAGCATGGCAGCAGGCAGGCAGACATGGTGCTAGAGCAGTAGCTGAGAGCTTACATCCTTATCATGAAGTAGAAGCAGAGAAAGCTAACTAAGAATGGTGTGAACTCTTGAAACCCCCAAGCCCAGTCCCAGAGACACACCTCCTCCAAAGCCACACCTCCTCCAAAGCCACACCTCCTAATCTTTTCCAAATGGTCTCACCAACTGAATACCAAGAATTCAAATATATAGGCCTATGAGGACCATTCTCATTAAAACTATCACAATGACTATTTCTTTTAAAGACACTGAATCAATAATTCATTACTAGGCTGGAGAGATGGCTCAGAGGTTAAGAACACTGACTGTTCTTCCAGAGGTCCTGAGTTCAATTCCCAGCAACCACATGATGGCTCACAACCATCTGTAATGAGATGCCCTCTTCTGGTCATACATGTTGTATACATAATAAATAAATAAATAAATCTTAAAAAAAAATAATTCATTACCTTCAGAACAGTAAGCACTGTACCCAAATGAATTCACAGGTGAATTTTACCAAGTATTAAGGAAAAGAAAATCACACCAATTCTTTACAATATTTTTCAGAAGACAAACAGAAGAGTTGCTTTCTATATAATTCTAGAAGTCTAACATTACTTTAATACATAAATCAGGACATTTTAGGCAAGAAAAACTAAAATAGTATCTCTTGCTGTGGGATGGTCTTTTTGTATGCTGTGAATATGTGTTGCTACCATTGGTGAATAAAGAAGCGCTTTGGCCTATGGTAAGATAGGTTATAGCCAAACAGGAAATCCAAAAGAGATACAGGGAGAAGAAAGGCAGAGTCAAGGCAGATGCTTAGAGCCACTGGGGGAAAAGATATAATGGAACACAGGTAAAGCAATGAGGCACATGGCAATAGACAGATTAATAGAAATAGGTTAATTTAAGATGTAATAGCTGGTTGATAATAAGCCAGAGTCATAGACCAAGCAGTTTGTAATTAATAAAAGCCTCAGTGTATTTATTTGGGACCAAGTGGCTGCACAACACAGGAAAATCTTCATCTACAATCGCTAATGTGTATAGACACACTATATTAACAAGCTGAACACAACATGCACAAATCACCCTCACCACACAGATGGAGTTATCCCTGGTATCCAAAAGATAAGTCAACATTTGAAAACGAATTGTTGTAACTATCAGTCAATAGACCCAAGAAGAACAAGTGTGCAATTTATAGATGTAGAAATAGCATTTGACAAAACACACTGCAGAAATAGCAATTTACTCAATCTAGTAGGGAAACTTTACACTGCCAAAGATCCCCTGCAACTTGTGTCATACTTAATGTTGAAAAACTTAAGCTTTCCCATGAAGATTAGGAGCAGGCAAGATATTACCTCTCACCACTATTTTTCAATATTGTATTGGAAGTTCAAAAGAATACAATAAGATAAGAAGATAAAATAGAAGGTTTGCTAATTAGGAAGAAGAAGTAAAGCTGTATTTGTGCAAAGACGGCATGCTTATGCAGAAAATCGAAAGGAACTAACAAAGCTTCAGAAAATAATAAACAATTACAGCAGCATGTATAACCAATACAAAAATTAAGAAGCCTTCATGTATCACAGCCGCAACCAAATAAAATGTGAAATATACTATCATTTACATTAGTACCCAGTAATATAAGTTTTAATCTAACAAAATGAGTGAGATTTTATACATAAATGTGTGTGTGTGTGTCATGTATGATGAAAAGTACAAAACTATGAAGGAAGAGATAAAAAGCAAAATAAATTGAGCATTATTCCATGTTTATAGATAGAAATATTTGGTATTACTAAGATATAAGTTCTTCTCAATTTGATTTGTAGATTTAAAGCAATCCCAGTCAAAATTCCTCAAAGGTTATTTTGCAGCTGTTGACAAACTGAATCTAAAGTTAGTATGAACACAGTAACTTTGGAATAGCTGACATAATATTGAAGGAAAACAAAGACAGAGGGGTAATTTTACTCAATTCTGGTATCTACTATAAAGTTAATCAAGACAGTGTGATATTGGAAAAAATGACCTTTCAGTCTTGAAAAACATGCAAACCAGTAAATCAAAACACAGACCTTATATTCTTCACAAAAAAATTAACTGGAAAAAGATAAAAAGAAAAAGAATTGTGAACCTAAATATGAGTCATAAACCAGAAATCTCCTAGAAGAAAACAGAAGAGGAAATCTATATGACTATGACAATCAAAGGCATAATACACAAAATAAACAACTGATAAGCTGGGCTTCATTAGTATTATAATTTCTGTTAGCTGGAAAAGGATTGTGTAAAATATACAAAGAACTCAGCATTAAGTACAGGGTCTGGGGGGATGGTTTAGTTGGTAAGGTGTGATGGTATTGTGTTCCCCAAAATATTGTGCACCGTAATAAACTTATCTGGGGTCAGAGACAAAACAGCCACAATATTAAACATAGAATATGGCAGTGATAGCACACGCCCTTTAATCCTAGCATTCCAGAGGCAGAAATTCATTTGTTTAAGGATACAGCCAAGCGTGGTGACTCATGCCTTTAATCCCAGAAAGTGAGCCTTTAATCCCAGGGAGTGGTGGTAGAAAGCAAAAAGGTATATAAAGTGTGAGGACCAGAAACTTGAAGCATTTGGCTGGTTAAGCTTTTAGACTTTGAGCAGCACAGTTCAGCTGTGAGGCATCCAGTCTGAGGAAACAGGATCACCTGAGTAATTGACCAGGTGAGGAAGCTGTGGCTTGTTCTGTCTCTCTGATTTTATTAATTATTAAGATTCATGCTACAGTAAGGTGCTTGCTTTACCTGCACAGGGATATGGAGTTCAGTCCTCAGAAGGCAGGTGAAGAAGCCTGGTGTTGTGGTATGAATTTGTAATCCCAGCACTGGGAAGGTGGAGACAAGAGGATCCCTGGAACTTGATAGCTGACCACCCTAGCCTACTATGTGAATATTGGTGAAATTATTAAGGCCACTCCATGTAGTTAAAAGGGAGGTTTATTTTGTGGGGTAACTTACAAGTGAATGGATAGTTTACAGAGTCTGCAAAAGGTGTGGCACAGTCCGGCGGTGTTCTCTGGAGAACTCTGCTCAGTCTACTTTCAGCGTCCAGGGTCTAGAAACCAAGAGAGCTGGCACATCTGGATCTCGGTTCTTCAGGGCCCTCTCTTGGCCCTGCCTTGTAGGCATGACAGTTACCGAAGCCTCAATGGGGGTTGGAACTTCCAGATCAATGCTGGAATGGCTACCCACTACAATGTGAATTCCAGGCAAAAATAAGCTGGTATGTCTCAAATGAGGTGGACAGAATGACATCCAAGGATAGAAATATAAGAAGCTAGTACATAAATAGATATTGAATATTATATGTATTAGGCAGATATATGCTAAAAAATGTATAGACTGAAGTGTGTGTGTTTATGCAAGCAATTTAATTAGATAATAATTTAATAATAAATAATATTAGATAATAAATTTAACAGCAATTTAATAGAAAAGAGGGACATGAATTTTAAAAAGAGCAAGGGGATGTATGGATTTGGAGGGAGGAAAAGAAAAGGAGAAATGATGTAATTGTACTATAATCTCTAAAAAAAAAGGCAGCATAGCATACATGATTAAATGCAAAATGGTACAGCTACTTTGGAAGGCATCGTTACAAAGCTACACAAAACTTACTCTACGCAGGCATGGTGGCACATGCCTGGAATTCGAGCACTTGGGAAGTATAATGAAGATCATAAGTTCAAGGCCATCTGGGCTCCATAGTGAACTGAAAGTCAGCTCAAGCTGCAGCAAGACCTTGACTCAAAAAACAAAAAAACAAAAAACACCAACCCACAAAAACCCAAAATCAAACGAATCTGGACACACTCATCATACAATACAGTAACAAAATCCTAGAGAGCTACCTGGATGAATAAAAAACATGTTCATTCAAAAACCTACTCATGAATATTTATAGCAGTTTTGTTCATAATTGCTGAAAGTCAGAAGCAATAGAGATGTCCTTCAGTGGATGAACAGATAAATACATTGTGGTACTAGTCTATCCAGGGTAGAATATTTTTTCAGCACTAAAAAGAAAGGAGCTGTCAAGCCATGAAAAGACACAGAGGAAACTTAAATGCCTATTATTAGGCAGAAAGCCAATCTGAAAAGACTCCAGCTGTCTGTTACTCTGGAAAAGACAAAATCCTGGAGACAGCAGCGTCTTTGTTACTTTTCCTGTGGCTGTGATAAAATGCCATGATGAAAGCCACTTAAGAGAGAAAGGATTTGTTTTGGCTCACAGTTCCAGGTTACACAGTCCATCGTTCACAGGAGTCACAGCAGCAGGGACATGAGGGGTTAGTCATACTGTGTTCACAGTCAGGAAGCAAAGAGCAATGGACAATGAGCTCATACTTCTGCTCAGTTTTATTTCTTTGCTCACACAGTCCAGGGAATAGTGTTACCTACGGTGCATAACTCTTCTTACCTTAATTAACAAAATCAAGATATTGCCCCAAGCTAATCCCTCACAGGCATGCCCAGAGGCCCACCTCCCAGGTGATTCTAGCTTCTTGTAAACTGACAAATAAAACCAACCATCCCTGACACTAAAAATGATCAACAACTACCTGAAGTTAGGGACAATTAAATGAAGAACAGAGGATTCTGAAGACAGTGAAACTACTCTCGAAGTATCATAATGGTGGCTGCATCACAGTGCATTTTTTTTTTCCAAACCGAGAGAATGTGTAGCAGCACCAAAACTAAGCACTAATGTGAACGGTGGACTTCAGATGTTTATGATAAATGTTAATGAAGGTTCATCAGTTCTCAAAACTATACCATTCAGGTATGTGTGAAGAGGTGATAATTGGGGTGATTATCCATGGGAGGGCAGGAAGATGCTCAAATGTATTGTCAAAAGTACTCTAAAAAGTAAAGTCCATTTTAAAATGTATATTGTAATGACTTGCACTAAATCTGTTCTCATACATACCCTAGATAGAATATGTTTTTTTTGGAGGGGGGAGAGGTGTCAATTGATGAACAATTAGTGATCAAATTTATATAGTTCAAAAGGCCAATAATTGAACATTTTTAAAAAAAATCCATATCTTAATTAGGTTTCTTAATTAATGACCAAAGTTAATTAGGCAGGAACCTCTTTAATGCAAGAAATTTGAGGCTGGAGAGATGGCTCAGCAGTTACAGGCTCTTACTGTTCTTGCAGAGGACCTGGGTTCTGTTGCAAGCACGGATACCAGGCAGCTCACCTATAATTCCACCTCCAGGTAATCCAATGTCTTCTGGCATCTGCAGGCACTGTACACAGATGGTACACATAAACTCACACACACACACACACACACACACAGAGAGAGAGAGGAGAGAGAGAGAGAGAGAGAGAGAGAGAGAGATACTGTGATGGTTTGAAAGAAAATGGCTCCCAAAGACAGTATCACTATTAAAAGAAGGTGTGGTCTTGTTGAAGGAAGTGTGTCACTGTGGGGCAGATGTTGTAGAATATTATTTTAAGTTGTGTTGCTTTGTTTATATTGCATTGGCTTAACCCTGTGAAGCTGTGTTACTTTGAGTATCTAAAACACTTGATGGACTAATAAAGAACTGAATCGCCAATAGCAAGGCAGGAGAAAGGATAGGTGGGGCTAGCAGGCAGAGAGAATAAATAGAAGGAGGAGTCTGGGGAAAAGAAGAAGTAACCAGAGAATGAGAAGAAGCTAGCCACCTAGCTACACAGGCAGCCACGGAGTAAGAATAAGATTTACAGAAGTAGGAGAATGGGAAAAGCCCAGATGCAGAAGGTAGACAGGATAAGTTAAGGAAAGCTGGCAAGAAACAAGCCAAGCTAAGGCTAGGCATTTATAAGTAAGAATAAGCCTTTGAGAGTGATTTATTTGGGAACTGCGTGGAAGACACCCCAGAAAGAGCAAAAACAAACAACAGGTGGGCCTTGAGGTCTCTTTTTTCAAGCTTCACTCAGTGTGACAGTCAACTGACTACCTGTTGCCTTCTGGTCAAGATGTAGCCAGCACCATGTCTGCCTTTATGCTGCCATGCTCCCCATCATGATGAGAATGGACTGAGCCTCTGAAACTGTAAGCCACCACCTCAATTAAATATTTTCTTTATAAGAGTTGCCATGGTCATGGTGTCTCATTCCAGCAATAAAAACCTAACTAAGACACATACACACACACACACACACACACACACACACACACACACACACACAAATAATAATAAGATAAAAAGTAAGACGTGTAAGCAAAGGATAGGAAATAAAGTAGCTATTTGCAGAGAGCTCATTGCCAGGAGCTGATGAAGAGGGAGGGAGAGTAGGAAGAAGAGAAGGGGGTGACGAAGGCTGTGACACAAAGAATCGGAGTGACATTTTGTATAAGATGCAAGCAGTGACAATGACATTAACTGAATACAAAATTTGCTTCTCATGGCTGAAACGGCATGAACCTTTGGGTGAGATCACAAACATAAAACTGAATCTGAGTTTCGTGGCTAAGTATGGACGGGTTGCAGTGCTGTGGCCAGACATGGTCTTGGTGAGTCCAGTCTAGTGAGCAGAGACTCTGTGGCCTGTGAGCCCTTTCCACACAGAGGTTAATCATCAGTGTGCATTCTGCCAGGTCTGCTGGGTCTTGCTGGTGGCATCCCAACATCCTGTTCTGTCTTCTCCCTCTCAGCATCTCTTCAGTATTGCTCAGGTCCCGTCCTTGGTCCTTCCACACTGACTCAGGAAAGTATGAACTCTACCACCATTTCACAGACCATCGGATCCGATGGATGGGGTCACCCTATTCCTGAAGCCCAGATCCTGGTTAACTTGTCTTAAGGGATCAGATTGCACATATTTTAGGCTTTGTGATTATATGGTCTCTCTCCCAGCTACTCAGACCATTGTGGTGTAAAAGCAGCTATGACCACAACACACATGTGAATGAGCATGGCTAAGTTCAAAAACATTTTATTTCTGGGAACTAAAATTTGAATTTTCATATAACCTTCATGTCATGAAATATTCCTTTTTTCTGCCAGCCATTTAAAAACATAAAAACCACTTTTACTTAGCAGGCTATATAAAAATACACACTGGATGGAATTTGGTCTGTGGGCTATGGTTTGCTGACCCTGCACTAAATCAGCATGGTCTAGTAGCATTTTCTGGGATGGTAGAAGTGTTCTATATACCTGCTAAATATAACTGTTAAGTACTTGAAACACATCCAGTATGCTTGAAGAATAAGTAGAACTTCTAAATTGCATTTAATCTTTGTAAATTAATATAAACAGCCACCTTTGGCAAGCAACAAGTAATCTCACTCTGGTTTTTTGAAAATATTTTTGTTAATGGTTCATATTTATTTTATGTGTGTGGGTGTTTGGTCGGCAAGCATGTATGTGCATCATTTGCTTGCAGTGCCCCCAGAGGCCGGAAGAGGGAGCTGGAGTTACAGTCGATGTGATCCACCATGTGTAGCCTGGCAACTGAACTTCGGTTTTCTACAAGAGCAGCCAGTGCGCTGAGCCATCTCTCCAACCCCTTATTTTTCAACTTCTAATTACATTTATTTATCTGCATATGCATGTGTGTATGCATGGGGTGGGGGAGCATGCATATGCACATGGAGTTCAGAGGACAATTTGCAAGAGTTGGTGTGCTCCTTTCAGCGTGTGAGTCTCAGGCAGGGATCAAGCTCAGGTCATCAGGTTTGGAAGTGGTGTCTTTACCATCTGAGCCATCCCCCTGGCCCTCGCTCTATTTGTGTGTGTGTGTGTGTGTGTGTGTGTGTGTGTGTGTGTGTGTGTGTGTGTGTGACTGCTGTGGGCTTTAAGATACAACCCTCTCATTTTGCCTTTCTTCATACCATTGCAAGCCAGAAAAGACGCTTAAGCGCTCTCTCCATGGTACTGAAGGGAGATTTACATCATGTTAAGTTCTTGCCCGCTCTGAGGCCTCACGCTCTGCTCCTCACTCACGACAAAGAAAACAAGGCAGTTTCCTTCTCTTGCCCTTTTAAACCATTGAAGACATGCTGGCAGGCTTGCTCTGTTTCTCCAGAGACCTTTAGGAAGTTATAAAGCTTTTCAGACCCTCTGGCTGTGTGTGCGAGACACAGTGGTCTCAATAACTGAGCCAAGTCTGGGGCAGGAGGTGCAACTACCTCTTCAGGGGATCAGAGGAGAGAGCCATTCCTGTATCAGGCAACACAGATCTCAGTAGTAATTTGTCTAAGAAAGATCCGGTGGTCCAAATTGGAGCTGGACTGTTGAGAACATAATGGGAAGTCTTCTAGGGACAGCTGGGAAATTGTGTCTTAATTTTTAAAAATATAACTGTTTGTCTTTGTTGCATGTGAACACAGGACTCTGTAGCACATGCCTTGCTGGACTTTGCATTGTATCTACTAAGGAAATTAACCTTGGAATGAAATTGACCATGTAGTAGGAGAGTAGTACTCAATGAAAGTACTGAGCTACTAGATCAGTCTCTTCCTGAAGCCAGACCTTCCTTCCAGCTATCAAGTTTGTAAGATGTAAGTCAACATTTATCCATCCCCCCACTTCTTTCTTACCATCCCCTGCCTCTTCCTCCCCTCCCCTCCTCTTTTTTTGAGCCAAAGTCTCCATATAAGCTAGCCTGGAACTCACCATGTAACCAAGCTAGTCTCAAAATGTCAGTGGTCCTCTTGCTCACCCTCCTAAGTGCTGAGATTACAGCTGGGAGTCACCACACCCACCTAAGTCAACATATTTATGAATGAAGTTCCTGTTCATTACAGTCCATATCATTCTAACATGTTGTCTTAGTTTGTTTTCTGTTGCTGTGATAAAACACCGAGCAAACGTAACTTGGGGAGGAGAGAGTTTATTTGGCTTACATGTCCTGATCCCAGTTCATCACTGAAGGAAACTAAGGCAGGAACTCAAGCATGGTGAAAGCCTGGATGAAAGAAGTGAAGCAGAAAAACCATGAAGGAATCCTGCTCACCGGCTCACTCTCCCAGGCTTGCTCGGTTTTCTCTCTTATACAATCAAGGGTGAACCTTTCCAGGGCTGTCCCTTCCCACAGGGAGCTAGCCCTTCCCTTACCAATCATTAATTGTGCAAATGACCCATAGACTAGCCTATGGACCAATCTGATAGAGACAACTGAAGTTTTCTATTCTCAGATTATTCTAGTTTTTGTCGAGTTGACAAAAACAAAACAAAAAAACTTTACAGTTTTTTCCCCTATTCTGTTCTACTCTATTTGATTCTAAAAAGCACACATTTCACCTCATTTTCAAATAATTGAAAACAAGCACAGACCTTACCGTCTACAGAATGATATAATTTATCTGGTAGAATTCTTTCTCAACTTTGGGGCATACAAAATAATAGCATATCTTATCTTTGGTGTGCCCTAGTTAAGAAAAACAACTTTCATTTGATGGTGTTTTAGGTTTAGACTTTGTTTTTCCTTTTCTTCTTCTTCTTCTTTTTTTTTTTTTTTTTTGTGTGTGTGGGGGGGAATATAGTTATGGCTGCTTAATTTTTTAGGTACATTTTTTTTTTCAAGTTTCATATGTAGTTGTGTGGACAGTGTATGGCTTTAAGTTTTAAAGGCCATGCTGAAGTAGCGTTTTCATGTTCTTTACAGCATGCTTGCCTGAATTTTAATACAAGAACAAGATTTCATCATTTGGCTTCTCTTTTGTAAACTAAAGGTAATAATGCAAAACATCATCCGGAACTGGAAAGATCACTTTGGGACATGAACCAAATTAAAGAAGATTGTTCAGATGTCTTCTGATACCACCCAGGTACTGAGTGCAATTCCCATGGCTAACACAGAAAAGAGGAGTGTTTACTTACTCTGTGCTCACTGCCTCCACTGTCCCCGGCTGCTGAAGGGCAGCTCAGATATGAATTGCATTTCTGATATGGTGAGTGTTCAAACATTTCTTCCTTTCATTGTAAAAATTCAGCATAATGCCAACTTACCACTATAGGTATTAAGTCACGAGCCATGAAGCAGAGCTAGAAAGATGACTCAGCCAGGAAAGGGGTTGCTGAGCCAGCATGTAGACCTGAGCATAGATCCCTAGTACCTACATAAAAATAGGAGCAAGACTAAGTCCAGCTGTAATCCTAGTGCTTGGGATCGGGGTGTAAAATAGGGGGATCCCTGGAGCTTGATGGCCAGACTGTCAAGATGAACTGATGAGCTCCAGGTTCAGTGAGAGACCCTGTACCAAAAAATATAAGGTGGACTGGGTTTGAACAGGACATCCAGTATTGATCTCTGGCCTACACAGGTATACCTGAATATGTATACACACACTTGCACATAAATGTGCATATATTCATGAACCCATACAAGCCTCCAACTCCTAACATACACAGTTTCTATACAATCATACACAAAGTCACCAAACAAATTGCAGTCCCTCCCCCATCAATCATGAATTAAGAATATGCCTTAGAGGCTTGTCTACAGCCCGATCTTATGGAAGCATTTTCTCAATTGAGGTTCCTTGTCTCTGATGACTATACCTTGTGTCAAGTTGACATAAAACTAGCCAGTACAAGAGTATATGGCCTCTTTCTGCAACTAGAGAAGTTAGAACCATATATAAGAATTCTTGACTAAATTGATGTAATAGTTTTGCTTTTGAAAGTGTTGACAGATTTATGCAATCTTTATTTAAAAACCCAAGATGAAGAGAAAGGAGTGTGATAAAGGGATTTTAAAGAGACAGGGTAAAAATAATCAAGAACACATTGGAAGTAAAGAATAATGAAAGGGAATTTACTCTCCTAGTTAATGTGATTCAGTAACCAAAGCAGCACACATTGCTGAAGGAAGCAGATTGCTCACTGTAAGGGATTTGGTATCGTAGATATTGACCCCAAACTGAGTACATGTTAAAAGTGGCATGGAAAATTGGTGAGAACAGTGCAATTATTGAATAAATGATATGGAACAAATGGATACCATTTGGAAAAACAAAGCTAAACTACCTTTATCTGAAATAAATTGCAGGGGGTGTGACCTTTAACGCTTTAAATACTAGAGATAAATGTTGACGGGCAAAGTTCCTCTTTAAGCAGAAATGGCAAAGGAAGGTTTTAGCTAAGTGGAAGATGGAGTGTCTGTCTTTTTCCCTCCTCTACATAAAAGTGATAAGAAAGAGTATTTTGGAAAAAATTAAATCTGTTAGAAAGAAAAAAAAAAGCACCGTCAATGCACCAGAAGTTGGTGAAATCTAGGAATATGGAACACAGAGTCGGGGCAGAATTGGGAGAGACTATAGCTAAAGCAAAAAATTGGTGAGGCATTTCATGGGTGAGATATGATCCTCTCAGGAAGACCCTGAGGCCACAGTTTCTGGGCCAGTAGCACCTGGGAGTCTGTCTAAACACCAGAGCCTGGAATCCCACTGTGAACCTATTGGACCTAAAATCCTGGGACCCAACACCCTAGGCTGTAACACTGCTTCCATAGGTCTAGTGTGCATCATGCCTGCCTTCCTTGCTCATAGTCAAATACATGTGCTGAACAGGTTCTATTGTGGTCAGTTGAGCATGTCTCCATTCCAAGGAGCTGGGAGAAGAGGCCTCCACTCCACTGTCCTAAACATGGATCAAGGATTAGTCAGGGCATTTACTTTCAAGGTCAAATCTTAGGAATGACTTTCAAAACTCAAGCTCTTTCTCTATAGAAGTTCCACCTTATTGATTGGGGGGGGGCGGTCATTGGGCAGAGCTAGAGGAATCCTTAGTCTCTTGATACCAGCAGAGTGAAGGAAACAAGATTTTTCTTCCTCCCCAGAACGATTTACAAATACATGGTTCTCTGAAGAAGTAGTTTTTTTTTTTTAAAGGGGGGGGTCACAGCGTTTTCTTGGGACTGAAGCATTAAACCTATGCCTGTGTTTCAGATGACTTCTAGTATGTGGGAACTGAATCTTCTCATTTGGAAGTGAAAAATATTCACCTTGCTGTCTGTTTGACTAAGTTACACATCCCTGTGAATGTAACACCTGACAGTAATAACTTAAAGGAGAAGTAATTTATTTGAACCCATGGTTTCAAAGAGTTTCAGTCTGTCATGGTGGCAAAGGCATAGTGGAATAGCTCAGAGTGTGGTAGCAGAACCTGTTTGCATTCTAGGGGGCCAGGAAGCAGAGAGCAATGCAGGAATCAGGCAAGGATAATCGACCCCCAGTCAACTGCTGCGGTCCCTACTCCCACCGTGACTCACTTCCTCTAACTAAGCCCTGCCTCCTAAGAGCTTGACTTGCCCACAGTAGCTCTTTGGCTGGGGAGCATTCAAACATGAGGCTGCGGGGGATATTTTCAATTCCATCTATGACAGTATTTTCCCTTTGTTGCCCATTACACTATCTGTATTCAGAGCTCTTCTTCTCTAGCATGTAAATATGCAAGCTATAAAGCAAGGTATCCATGGAAACTTTTTCTACTGGACCATGAAAAGAAATGTGCTCAGTTCGGAGCTTCTGTAGTTTTCTGTGAAGAGTCAGCGAGTAAATATGTTTGGCTTTGTACAGTTCTTTGTGGCAACTATTCAATTCCATCACTGTGGACACAAAAGCAGCTATAGATAAGTTTCCAGAGACGATGCATCAAGGAGCAGGGGTGGGGTTGCTCTGAGAAAACCATCTCCAATGGCAAGTGGCAGATGTGCTGAATTTGGCCCCTGGGCCATAGCCTGCCCGTCTTGGTTGAGAGGAGAATGTCAAACTCAAAAGTGAGCAGATGGGCCACAGAGGTGGCTCAGTGGGTAAAGATGCCTGCTGCCAAGCCTCACTGGGACCCATCTTGTGGAAGGGACAGAAGCAACTCTCACAAGTTAGCCTCTGACTTCTACTCATGCACCATGGCAGCATAAGCATGAGCATGAGCGCGCGCGCGTGCGCGCGCGCACACACACACACACACACACACACACACACACACAGAGTAAATAAACAGATATAATTTTAAAAGTGAGCCAACATCTAAGAAACAAATATTGAAAAAGCCTATCAATGCCTGCCCTGCCTCATTTGTGAGGAAAAAGTTACTAGAGGAAAAGAAGAAAAAATGTTAAAGAGCTTTAGATCCCCAGCAAATAGTTGTATTCCCACAAAAGAGCAAGTGCATGTGAAACAAACAGGAGTCTTGAACATGATACAAAAGATAGACACAGCAATATCAAAAGCCGAGCTGAATCCCTGAATGAGGTGGAAGCTGGAAGCTCCCTCCTTCGTAGCACAACTGGAAGACAAAATGCAGCTAATGAGGCAGTGCCTGAGGCCCAACAACTCTTGGAGAAAAAGATCTAAGAAACAGAAAAGAAATAAACATAGGAGTCACAACAGATAGCATCCTGATTGATTGGATTACCACAAAATGCAAGTCACCTGCCCATCAAAATTCATAATAACACAACCTTTACAGGAGAAACTGTGGACCAGCGTAGAGTTAGCTGTCTCCAGAACACAGAAGATTCATACAAAGTGTTTTGTAGTCCACGCAGAAAAATGGGCAAAGCACACGGTGAAGTGATTCACAAACAGAGAGATGTGAGTTTCTAAATAACTTACACCAGACACCGTGGCCACAAACAAAGGTATCTCATGGTTTGACCATTTAGGGACAGATAATATATTTGCACATCTTTGGTTCAAATCCCCTTTCTAAAAGCTATCCAAGTACCCATTGATCAGCCAAAGATGTTCTCTTTTCATCTTTTGTGGTGGTATTGTGTTCCCCAAAATATTGTGCATTCTAATAAACTTATCTGGGGTCAGAGAACAGAACAGCCACTAGATAGACATAGAGGCCAGAAAATGGTGGCACACACACCTTTAATCTTACCATTCCAGAGGCAGAGATCCACTTGGATCTCTGTAAGTTCAAGGCCACACTGGAAACAGCCAGGCATGGTGACTCACGCCTTTAAATCCAGGAAGTAATGGCAGGAGACAGAAAGGTATTTAAGGCATGAGAACGAGGAACTAGAGATGGTTAAGCTTCAGGCTTTTGAGAAGCAGTTCAGCTGAGATGCATTTCCGGTCTGAGGAAACAGGATCAGCTGAGGAATTAGCAAGGTGAGGTGGCTGTGGCTGTTCTCCTTCTCTGATCTTTCAGCGTTCACCCCAATACCTGGCTCCAGGTTTGTTTTTATTAATAAGACTCTTTAAGATTCATGCTACAATCTTTGTTATATATTAATGAAAGAAGACTCTTGGATTTCATGGCAGAGATCAGTGATTTTCATATTCTCATTGTGTCCTCATCACCTGAAGGGTCCTTAAATCATGATTATTGGGCTGGGAGATGTCTCAGAGATGTTCAAGCATGAGGGCCTGAGTTCAGATCCCCAGCACCCACATAGAAAGCTAAGTGGAGTAGATGATTTTAACCCCTGGGGTGGTAGTGGGTGAGGAGGAGCAGTTACAAGCATATTCCAAGCCTCTAATGGCCAGCTAGTCTCACCAGTCAATGAGCCCTAGGTTTAGTTAGAGGCACTATCTCCAAAAACAAAATGAAGAGTAATAGAAAAAAGCAGTTAAAGTCAGCCTCTAGATGCACACACACACACACACACACACACACACACACACACACACACACACACAGATGTTCAAGCATGAGGGCCTGAGTTCAGATCCCCAGCACCCACATAGAAAGCTAAGTGGAGTAGATGATTTTAACCCCTGGGGTGGTAGTGGGTGAGGAGGAGCACACCCACCCATACCTGTGCACACACAGGCACATGGCTCGCGTGCGCACACACACACACACACACACACACACACACACACATGCATTTATACATACACACATAGATATCTAGACTACTGAAGATGTTGACCAGAGGATACAAACTGTAGTCACATGACCCAGCAAGTTATTAGACCTAAGGTACAATGTGAGTCATGATGGAGGTAAATTTGATTTTTGAAAATTATCATAGAAATGTATGTGCATATAAAATCATTACACTGTATACCTTAAATACATACATTTTCCCTGTCACTTAAATGTTTCAAATCTTTAAAATTAGAGTATGAGCCATTAACTATAAGATGGACAAGTCTGGGGTCTCTGGTGTATGGCAAAGATGGTAACAAATACTAATCACTCTGATCACAGTAAACATTATGCAATGCATGCACATATCACATAATCACAATATTTATTAATGTGTATGTGATATTTGCCATTAAACATTTTTAAATAAAAAATTTTTAAACATTCAGATTACTGAATTCTGCCCTCTGAGTTCCTGACACCCTAAGCCCTGGTGTGGGACCCGTGGCTGTAAAATCCTAGTTCCCAGGTGACATTTATGGTGCCATTCCAGGAATCCATACTTTGAAAACAGGAAGTCAGGAGTTTGGTAAGCTTCTTCCATTAAAAAAGTGAATATTTCAGGTTTTGTGAGCCATGGAGTCTCTGATATGACTATCCTGTTCCTGTAACTGATCGCTGTGACATGATTGATCAGCATGTGACACCATGGACTTGTATTCCAATACAGCACTATTGAGCAGCTAGCCAGGTTTGCCCCCATGAAATAGCCTGCCAACTCCCCAGATAGGTAAAGAGGATCCAGGCAGAAGAGCACACATCATAAACAGATGAAGTTTAAACTGTGGATTCTAACCTGAGAAGAATGGACTTACTCATCACTCGTCACCCATGTCCAAAATGGGCTTTTGGTGACACTAGGCACAGACTGGCTTTCACTGGAAAGTCTGCCTGAATGGTAAAATGCAGAAAGAGAAGAAGGTGGGAAGGAGACAAAGAACCTCACTCTCAGTGTACTAGAGATTACCAAAACCACAGACGACAAGTTCAGTGCTGGCTGAGGAGGCATTTAGCTAAACGGTTCTCATGGAAACCAAGTGTACCCGTTGCATGAGAAATAGCTGACGGGACCAGGAAGGGGGCTGCTTGATCCTGACAGGTAGCTGCTAATTAGCAATCAAAACCTAATTGAGATTAACAGCTGTTTTTCTAATACAGTTACTAACGGGGAGGCAGAAATGACAGGAAGACCATCCAAGCTCTACGAACCGCATTCCCACATCAGAAAGCTGGCAGGAACAGAGCGGCACACCGAGCAACAGGAAGATGAAAGTGCGCTGTGTACACAGAGCTGAGCTGACAGGCCAGAGAGGGCTGGATCCAGAGGACCAATTAGGGCACACGCACCAGGGCTGGAGGCAGATAAAGGGGGGCAGGATGCGAACAATTCAAGAACATCTATTCACTGGCTGCTGGGACTGAGCCAGAGCCTGGCTGCCATGGAGAGAAGGGCACGTTGGCGCCGCTCTCTTAGCTGTCAGCACAGCCCTTGGGTTAGACCGGCAAGCCTTTCAAAAGCTCTGTCTGAGTACTTTCTGAGCATCACCTCTGCCTGCAGAAATATCTGTGTCGCCCCACGGGACTGAACCTGCGACATTTCCACCAGGTGAGGCTTATCAAAGGGTTAATCTCTCTTTGACACGCTTTCAGTGGGTTTTCTTTCGCCAATGCAGTCTCGGTGAAGTGGCTCTGAAAGAGCTCCCTTAATTAGCACCGCTAACAGAACCAGTGGCTGCCACCAGAAGTCTAGGAGAGGACTAGGGGAAGCTTAAATACAGAACAAAACTCAACCAATATGGTTCAAGGCTGGTAGATCAGCTGTCCCAGACAATGGAACCTACACACACCTCCAGAAATATGTAGCACCTCCTACGGGCTGGGTGCTAGACTAAGTATGTGGCTTACGTAACCGTCATAACACTGCTACTGAGTCCCTTCATCTTGCAGAGGAAAAAGCAGATTGTTAGAAAGTGCCCCTGGTTTACAAGGCTGTGACAGAGCCGGAGCTGAACCTGGGTTGCCCAACACCTCTGCTGCAGCCCAGGGACACCGCCCTTACCTAGAACCTCGGTGGACATGCTCCAGTTCAGACCTGACCTGGTCTAGCACCTGCCCTGGCACCTGGATTAGCACCAGACCTGTACTAGACCAGACCTGTCATTCCTGTGCCTGTTATGTCTTCAGAAAACTGCACTTTTCTCTATCCCCTCATGTAGAGAGATGCCACACAGATACATTAATAGTTCATCGATATTAAGAGCAGAGGGCATCTTGCAATAACAAGAATACTGTGCATTTCCCCGTGCAAAGTGCAAGGTGGGGAAATGGCCTCTGTTCAATGCTTTTTCAGTCATCAGCTGTTTTTCTAAGTGTAGGCTTATTTACAAGAGAAACCTTGTTTATTTTTCTTGCAACTCTGCCACAGGCCATTTTCACAGCCTTAATCCTTCCTGTTTCATCACATAGCCGCTGCTGTCTTCAAGTGATAATTGCTTCTTTTGCACCATTTTTTTTCCCTATCACCCTCTTTCTTCAACTTCTAACTTCTGAATGTATTTCAGTTAAAGCAGCCTGGTTGTTTCCAGACTGATGGGTTCTGCAGCACCCTCTCCCTCTGCTCCTCTCCTGGACTCTTTTTGTGGTTGTCCTGGAAAGCATTTATTCCGCATATACTTAGCAACTAGAAATCAACTCTCACCACACCGTAGGTGGAAATGCAGATTGGAAAACAGTTCGGCAATTTTTTTGCAAACTTAAGCATATAATTTCTTTGTGACCAACTATCACACTCCATAAAGAAATAAAAGTGGTGCTTCCTCTTTCCAGCCAGCGCCGAGCAATGGGCATCTCTCAAGACAACTGGCACAAGCGCCGCAAGATGGGGATAAGAGAAAGCCCGACCACAAGAAGTGGAAGTATGAGCTGGGACGGCCTGCTGCCAACACGAAGATTGGCCCTCGTCATATACACACAGTTCGAGTCTGGGGAGGCAATAAGAAGTACGGTGCCCTAAGATTGGATGTGGGGAACTTTTCCTGGGGCTCTGAGTGTTGTGCTCAGAAAACAAGGATCCTTGATGTTGTCTACCATGCATCCAATAATGAGCTGGTCTGCACAAAGACCCTGATGAAGAACTGCACTGTGCTTATCGACAGTGGTATGAGTCTCACTAGGCACTACCCTGGGCTGCAAGAAGGGGGCCAAGCTGACTCCTGAGGAGGAAGAAATATTAAACAAAAAACGATCAAAGAAAATCCAAAAGAAATACGATGCAAGGAAAAAGAACACTAAAATTAGCAGTCTTCTGGAGGAGCAGTTTCAGCAGGGCAAGCTTCTTGCCTGTATCACCTCAAGATCAGGCCAGTGTGGCAGAGCAGATGGCTATGGGCTAGAAGGCAAGGAGCTGGAGTTCTATCTGAGGAAGATCAAAGCCTGGAAAGGCAAATAAAGCATCATTCATAGCTCATGTAATAAAGGTGTTTATTGTTCTATATAAAAAAAGAAATAAAAGCATATATTGACAGGAAAACCTGTATGCAAAATGTTTAAAAAATTTCTGTTAATATTGCAAAAGCTAAGAACAACTCAAATGTCCTTTAAATAAACGGTAGTATAAAAAAGAACATTACTCAGAGTCAGAAGGGAATGAGAGAAGATACAAAGCTAAAGTCAGCATGATAAAGCTATTTTTTTTTTTCTGGTTTCAATTCCATCATGATTTTTTTCTCTTTTATGGTGGATAAATGAATAAAAAATAATTGATTGTGGATGTGTAAAACTCTAGCAAAGCTCTGTTGCTTCAGAACGGCCCTTCTAACCAGGTAGAAGTTGACTACGATGTACAGTGTTTGGGGACGAGGCAAGTGTTTGAGTGGATTCTTCAACTAGCTGTGTGGCGGTTTTATTTGTAAGTCAATTAAAATAAGTGATGTTGTTAAAGAAAATTAAAAAAGCATCGAGCTACTAAAACACTCAACAAGATGTATTCATCTCAAAGCCTGACGCTAAGTGAAAAAGCCAGGCACAAAACTTCCTGTACGGTTCCATTTGTATGAAACTCTAGAGAAGGAAATCCTGTAGTGATGAAAAGCCCATCAGGGGTTGCAGGATGCTGGAAATAAAAGCAGGAGGATGATTGCTGGGGGCACAAAAGAATATTTTGATGAAAATGTTGTATCATGATCGTGATGGTGGTAACACTATTTCATGCATTTTGTTAAACTCCATCAAAGTACGTATTTGAATTTGGTGAATTCAATTGCATGTAAATAGTGTTTCATAATATTAATAAAAAATACAGGTATCTGGGATTTGTTGTGTGTTGTTGTTATAAGGGAGAAGAGAAAGTGCGTCAGATCCACCATAGTAGCTGGTCACCCCCACCATAGTCAAATAATAGGAAAGGAGGCAGACATATAAATCCCTCCCATTGGTGGAGGGATAGACTGTGCTTTGAATAGTCTTACAATTTTGTACTTGAATAAAACACATTCTAAACATGTTTTCAGTGTCCCGAGGCTCTGGAATCTGAAATGAGCTCCATATAGAGACCATAAACATGTTGTAATTAAAGAGCTGCTAAATGACACTTGTATCAAAGGGAGCTGAGAAAAGAGAACTTCAATGTCAGCATCTAAAGCCATCCAGAGTCGATGTCTCTGGATTAAAACTTCGGTCTTGATAAAATCAAGAACCTTCTTGGCTAGAGGAAAACTCTTTTCTGTAGAGTTTTCCTTCAAGGAGCATTTATAAAGCAGTTTGTCATCTTATCTTGATAATTTGGCGCAAGTATTAATATGCTTTGAAGTCAAAGCCTCGTTGTAGTTCTTAAATATTAAAAGGAAAACTATTTCCATCACTTATTGGTTCCTCACACGACTGCCTGAATGGCCTTAGAAAATAGCCCTGTAAAGTCTCATCTCCGGCCCAGGGCTGGTATGGGATCACTTCTAGCATTAACTACCCAGAGAACCAGGGCTCTCAATTGGGTCCTGTTGTCAAGCTGATGTGCCAAGACATACCTGCAGTCCTGTTCATCCAGAGAGTCCATCACCTCCACTCTGAAATCTGACTCCTACTGGGACTACTCTAGTCCACCTTGTATCTATATATCCTATAATATAATTACAGGCAGAGTTTGCCCAAGCCTTACTTTGCTCTTTGTGAAAATCAGTGTCCATGAGTAGATGCCTGACACATTTGTGCCAAAAGCCCTGTGTTTCAACTCCTGTGCAGCCAGAAACATATTATACAGAGAAAAAAAAATCCAAATACAGTTAGTGTTAATCAGAAAAAGGTTTTGTTGTTGTTGTTTGTTTTGTTTTATTTTTTGAGTTTATGGACTAGACTGTAGAACCAAGAAGAGAGCTGAATAATCATTTCCTGAAAATGCAAGAACTTGAACATCTCTGGGGTTCTGAGTAGAGTAAGGAAGGTGTAGCCACATTTCAAATCCAGTGGCCAGGGGCAGCAAAAACTATAACGAACAACTGTAACCATTATCTAGTATTCTGAAATCATAGAAAGGTTGCTAGACTTTAGACTTGCTTAAGTTTTATTATACACCTGCTAGAGTTCAGACTTTGATGCCCACTGAATGCCTGGATGAAAGTCTTAGTCCTCAGTGTGGTACCATTGGGAGCTTGTGGAACCATTAAGAAGGGAATCCTAGTTGGAAATCTTGGATCACTGAGGCTAGGCCCTCCAGAGGAATGGGAATGCAGGGTGAGCAGCCTCTTCCCTAGTCCCCTTTGCTTTCTGGTCACAAGGGCAAACACGTTTGTTCTGCTATATTCTTCAACAGTCATGGGCTGCCTCAACAAAAACAGTGGGGATTAATGGATTGCACCTGGAAACTGAGAGGCAGATTCACCCCTTTTTTTAATAAGCTAATGGGGGTGGGTGGGTATTTTGTCATAGTGCTGGAATTCTGACGGACGCAATGGAGATCCTATGTGGCACATCAAACGTGAATGCAAATTCTTGTAGCTTTTCACATCAAAGGTTTTTTTTCACATGCTTTGCCTCTGGGCTGGTCCACAATTTATCCACAAATAACAAGATGTGGTGAATAATATTACATGACTCCTGGTCTTTAGTTTTCTGAGAAGAGCTCCACAGTGTCCTCTCTCAACCTCCTAGAGTGATGCCACTTTGTGAGCAGGCCCATTCTGTCTTCCTTGTGGGTAGGAGAGTTCACAAGAGAGACCTCAGAAAAAGGCAGAGCTCCAGACATGAAAGCTGAGGCCCTGAACCCAGGAGTGAGGCTATCTGGAACCTTTCAGCAAGCCCAGCTGAAAACCAACAGGCCAGAAAGATGCATGAACATAGCCCACATCTGGATCAGAGATGAGTTAAGCAGCAGAGTCCTGCCCAACTGCCTGTCACAGACCCAAAAGCAAATGATAACTGTGACAATAAAGCCACTGGGTTTGATGGGATCTGCCACACAGTGATCGAAAACCAACACAGCCCAATGTAATCAATCCCTCTGATACACGCTTTCAGGTTTTTCCTCCTAATGATATATAGTATTATTTTGCAACATTTGAAATCTTATATCAATGATGAATTATTATTGTAAGAATTCCCTTTTACACATTATTGTATTGAAATGTATATGGATTTTTCTTAACTTCATTGTATTTTATTATGGTGTTGACTGCTGTCTAAATAAAGCAGAATTATTTTCTTCCTCCTTCCCACTCTCTCTGTTTTGCTTGATGAACTTGATGATTTGATAATTCACACCTATCCATCCTTATCCTGCCATTTTTCCTATAATAAAGAATTTAAAGACTAAACACTGTTCTTCAAAGACTGTTTGGAGGTGGTGATGGAGGTGCCGTAGAGGCCTGGCGGGGTCACTTCCATGAGGCTTGGAAGGCAGGTCTGAGGTAGCTGATTTCCCACTGTGTCTATGGCCAAGTAGTATGGAGGACTCAAGCTTTATCTGTGGCAGTGACAGAGAGCTCATTGTCTATGACTGGCTAGAAGGTATGACGAAAGAGAGCGTGAAGCCTCTGCTGTGGTCATAGCAAGAGCAGCATGGCTCTGGAGGTTCTGGTGCTGGTGTTGGTGGTATCTACAGCAATAGCCGCATCAGCAATGACTCAGACTTTGTACCCTGCTGAGGCTGATGCCTTCTTCTATAGAGACTGAAGTTCTCTTGGGTACCTGGTTCTGCTGAGCAGCGCTCCACTGAAAGTTGCTACAAGCATTATCACATTGCCGCTTTGCCACTCAACATTTGAGTTCATTGGGGGATGACCTGAGCTCTGTTGTTTTTGACTGGGGTTTCCAGCTGCATGAGAGCTCCGTGCATGTTTCTTCAAGAACCCTAACCAAGAAGAAAGCAGCTGTGTAGGAACAAGCCCATTATGGCTATGGGAGAATGGCTAAACTCCGGAATACTTTTAAAATTAATTACTCTT
The DNA here is from genome assembly GCF_004664715.2 of Peromyscus leucopus. Taxonomy (NCBI): domain Eukaryota; kingdom Metazoa; phylum Chordata; class Mammalia; order Rodentia; family Cricetidae; genus Peromyscus; species Peromyscus leucopus. The sequence goes on from NC_051072.1 coordinate 41,387,679, forward strand.
TGGTAATTTCTTACAAGAACACAATATATTCAGATCATATCTACCTATCACTCTTCTTCCAATTCCTCTGTGTGCTATGATCACTATGAGCTATAACAATGACTGGCTCCATAAGATATAAATGTCAGAAAGATGTGCCCTGACTCTCCCCTGGCCCCAAACAGTCTACAAAGCACCTTGAAGCACTGGACAAGCTGGCCAGCAGGTAGCTTGTAGGTCAGTACCAGCTTGATTTCTCCATCTCCTGTAGTCCAAGTATATGGTATCTTCAACAGTAGGGATTGTGCCAATTATAGACTATCCCTATAAATTATACTTTCAAAAATTTGACGGAACATCTCACGTACAAAAAAGTTGCGATACAACTCAGAACTTGTTTTTTCCCTGAACTGTATGAAGTTGTTGCTACACATAGTTCCATCATTTCACCTCCTTGGATTTCGTGTATATTTCTACAGATAGGGGCATGGCAACATTGAAGTGTCCATTCAGTCCCTTGGTCTGAGCTAATTCCCCTCTCTTTCTCGGGTTTTGTGACTTGTGTGAAGGCTTAGGAATGTGTAACGTTTCAGGCAGTTTATTTGGCCGAGTCCCTGTCCCTACTGGTGTCTGTCTGCTGAATGGCTCCATTCCAGCTCAGCACCTCCAGTAGGACTTTCACAGAGTAAGGTGAGGCTTGGATACTGAGACATGTCGGGTGGCCCACAATCTGCATTTGACCTGCTACTGGTGGTGCTCTCTTAGATTACTTGACTGAAGTGCCATCAGCCAGGCTTCTTCTTTTTGAAAAGTTGTTCTTTATTCCTTTGAAGTTAATAACCATTCTGTGGGGAAAGGGCTATGGAATGATACAGTACCTTGTTCTTCGCTCACATTTATTAGCACAACTATGTATTTGTTGGATGCATGATTTCTTATTTTATTCCATTGGTATAATCTTCTATTAGCATTATATTGATCTGAGCTCATCACCATTTTTTTCCCAGTAAAAGGTATTTAAGGCTGGCCTCTGGTCCTGTTGACATGGACTCTTTGACCATTTCCTCCAGTTCTGGCACTATGTCGGATGCCTGTTTGTTATTTCCCTATGTGTAGCCTTGGTTTTCTTTTCACAAAGTGTGTCATTTTAAAGTCAACTTTGTACTAGCTAGGTCACGATGATGAAGAATTGCTGTGTCTCTTCTCCTTTCAAGAGACAGAGCCAGACAACACACGTATGGAATTATAGTATTCTATCTGCCTGTCTGTCTGTCTATATCCATCTCTCCCTCTAGTTATTTGCGTATCTGCTCATCTATATTGAAATCCAGACCATCACATCCACATCTTTAGTTTTATCCTCAAATCAGAAATTTGTTTATGAAACCCTATGCTAGCAGTGAGCAAGGCAGCTTCCCTTAACCTTAGTACATTTCTTGAGCCAGCTCCCCAAACAGAAGGACTCCCCCCAATGCTATGACTGTCTCTCCTCCTTGCATCTGCCCTCCATGGCCTGATACTGTGTGTGGAATGGGGAGAGGAGAAGGCAGGGAAGAAATGAGCTGTATTCTTAATTTCAGCACCTCTTCCTGGAAAGCTGAAGTACCACCCCCTTTTCCAGCGCTGATGGCTCTTAACTCTTCCGTGCCTCATCGTCTCCTCAGCTTGCTCCTGTCTTAGAATCACGTTCCCTCAAACTGCTATTCCTAATGCTCTCACTTCAGACCATTTCATCATCAAAGTTCTGCAGAAGAGCCCCTCAGGTCGTTTCCACAGCCATCTGGCATCTGGCATCTGCCTCCAGCACCTGTTCACAGTGTCCTCTCCAACGTCACTGAGGACCTGTGAAGGGCTACACTCGGTAGAGGATGTGGAGAAGTTGCCATTCTCTGTTAGCCACTATAGATAATAGCTCCATCCAGAAGGCTTTCGGTTGTTTGCTGGGAAGGGGCTTCCTCTGGCTGCTGCCCGCTTCCTTTACCATCCATCTTTCTTTGCTGATTCTGTGGGCAGCTGAAGCTCTGTTCCTAGGGATGGGTGTCCCCAGGGGCCTGTCACTGGGATTCTGGCATTTTCCGTCCATATATGCTCTCTGTGAAGTGGTATTTTGTCAAGATCCTTTATTTCTAGGTGGATGACTTCCAAACTGACATCACAAGTTTGACCTCATTCCTGAGCTATAGGAGAGTTCTCCATGGTTACGGCGATCTAGTTCCCTGTCCCCCAAGGTACCACAAGTTCAAATTTTATTCAGTGCCTCAAATTACAGCTACTGCTAGATGCTGTCAATACATAGATTAATAAAGCACACTTTGCACAGAAAAGGGGAATTGTCCAAGCTGGCAGCCACAGAGGCAGTGGCTACCCTCTCCCTCCTCCCAAGTGGCCTACCCATGCTGCATGCCACTTTAACACAAAGCTTCCTGAAGGATTTTTTTTTTTAATCCTATTACTTCCTCTCCAGAAGATTCTGGTCTTCTCGTTGTATATTGTTAAAACAAAACAAAACAAAACAAAACAAAAAACCTTGAAGCACTGGCAATATGGCCATCTTTTGCCTCAACTTGCCCTTCCTCTTTTCCAGACAATGGCGCTTCTTCCCATAACACAAGCAAAGGTTTGTTTGCACGCCTCTCAGCCACTGTCCACACTGCTTCTCCCAACAGAAGTGCTCTTCCTTTTCCATTTTTTGAACTCTTACTTTCTCCCCAAGATGAAGGGTATCTTACTAAGTGACCCTGACTAGCTTAGAACTCACTATGTAGACCAGGCAGGCCTCAAATCCACAGAGACCTGCCTGCCTGTGCTCTTGACTGCTGGCATTAACAGTGTGTGCCACCATGCTTGGCTTAAATCTTTCTCTTTTTAAAAGGCTAAACTAAATAGCACCTTAATTTTCTTTTTTTTCTGATTCTCAAAATGTTCTAGATGTTTGAATTTCTTTTATTTATGTTACATCAAATTTTTCATTGGCTCTCTGAGCAAGTCAAAGGTGGTGATTGAGTCTTTTAAAGTTACTTCCCCATTAAAGGGAGCTTGAGAGATGGTTCAGGGTTAAGAGCACTGGCTGCTCTTCCAGAGGTCCTGAGTTCGATTCCCAGCAACCACATAGTGGCTCACAACCATCTGTAATGAGATCCGGTGCCCTCTTCTGGCCTGCAGGCATACATGCAGGCAGAACACTGTATTCATAATAAATAAATAAGCCCTTAAAAAAAAGTTACTTCCCCATTAGAATAGTCATTTTCAAGCATTTTGCACTGCTGGCTCATTCCCTTAACATGTTAGCAATCTTTTCATTGTACCCATAGATGAAAAAAAAATCACCTGATGGTTCTATTGGATAATAGTTTGCCTAAATCAATAATACTCATGTCCTAGTAAATTGGTAGTTTTACTTAAAAACATATAAACTGAAGAGAAAGTAATACATTCATTTTATTCTTAGCCTTAAAAACTTAGCAATGGGATGTGTGTGCTAGTTAGACATCATGCAACTTAGATCTTAAGTCTTCACATCATTTCCTGTTCCAGCCAATTTCCCAAGTAGCACTTCCTATTGTTAAAGCAATGACTAAACCCAGCTTTATAAACTAAGGTGAACTGCGGTTCTCATGCAGTCTGACATGTGTCGCTGTGCTTTCCCAAAGAAAGTAAATTTCCTGCGGCGTCCGTATGGGTTCCCATTTTGATTTGGGGCCCTCTCTGCACAGTTTGGGAGCTGTGGTTCAAGAACCAGGCAAAACGCACACTGTGTGTGTGTAGTGCCTCCATGAACTGCGTTAGGTCTAATTGCACTTACAGATCAACAGAGAGTGATTTCACAGCTGAAGGTCACAGACAGCATTTATAAAGAACACAAGTTTCTTTCCTTCTCTTTTTATTTGTTTTACTTGTTTTTGAGACAGGATCTCACTATACACCTCAGGCTGGCCACAAACTCACAATTTGTTTTAGTCTTCCAAATGCTTGGACTGTAGATGTCTGTTGCTATTTACCGGCTAGAACACAGATTTCTTTAATGAGTCTGCAGCACTAGGAGAATTATCATTATCACGATGTCAGGCTTAAATATGAACCAAACAACACTGGTTGGATACAGTCTTAACTACCATATTCACCCGCTTCACTAACTGAATTGAGTTTGCTTGAGTTGCAACAAGAGCAGGAGGTGGAGGTGTCTGCTTGAACTTGCATGTTTTCGTGAGCATCGTGTACATGATGCTCACTAGATCCTCAAAGTGGTCTTTAACTAAAGCAACAGAATTTTTTCTACAGAATTCAATAAAATGTGATTTTTAAAGTTAGTCATACATGTCACTACTAACCCCGAGGTTTACATTTGCCAAAGTTGATCCTGTTCCTACAACATGGTTTTAACTTACTGTGTCAGGATAAAGAAGGATGGGGGTCACTGGTTTTTGTTTTTTGTTTTTATTTCTTCATTGTTATTATATTTATTTTTCATGCTTTATAAAGATTTCTCTCCTCACTAGAAATACTTTAGAATTTTGTGAAGTCACTTGAAAATGAGCAAAAGGATTTTTTCATCTCCTACATTACAAGCAATCCTGATTTTCCTAGCCCTAGCCTTAAACAGAAATTTCATTAGAAAACAATATTTTCCAAAATCCATATCCTTGGTTAATTTATCATCTGCCTATCAGATCCTGGATAAATTGATGGCACTTAATATTCTCTCATTCTTGGATGGAGACTGAGAATCTTAATATGAAAAAACACACCAGATGCTGAAGCTGTTACTATAGGATCTCAGACTGCAAAATTAAAAAAAAAAAACAACTTGTAATTTATTACAAAATATTCAGTGTCTACCATTCTACAGACCTAATATCTAAATGATTGCATTAATGGATACAGTAGTCAAGGATTAAATAACTGCTGTTAATAATAGTGATAGCAGCAGAGTGTGGCTAACTTCCTTGTTCACTGTTCTCAGCAATGACATTTTTTATCTTGCGTTTCTGTCTAGCTTTTCTGTTATGCCACGTTCTCTCCATCCTTGCTTTCCCTGCTCAGAACAATACCTCTGCTCCTTAACTCCTGTAAACTTCTGTTTCTTAAGAGAAAATATAAGGAGTCTCCCCCATTCCTCCTTAACTCTACATGCCACTTTTTAAAATAGTCCCTTGGTCTGGGGAGATGGCTTAGTGTATAAGAGCACTTGCTGCCCAAGAACAAGGACCTGAGTGAAGATCCCCTGCATCTATGTGAAAGCCACATATGACTTCATGTGCCCCCAGCACTCCGGGGGCAGAAAGAAGTGGATTCCAGGAGCTCACTGACCACCCAGCCTAGCAAAATGTCGAGCATCCGATTCAGTGAGACACTTTCACAAGGGAGTAAGGCAGAGGGTGATAAGGCCGATCCCCTGGCATCGTCCTCTGACCTCCACACCCGCGTATACATGTATACACACACAAAGACACAGACAGACAGACAGACAGACACACACACACACACACACACACACACACACACCAAAAAATCACTTTGTTGTCAGTCTCAATTTTAGACTTTTGTGTTATTTCACTTACATTGATATTCCATATATGTCCAGTAGTCAAGGCCAAAAAAGTTCATATTTCAAAAAACATATAAAAACCAGAGTGCTTTAATACACTATACTGTTCATATATTACTACATAGATACATAACATTTTTTTATTACATATTACATAGATAAGGTTAGCGCATAACTATCACATAGATACAGGTATAAACCATTGCATTTTATGTACATATCTACATAGATACAGGTATAGGCCATTGTATTTTGCTCCTATTTGCTAGGCCCCTCACTGATAGCCTTACTCCAGAGTTTACTTTAGTTATGTATTTGAGAAGTTCCTTGTCTCCTGTCCTACTGTCCGTCTTAGATCAAGACCCTTCTTAACACATTCTCCTACCTCTGTTTTCTTCTCCCAATCTACTTAACATGCTTTGCCGTTTATTCTGAATCAGAAAGCTCCACTGAGTTGTTTGTATTTTAAGTGTCCTCTCAGGCTTCCATTACCTAAGGAAGCCCTACCACCCCCGGCCAGTTCCCTGCAGGCTCTGTCCCTGCATTTTCCTCTCAGTGATCTATATCCCCAATCTTCATCTGGCACTATCTTCTCTGCCCTGCATGTGGTCATGTCATACCTGATACCTGATAGTGTAGTTATATATACTTGTCCTACCAATCTGCTCCCTTATAAGCCTTCTCCATGCAGTAAATTCCATCCATGCATGCATGCATGCATGCATCCATCCATCCACCCATCCACCCACACCACCCACCCATCCATCCATCATTCATCCATCCATCCACCCACCCATCCATCCATCCACCCATCCATCCATCCATCCATCCATCCATAGTTTATTATTTAATTGTGGGTTACTTAGCAACCAAGGCTATCAATGATCCAGCTCTATCACTCTCTGCCTTACTCTCTTGTGACATAGTCTCTTCCTAAGCCTGAAGCTCACCATCTTGGTTAGGCTGGCCTGCTTAAGGCTAGACCATTGTCAAAAGGTATTCTCTGAATTGTGTTTGTAATGGTTTTCATTCATACATATATAAACACTTTTAGTAAACTGAGTTGGACCTCACTTTCTGTCCTTTCCTATCTGGTATAACTATTGACAGTCGTATCTCTGTGAAAATGGAGGAACTGCCTTTCTTGTCCCTGATGCTCCCAGGTTGTGTAGGTAGGTTGACAATGGACTTTCAACTAAATCACTTTTGCTAAATGGCTGAATTCTTCATTTTCTTCTACAGATGCAATATAATGTTACCCAAGTTTGTCATGAATAACCAGAAACTGTGACCAGCATCTGAGGGGGAACCTGAATTGCCTATGTTCTCCAATGCAGATGAGATTTCTCAAGTATTTAATTTTCACTTTCACAGCCATGGTTTTCTAAAGCCAAGAGTATTTGAGTTAACCTGTTATCCAACCATTCAAAGAATTCAGATAACTGCTTAGTTCTTGTTTGTTAATAAGACATCCAAACACCAGACAAAGACAGATCTAAATGTCAGAAACCATTCTAAAACATTTGTCTACATGTTGAATAATTTTAGTATCAATTTGGGACTTTTTCCTACAAAATTCCTTTATATTATTCCTTTATATGTATATGTGTATATAAATAGAGATTAGTAGATATATGAAGATTTAAAACTGAGCTTACAATTGGCTAATATATAAAGATGCCAGCTGGGTTTGTAGAAGAATACTGTCCTCACATACAAGTCACGTAATAGAGTACCAATTTTACTATAGATTATTATGCACATACTCAGGCAAATGTGGTATTAAACTTCCTGAAAACAAAGAAATTGAACACTTAGAATGATTGTAGCTAATCACCACTGCAAAGGAAATGGTGCCTGGAGAATGTTTTAAAAGTGACCAGAACTTTTAGGTATACAATAAATATTAGTTACTCTTTCCTGAAGGGTTGAGACTAGGACCAACCAGCTGTTTATAGCAGAGTGTAATGGGTTGGAAATTTGCACTGAAAATTCAGTAAGAATTTAGCTAAGAAATTCTGAATTGTTACCATGTTTTAATTAAATCTGTCAATAGGTCATTTAAGATTACTTCCCTGCAGGACCCACAGAACAAGATACACAAGAAAAAGGAAAAGAAAAACACTTTAAGGCTTAAGGTATTTGTCCTAGCTACCTATCGATTGCTGTGACAAAACACCATGACCAAGGCAAGTTATGAAAGATAATGTCCATGTGGGGTTATTGGTTCCAGGGGGTTAGTTGTCATGGAAGGGGACATGGCAGCAGCAGGCAGGCAGACATTGAACTGGAGCCATAACTGTGAACTCACTTCTCATCCACCAGCAGAAGGCAAAAAAGGGCTAACAGGAAATGGCATGGGCCCATCTTCAGTGACACATCTCTTTCAACAAGACCACACCCCCTAATCCTTCCCAAACAGTTTCACCAACTTGGGACCAAGCGCTCACATATGTGAGCCTATGGGGGCTAGTCTCATTTAAATCACCACATTTTACTCTCTGGCCCCCATAGACTTGCAGCCGTATCATAATGCAAAATGTATTTGGTCCAACTTCAAAAGTCCCCATAGTCTTTCACAGTATCAATACTGTTTAAAAGTCCAAAGTCTTTTCGAGGCTCGAGGAAATCTCTTGATTGCAACCTCCTATAAAATCAGAAAGCACACTACATATTTTCAACATACAACAGCACAAAATATAGATTACCATTCCAAAAAGGAGGAATAGGGGCACAGTGAGGAAATACTGTACCAAAGCAAGACTGAAACCCAGCAGGGCAAACTCCAAATCCTGCAGTGTGATGTCAAATGGCTTAGATGGCTCTGCCCTTCCAGCTTTGCTGACTGTAGCAGGCTTCTCTTTCTTTTGCTGATTCCACTCCCTATGTGCAGCATTCCTTGGCAAGTATCCCATGGTTCTGGCACCTTTAACAGTTTAGGGTCTCGAACATAATCCAGGCTTCACTTTTACAGTTTCATGAAATGACCTCTGTGGGCCTCTATACAGGAACTCCCCTGCCACACATCTGACCTCAGTGGCTTGACTTAACCACAGAGGAAAATTCCACAACCCTTTCACTCCTGCATCCCTCTTGACTCTAAAGCCAGAACCATGTGGCTGATGCTGCCAAGTTCTGCTGCTTGGTTGGGATGGAACCGTCCCCCTCCTTGAATTGCATTTGCACAAGCCTTGATTTTTTTTGTTGTTTGTTGTTGCTCTTTGGGAACAAAGAATTTCTTAGGCCTTTTCACAAGTTGCAAGATTAGTTGGATGAGGTCTTGCCTGAGGGCACCATTCCCTTAATTCCATTTTTCCTTATCTCTTCCTACACAAATCATGGTTCCAACATTAAATTTCCTGCTGCTCCCTTTCTCCTCAAACTGTATTTTGTATTTATTTTTGCTCGGCTTGCTCTTTTTATTGTAGACCTGAATAAGAGTGATCACTAATAACCACATGACAGAGTTAATATTAGGCTGTCCCCTCGGCTAAAGAAATTTGTCCAAAACAGTTCAATTTAGTTGCAAGCAGATTCTTAGGTCAAGGACAAATAGCAGACACATTCTTATCCAAAATATCACATGAATAGTCTCTAGCTCAGTTACTAATATCGTTCCCCTCTGAAACCTCTTCAACTGGGCTTCCATAGTCCACACTGTCTCAATATTATTGTCTTCAAGTTCCTACTAGCATAACCCTTTAAGCTCCCATAGAGTGTTCAACTGGCCCAAAATCCTAAGATCTTCCACATCTCTTCAAAAACCGTTATGATCAAGACTGTGACTACTAGTATACTTCCTGGTACCAACTTCTGTCTCAATTGCTTTTCTATTGCCATAACAAAACATCATAATCAAGGCAACTTACAAAAAAAAAAAAAACTTATTTAATTTGGGGCTCATGGTTCTGGATGATATCTGCAGTGGGCAGCATGATTGCAGTACCAATGTCTGTCCATAAGCACAAGGCACAGAAAAAGGCACTAAATGGGAACAGCATAGGCTTTTGAACCTCCAAACCTACCCCCAGTGAACAGCTCTTCCAATAGAGGCCACACCTTCTATTCTTTCCCAAATAATTTTACCAACTGGGGACCAAGCATTCAAATGCCTATGTGGGGCATTCTCATTCAAGCAACCACTTTATTCAATGTAAGAGACGGGGAGATGGCTTAGTGGGTAAAGCACATGCAATCCAAGAAAGAGAACTTGAGCTTGGATCCCTAGCACCCATGTAATTATCAGGCAGGCAGGTGGCCTGCCTGTAATCCCAGGACCCAAGTGGCGCCAGGGCACTTCAGCATCAAACTGACTAGCAAGATTAGAGAAATGCAAGATCCTGGTCACCAAGAGACTGCCTCATTGTGTAATATGGAAAGCAGTCAAGGAAGACACCCCATGTCAACCTCTGGCCTCTACTGTACACGTGCTTACATGCACACACACATGGACAGGTATACATACATGGGTACTCATACACACACACACATACACACACACACATCAATGTTGAAATTATTATGGAAATAGTAATAGTAAAGATAAGGCTAAAAAAAAAAAAGATAAGTTTTCAGTAGCCTGTTTCTAGGGATAATATGAAGCCCTGATCATGAATGCTGGGCACACAATAAACATGTGATGATGAATCCATATTGCACTTGAACCAATGTACCTACTTAACCAGCTAGTAATTTTTAATTATAGATAAATTGCAGTATACCAAAAACCAAAAGAAAAAAAGCAGCATGGTAGATCATTCTGAAAGATGCCATGGCCTTTGCCTGAGGCATCATGGGAATTCTTCTTTGCTCTGTCTGTTAGGAAAGAACACTCAAGGGAGCAGAAGCCTAAGCTGGGACTGGTGAGGCTGGAAACTTGACCCCAAGAGCTGGCACTGAAGCTGGCCGACTCTGCCAGGAAACTGCCCAGGCTGGGTGGAGACAGCCAGGAAGTTGCTTGGCCAGTCCTCAGGGGAAAAGAAGCATGGTGGAGCCAGGAAGGACTGTCACCAACATTTCTACCTGACCAACTAAGCAAATATGGAAAGGACCTTGGTAAATGCCAGCGGGGAGGATAGCACGGTGCCCCCCTCCCCACCATAGAAGCCTTCCTGGCATCGAGAACACATCACACCAGACACTCAATTGCTGTTTGTGTTAGAATTGTGAAAAGCCTGATTGGTTGGGAGTAAAGCTGTAGCTGTCGAATGTTTCAATTTATTGAAGTAATAAGAATTAGCTGTGCGGTCTCATGACATTTTACTGGCAAAATTCTCCTTGAACTGGTTTGGATCTGCTTGTAACCATTGTGTGTAGGCTGAAAACTGGATGGTGATTAAACAGAGCTTCCTGGTTTTGTGGAAAACAAATGCAGTCCGAGAATGGCCAAGGGTTGCCTCAGGGTAATAGTGGGTCTCTGCGCTGTGGCTTCTTTTCCAAATCTACAGCAGCTGAAAGCAGCTGATGTAAGCTACAGCTGGGATCCTGAACCAGCTCCGGCCAAACATTGAGACAATTCCTGGTGACATGTACACCAACAATCTAGATAACTGAGAAGCTCTTAGGGAGCAGATACCATTTCTGCTCTACCTCCTGTAGAGACCACAGACTGAGGGGAGTTTTCTTTTTTTTTTTTTGGTTTTTTCGAGACAGGGTTTCTCTGTGTAGCTTTGCGCCTTTCCTGGAGCTCACTTGTAGCCAGCTGCTCGAACTCACAAAGATCCGCCTGCCTCTGCCTCCCAAGTGCTGGGATTAAAGGCGTGCGCCACCACGCCCGGCTTTGAGGGGAGTTTTCTAATGAGGACTGTGTCAAGCATTTTGTTATCTCATCACGTAACCTCACCCACTTTGTGTGGTATTATTATTATTTTATTGTGTTATAGATGAGAAAACAGGTTCCAAAATTCAGCTAGAGTCCAAGGTAAAACCAAGCTGCCTCCTTCCCAAGCCCATGGTGTTCATCATTTGTGTGCCTTGCTGACTGTGTACGATGGAAGAATGAATCTGGGTGTCGCCTGTATTCTGAATGGGCAGTTTGGGACATCACTGTTTTACCTCCCTAAAGAACTGGGGGAGCACTATGGGCAGAGGAGATGCTGCTATTAATTTGAGAATGGGCTTAGTCTAGTGGTGGCCAACCTGCCAGAATTCTGAGATTGGTGTAAAATTTCTCTGATCCTTTTTTCCATATTAATAAACTTTAATCTTCAAAATATCTTTAGAGTAACATAAATATTATGAAAGTTAAGGCTCCCACGTGGTTTATCCTACTATTCAACATTATATATTCACAGTCTCTGTTGATAAACCAATAGTAATACATTATTCTTAACTAGGGATAATACTTCATTTAGATTTTCTTGTTTGTTTGTTTTTTTTCCTGTTGGAGAACACCACATTGTATTTAGTTGTAAATTATCCTTAAGATTATCTTACCCAAAATTGTTTCTCATACTTTTTTTCTTTTGATGACCTTAACAGCTTTGACCTAATTAGATATTTATAGGATGTTGGTCTGTCTATCCTTTTCTTCACAATGAGAATGGTATGATTTTTAGGAGAAAGATCTCCGAGGCAAAAATCTCATTTTCGTCATGTTGCCCCATATCACATGTGCTCAGTACCTCCTGTTGATGAACTGGTTACACTGCTACACTGACCTTGGTCACCTAGTAGAGATAGTGCTTGCCTCGTGTCTTCACTATAAACGTGTTCATTTTCTCCCTCAACATGCTGTGTCCTCTGGAAAGAATGGACTGTGTGCAGCCCACACTTTAGAGAACTGTCAATACAAGTCACTCGGCATTCCTCTGCAGGGGAGATTTGGTTGTTCTCCATTCATTCATAAACTTACAATATAAACTGGGACTGTTTCGTTCCTTTGAGTTATACACAGTACTTCCACGTTGCTGTTGTCTTTTAAATGGCTCCAGCTTTGGCTGTGAGGAACTCTTGCAATCTGATTCTTCAGGCACTTTGACATTTCCAATATCAACCCAAGTTCAAATTTTTCTTTAAGCATTTCCTTACTTTCTGCTAGTGCATGACGCTCCAGGTTCACCTCGTGCATCTCCCTAGTCCTAGAGCCAGCTGTTTCTGCAAGGAGATCTCTCAGCCACTTTAGGATAGAAAATGAAAAGGACCTAGAGGATAAAGGGAAGTCATGAAGTCTATTAGGCCAGAAAGTCTGATTGGATATTCATTTTAGAATGATCACATCTGGCTGGGTAAAGATGGAACTGAAGGCCAGGGTAAGACAAGATAGGCTACTGTGAAAAGTCATGCAGTAGTGATAAAGTGGAGAAGAGGTGACTAGGCAGGCACAGAGGAGGTGTCAAAGAGGAGGGTGACTATCTTAAATTACCAGAGCAGCAATGCAGGACAGATACTTGGGGGCCAGATCTTACATTCCCAATGAAGCCCTGGGTATGCTCAGTACTGGAATTCACTCTTCCATGGCACACAGAGACTTTCTGGATGAAGATGGTAAATCATCTTAAGAGCTAATATTTATTGAGCACTTGGTATGTTCTAGCTAGCTCGCTAAACACTTAACATGGTTTGGTTTGGTTTTGAGACAGTTTTCCTATACCCAGTCTGGCCTCAAAGTCAACATCCTCCCCCTCACTTCCCAAAGTGCTAGGATTATGGGTATGTACCACTATCCCTGCTAACACTGAATATGTATAACTCATTCAGTTCTCACAATAACACTTTTTGCTAAATACTAATATCATCCAAACTTTTCAAATGAGGAAGCAGGCATTAAGCAAAGCAGCAACTTCACAGTCAGGAAGTAGAAGAAGAAGCTCAAGGATGTCAATGGCTGTCTTGTCTTGTGCTAAAAGATTGCTTCCATGTTGAGCGCTGTGCTGGTGAGCCACATCTGGATCAGATCAGGCTCGACCAACTGCAGCTTTCGAATCCCACAAAATTCTCCCAGCATCTCCAACCCACTGATTCCTTGCTCATCCCCCCAATGCCATGCCTGACTTGTTACCTTTTTCCCAGGCCCAGCCAGCTCACCATTTGGCTGATTTCTTCAATTTTAAAAGCACTCTGATGCTGGGCTCTTCCCTTTAGGCTGTCCTCGACTTCAAACTCTCAGCATCCAGATATCTGGCTAGGTGCTGTCCCTGATGCCCCCCGTGTCTCTGGAGACTGTTTTCTTCCAGTCTGTCACTCCCACATGTCCATACTTCCATCACCATGAGAAGTGGGGACAGCTTCCTCCCTCTCTGTTGTTAATGGGGTCAGGCTAGGGACAGTGCCTAGCTACTTTAACTTCCTGACTGCTCTGCTTAGATAACCAACTTCAGAACTTTCTTTTTTTTCTTTTTTTCATTCTCAGAACTCTTAGAGCTCCACATGCATAATTTTTTTTTCTCCAGAAAGAGCAGGAAGTAACTTAGAAACGACTGCCATTCCTCTCAGGACCAGCTAGATTTTTCTATTTAATTCTATTCTGGTTTGGGTCTGAGTCATTCTATCACCAAATAGAAAAACTATTTAAATATTCTGCATTATTTGTCTGGTGTTTGCATTTTAAAATCTAACTTATACACATTAGAGAGTTCAATTACTATCATCCCTGGTTGGTTTAGACAAACATCTTCTCAAGGTACAATCTAGAGGAACATTTGTGATCAGCATAGGGGGAAATCCTTATGAAACCTAATAATGAGAATGTCAACATTCCCTTCTCCACCCTCTCTGAAGACTCCAAAAATATTGCAGGTAGGTTTGGGGACATACTGTTCTGTGCAATGACACACTCAAGACCCACTGTTTTCTTTAACATCTTCCCCGCTGCCCTAGCCTTTTAGACATCATGTAGTTCTATTTACTGAACTGAAAGCAAAAATGCTCTTTGATGTTCTTTCTCTGGCCTCTCTGGAAGAGCAGGTACAGATTAAAGACTGTGGGTGAGGGTGGAAAGGAAGAAAAAAAAATCACATGTTCTCTTTCACAGGCTTTTTACATATACAACTCTTCCATTGACCTCCAGCCCATCACTCACTCTGAAACAGTTTTCTTAATCATACTCATCACAACCCACTTCAAAAGCTGTCTCACATACAGTCTATTGCAGGTAAATCCCACGGTTGGGAAATAGTTGAATTTCACCACATGAGAATAGATTTGAAGTTAAATCTAAGTAGTGAAGCTCCCCTCTCCCGATTTTTTTAATCAACAATTGACTTTCAATGTGCAGAGTAAGTGCACAATGTGCAGAGTACACCATGTGTCATCACGTGTCCTCCATGGAGAGGGAGCAGAGGACCGTAGATCTGGTTATCTTGTTGTTGTTTTCTAGTTTTAAGATAGAGTCTCACTTTGTAGCCGAGGTTGGTCTACCTCACCTAGAGACCAAGCTGGCCTCTATCTTATGGAAATCATCCTGCTCCAGCCTCTTGAGTGTTTGGATGACAGACATGGGACATCACTCTTGGCTCTAAGGATATCGTTTCCAATGAGGAGGTCAATTCATGTGGGATGACTCATTCCTAACAGGCTTGAGGGCCAGCTGGCCCAAACCAGTAAAAAAGACACTTTCTGAGAGACAACCTGGGTCTGCTTAAGGGCCTGAGCAACAGCAGCTGAGGCATGATCTGGAGATGACCTGGACCAATGAGAGGCAGCCATGTCACACCAGCAGGTGCAGATTCATCAGACCTTCCCACAGGGTAGAGTAGAGGGCATATAAGGCTTGCCTCTTCTTGAATAAACTGAGCTTGTTGTTTTGACATTCTCCCAGTGTCTTTGTGGTTTGACTCTGTGCCTACTTGGTCCCCTCCCCCAAAGGGACCAACAGCACAGGACCCTGCCACACATTCACTCCTACAGGATGAGCACTTCCTGGTTAAGAAGTCTTAACTCCAGACAGAGGCTGCAGTGTCATAGTTTCCCCCAAAGGAATAGAAGCATTAGAATACATATATAATTAAGGGGGCATATTATTTTGTTTATTTCATTGTATTATATATATGCATATAATGTATTTTGATCAAACCCACTGCCAATCCTCCCCTTCTAAGATTTCTCTCTCGCTTGCTCACTTGCTCATTCTCTCACTCTCTTTCTCTTTAAGCCCACAAAGTCCACTTAATTAAGCTGCTAATAGGTAGATGGGTATAAGGCCATCTACTGGCACATGGGTAGCATTTTAGGTACTGTATTGGGGAAGAAAACTTCCTCCCTCCACACTCCAACTACAGCAGCGATCAGTTATCAATAGCTCTGAGCTTGGGTGGGATTTCATGAGCCTGTCCATTCTGGGATTTGGGCTGGCTTGATTCTGTGAAGGTCTTGTGCATGTGGTCACAACCATTCTGAGTTCATGTGTTTAACAGCCTTGTCATGTCCACCATGTTTTGTTGCAGACATCCACTACCTCTGGTTCTTACAATCTTCCTTCCCCTTATTCTGCAATGATTCCTGAGGCTTGTGGCAAGGGGGTGTGATATAGATGTGCCATTTAAAGCTGAGAAGTCAATGGTCTTGTATTCTCTGCATATTTTCCAGTTGTGGATCTCTGTGTTAATTACCATCTATGGCCAAAAGAAGATTCTATGCTGTAGCATGAGAGATGCACTAATCTATGGGTATAAAGATAAGAACTGAGGGGGTCAGTTTATTATTATGTCCATTTAACAGAATAATAGCATTAGCTTCTCCCCTAAAGCCTATGACCTAACCAGGCACAAGCTTTGGTGCCCAGTTAACAGGACCAAACATGACTTCTGTAAGAGGAATAGGCTTTAACTTCAATCAGAAATGGTTGGTTATAGCCATAACATTCATGCCTCTACTGCACAAGTGGTCCTTATCTGGCCTTATCTTACCAGGCCAGCTGTTGCTGTAGCTCAAGAGGTAAGACTGTTGATTGCTTTTCTACCCCACTAGCATAAACAGAACTTTCCAGCACTATGAAAGCTAGCCAGTAGGGATGAAGCTTCCAGGTCAGTAGTAGCTTGACTTCTCTATGCCTTATGTGGTGTCTTCAGCAACAGGGTCTCACCATCAAGTTCTGGAAAGTAACCAAAAGCAATGGTAATAGTCTGTTATGTTTGAGAAGAGGAGGCCATGAGATCCCACTGACTAACAATTTAAAAAGAGGTAACCCATACCTGACACTGAGAGGTTTTTTTTTTTGGGAGGGGGAATTGTGTTGTCTGATAGAAGCATTGCTTCTCTATTGCAGGGTAATACCATTTAAACTTTTTTATATGTATAAGTATATTTTAGGAATCTGTTATAGTAGTAGATTGCTACATGTCCTTCTCAAAGAACTTTAATGTTAGATAACCCTCCATATACCCCAAGAACGCATACAGATGTTTATGAGGGGACTTCTTAGATCAGTCTACACAATCTGAAAGCTGAGGAGCTGGGAAACTTGTTGTCATTCTAAGAAGGGGGAGATAAGACAGCCTCTTCTAAGACTTAAGGCCTAGAAGCCCCTGGAAGGATTCTTGGTGCAAGTCCACCTTCCAAGGCTGAGCAAGCTGGAGTCTGATGTCTATTCACTACAGCAACAGTAAGAGATGTATCTGTTCAAGAAGAAGTAAGCATGTGTGTGAGCCTCCTCCTTTTACCTTTCTGTTCCTTCTAGGGACTCCATCTATAAGACAGGGCTTTCCACATTCAAGTTGGGTATTCTCACCTCTATTTACTGGTACATATAACAATGTTTCTGTACAAACAGCCACACCCAGAAGTATGTTTGACTAGTTTTCTAGATGGCTCTCGATCCAGTCAGGCTGACAACCAGGATTAATCATCATGGAAGTCCTCATCCACGTGTCCTGTCTCCAGGACAAGCACTGGCAGTGGCTTTTTGGTAGTTTCTGTTTACCACGACCCTCACCAGAAAACTCTCAGCACCACTGTAAGATGGGAACAGACCAGCGGTGCAGCAGGCCCTGCTTGGGCAACCTCTGCTAGGGCCACAACCTCCTTTATGGAGAAGACTCATGGATATCTCCTCTCCAGTGGCTGGGAATGGCTGAGTGTGGGATGGAACCAGAGGCACATTCATTTGCCTTAAAGGTGTCGAGAAGCAAGAGGGGAGAGAAGAGTGTGTTTGTCCCTCAGGGGACAGTGGGTCAGGGTGACTATTGCCCATCGTGGCTGGAAACAACCTACTAAAGGTCTCTGTTTTTAGCAGTGGAGGGCTGAGGCGCTGAGAGGGTTGTGCTTGCTGCTTGTTTTCTAAGCTTTGCTTTTCGAAGGGGAACCACACTACCTGTTCTTGCTCTCCCCTACCCATCCGACAAGTCCAGATGGATGTTTCCATGAGTTTTTTTTTTTTTTTCCATAAAGACAGTAAGTGTCCACCAGAAAACAGGAAGCCAAGACAGAGGCTGGAGAGAACAAGGACAGGAGAATAGTTGGGCAAATGTTTTGCCTATGTGCTATCTTTCTGCTGCTAGCTACAGGAGACCCACAGTCAAGCAAATTCTGTCATTAGTTCCTGTCTCTGTTTCAGAAATCAGTATTAGGTGGTTCTTCTTGTACACCTTGGACACTGCAGGCATGTCTGTCAACGGCGGTCTGTGCTCCCTGAGAGCAGTCATCAGAGGGCTCCCCCAGGGCTTAGGAAAGGATGGGAGACCAGTTCTTCTGTCTTGCCTGCCTTCATTTTTTTTAAGAACACTTTCAAACAATTTGAAAAGGCTTCCGGCGGCTGCTGGGCTCTGTGTCTGGCTGGTTGCGCACAATCCACTAGATAACCATCCCCTCTGGCAGGAATCTAGTTGTGTGTTCTGAAGCATGAAGTTGTTGCTTAAGGAGATGACAGGGTGGCAGAGCCAACCCGAGTTCTGATGACCAAGTGTCTGTGAGATATGATTCAGATTCTTGTACTGACTCTGTGGTAATAGTGTACCTGGCTTCTTGAATGTAGCTTACTTGTTACTGTGGATGGAATAATAATGATAATAATCTTAATTTCATGCTTTGAAATTCAAGCAAAAATGCTTTTATGGCATTGCATTTTTGTAGGCTGGCCCCTGCTGAGTCAAGCTTCAGTTGAAATTGTGTCAGTGAGTCTAGGGGGGGAAATCCTCTCATTCCCATTGTCTTACACTGTTTCCCTGAGTAGTGCATGCTAAAGAGCCCATTGAGAAAAAGCATTTGGTGACAAAGTCTATGGAGGGAAAAGAGGGAGAATGTAGAGGTTGGAGTGTTAGAAAAGCCATGGCCAGTCCCTAGTCCAGCCCCTCAAACTATGGATGGATAGATGTATGTGAGATCTCTGAAAGAGCTATTGTCTGTGGCTGAGAGTTGGGACCCAAGCAGTGTTCTTTATCTTCAGCTAACCTGGAGGATACGGCCACAGTGGGTTAAGGCAGAAGAAGACAGATTGTGTTCAAATGTTAACTGGCTCAAGTGTTAAGAAACACTAGTCCAGGCAACTTGTAAGTCATATTCAGTTACAATCGTCTAAGACTTACAAGTCATCTCTATTTTACTACAAAAACCAAACAAATAAACAAAAACTGAGGTTCCAAAGGTCAGTGGTCCTGGATAGACGACACAATGGTCGATCTAGACCATAGGTCTAAGTTTCCCACTTACAGGTACAGCACCCCTTCATCTTTTGCATAATGCCTCACAAGTCATACAGTGCTGTACACTACAAAAAGGGAACTTTATATGTATTTCTGAAAATCAACCAGGACATCAGGGAGCTACCAGGGGAAATTCAAACTGGCAACTAAGGCTAGGTGTATCACAAGCTCATGAAGAGGTTGGAGCAAAAGGAGCTTACCTATGTAACTTTGTAAAATGCCATTTTGACTGGATACTGTAAGGCTACAGACCAAAAACTCTGCGAGGAGACACTGAATTACAGATGGTAGATTTCTTTCTCCTTTTTAACAAAGATGTAAGCCAGCAATTCCAAAGCTACTTTATGTGCTTGCTACAGGTGAGCAAAAACCTTAGTGCATTTTAGTCAACAGGAGACAGGTTCTCAAAATGAGAGAAGGAGGTAAGGAAGGAAGGAGGATGGCCAGGATGACCCCTGGAGTAGAATCAGATATGTCAGTATGAATACATGTACATATACATATAGACACATGACCATACATGCATATAGACATATATATGCATATATATGAAATACATAGGCTTATGTTGGTGAGTATACATATACATCTTTCATAGTTGTAACTATTAATACCAAAAGTAGTCATTAGCAAATGGTACATTTAGCACCTAGATCTTGGTTTCTTTGCCATTGTCCTATAGAAGGAATCAGGGGACCTTGATGAATTTGTTGATCACAGAGCTTAGAAAAGGAAAATGCTGGGCATGCTTGGAATATCTTGTAATAACAGAAATTAAGTAGGAGAGATGGAGCAGGGGGAGAAAGAGACAGAAAGGGAGATAGTAAAATGAGACCTGAATGCCAAAAGAGACATAGCACTCATCTCAAAGACTTCCCAGGAGACAAATCTGCAACAATTTGAGCAACAAAATAATTTCTTCAAGAATGTTATAACATAAAGCATTAAATAACTATCATTAAGTCCCTGTTGGCACAAATGACTGAAAAACAAATGGAAGACAAAGAGTAAGTCTGAAAAGAGTAAGTATGTAGATCCCCACCTTTATGCAGGCGGGGCTTAATAACTTATTTCCGAATGGTACAGTGTAGAAGAAAGGGATCTGGGAAATGTAGTTCACACCAGCAGTGAGCGTTTGATGAACGGAGAGTCCTTTGGTATGAGTGACTGAAGGGACTCTAGCCAGCCTGGGTCTGGCAAACACGGCCTTGTCCTTCTCCCCATTCTCTCTGCCTTGCTAAAAACCATTAGATTTCATTCCTAAAACTAGTCATCAAGGTCTATTCCCTTATTTGGCCACTTCCTTCTCCTGAGCCTGATTACCAAGGTCCAGGTATCAAAGTATTGAAGTCCAGCAATCAAAAGCCCCCTTTGACTCACCTAATTAATATACCCAATTAAAATTAAACACCTCATCCTGATACAAGGATTCCCCTTTTACCTTTAAACTGCCATTTTACTATGGGCCACACCTGTCTCCTCTCTATCCAGAGACAGTCCTTTGTCCCCCTCCAGGACAGGTACCCCTGCCCCCTCTCCATGTTCCCTTCCTCTTCTCCCTCATCCTCTATCTCCTGATTTTGTCTCTTATTCCCTGCCCTCTGTCCGTCTGGGGCAAATAAACCTCCTTTGTGCTGAGACCCTGGTCTTGAGGTCCTGAGCTGACACTGATCTCTTAGAGCGATGAGCGGGCCCCTTACTCCTGTGTTCTTCTTCTCAAATCTGTCCTTCCAGTGGGCTAATTGTAAAATTTCAGACAAACACGCATTGAGACATGTTTGACAAAGTTGCTGACACACAGTCCTTAACCAGGAAGGTCATGAAAAACAGGACAAGAATGAGAAACAGTCACAGATTGGAGAAGACTCGGAATCGTAAGGACTAAATGTGATAGGCTTTCCTGGACTGGATCCTGGAGCAGAAGAGCAAGACATTAGGTAGAAAAACTGCTGACATCCAAATAGAGTCTGCACTTGAGTTAGTGTATCCTACCAATATTTATTTCCTCCTTTTGAGAAGTGTGCTGTGGTTATGTAAGATGTTAACGTTCAGGAAAGCTGGGTGAAGACTACACACGAACATTTTGTTCTAACTTCGCAATTTTTCTGTAAAGCTAAATCCAAAGCTTAAAAAAAAAAACTTTTTAAAAATAACTGAGAAGCCAAAGCATGAAAAGAACTGGATAACCACGTAGAATAAATAAGCAGAGACTCATGGAAAGTTGGATGGGAGACACAGCATTCCTCCAAGGGTTTACTCCTCCGGACAGTTGTGTGGGTCAGCTAGCTTATGAACACTTTCCCACAGGGAGAGGCTGAAGTCTGTGGGTGTGGGGACATCAGAGACTACCCTCAAAAGTTTGAGATTTGAGAGGTTGTGAATCCATACATGATGGAGTAAAGATTCTTAAATGGGGGGGAGATGCTTTCAAAGAACAATTTACATGAATTTTAAAAATAGGCTAGTGATACTTCCTTTTAATTACCCTTTTCCTCTATGAGAGGAAGGCTTTGTTATTACAAAAGCTGGGGCTCTCATTTATTGAAAATGATATGATTGCAGCTTCTGCCATGAGTATAGAAAAGGCTAGGAACCTTCTCAATCCTTTCAAAGTGTGATATCTACTTGTGTCTTCCTTTGAAGCATGTGGAGACAGTAGCCTAAAAAATAACTCAAATTTCTCCTAGGTTGATGGTTTAGAATATCGTTAGCTTCCTTTGTGTGTGTGTGTGTGTGTGTGTGTGTGTGTGTGTGTGTGTGTGTGTGTGTTAAGCACATCTCCTGACAGTCTCTATTTCCCCTCTGTGTGACAGTGTGAGCACAGTGGGTACCACACACTGGATTCCCTGGGAAACAGACTAAGAGTCTCTTGGATTTGTATGTGAAAGGTTTCTGGGCATGTGCATTTAGGATTAACAGCTCTGGATGGCAAGAAAAGCATACATCAGCATTAAGAAGTCAAACTGTAACACAGTTAGGACAGAGACCTCAGGCTCCTGCAGGCGATACTGAGGCTGTGATGCCTCTGTATGAGAAGTTAAGCAGAGATAATGGGGTTCTACCCACAGCTAGTCAGTAGATATATGCTAGGCATATTCTAAACTTAATCAAGTAGCTCCCTTAAGCAGGTGAAAACTACTGGGGAAGGATTTAGGTACGAGTTGTCGACAACCAAAGCCAGGAGCTAAAAGAATGTGTACCTTGATCCTAAAAGGGACTCTCAGAAGCATATCAAAACATCCCACACAATCCTACCATTGCACCATTTATAGACTTTCCCAGACGAACAGCTGCTCAGGCTTTGACTGGTTTCTTTTCAGGAAAAAAAAAGCCCTCACAATATTGTTTTGATTTGATTGTTACAAAGTAACAGAGTTCTTTATGCGCTTTCATAATCCTTTGTTTGGGCTGGTCCTCCTCTTCTGCATCTCTGATGTCTCCTTGACCCATTCCAGTCTCTTCTTATCCTTCCATTCCTAACATTCCTCCCTTCCATGTTCAACCCTCCTTAAAGCCTCTTCTCCTCTCATGGTCCCCTTTCTATTTTACTGCACTGTATGCGCGCGCGCGCGCGCGCGCGCGCACACACACACACACACACGAAGCTAGGCTCTGAATATGAGAGAAAACACTCATTTTTTATGAGACTGGTTTGCCTCATTTAACACAATTGTCTGGATTCTTATGCATTTTCCTTTCTCTGTGGATAAGATCCCCATGTGTACCACAATCTACTACCCATTCATCTGCTGATGGGCATATAGGCTGATTCCACTCCCTTATCATTGTGAATGGAGCAGCAATAAACTCAGATGTGCAGGTATCACTGTGGTAGAACATGGAGTCCTTTAGGTATATCCACAGGAATTACACAGTTAGATATTTTTAGTGTTTTGAGGAATCGCCACACTGATTTCCATGGTAACGGTACCTGTTTACACTCCTGCTAGCAGAGAGTGAGGGTCCCTTTTCCCCATTTCCCCGTCCTCACCAGCAGTCCTTGTCGTTTGTTTTCTTGATGACAGCCATTCTGTTAGATGAAATGGAACCTCATAGCAGTTTTAGTTTGCATTTCCCTTCCAACTAAGGATGCTGAACACTTTAACAATTTTTTTTTCTTTTTCTTTTTTTTTTTTGCATTTCTGCTTTTGAGAACCATCTGCTGAACTCATTGGCTCATTCGTTGTTTGGCACCTTTGTTTATTTTTAGTGTTTAAATTTTGCAGTTCTTTATATAATATAGATATTAACCCAGGTCTGAAGCATAGTTGGCAATTATTTTCTCCCATTGTGTAGGCTATCTCTTTACTTAGCCAACAGTTTCTTTGCAGGAACTTGTAATTTCATGTAATCCCATTTGTAAACACTTGGTATTGTTTCCTGTGCATTTGGGATTCTGTTTAGGAAGCTATTGCTTATGGGCTCCTTTTTCCCAGTGTAAGTATTTGACTCCCTTGTTGAGATTAGGCGGTAGCTACAGCTCTGTGGGCTGATTCCAGATTTCCTATATTCTTCCATTGCTCAGCACGTCTGATTTTGTTTGGTTGCTGCCAGTATCACATTATCTTTGTTACTGTGTGTACAACCTGAGGTCAGGCATTGTCATGCTTCAAGCAATGTTCTTTCTCCTTAAAATTGCTTTGGCTAGCTTTGTTTTTCCATATTAATATTAGGACCCCTTTTCTAGTTCTGTGAAGAATGTCATTGCCAATTGGATAGAGATTGCATTAAAGCTATGGATTACTTTTGGTAGTAAGGCTATTTTTACAATATTAATTCTACCAATCCAAAGTCATGAAAGTTTTTCCCATCATTTAATGTCTTCTTCAGGTACGTTTTTCTTTATAGAAGTCTATCACCTCTTAAGTTTATTCCTGAGTATTTTCAAAGCACATCACTATATTCAGCTTAAAGCTCTTGGGAATAAGATATTTTTTCCTAGTTTGTTTCTCATCAAGTTCATTGTTGATATTTATAAAAGCTGTTCCCGTTTTGTTTGTTGATTTTGTCTCTTGCAACTTTATGGAAAAGTGTTGATCAGATCTAAAAGAGAAAATATGCAATGTGAAGTTAGTGAAATAAGCTATGGCTCCCATCACTGTAGCTGAGTTCAAGGACAAGGCTGATAATTTTCATTTCTTTCCTTTGCCAGCCACCCTATATTCCCTATACTCTCAGTAGCATCTCTGATGACTCTGCTGGTTGATAAACCAGTCCTAGTCCCTGAGTATTCTGAGACACTGATCACCATGCCTGCATAAAGGCATGGATAATTTTTTTATTGTATTTACTATGAAAACTGGTCATAGGAACATGAAGAGATGCCCTGATGGAACACTTGTGTGCCAGAGTATTTCTTGTCCCCATTGTCTAATCTCAAGCTCTATACCAATGATGACTACCAGGATAGTGACTCCTTTCCTTGCTTGTGGTTTCATGGCATAAAGAATACAAAGTGACTGGGGGTAGTGGTTATCTTACAGTTCAGAAGGATTCTCACTATTTCCCCTGGTAGAAATGATCACTCATTCCAGAACCAGCAACTGTAGACTTACAAAGCTTAGAACTGCAGAGACAGATAGGAGAACATCTCTAGATCATTGAGAGTAATATGATGCATGCATTCTTACACATGTTCCTGGGTGCATAGAACATTGTTGATTTCTGTGTATTGTATCATGGAGGCTGACATCCATTCTCTTAGGGTATCTTCTCCAGGATTATCAAAGGGTTCTTCCTTGTCAAAAAGACATTTCAGGGGCTCAGGATATGGCCTAGTATGTAAGAGTATTTGCTCTGCAAACACAAGGACCTGAATTCAAATCCCTAACACTCATACAAAAGCTGAGCATGGTTACATGTGCCCACACCTCCAGCATTGGGTGGAGATAGATAGATCCCAAGAACTCATTGGCCATTCAGCCTAGCCAAAAAGGTGTTCTTCCTGTCCATTGAGAGACTGTCTCATGGCAATAAGGCAGAGAGTGATAGAGGAAGACATCTAATCCGGTGTCATGTACCGACTTCAACATGGGTCCATCTGCACATTCACATATGTGCAACACACACACACACACAAACAGAAACCCACAACTATGAAGTGTCAGTAATTACACACCATAGTAGACCCTGTATTTATGTATACACTGCTGCTCCTCCTTTGTAAGAAATGAGTTTCATAGTCTAATGTGCAATCTTGTGTTTGTAAATCAGACACTGTAAGACAAACTCATCCTCAGAAAGCATGCCAGCTTTAATAAAGATAAATAGTGGCTTCGTTCAGAATGGAAGGGGTCAGGATAATCAACTGTGACCACACAGTTAGTTTCTTCACGGCAGAGAATCAGGGAATTATAGCACAGATCTTTAAATACTACAGCCTTCAAGCAATAACATACTATTCCATGTCTAGTACAAATGTCTTTCCACAGGATGATTCTTCCTTCCTTCTTTGCCCTTATACTATTGGTGTGTGTGTGTGTGTGTGTGTGTGTGTGTGTGTGTGTGTGTGTGTGTGTAAAATCATAGACTGCATACTACGCTGTTATTGTTTTGTTTAAACACCAATAATGTTTTATTCAAGCAAGAAAAAGTCTATACTTAACATACCTTTCATTCCAAAAATGTCATTTTACTTTTGCCTTAACCTCTTTATATTTCCACTAATGCAAGTCTGCTGGGATGGATGATTTCAGTTTTTGTTTATCTAACTAATCTTTATTTTACATTCATTCGAAAGGTATTTCTTTTGAAGCATGGATTCCAGTTTTAAAGTTATCAAGGTTGTAGTTGTTCTCCCCCTCTGTGTGTGGTTAAAATGTTGCTCCATTGTCTTCTCCTGCATCGATTCTAATGAGAAATTAGCTGTTAGGCCTGACTTAGTTCCTTTATATGTGTCTTTATATTTCATTGTCTGCTTTAAAATTTCCCTTTTCCTTTCTCTATCTTTCTGGAAGTCAATGCGCTAAATAAAGCAGGGGCATGGTGAGTCCTCTGGCTCTCTGTAAAATTCTAGACATGCTTGCATTTCCCAGGAGTAGCCACGCTCATCTCTGCTGACTTCACAGGAGACAAAGCCTATGTATCGGCCCCATGAAGGAGACTGGCACACAGTTAAACAGACTTCCTGCTGATGGTGCCATGATATGGTGATGACCTCAGTCAAGAAAGGCAAACCAAGCCCAAAGAAGAAGGCAAGCTAACAACAAAAGTTAGGCCAGAGACATAAGCAGTGTGTTTCTTTGTGTTGTTGATAATACACGGACCATAGAAAACAAGCAAGATAACATGAGCAGTTCTGCTACCCTGACCACTTGCAGAAGACCATATAAACTTACACGCAGAAAATTATTGTATGATTCCCTGAGTATTTGTTTTAAAATTTAACAGTTTTCTGGCTGGCCCAGTTGTAGGCCAGCAGGGAAGACTCCTGCAGGCAGGCCTCCCCACCAAAACCCCCATCGGACTCTGGCATCTACAAGACCCATTCCCTACCCCAATCTCACCCATCCCCCTGTGACATCAGAGGCTTCCTGAGACACAGAATCTGCCAGCTCTAATTAGACTAAGAGCTCCATTGGACCAAGAGTGGCCCCCTGAGACACAGATACAGCAAGCAAAGATTGGACTGAGAGAAGCTCCCTCAGACATAGATACCTCCTATACCTATTGAAGAAAGAGATGGGTAGATGCATACAGCAACATAAAGAGCAATATGGCACCACCAGAACCTAGCGGTTCCACAACAGTAAGACCTAAACATCACAACATAGAAGAAGCAGAAGAAAACGACCTTAAAAAAAACTTTATGAAGATGATAGAGGGCCTTTAAACTGGAAATGAAAAACTCCCTTAAAGAAATTGAGGAAAAGAGAAACAAAAAAATGGGAAAAAATAAATAAATCCCTTAAAGAAAGCCAAGAAAACCAAGAAAAAACAAACAGTTGAAAAAAACAGTTCAAGAACCGAAAATTAAAATAGAAGCAATGAAAAAGACACAAACTGAGGGGATGCTGGAAGTGGAAATCTGAGTAGATGAACAGCAACTACAGATGCAAGCATAACCAACAGCATACAAGAGATGGAAGAGAGAATCTCTGGTGTGGAGGATACAGTAGAGGAAATAGATCCATCAGTCAAAGAGAACACTAAAGCCAAAAATGTCATAACACAAAAAGTCCAGGAAATCTAAGACACCATGAAAAGGCCAAACCTAAGAATAATAGGGATAAAAGAAGGAGAAGAATATCAACTCAAAGGCACAGAAAATATAATCAGCAAAATCATAGAAGAAAACTTCCCAACTTAAAGAAGGAAATACCTATGAAAATACAAGAAGTTTACAGAACACCAAATAGACTAGACCCCCCAAAAAAGTTCCCTCAAAACATAATAATCAAACCACTAAACATACAGAATAAAGAAAGAATATTAAGAGCAGCAAAGGAAAAAGGCCAAGTGGCTTATAAAGGCAGACCCATCAGAATAACACCCGACTTCTTAATGGAGACTCTGAAAGCCAGAAGGTTCTGGACAGATGTAATATAAACACCAAGAGACCACGGATACCAGCCTAGACTGCTATACCTAGCAAAACTTTTATCACCACAGATGGAGTGCACAAGATATTCCAAGACAAAACCAGATTTAAACAATACCTATCCACAAATATAGTCCGACAGAAAGCACTAGAAGGAAAACTCCAAGGAAGTTAGATGAACCCACAAAAACACAGGCAATAGATAACCCACAGCACAAAATCACAAAGAAGGCAAATACATATACACTACCACCAAAAAAAGTGACAGCAATTAACAGTCACTGCTCATTAATATCCCTTAATATAAATGGACTCAATTCACCTATAAAAAGACATGGACTAACAGAAATGATACAAAAACAGGATCCATTCTTCTGCTGCATACAAGAAACACACTTCAACTTCAAAGACAGACACTCCCTCAGAGTAAAAGACTTTCTAATCAAATGAACTTAAGAAGTAACTGGTGTAACTATCATAATATCTTAAAAAAAAAAAAAGACTTCAAACTAAAATCAATCAAAAGAGATTGGGAAGGATATTATGTACTCATTAAAGGAAAAATCCACCAAGATGAAGTCTCATTTCTGAACATTTACACCCCAAGTACAAGGGCACCAACATATGTAAGGGAAACAATAATAAAGCTTAAATTGTACATCAAATCCCACACACTAACAGTGGGAGACTTCAACACCCCATTCTCACCAATGGACAGGTCTGCCAGACAGAAACAGAGAAATAAGAGATCTAACAAATGTTATGACTCAAATGGACTTAATAGATATCTACAGAACATTCTACCCTAACACAAAAGAATATAACTTCTTCTCAGCACCCCATGGAACTTTCTCTAAAATCGACCACATACTTGGTCACAAAGGTTATCTTAACAGATACAAAAGAAATTGGAATGACCTCCTGTGTTTTATCTGACCACCCATGGCTTAAAGTTAAATTTCAACAACAACGAAAATTACAGAAAGCCCACAATCTCATGGAAACTAAATAATGCTCAACTGAATCACCAAGGGTCAAAGAAAAAGTAGAGAAAGAAATTAAAGACTTCCTAGAATTCAATGAAAAAGAATGTGTAACATACCCAAACTTACAGGACACTATGAGCGCAATGCTAAGAGGAAAGTTCTTAGCACTAAATGCCCACATAAAGAAGTTGGGGACATCTCACACTAGTGACTTAGCAGCACACCTGAAAGAAAGCTCTAGAACAAAAAGAATCAAACTCACCCAGGAGTAATAGAAGCCAGGAAATAAAGAAATTGAGGGCTGAAATCAATAAAATAGAAACACAGAGAACAATACAAACAATCAATGAAACAACGAGTTGGTTCTTTGAGAAAATCAACAAGATAGACAAACCCTTATCCAAACTAACCAAAAGGCAGAGAGAGAACCTCCAAATAAAATCAGAACTGAAAAGGGAGACATAACAACAGACAATGAGGAAATCCAGAGATTCATCAGGTCATACTTCAAAAACCTGTACTCCACAAAATTGGAAAATCTAAAAGAAATGGACAATCTTTTGGATAGATACCACATACCAAAATTAAATCAAGACCAGATAAACAATTTAAATAGACCTATAACCCCTAAGGAATAAAAACAGTCATTAAAAGTCTCCCAACCAAAAAAAGCCCAGGATCAGATGGTATCAGTGCAAAATTCTACCAGAATTTCAAAGAAGAGCTAATGTCAATATGGTGGTATTTTATTTGTACTGAAATGTGATTTTAATTGTATGTTAATAAATAAAGTTGCCCGGGAGTCAGAGCTATTAGAGCCATAGCAAGAGCGTGGCAGTGGTGGTACACGCCTTTAATCCCAGCGCTTGGTAGACAGAGCTAGGTAGATCTCTGTGTGTTCAGGGATACAGCCAGCATTGGAGACATACTCCTTTAAGACCTGGAAGGCTGTACTTACAGGCAGTGACGAGGCAGTCATGTGTTTGGGTTTACAACCAATAAGAAGGCAGAACAGAAATACTATATTAAAGACAAACACACAGGAAGGAGCTCTCTTTCAGAGAGGTAGGAGCAATAAAGGAGGAAAGGTAAGGTTTTAGCTCTGAGCTCTGACCTCTTGGCTTTCTCTTTTTCATTGGTTCTGTGTTTCTTATTTAAAAAGACGGTTGGTTACATCTACATGCTAATACTCTTCAAATTGTTCGACACAATAGAAACAGAAGGTACACTGCCAAACTCTTTTTATAAGCCTACAGTTACCCTAATACCTGCACCACACAAAGATGCAGCAAAGAAAGAGAATTACAGACCAATCTCCCTCATAAACATTAATGCAAAAATATTTGATAAAATACTGGTAAACCAAATCCAAGAACACATCAAAAAAATTATCCATCATGGCCAAGTAGTAGGCTTTATCCCAGAGATGCAAGCATGGTTCAACATATGAAAATCTGTCAATGTAATACACCATATAAACAAACTGAAAAAAAAAAAAAAACCACATGAGCACCTCATTAGATGCTGAAAAGCCTTCAACAAAATCCAACACCCCTTCATGATATAGGTCTTGAAGATATCAGGAATACAAGGAACATACCTAAACATAATAAAGGCAATTTACTGCAAGCCAACAGCCAACACCAAATTAAATGGAGAGAAACTCACAGTGATTCCACTAAAATCAGGAACAAGACAAGGCTGTCCAGTTTCCCCATATCTATTCAATATAGTACTCAAAGTTCTAGCTATAGCAATAAGACAACAAAAGGAGATTAAGGAGATACAAATTAGAAAGGGAGAAGTCAAACTTTCACTATTTGTAGACAATATGATAGTATACATAAGTGAGCCCAAAAATTCTATGAGGGAAGTCCAAGAACTGATACACACCTTCAGTAATATGTCAGGATACAAGATTAACTTAAAAAAAAAAGTCAGTAGCTCTTCTATATACAAATGATAAATGGGCCAAGGAAGAAATCAGAGAAGCATTACCCTTTACAATAGCCACAAATAATATAAAATACCTTGGGGTAACACTAACAAAGCAAGTGAAAGATCTGTATGACAAGAACTTTAGGAAAGAAATTGAAGAGGATATCAAAAAATGAAAAGATCTCCCATGCTCATGGATAGGTGCAATTAACATAGTAAAAATGGCAACCTTACCAAAAGCAATCTACAGATTTAATACAGTCACCATCAAAATCCCAACACAGTTCTTCACAGACCTTGAAAGAACAATAGTCAAATTCATATGAAAAAAAAAAAAAAAACTAGAATAGCTACAACAATCCTGTACAGTAAAGCAATTTCTGGAAGCATCACCATCCCTGACCTCAAGTCTACTACAGAGCTATAGTAATAAAAACAGCTTGGTATTGCATGAAAACTGACATGTGGACCAATGGAATCAAATTGAAGACTGACATTAATCTACACACCCATGAATACCTGTTTTTGACAAAGAAGCCAAAGCTGTACAATGGAAAAAAGGAAACATCTTCAACAAATGGTTCTGGCATAACTGGATGTCAACATGTAGAAGATTGCAAATAGATCCATATCTATTGCCATGCACACAACTCATGTCCGAGTAGATCAAAATCCTCAACATAAATCCAGTTACAATGAACCTGATAGAAGAGAAAGTAAGAAATAGCCTTGAATGCATTGGCACAGGTGACACCTTCCTAAATATAACACCAGTAGCACAGACTGTGAGCAACAATAATAAACGGGACCTCCTGAAACTGAGAAGCTTCTGTTAAGCAAAAGACATGGTAAATAAGACAAAATGACATCCTACAGAATGGGAAAAGATCTTCACCAACCCCACATCTGACAGGGGGATAATTCCAAAATGTATAAAGAACTTAAGAAACTAGATATCAAAATATCAAACAATCCAATTAAAAAATGGGCTACACAGCTAAATAGAGAATTCTCAACAGAAGAATCTCAAATGGCTGAAAGACATTTAAGGAATTTGTCAACATCCTTATCCATCAGGGAAATGCAAATCAAAACGACTCTGAGATACCATCTTATACCTGTCAGAAAGGCTAAGATCAAAAACACTGATGACAGCATATGTTGGAGAGGATATGGAGCAAGGGGAACACTCCTACACTGTTGGTAGGAGTGCAAACTTGTATAGCCACTATGGAAATAATATGGCAGATTCTCAGAAAATTGGGAATCAGTTTGCCTCAAGACCTAGCTATACCACTCTTGGGCATATACCCAAGGAATGCTCAATCATACCACAAGGACACTTGCTTAACTATGTTCATATCTGCATTATTCATAATAGCCAGAACCTGGAAACAACCTAGATGCCCCTCAACTGAAGAATGGATAAAGAAAATGTGCTACATATACACAGTGGAGTACTACTCAGCAGTAAAAAAAAAAAAAAAATGACATCATAAAATTTGCAGGCAAATGGGTGGAACTAGAAAATATCATCCTGAGTGAGGTAACTCAGACTCAGAAAGACAAACATGGCATGTACTCACTCATAAGTGGATGCTAGATGTAATGCAAAGGATAACCAGACTACAACCTACAGCTCCAGAGAAGCTAACTAATAAGAAGGTCCCTGAGAGGGATACATGGATCACCCTGGGAAGGGGAAGTAGATGAGATCTCCATGAGTAAACTGGGGGTGGGTAGGCAAGAGAAGGTAGGGGATGGGGGATGAGAACATAAGGGAATGGAGTAGGAGAGCAATGAAAGAGATTCCTTGATAGAGGGAGACATCATGGGGATAGGGAGAAACCTGGTGATAGGGGAGTTCCTAGGAATCCACACGGATGACCCCAACTTAGACTACTAGCAATAGTGGAGAGGGCATGTAAGCTGGTTTACTCCAGTAATCAGATTGATGAATACCTTAACTGACATTATAGAGCCCTCATTCAATAACTGATGGAAGCACATGCAGAGATCTACAGCCAAGCTCCAGGAGTCCAGTCAAGGAGAGGGAGGAGGGATTCTCTGAGCAAGGGGCATCAAGATCATGATGGGGAAACCTACAGAGACAACTGAACCAAGCTGATGGGAACTCATGAACTTTAGGCCAACATCTGTAGAGCCTCCATGGGACTAGACTAGGCCCTCTGCATAAGTGAGACATGTGTAGCTTGGTCTGCTTAAGGGGGCCCCTGGCAGTAGGATCAGGAACCATCCCCGGTACATGAGTTGACTTTTTGGAGTCCATTACCTATGGTGGGACAGCCTTGATGCAGGGGGAGGGGCTTGAACCTGTCTCAATTTAATGTACCAGGCTCTGCTAACTCCCCATGGGAGGCCTTACCTTGTTGGAGGAGGGAATGGGGAATGGGTTGGGCAGGGAAGGCTGGGGGAGACAGGACAAGGGAAGAGACGGGCATCTATGGTTAGTATGTAAAATGAATAAAAAAATTTCTTAATAAATAAAATAAAATTTAACAATTTTTCAATCAAAATAAAAAATAATTCTCTTTATTACTAGTTTTAACCAAATTGATTATAATGTGCCCTGGAGAATTTCTGTTTGTGTTCTGTTGTTTTTGCTATTAGTTTTTTTGGAGTCTGTTGAGATTCATGTATGTGTGGGCTTATGCATTCATGAAATTTGGAAAATTTGGGGCTGTTATTTGTTGAAAATTATTTCCATATACCTTTTTTACTGCTATGGGGACTCTAGTGTACCGTTAAGTTTTCATCTCAGCCACTGCAGAAGTATCACTGGTGTCTTTATATCTTCTACATCTCTGTTTGATATTGTCTTCACTCTGGCATCTGCTAGGCCTTAT
Source organism: Peromyscus leucopus (assembly GCF_004664715.2). NCBI lineage: Eukaryota > Metazoa > Chordata > Mammalia > Rodentia > Cricetidae > Peromyscus > Peromyscus leucopus. The sequence continues at coordinate 41,421,107 of NC_051072.1, forward strand.
CTCATTCACGTCTGCGGCTCAGAAATCAACAGCCTTTTTCTCCTTGATGTCCAGTATCTTTAAAACTTGATTCAACTATTTCTTCTCTATTATCGTATTTTTTTCTGATAGGGCAGCAAATTTAGTCCCTGCTAATATTTCTGGGCAGCAAGTTGAAATCCCAACTGGCTTCTTTTAAAAATTCCAATCTTCTATAAATGTAAATTTTGTGATAAAACATGACCCATTAAATCCTTGGGACCTCAAGACAGATACTTATGGTTACCCACAATAATTAGCTATTATCATTTTCCCCTTGCTAACATAGCCTCAGTTTTGTTTGGATATGAATGTCCTGAGCCTCAGGGAATATAATTTGCTCTAAGCTATTGGAAAAGTCAATGTATTCAAGGTATAGATATATAACACTGTGTGCTTGGGAATTTAGGGAAAATAGGTCTTCCCAGATACAGCAAAGAGCTGGAGATGGGGCAAGGCTTTGTTGTTGTCCTTCTTGCCCCTCCCCCATCTTCTACATCTCTATTTGACTTGACATGGTCAGTCTTCATTACAGCATCTGCTATGTTCCATCTTATTTGCTCCTGTTTCTCAGAAATCACTGGACTTTGCTCCTTGATGTCTAATATTTTTAAAGATCATTGTTTCATCTATTTCTTCTGGGTTACCATATTTGAGAGAAGATTTGATGGCTACATCTGTGCCAGCCCGTTTGCATCTCTGTGCTAACAACCAAGAATAATGTCTAATACATAATAAAAGCAAGGAAAGCATAAGTTGATTCCTATATTAAAAGCCATTATTGGGTTCTCCTTCCTTTCCTAAATTATATGAGATAATATATATTACCAGTATTTAGGCCACTGTTTTCCATGACTTGTAGTCAGCTATAGCCTGCCTAAAACCTGCTTCTTTCATGGTTCATTCTCTTCACTTTTTAAATTTATTTGTTTGTTTGTTGTGTTTGGGTGTTTTGTCTGCACATTAGAAGAGGGCATGCGATCCCATGGGACTAAGTTATAGATAGTGTGAGCCTTTATCTGGGTTCTGGGAATTGAACTCAGGACTCCTGGAAGAGCAGGAAATGTATGATTCATTTTCTTAAGGTTACCTGTTTGCATCCTTCTAGAGCAGCAAAGATAATGTTCTGGAAGTGAGAGTTGCCATCAGAGGGAGTGGAATCTCAGATTTCTTACTTGATGGTTTTTCAAAGGAATGGCATTATCTAGCCAAGAATACAGGCAGAGAAACCCAGGAGATTTTCCTCTTACTGGCAGGGTTCTTTAACAGACTTAGGCTATAATAAAGATGTGCTCATAGAACAACCTGATGTGGGTGTCATTAGAAGGAGAGAACTGCATTGTTCTGGAATGGAATACTAACTTCAAGTGGCTGTGATCCACAGGGACCAAAGCTGTAGCCAAAGCTACTTGAAATAATATTTATTAATATAGTTCTATCCTAAATAATATATGATATTAATATGACTTTAAATAATTTATAATTCTAGATTTACATAATAAATAATACATAAATATGTAATCATTTCATGAAGTCATATGAAATTAGTAGTCACAAAGGAAACTTAACCTATTAACACTCTATGGGAGAGAAAGGCTTACAAGTGGTCAGGCCGTAGTCAGTAATGGTTTGTATTATCTCTGCCAAGAGAAACACCAGCCTTCTGTAAATTATTTGACTTATATGTCTTATGACTGCAGAAAGGTAGCTAGGAACAGACTTTTCTGTGCGTAGTCACCAAAAAGCTTCCATTGGTTTTATAATGTTGCTTTTTCTAAAGGCCTCTAACCCATCAATAATTGAAGGACTACAAGAGAATTGCTTACTAAAAATTAAGCAATGCAAGCCATTCCTTCCATTTCTCTGGGGATTTGCTTCTATTGTGCCATCTAATCTTCCTGGGAGCCCTCTGTAGTAGACTTAATTATCCCCACTTTCTAGCTCAGTGCTCAATGAATAGGAGAAGTTAGGGTAGTGGTTCTCAACCTGTGGGCTGTGGCCTTTTCAGTGGTCAAATGACCCGTTCACAGAGGTCACCTAAGACCACTGAAAATATCAGATATTTACATTACAATGCATAACAGTAGCAAAATTACAGTTATGAAGTAGCAACAAAAATAATGTTATGGTTGGGGGTGGATCACCACAACATGAGAAACTGTATTAAAGGGTCACAGCATTAGGAAGGCTGAGAACCCTTGGGTTAGGGAATTACCCAAGTCCCACAGCTGCTATGGCAGGGACATTATTTTGGCTCTTCTGTAATTATTGCTTGCTTGTTTCCTTTGCAGTCACTATCTGGTCTGTCTTGAAGAAAAACTTGAATGCAGTTTTTCTCTGTGGATTAAGATTTGAGATATTCTCTCTACTCAATTTCAACGAAACTGAAGAGTTTCTGACTCTGCTGTGCACTCAGCACTGTGTTAGGCCCTCTCAGGCAGGTGAGGTCATTTGTCCTTTGCAGTAAACCAAGGAACCTATTGGGTATTTATATCTTCAGTGAGCAAAGGAGGAAACTGAGGCTCTGGAAAACTGAAGAAGCTTGCTCAAAGCCTTCGTTCAGGACAAGCTGAGTATTGAGAGTTAAAATGATAATTATCTCTCAGATTTCATCTCTGGCAAAGGGAATCTTTTGTTTTCATTTTTTAATTTGTTTTTTAACCTCTTTTTATCTTTTCTTGTCCCATTTCCACTCCCATTGATCCCCTTTCTCTTCCTAATGAGTCTTCCTCTACATTCATGTTCTCTCTCTCTCTCTCTCTCTCTCTCTCTCTCTCTCTCTCTGGTATCCAGTTAGTTTGACTAGGGTTGCTTACAAGAGCATAGGTTAAGGGTTATTCATGGAAGCATGGGCACTTTACCAGTGGCTACACCACTGAAGATGCCTTTCCCTTCCCAACTAAGCATCAACTAACTGCATATAAGTCCTCAGAGAGGGGCAGGGCCTTGTGAGTCTCTCCCAAGGGGGGATGTTAAGCCCAGGCTCTGGGTCTCCCTCAGGGAGCAAGCCCCTTTAGAGAACTGTTCTCTGACCTTCAGAAATATGAATAGCTTCCTTCTTAATAGGAAAGATAATGTTCCAGGAGTAGAGCTTGTTGTCGAAAGATTTGAGGGTAAATTTTCTATTTCTTAAGTTTCCAGTAGCAGTAGGCAGACTCGGGTACATCAGTAGCCAGGCCACTCAAGGCTCTTTAATAAACACTCATGTTCCCAAATCTCCCTGCTCTACTCTCCATAAAATGTAGTTGGCTTAACGTCCCTATTCCTCAGAGAATAACGTGTGTGGAAATTGTACTCTGAGATCAGTCCTTCTGGGAAAGGTACAACCTGCTGAAGAGGTACTGAGAAAGGCTGAGACCATAAATGTTGATCCTACCCAGGAGAGTAAATATAAACTGCCTGCCTCTTCCAGGCTGAATCATAGCTTATCAAGCACACATTAAACCTTTAAGCTTTTTTTCTCTTAAGTAAGAATAAATCTAAGTTGACTATTCCAGCGTACGTATTTGTTTTCCCTACACCGTCTATAAACCATGTCCAAGGTGAGGATTTATAAGCCTGAACAAAAACTAGCAAATTTCTGAGGATAACGGACAGCTATAACAGTTCATGACAAGACAGTCACAACAAAGGAAATGCTATGCATTAAGTGATTTTTCCCTGAAAATCCTTTATATGTACGTCAAGATGTGTACCAGCACAGCGAAAGGGAATAAATCAAAGGCAATACCCACATAAGAAAGGGGTTTTAGGCAAATGCTATCCTCTATGCATAAATCAAACAAATAGTGATTGAAAACACCCAAAGGAACAGCACAGATTTCTATGGAGTTTTAGCAATAAAGTTATTTTTGCAAATTGCACCACAATTTACATTGATGAAACACTTTACAATTATTTGCTTGTGAAATCGGAAGTATTCCTGGCAACTAGTTCAATATCATTAGTTATTTTTTTTTTTAAGCCAAGGTAACTGATGCAAAGAATTGTTAAATAACTTTCCCAAGGTCACAAAGCTAGATGTGAGCTGGGTAAGGCCTTCTTCAAAATTTCTGTTCCCAGAGTCCTGAGCTAGAGTCCCGAGTAGTAGTGCTACTAGAGGCCTTAGTGACTTCCTCAGTGATCCCAAGAAAGGAGAGGCAATTGAAGTAGACAGTATTGGCCAGGCCTCCTGGTAGTAACTCTAGAAGTGCTGCTGGTTGGCCCCGGTGTTAGCCTTTCAGGTAGAAACGCAGTTTAGCATGTCAGTGTATGCCTATGGGATGCCAGCACACCTCTGTGATATGGCCTCCCATGTGGTGGTCACGACAATAAATTCCAAACTGTGGTTCTCTGTCCAGGCTGAATATGTAGAGGACTTTAAAGTAAGCCAGTGTCCCGGGCCAGAGGTCCAGATGTCTGAGATTACAGCTTAGATAAGGATATTGCTTAGAAAGAATAAACAAAGATCTGTTTCACTAATACAGTGCTGGAGTTGAGATCCAGAATATATAAGAATCCTTCCAGATTTGCAGAGAGCAGTTGGGTAGGTTGTTCACCATACAAGAACACCTAACCAAAGGGACAAAGGAGAGCTGAAATCCAGCCTGTACATGGTGTGCTGAGGGAGCACTCACTCTAAAGAAGTCATCTTTTGTCAGGTTTCCAGAAAGAAGGTCTTGGACCATTCTGCTGTTCTTCCATAGGCATTGTTACATGTTCTACAAATTCTGTTTTCAGCTTAGTTTTAGGCATTCAGTAAAATTATATTTAGCATCCATATATGCTGGCACTTAGTGTACATTGACCATGCAACTGTATAGTAACCAGTGCTCCTATATTGTTGGATTTCCCCTTCCCAGTCTATTGGTGAAGGCATAGCATTATGCAGGGAGTTAGCTATGGATATACGTATATAAAGAACTCGGATGAGATGGGTCCAGGAAACTGGGTGGACAGGGGTGGTATCATACCCTCCAGTCCCAGGGCTCTGAGGGACCGCAGCATGGAAACAGTACAGTTGCTGAGACAAGAAGACACAGTGGAAGGTAAAAGAAGGGAGTGACATTCAAGACTGAAGGACATTTTAAAAAGTGGGACTTCAAACATAAGATCCGCTGTTATTCCAGATCTTCTTTCTGTTGACTTATCATTGTTTCTACAAGGTTGTCTGTTTGTTCATTTTTGATCTGGTTTCATTTGATTCAGTGTCTACTTTTTAACTTAAAAGGACCATGTTTTGGCTTGGTTCTTAGGCCATTTTAATGAACTAAATTTCCAAATCCATTAGGTTTGTAATTTGGCTGATCAAAATTCACTTTATTTTGGAGATAGAGTATTGTACAAAGTGCCCACCCATTCCCCTCCCAATCCAGCACCTCCCAAGTCTACCAATGGGCTTCCTCCTTGGGCAGCTCCCAGCGTTCAGGGAGACCAGTGCTTTGTGCAATCAGAGAGTATTTCTCCACTTAGAGTTGAAAGACTTTAATGTGAATAGAAGAAAATAGATATTCAGTATTTGACTGACTTCAACCACTGTACTTCCCTCCCAGCCTCTCTCATTCCCTTTCCATGCATTAGCATGAATAACTACTGAATCCCTATGCCCCTACTTACTAGTGCATAAAACCTTAGTCTTGCAGTCTAGAAGCTGTTTCTCTTATTTCCAAACATCTTTTTGAAGCTAAGTCGTAAAAGCACAGTTTACATGTTTGCCAGAAATAGGACCTCTGCTGAGCAGCATGGAATCCTCGTTCATATATCTACCATCCATGGACATTCCATGCTCTGCATATTTGTCTATCCATGTTCCTCACCATAGAAGGGACTTCCTGGGAACGGAACAAAATGACCTTTTCTAATCCCCCAAGACTGTGTATTCTGTTGATCCATGGTATATGATCTACACATATTTAAGTAAATGAGTAGTTTTCTTGTGTTAAAAGTTACACCCACTTCCCTAAACTATAAGAGATTCACTTAGAAATGTATTTCAAGATAAATATTTTTTAAATGTCAATGTAATGATGCTAATGATAATCTGTTGTACTCATAGATTGGTGCCTAGCCCAGCTGTCATCAGAGAGACTTCATCCAGCAACTGATGGAAACAGACACAGAGACCCACACCCAAACACTAGGCTGAGCTCTGAGAATCCTGCTGAAGAAAGTGAGAAAGGATTGTAGGAGCCAGAGGGGTCAAGGACACTACAAGGAAACCCACAGAATCAACTAACCTGGGCTCATAGGGGCTCACAGAGACTGAACCAACAACCAAAGAGCCTGCATGGGACTGACCTAGGCCTTCTGTGTACATATGACAGTTGTATAGCTTGGTCCTCTTGTGGGGATCCTAACAGTGGAAGCAGGGACTGTATCCAACTCTTTTGCCATCTTTTGGGACCCTGTTCCTCATACTGGGTTGCCTTGCCCAGCCTTAATACAAGGTGAGGTGCCTAGGCAACTTACTGCAGTATGATACACCATGTTTGGTTGATATCCGTGGGAAGAGGTCTACCCTTTTCTGAATAGAAATGGAGGAGGAGTGGATGGGGTGGGGTGGAGTGGGCCAGAGGGGAGGTGGGAAGGAGGAGCTGGGAGGAAAAGAGGGAGGGGAAACTGCAGTTGGGATGTTAAAATAATAACAATAATAATAAAACATCATTAAAAATATTTTTAAAAATGGAGCTCACAGGGCTCCATTCCACTCATGTTTTGTTGACTTCTGCTTCTCACATGTGAGCTTTGCCTGGACTTGTGGAGGCTGAACAGTTTGATGAGAACATGGTCATTCTGCCCCAACTCCCACTTCCTCAAAATCAGTCACTTCAGTGAAAAAGAGACAAGGGGAAAAGTCAAACTCTTTGTTAGTACTTGACAAAATTAAACAACTGACTTACTCATGAAGGATTTCTATTTTCAATTGTTTCAATAGCTTCAGGCAAATACTTTAACTAAAGTCGGTATGGACCTTGTTTAGTCACAAATGCTGGTTTAACTTTACCTCTTTCAAGTTGACTCAAAGGGACACCAGGAAGGGAAGAGCCTGCTCAACAACCTGACAACAAGGAGGAAAGTTTTCCACTCTGTGTAGGATTTTCTCCAGGACATGTGGGAAAAGTACAAAAACTACTATCTGCTAAAGAGAAACAGCTTATAGAAGAGACCGGAGCCAGCAGACTGTGCTATTACTCTTGAAGCATTCCTAGATTACACAAGCATTCAGTTATTAATTTGCTTTCTCTGGCACAAATCCCACCGATCCAACAGAACTGAGCATGTGTGGGTGCCAAATCTGCGTTTGTGATTCTTTTGTAACCTTCTGAAGCCATATCTTAAAACAAGTATCACATAGCTTTGAGCTTGAAACCTCCTATGTCCCCAATAAGTGTGAAATAAAGAGAGGTCTCTGACATCTGGAGAATGCCTCACCTCTTCTTACCTCCCTGCCTGCCAGTTTTCCACGCCCACCAGCCTCCAGGTGATTAATCGGCACCACTTGAACATTGACTTTCCTGACTCCTGACCATTCACTGTCCTTCATTTCACAGATGAGGAAACTGAGGCCACGTCCCTCACAGAGTTGCTGGAGTCTCCAAAGAGATCACTCATTGAAATGCCTTTTACCTGGGCTGACTCAGAGGTGCTCCGTGAATACAAGGCAGCCCATCCTTCAGGCTGCCCATGCCGATACACTGCCTCTCTGGAATTCTGTGGATGTTCCTCCTGCCTTTCCCACTACTTTGTCACTGTCCTGACTGCCCTCAAGTCCCAAGCCATGTCTCTGTCTCACAGCACCTTCATCATTAGACAGTCAATAAATGTTGTTGACAGACTGGCGAGCTGCCCAACTGGCTGAGATGGCATCTTTGACCAAGGACAAGCGCCCTTCAGAGCCTTTAGTTATTGCTTAATGTCAAGTGGTGCCATCAACATGATATAATTTTTCCTGAAATGCATAGTGAGAGTTAAAGAAGTCAAAATTATTGGAAAGTATTGGCAATTATCACTAGCTTATCAGCAGCACTAAGGCTTGAGTAATGTCTTGCAGATGCAGAAACCTTTGAGCTTAAACATGTTAATCTAACCGTGGCTTTAACTAACTGTCCTCGGTCATTATAATGACATTTATATGCTTATGAGGGAATTTTCAACTGTGGTGTATCTTCTGTTACTTTAATGCAGTAAAAAGTCAAAAAGTAGGTGCAAGAGCCAATTTTATGCTTTTTAATAAATGATGAGAATAAACCAACCAAAGCATATCCCCCATATGAATATATGCTTTCTTTTTGGCAAATTGTTAATAAGCCTTGGAACCAAAATGAAGGCATCTCTATCCCAATCTGCATACATCATTATTTTCGCCTATATGATTTGCAAGACGACGACGAGGGAGAAATATATTTAAGTTCTATCAGGCCTTTGGGCAGCTTTTACTTCAGTAAAATATCAGATGAACACGCACACAAACACATACATCAAGAACATAGTAAACCTAGTTTTATGAAGCTTATGAAATTATGAGATGGTTTTGAGTTTTAAAACAGCCCACCCATTTGTCAGTTGTTCCTGCCTGCCATAAAACAAAATCTCCATCCCTATTTCTTTCTAAATACTCCCTTAGTACTGCCAGTTGGGTTACCATGGCCTTGCACTTTTGTTTTTCTGTTCATTTGGGATAAAGTCTTTGAGTGTAGCAATATTATTGAACTCATTTCTGCTTAGGTCTCAAGTTTCCATAGCTGCTCTATTACCAAGTGGCAGTGCACCCCATAGGCACAATAAATAAATAATACAACACTGAAGCTCTAACAAATCACAAAATACATTATTAAAAAATTAAGAAATAAATATCCCCCCTCTTACTTAAATAGAGATTGATTTTATCATGTGGAATGCTGAGGAAAGCTGCTGTGAGATCTATTAAAGCCTGGGGACATGCAAAATGCTCTGGAATGGGCATTTTGCTCCCTCAGCTGGAGGGGGAAAGCCCTTCCACTGAATGGATGTATTTGTGAAATGGAAGCTGCTATTCTCTGTTTGTCCACAAGCCAGGTGTGATGCACTGCTGGCTTCATCGTGTGCGGGCAGTAGGACCTCCAGGACACATCTGTCTTTCCTAAGCACAAACCGTTAGTCCGGGCTCAAGTGATGAAGACAAATGCTTTTCAGAAACTGAAGTTGGAGAGGTACCATTTCTCTGCTTTAACTTTAAATCTCGATGCTGGCTTCCAAAAAGATGTTCTCAACCCAGCATTCTGCCAAGCATCCTCCAAAGTGTTTTACTGAATGAGGAGAAGATACTGCAGGATTGGTACACAAGGTGGGCATTTCAAGAAGGAAAATTAAACAGGATCGGTTCTCCAAAGATTTGCAAATTGTCTGTAGAAAAGAGATAGCACATGTAGTCCTTAGGCTCCCAGGAGGTTGCCCCTTTTGTGTGTGGGCAGATTTGTGTAGGACCTAGTGATTTACCAGCTCCATACAGCCATGAAGATGCTACCACAGTCTCCATTCTTACTTCCCTCTGAAGAGTTTAGCGTTTCTTTGTCCTAACCTTACATGTTCTAGGACCTAGTCAGTCTTGCTGATTTCCCTGCATTATGGGAAGACACTCAAGACCTCAACATAAGGGGGAGGAAGACTAACAAATGATCCTATCTTTTCTCCATTACAGAGTTATGCAACAAGTTTATCCTTGTTACATGTGGAAAGAACCACTTCATCTGCTGACCTCACTGCTCTTTGTAAAGGACAACAGCATCCTTTATGGCTCAAACATCCTCCCACAGCTGAGAGACTCTCTACCTATGGAATGATTCACAAAAGACTACCAGAAATAGTTTACTTGCAATGAGTAGGTCCATTGACAACAAGGGGTAAAGAAACTCTAATTCTAATGGTTCTTGGAAGCACTATTTGCCAGACACATGACAGTCAAACGATTAGGCACCTTGTCTATCTTTCTTAAGCACATAAGGAAATAAAGGGAAGAAACGTGGTTAGGATTCAGCATTTGATTTTCCTATTTTTTGATGAAAATTGTTATGCTTTGATTGAGAAATATCCCCCACAGGCACATGCATTTGAACATTCATTTCTCGGCTGGTGCTGTTTTAGTGGAAGGTTATGGGAACTTTTAGGAGGTGAAGCCTTCCTGGAGGGAGTCATTACAGGGAGTGGGACTAGAGGCCTCGTAGCCTCTCCCCCACTTCCAGTCCTTTGCTCTCTCTGTTTCCTGTGTGGGGATAAAGATTTAGTGATCATTCATCATTCTGTAACTGTCACACCTTCCCTGCCATTAAGGACATGCAGCCCTCTGGAATCATAAGCCAAAAATAAACTCTTCTTTAACTTGCTTTTGATCATGGCATTTTATCACAGCAACAGAAAAAAAAATAACTAATTCAGAGTTTTTCTGATCTATATCCAAAATTCCCTGAAGCATGGAGCCATCTAGAAGGCCTGGTCTCCATAGAGACAGACATCTTCATGTCGGGCTGTCTGATAGCTCCTTGTGATTGACAGCAGTTGGTAAGTGAATGAGAGATGGTAGAAGAATGCAGGGGAGACTTTTTACTGTGCCATAGCCGGTGTGGAGCACTGTTTCCATTCACGTTCTGTTGGCCAGAGCCAGTTGCCCACTCTTACCCATATTCTAACAGAACTAGGAATTGTCTGCCTGAGTGCATTGTGAGGAATGCAACAAAAGAAAGTCAAATGACTTGAGAGAGCACCTGAGACATTTACAACTCTGTGTGGATACACATAAATCATTCCCTAACCTGTGCGGAATACAAAATTCTAACCAAACTCCTGTGAATTCCTGAAGACTTAAATTCTGGAGATGGCCTAGCTTTTGGAGTTCCATGTCTGCCTGTCCCCTCCACCCTGCAGTGAGTCAGTGCATAAGGCAGCCTGTTTTAAAGGACTCTAGGCACATACTCACACACACTCCACTCACATAAAGTCCGTATGAATAAGGCAGCTCATACTTAAACTTCTAGGTCTGGGAATTCATGGTTTATTTGCAATGCACAAAGCAAATAAGCCCCACCCGTACGAGTCCTATTTCTTGAAAAAATTTTTGGCCTGCGACACTTCCAACAAACATCCAAGTTGTGGAGTCCTCACTGGCCTGATGATCTCCTACTCTCTTTTCCCTTCTTCACTTTTCCTTCTCTCTGCATTCTGGAACAGAGCACACGGTCTCTCTCAATGTGGAGAAGCACAATACCAAACCCACAGCAGTGTATCACGGTATTTTTCCGAGAGGTACTAAGAATGTGTTTACCTACGTTGCATCAGGTAATTGTCAGGAAATGCGTCACCCTTTCTAAAGCACTGTCATCACGGTTCCATTCGGGTACTCAACAACAGCGGTGCCAGGACATGCTCGGAGCAAGAAAATGGTACTGAAGAATACATGAATTCTCTGTCTTCGTGGAGTGTCTACCTCCATGGAGGTGGCTGAAAAACAATGAGCAGCCGTCACAGCCAGAGAAGTTTATACAAGGGAATAACAATATTGGCATGTGGAGTCTGTTCTACCTAGAGTAGTCATTAACTTCTGTTCAAGGAAAGGGACGAGATTTAAACTGAGATGTGTAAGACAGCGCAGAGCAAGCATCTCAAGCAGGATGCTCTGGGCCACCTCGATAAAGCTGAAGAAGAAGGAGTTCTCAGATGTGAGTTTTCCCTCCACCACAGCCCCTTCCCCAGAGGTCACCTGTGGCTGGGAAGAGGTAAGCACCTGAGAGAAAGGATGTGTTTCGTTCTACAGTCTTTCTTGCTGCAGCTCCTGAAAGAAGCACACTCAGAGGCAGAGAGGCAATCCTCTCCTAGCACAATCCTTCTGGCATTAAAGAAGACAAAGTGTGAGAGTTGATTTTGTCAAAAAAACAAAATTCTCATCTCAAAGGGAGTAAGAGAGAGTTTATTCCAGAGCCAAATCTGTGTGGCCCAGAAACACAGGTTTAGGTTAGCCCAAATCCACATTACAATGTGGAAGCAGTGTTCACAGAATTTTTGTGGTAATAGAACAAAGAAAGCTATAAATTAAGGCATTTTTAAAATACGTCGATGGAAACATCAGAGAGGCAGGTTCACTAGACTGAAGAATCTTAACCATAGGCCTCCGATGTTACCTGATGGCATTTTTTTAGCCCTTTAATTGGTGGAGAATGGGGTTCTGTTAAGTTAATACATTCCAAAAGGTTTTCATCTGTAGTCAGGATGTTAGGACCCACAGAGTGGGCAAAGAATGGGTCTTTAGGAGGTCAAAGATCATCCACGATAAATTGTAATTAGTCTCTGTAATGGTAATAGTCCAAACTCTACAGTCATTGAAGTTTTAATTGGCCTTTGTAGACAGCTTGTTTTTGGGAATTTTCTCATTTGTGGTTTTATATACCAGTACTGCTAGCCTTGGTGCCTACTTATGTGACCAACGCTGCTACAGATGTTTCTGTGAGGGTGTTCAAGGATGAGATCAACATCTCAATCAATGGGCTCTGAAGATTGGCTTCACAGCATGGGTGGGCCCTATCCAATCAGCTGAAAGCCTGAGTATCACAAAAGACCATGAGCGAGAGTGAATTACACAGCAGATGGCCTCCTTAACTTAAATTACAACCGAGGCTTGGCCCTGAGTCTCCAGCCTGCTGACCTGCCCTGTGGATGTGGGGCCTGCCACCCTATAACCGTGAACGATTTTGTAAATGTGCCACTGAGCTCCACTCTGTGTCTCAGGGCACTCTGCAGGATGCTTCACACACACACACACACACACACCATTTCACCCACTCCTCTGACTAAAAGACAGCTTAGACCCATTTCAAAAATGAAGAGCTCAAAACTCAGAGAGTTAAGTAAATTACCCAAGGTCCTACGCTGAATAAACGGCACAATTGCCTGATGAATTTGTCAGGAACTCGTTCTATTCAAAAGAGTCAAGGAGGGAAAGAAAAGTAGCAACAGCGGCAGCAGCAACAAAGAAAACCAGATTCAGAGCTTCAATCTGAAATTCCATTTCGCTGATGGTCAAAGGAAATTCATTAAACCCAGTGAGTTAAAATAACATTTGCAATCTGCGAGGGGGCTTTCTTTTTGCTTATGCGTGGCAATTATATCTTTATACTGCAGAAGCTGGTTTTTAGCTTCCCTATTTGTCTCCATATGCATACTTTTACAGCCAATTGTTAACAGATTAACAACTTTGGGCAAAATCCATCAGCCTGCTTTGCTTTGCCTCCATGGCAGTGGCTGGGAGAGTCTGTTGACAGAACAGAGCACCGAGGAGCTGGCTTTGAGTTGAGCAGGCCAAATGTAGCCCTGGCTTCCTTGACGAGCATTCATCCTGACTCTGCTCAGCACCCTTTCACTGTGCTGTGCCTGCAGGACCCTGCTTCAGCAGCCAAAATGAACCATTCTGGTCCTCTGGACTTCCAGGATTCAAAGAAGATTTCATCAGGAAGTGAACACATCGAAACAACAAAATAATATCAGAAATTCATTTTATTTGTGTCCAAACCATGCTCCATTTATATATCCATCCATCATCCATCCATCCATCCATCCATCCATCCATCCATCCATCCATTTCTCACAACAGTTTCTGATTACTGATTTCTTGATGTCAGTATTTTAAGATAACCAGCTAAAGTGTTAACATCTAAAGTTGAGCTTCTTTTCTGGAGTTCAGAGCTGTGGAGCAAGTCACTCAAGAGCAGAAGTCACCGAAAAGTGAGTCATTCATTGTAAGGCTTCCAACTTTTGTCCCTACACCCCAGCTTTTAAGGAACGGGAGCTCAGAAAAACTTGAGATACTTGTGTGTGTTCCAAGTGGGAAGGATGCATGGAGAAAGTCCAAGTATTTGAACATATCTGACTTTTATTCTTGTATTTAAATGGGTAATATAATATTTTATTTATTCTTTGAGAATTTCATGTATACCATGTATTTTGATCATTGTTACCTCTACTCCCTCCCCCAACTCCTCTCATATCCCTCCAAGTTATTCCATCTTCAGCTTCTCAGTATCTTTGTCTCTGCCTCTCTCTGTGTCTCTCTGTCTCTGTCTATCTCTCTCTGTCTATCTCTCTGTCTCTCTCTCTCTCTCTCTCTCCCTCACACACACACACACACACATACACACAGAGTCCAATTAGCATTGTCCATATAAACATAGATAAACTTAGGTGTGAAGCCATCTACTGCAGCATGATCACCTTATCAGGGATGACACCTGATAGTATCCTGCTAAAAAGACGACACTTCCCAGCTTCTCTTGCAGCTAGGCAAGGTCAATGAGATACTGATAGGGAGAAGCAGCAGGAGCGAAACTTGGGCTATGGGCTCCATGGGCCCCATGGGCTCCATGCAGCAACCATTTCCAATCCTCACCCCACTCTCCTATGAAGGATTGCAGGCATCTTTTTTCTCAAGCAGACAGTTCAGCTCCCCAGGGGAAGAGTCTGCTGCCTCGATGTGTGTACCATAAAATGTGGTCCTGTCTGCTGAAGGTCAAGCTCCTGTCTTTTTCTGCCTCCTGTCCCTTTCAAGCTGCCTCAGAAATCTAACAACACCCCTAAAGAAAACTGACTCTTTCCATAGCAGCCAACAATAACTATCAATAACTCCTCAGATAGTAAGAGCTCATATGGCCTATCCCCATTCATACTGGTGTGTTCGCTGGTCCAGTCGTGTGCAGGTCTTGTGAAGGCAGCCACAGCCACTGTGAGTTCATAAGTGCATCAGTCCTGTCTTGTGCAGAGGACGTTGTTTCACTGACCCGTTTTCCTTGACCTCTGGCTCTCACAGTTTTGCTGCCCCTCTTCCTTGGTGATGCTGATAGAATATACTAAAGGAAGGAAGACCCAAAGACATCCCTCAACCTCAGCTCAACCCCTATGACCCAGACAAGTCACTGTCATCGCGTACATGACTCTACGAAAAGGTTTAAATAACAAAAGCCTGGAAACGCAGAAAATGGCTCAAGTTCAAGAGCAGTTGCAGAAGCCAAGTGAGAGCGGAACGTTTGGAAGGGTTCAGACGAGGCTATAGGAGTCAACTACAGACAAGCGTGCTTTGCGGAAGCTGGAAGGGAGAAACGCAACTTTGCTTGTCCGTGAAATCCCTCACTTGGCTTCATGGCCAGAGTACTGAAGGAGAAAGCATTCACAAACGGTGACATTTTGGAGGAAGCATTTTGCCCCAGGAATCAGCAGAATCCATTTGTCATCTGTGGATGCAGCATGGGGAGAACTGCGCTCGCTCGCAGATTTGCACTGTCAGGAAGCATTGTGCCGTCACCAAAGGAACAGAAGATGCCAGAAGGGAGTCGCAGAGGAGAGTGAGTCTGCAGGCGTGCTGTTGAAGGGAATGGTTTTCTTCCAAGACTTCATTTCTAGAATTTTCCATGGAAAGCCTCAAATTGCCCAGGACTGGGCATCTTCCTTAGTAGAGGAAGTGGCCTTTCAGGAGGGATCTAACAGGAACATCAGGGATACGCGGTATGGGTCCGTAGACAGAAGTGGGTTCCAGGGCAGTAGGGACCCAAACAGGTAAAGCAATTTGAACGCTTGAGGACAGACAGCACCAGAGTAGAAAGTCACTCTTGCTTAGATCCTGGAGCATGAGAGGCAGGAATTCACCAGGCTTCTGGGAAAGGGGAGGAAACACCCCAAGAAGAATGAGGAAAGACAGAAAAAAGAAAACAGGCTGGTTCACTCATCAGTGACTACAGATAAAGACACTGATTTCATTTATCCAGTTTCTTTTACATTAATTCCACATGCCTAGTCTACCTGTAGGATCAGCATAATTACCCCTATTTACCAAAGTGGAGCCAGTCACCATTGGGCTAGAATTCAAACCCAGTTTCACACCATGCCCCATGCTTGCTGAGCTTGCAATAAAAATGTTTATGCTAAAATTCATTGCATATATTTAATAAACCCTTCCTTGGCATAGCAGTGTGCCCCGGCTGCCATCTAAGACTTTCCTTTTGACATCCAAACTTCTCCAGAGAGTTCTGACACTGTGATTCCGTTTCTTTCCCCCATCTTCTCCATCTCCTTCTCTTCAGCCTTTGGCCATCTAGCTTCTGCCGATCACATTCTCAGATTTGTTCTGGCCTCGTCAGAAACAGCCTACGTCACACATGGCATATTGAGCACGTTCTGGTTCTTATCTGATTCCACACCAGCCATTGATTTCTCCATCTCACTTTCATTGGTTGCATGGTTCCCTTTTGTTCTTCACTTCCTCTGCTGGTTGCTTGGGTTGGAAATTCGGCAGGCCTGCCTTACCTAGAGCCTTGCCTCCCGTGAGAGAGTCTGCCCACACCTGGATGTCAGGGACCATTTGCTGGTTCCTAGAGAGGAGATCTGACTTTGGGATTTGTTCCTATTCCAGCATTTTCTGCTGACCACCAGCCACTCTTTTGCTGGTAATAGCACATGCTTCTCTTGTAAGGCAAGTCTTCAGTCCTTATTCTCAGCAGAAATGGTAAAACTAGCTTAGAGGAGAGGGTGTCTCATGTGATGGCAGCCTTCTTTCTACTCTCTTCACTCTGGGAATGGCTCAGGAATGCACACCAGACCAGCTTGTTCAGGTCTTTTGTTCCACTGGTGAAGAGACAGGGACTCCCTTTGTTGTGCAGCCTGGACCAGAAAATAGCTTGAGTTTTCTACCACCATTCTACCACCAGAAGGAGCAAGTGGAGCCAAGAAAGGACAGAGGAACCAGGAGAAAAAGAAACCTTGATGCCTCACCAGAATCTCTACTTGTTCATGCCTTCTTCCTGCACACTCCAGTCTGGTAGTCACTAGCCATGTTCCTGGTGTGAAGCGTCAATCTAAGTGATCTTATCAATAAAAACCAGGAGTTAGATATTGGGGTAAAACCTGGAAGATCAGAGAAGCAGAGGAACAGCCACCAGTGACTTCTTACCTCTCTGGATCCTCCAACCAAAAAGGCCAAGATCCTGTCTCTACCCCCACCTTATCACTTCCTGTCTCCACTTCCTGGGCACTGGGATTAAAGGTGTGAGCCACTGCTGCCCAGCTTCTATGGTTAACTAGTGGCTAGCTTCACCCTCTGATCTCCAGGCAAGCTTTGTTTGTCAGAATACAAACAAAATATCACACAACTCCGCTGAATACTTTATGTGGTCTAATATAGTTTATATTTATGTAGAATTCAAACAGGCCAGTGAAATGGTTCACTGAGTAAAGGCACATCCTTCAAAAGTCTGCCCTGAGTTCAATCCCTGGAACCTACGGAGAAAACCAACTCCCCAACATCATATAATTGTCCCCTGACCCCCACACAGTGCTCTGGCATGCACACACTCTTCACATCGGGGACATACAATAATAATAAAGATTTTAAAAAAAAAAAAAAAGAGTATAAGCATAAACAACATGTAAAATAATTTACATACATCAGGATAAATGAACTGTTATTGCTAAAAGTAGTTTCATCTTTTTAGCTTATTTAATGTGACCGTCAGAAATCTTAAAGCCATATCTGTGGTCCACGTTGTATTTTTATTGGACTATACTACTCTGGATTTTCCATTGCACAACTTAGTGGGGTAGGAGGGAGCACTTTACGCCTGCCTATGACAACCGTAAACAACTGTCTGCAGCTGTCATTTCCTTAAAATGTGATAAGCAAATATACACCATTGCACTTCTGTCTCTTAGGTACCAGCCTTAATGCAACCATGTAACATAATAGAAAAGACATCTGTTTGAGAACTAGTAAGGTATCCTTTAAAAGTTGTAAGCAATTTTCTATCTTTACTGGTGTAGACATCAATTCATCTTTGAGAAAGACTTCCTTTGTTTCGGGAAAATAATTGGAAGAAGATCCTTTCTTTGACCCAAAAGTAGAGCAAATGTATGCTCATTATTTTTGAAGTAGATTGTCACCCAATAACCTAGATGCAAATACTTCACACTCACACGTTATAGATTTTGCTTATCATTGCAAATGTATGCATTTTGAGCAAGAGTCTGTCCTTGAAAAGATTTCTGAAGCCAAATTTGATTTTTTTACAAACCCACTGACTGTGTGATATTCTTTGTTTCTGATGTGTGTGTGTGTGTGTGTGTGTGTGTGTGTGTGTGTGTGTGTGTGTTCCATCTTAAAATTAGCCATCAGATATATGCAGCCAAAACCAAATGGAGAGGGGATGGACAGGGAGGCGTAGCTTGACCTTAGACTGGGGAGGGTGTGTAAATCTAAGAGGAGCCAGATGGTAAATGCTAAAGGCTAGCCTGGTCTGAAAACCCACATGTGATGTTATTTCAGGTGGCATAATCCAGACTTTGGGAGATCCACTGTCAAACTGTGTGACTGCTCTCTGTCTGGGCACTCAGAGGCAGACCACACAGTGTGGTGAGTTTGTCCACCCTTGAAGAGACTGCCTCTGGAGCTAAGAGAGAGAAGTCATTCTCATCTCTGAATGGCAGCATCAAATCTAACCTCTGGATAAGAGGTCCTGAAAAGACACTGTGGTGAGAGCTGGTCCCTACAGAAAGAGACCAGGAGGAGACCAAGAACAGGGCCAGAAGGCAACCAGGATGAAGGGCACGATCCAGAAGCAGAAATGCAGCTAACAGCTGAGTGTCCCTCTCCTGCCTGGAGACTCCCTTTTAGCATGGCTAAGCTAGCTGGAAAATCGTGTTAGATGCTACTCTTGGGCCTTAGGTGTGAGGTTTAGGGTGATAGATGTGTCTATACTAGAATAAAGCAGAAAGGGTAGTTCAGGGAAGTGAGATATGAGCAGGCAGGAGCTGCACACTTCCCAGGGCTCTGGAAATCTGGTAGAGGTGACCAGTGACCTCCAGGAAAGATTGGTGCAGCATGTGATCATGACCGAGTAACTGAGGAATTCCCAGAAATTATCTGGCAGGGAGAACACAATAGAAAAATGAAACTTCAGTGGCTTTTGGAGTGAGGGTGTAGAATTGATTAGCTCAAGAACCTAGGACCTAGTGCATGCTAGCAAAATGATCTACCACTGAGTTATATCCTCAGTCCTGTTAGCTACGTGTTAAATTAGTTAATCTATAGGTATTAGAAATAGTCACCATTAGCATCTATCCCATGTATCCCTCTACATTTCCCAGCACCTCGTACTTAATACTGTGGAGGAGGGTTATGAGAGGAATCAAAGAACACTTATGCTATTCTGCACCACCCCGACCCCTGCTGTGGCAATCTAAAAGGTGACATATTCCAGAAGATACAAGTAAACCATTGAGGAACTGCCATAGGACTGAGCCCTATGCATGGGTCGGAGGCTAGCCCCAGTCTGTTTTAGGTATATAATAAATATAAATGAAAAATAAACATTAGTGTCTATTAAACCACTGGAGTCTTCAAAAATTACAATACAACCTAGTCTTTTTTTCCTTTCATAACTATAATGTAATACAATTAGTGCAGAAATAGAAATAAACACTTGGAAACATTAGTTATCCTGCAGGTCTGGGTTCTGCTGTCTTCAGATCTTTTCCAGGCTTCCCTGTGTTCTGAGGTACATCACAAAAGGACTGGCTGTCCCTAGGGCTCCTGGCTTACAGCCCAGTCAGCCAGTAAGAGGAGCTACAGGAGACAGGGAGGAAGGAGGAAGCCAGGGTGCTCCTCCTACATCTCTGTACCTTGGAGAAAATGTCTAGCAGAAAGTGGACCTGTAGATGGAATGGTGGTGCATGCTTGTAATTCCAGCATTCAGGAGGTTGTTTATGAGTCCAGCCTGGGGTACACAGCAATGCCCTGCCTCAGAAAGCAAACAAGGAGATGGAGAGATGGTTCATGGTCAAGAACGCTGGCTGCTCTTCAAGAACACCTGAGTTTAACTCTCAGCACCTATGTAAGGAAATCCAAAAGTGTCTACAACTTCAGCTCCAGAGGATCTATTGCCCTATTTGACTTCCACAGGTACCTGCACACATATTCCAGACACGCAGAAACACACACATAAATAAAAATAAATCAGTCAATCAAAATTGGACTTTTAAAATGTCGAAAGGAAATAATGAATGAGTAGGATGAAATATTCAACATAAATATCCTTTGAAATGAAGGCCAGTAAACATATATTCAAATCAAACACAAGCAAACAAAAAAAAAACTATTGTCGACTTATTCATCAGACCTGTGCTAAAAGGAATATTGAAGGGGTTTCTTCATGATCCAAATGGAGGCGTTGAAATAAAGGAGGAACTAAGGAGCAGAAACTGTAATAATGTGATTGGATCAGAAGAACACTGACTGAGAAAGAATAAAAACTGTCTTATGTGATAAAAATACATAGGAGTAAAAGTTTTATAGTCTTCCTAGAAATAGTGGATATGTAGCCTAAACTGGCCATCTCCTGTGATCAGATTGGTGACCACCCCAATTGTCATCAGAGAGCCTTCATTCAGTAACTGATGGAAACAGATACAGAGACTCACAGACAGAGCTCTAGGAATCCTGCTGAAGAGAGGGAGGAAGGATTGTAGGAGCCAGAGGGGTCAAGAACATCACAAGAAAGCCCACAGAAACAACTAACCTAGCTCATAGGAACTTATAGAGTCTGAACCAACAACCAGAGAGCCTGCATGGGACCGACCTAGGCCCACATGTATGTGACAGTTGTGTACCTTGATCTACTTGTGGGACCCCTAACTGTTCCCTAACGCATTGGCTGGCTCTTGGGAATTTATTCCTCATACTGGGTTGCCTTGCCCAGCCTGAACACAGGGGAGGTGCTTAGTCCTACCTCAATTTGATATGCCATGCTTTGTTGACACCCATAGGAGGCCTGCCTCTTTCTGAACAGAAACAGAGGAAAAATGGATGGGAGAAGTTGAGGGGAAGGGGAGGGAAGGGAAAAGAATGGGAGGAGAGGACGGAGGGGAAACTGGTCAGGATGTAAAATAAATAAATAAATTAAATAAGCAATTTTTTTTTAAAAAAAAAAGTCTTATAAAGTCTTAAAACTGTCATTTGTTGGAAAAGTACTAATTTTGAGAGATTTAAAAAAGTCAAGGATGAACACTCACAATCTTCAGGGAACTGTTAAAAGAATAATAAAACATATATAATTGAGGAGGGATGATCAAGTAAAACCTGATTAGTCTAAAATGTGTCAACAAAGGAGAAAGAAAGGAGCTGAAAACAGATGGGACAGAATAGTAAGAGGGTAAATTTAAGCCAAATATATCATTAAGATGAATTACATGTGAATAGATTAAACATTCAAATATAAAATGAGTATTATATTATGGAACCAGTCAAGATGCCCATGAATGGATAAATAAAGTACAGTATATGAATAATGGATTTTCTTGTTAGGGTACAAAAAAATTGAATTACATTTTTTTTGCAAGAAAATGGATGAATTGGGTTCAATCTTGAATAACACATAAACATGTAACATATGTCTGTACTCTTAGCATTTGGGTAGGGACAGAAGGATTAGATGTTCAAGGTTATCCTTGGTTACATGGTGAATTGGAAACCTGAGCATTATGACAGCCAATCTAAAAAAATTTATATATGTGTGTGTGTGTATGTATTATATATACATATATGTGTGCATATTTTATATATATACATATATGTGTGTGTATGTATCATGTTTTCTACCTAGAATGTGTATGTGTGTGTGTGTGTGTATGAGTGTGTGTTATGAATCTTTCTTGCCCATTGACTGCAACTCTTCCTTGCCTACCTAAATCTATCTCTTCTCTTTTTTTCCATTTCCCTCCTTTTGGCTCCTTGTCACACCCTTCTTATGCTTCAGCCACAACAAGTTTTTCAGCTCAGCAACTAACCCAAACACTCTCTTGAGCTTCTTGGAACTCCATATCCAGTTCTTTCACACCATTGATACATCTCATTCTCGTTCATATTCATCTTTCTTAGCTTGAACTGTATCCCCTAGCAAGGCTGACACAGGCAAAGGCTTGGAAAGCACTTCCGTATCAAGGTTTGTCTTCTCTCTTCCTTGTGATTTGGAACTCTAAGACTCACAGAAGAAAAAACCTATGCTACCTTACTAAAGGACTGGAGAGTGTGTGGAGTCAAGAATAGCCATTTAACTGAGATGCACACAGACCAACCTGACCTGACCGGACATTCCAGACCATCACCAGGCCAACTGGATTTAAGCCACAGAGCTACTTCAGACATCCTAGTTATCTTACCTAACCCAGAGAGCAGTGGGGTAAAATGGAGGGACTATGTTTTGAAGTATTGTTTACATTGCAAAATAATAACCAATAAAGAGCAACTTGTTTTTATGTTAAATCCTAGAGGAAAACCCTTATAATAACTATTATGAAAATTCTTTTTAAAAAAAACTAATAATCATAACTGAAATAAACACACACAAAATCTCATTTTGAAGCAAGTATACAAAGAGAAACTGACTTGCATACGTGGGGACCACCTCCAACATTATTATTTTATTAATAATTATACACTTTATTAGGGGCTGGTGTTCTAGGGAGCATCAGCCCACCATTCTCCTTAACACTTCCAACTCTAATAGTTCAGGCTCCACACTGCTCTGTAAGTGTGAAAGGTGATCTGTCTCAGGTATGCAGGCACTGTCTTCTAGGGTTGCCACTAGATGATTCTTAATCAGTCCTGCTTCTTTGAACCACAAATGTCTGTGATGAAGATACCCGTACCCAGAGAGAAAACATCATGCCTGCCCTTGACTCTTGGATGTAGTCTATATTTGAGTGTGATACCAGGAGTGTGTTAATATCTTAGCTCAGATCACCTGTGTTGCTAACTGATATAACGGAGACTTTTTACACTTCGTTTCAGAGCTGTTCTGGGGGTATCAGTTGGCCTTGTTTGTGTGCATCTGATACTGAGCCATTACTACTACAGAGGAGCAATTCTTGATTGCTCAGTTGGCTTTCTGCCCCAATCAGAATGAAGTTACTGAGCACAATGATGACATGGCATTCTTCCCATCCACACCCATAGTGCTTGCAGTCCTCCCCTTCTCTTCTTTACACACAGTTGCACTGACTCACAATAGAGACTTGCTTTGCAAAGGACCAAATGTGGCTAAGAAGCCCACAGCCATGAATGCACTTATCAGATAACAAGTAACTCACTTCTTTTGATCATCACAACGGCAAAGGAACGACGTATCTGAAATAGAACACAGTAGAGTCAGGTTTTAAAATTAGTAGAAATGGGTTTATAAGGAAATACATGACCCCAGAGATTCTGCATAATCATTTGATGGGCAAGACCTCTGTTTTGATAGATAGACCTCTCTTTTCTCTCCCTGAAGATGACAACGATAGCAATCCATTCAGTGCTGTGGCAGAAAAAAAAAACAACAACAACAAAAAAAACCAACTCCGGTGCTGGCAGTTTATCAACTGTGTCTGTCTACATCTTCTGTTTCCAGCAGGTTCGCCTCCTATTTCCAGGACCTTTCTATATCGACAATACTGTGTTACCTGAACTATGTGATACCTTTGCCCTAAGTGAGTAGATTTGTCCATTTGTCTTACTGTATCTCCTAGCAATCAGCAAATTCCAGCCCCTGTTCTGATGGTCACTGTGTTTTTCGTTTGCCAGGCAGTTCTTATCAGTCTCTTTGCCACTTGCTTCAAGTGAGTGATCCATAAGCTCTAACTCTTCCTGTCTATCCTTACTTTGGAAGATGACTATTTATGAGACGATATACAGTTTGGCTGGCCTCGGACAGACGTCACGGTGACAGCGCATTTCAAGTGCCCCATGTTACCCCACACTTCCTCTTCAACACAAGTCACCAGGAAGTGAAAATAAATACAACAAAGAATTTTGGATCTGTGACTTTTCAGTTCTGGGAGCTTGTTTTAGCTGGGCTTTCACTCACCTATCAGACCGAAAGTAAACTCTCAGCTCCTAAGTCACCAAAGCAAAGTAGCAATTGCTGATTCTTCCTAAGAGTCCAAACAACAGAATGAAAAGCATTTGGTGACTAGGACTCCTAACATGGATGAAATGTCTACTGGGTACATATTCAAATACAAAGAGTAAATTTCAATGTAGTAAAAATAAACATTTATAAGGTTTTTCAAATACTGTCTTTTCCCCCAAATAAAATTTGCATTTTCTAAGTTTGTGTGTGTATGTGTATGTTTTTAAACATCTTGACATTTGAATCTCATGAGAATCTATTAGGTATTCCTTAATAAATTATTCTAAATCTCATTAATTTCTTATCTTCAAGGTGCTTCTTTTAACGAAAGAGCACTGAATTGTAAATCCGTTTCAAGGCATTTATTAGTAGGCACTGTCTGTGACCTTTATGGCCATTATTTTGGCAGAACCATTATAAAAATAAACTTAGTTCCTGGAGTGTTTAAACTTTCCATCTAAAATCATGCAAAAATACTCCAAGGATACAGAAGAGCCATTTTGCTTAGAAAGTCAATCTTTTTAATTCTGATTTTTTTTCCCTCGGTGTAGACTAAACAAATAAGTCACCACAGGCACTGTGCATTTTTTCTATTCCTTTCTCTTGGGATGAAATATGAAATAATCTACAAAGTAATTTGATCCAGCAATTAAAAACAAGGACATGAATTACACTAACAACTGTCACATAGGAAGAATTAATTCCCTCATAACGCCGCTTGATGTTACAGACCCTGGGTGATTACGAACAGATTGTAATTGGAAAAGAGCCAAACCAATTCAGGTATCTCCGAAACACAGGGGTAAGCCTCAACCTGCAAACAGACAGCGTTTTTACTACCCACAGGAGTATCTTTTTGCAATCTGCATTCGGATGTGTTTACCTAGCAATTACCCAAGGCACCCAGCAATGCAGCTGTCCCAGGGACGGCATTCGGCAAGACCACAGATTCTCGCCGGAATGTGAAGCGTTAGTGTGCCACTGATGGAAGGCAGACTTTCTGGAGGCTGTTTCTACAAAGGTCATCCGATGAGGATGGAGTATTGGCTGCTTCTGCTTCACTGTATAATTTGTCATTCTACATAATGCCCAATAGCTGGCCGGTTTGGTGTCAATCAAAGCAAGTGAAGGACGTCAATGTCTGTTGCTTATTGGCAGATGTTGATTGTTTTTTGTTTTTTGTTTTTTGTTTTTTTTTTTTTTTTTCTGTGGTGGCATGCAGATTTGAAGGCCCTTTTCTGGTGTTTGGGCCTTTCTAGCTTAAGGTAAGGTAGTGAAATTCCTCACTGAGGAAAGCTGTTGCCCTTTTGTGTGGCAGGAAGAATGCCATCTGAGGGGTTAAACAACCCATGGTGTCCCAAAACACACTTACAAAAGGAGTGCATAGGAGTTGTTTTAAACAACAGCAAAAAATAACCCATGACAAAGAAAAAGAATCCCTCCATAATTAATCTGCCCAGGACAACAACCATCAATATTTTGGTGTGTTTTGCTTTTCCAGCGTCTGGTGTGGATTTTTTGAGGTCAGGAATCATTCCTCTTATACAATTTTGCATCCTGTTTTGTTTGACTCTGTTTGCTTAGAATTTGTCAGATATATTTTAGCATGTCATCAAAAATCCTTCTGACATATAATTCATAGCAGCTGCATGACAGTCTATCTTTTGGATGGTCCAGAATTTATTTAAACAATCCCCTGGTGCTGTCTTCATTTCTAACCACAACATGTCAACATGTTTTCTTTTCCCTTTGAGTGATTTTTCTAAACAGGGAATGAGCAGGTCAAAGGAAATGAACAAATTTTACAAGTTTCTTCCTCTTTGTAAAGATAAAATTATTACCTTCCCTGATTGCAATATAGGAGAATTGTAAACAAACTACTGTGACATTTAAAGAAGGAAAAAAATCACCACCAGTTTGTCTTTGTATACACATAGAATTAGCTTTCCCCCCTGTTTTCTTCCATCGTTCCTTTCTTCCAAGAAGCAAAATGGAATCACATCACAAAACAATACTGGTCTGCAATTTTCTTTTTACAGCTGGAGATGCACTATGGACATAGTAGATATCACGGTTTTAAGGATCTTGGTGTAGTTAGGTGAAGCTGATGCCGGAAAGACCAACACTCTCAGCAGGGTGTGAAGGGCCACTTCCTCCTGCCACTACCAACCGTCACCCAACGCTGCCTTTACCATCATCCTTGCCGTGTAGTGGAAATGTGCGTGGCTTTTCTTTGTCAGTATTTGTGCCTCTGTGACATTTGGGGTTGCTGTTCTTTGGATTGTGTTTCCTCTTGCAGCCTGTCTGTTTTACTTGCTGTCATCCTATTTGTTCATTGACTTTTTTAGAGGTTCTTATCATTATACAGAGCTTGGTTCTTCTTTTTTCATTATTATGAATTGTTTTTCTTGTTTTGTGTTTGTCTCTTAGTTTTATTTGTTTTTTTTTTTAATTTGATTTAAAATATTATTCAAACTCTTTTTTTTTTTCCTGTCCTTACGTTATCTTTCTATTGTTTTCAAATGCAGGCCATGCTTTCCCTTACAGAGACCAGGCTCACACTCACACTTCATTTTCTCTTTATGATTTTTATTTTAATCTGGAATAGACTGTGGAACACAGGGAAGGTCAGGATTTACATTTGGATACTTTCTCCAACTATTCAACTTTGACTGTTAAATTATCACAGCTCTTGTATTACAGAGCATTGTTACATATGTAAAGAAGGGTTTTTGAAGATACCTTCCTTTCTAGGTTGCAAGTTTCATCAGTCAGGCAAATTCACTCTTGTTAAGTTGGCTTATCCCATGCTGTTCTCTCTTCCACCTAAAGAAACACAGGGAAGAGAAAGCGAATGGGGCTCACTAGGGAAAACAGGAAGCCAGCCCATTTGAACCTCACCAGAATTTGTTCTCCTCTTCCTACAATGCTACAGATATGAATAAAATATTATAAACTGTGCCTGAAAGACAAAAGGGATAGACAGAAATGTCAAGTCCACGACATGCAATTGTGTATAGGAAGAAAGAAGTCTGTCTGAAATCCGATTGAATTCTAGTTACATGGTGTTTTCCTAATGAATAACCATGGTCCTTTAATTTTATGTTAAGTGCTTAATCATAGGCCTTTAATTCTCCTTATTATGTTTTAAAAGGAAAATGCAAATGTTGCATTGCTGGCCTGCAAACAGCGGGGAGGAGATATTTCAGGTTAAATTTCTCCTGAAAGCAAGGCCGTTCGATTGGCTTAGATTTCCTAGGGACAAGCTCAGAAGTGCTGTTTACTTATAGGTTTTGGCTTCTCATCATAGCCCATAAGGCATGGTGGATTTTCATTCTCTGAGTACCGTCCTTTTAATGACATTTTAAAGAGGCTAAATTACTATTCGTTGAGTCTGCGGAGTGAGGAGGCACAAACAGCTTCATTTCCAAGGTACTTGTCAGATGAAAACACTTGACCTTGTGGGAAGTAAGGTGAGAATCTGGCTCATGAAAACCAGTCTCAAGTCATCTGGTTTGCTTATAGAGGTTATGTCATAGAATAGTTATAGCCAATCACTTAAGCGGAGGGAGAGTACAAAGTGCTTAAGCCTGGGCTACAGTATCATTTGGAATGAACACATCCTAGTAATTCACAATTCACTCTTACTTATTATCATAGAGTTAGCAGATTGCATCTGAAATCACAGGCAGTCCTAATAACACAGTGTTGCTAATGTCACATGTTGATGGTACTAAAAACTCTAATTCGTAGTTCCGATAACCTAGCCATGCCCTGGGCAGTAGCATTAAAGCAGAGAGAAAAACAAAACAAAAACCTTGGGCCTAAATTTACTGCATCAGAAACATTCAAAACAAGAGCAATTCTGCTGCCAATCAAACCTGCAAAGCTGTTCTGATTGAAAGACCAGATTTCCTGATTAAAAATTTGCAATCAGATCAGGTTATGGAAGATGCAACGCTATGTGGAACAAGCATTACTAAACATCTCAAAGCTCTAATACAGTCACTTGAGGCTTTTCCAGCACGGCTTCTGGAGTCACAGTCCTTTTCAAGTGTCTGCAGCCATGCGTCTCCTTGATTGTTATTTGGCACATCTGCCTTCATTGAACGGCACAAAGCTTCTAAAAATATGCATCTGGAAGACACTGCAGGTACATAACTGCACAGGCTAACTCTCTCCCCAAACCCATACCAGGCCTGTTAGTGACTATGTTTATAATGCGGATGTAAAGATAATCTCATTTCGGATACATAATTTGGCCATTACCACTTTGAGCATCACCCCAGAAAAAAAAAATGGGGGATGGAGTGGGAGGGTTGAACTTTTAAAAAATCGAAATGCTTAAGTAGCAATGGCAGAACACAGAGAGTACTTCTTTGCACTTTACGGACAGGAAGGAATCTTCCCCCCAAAGTGCAAACTCTTCTTTTCAAACCACAATGGCTCTAACTAAATTTTCCTTCAAGTATCAGGCTTACAGGGGGTCTGTGAGAGGAAGAAACACGTCAGTCTATGTTCTCAGTAATAAAAATCTTCCTGATATCTAACTTGACTCTCCTCTGTGCCTGCCAGGTAGCCCATTCATCACTTCCCCAGGGCTATTCCGTGTCCAGAGCACTGTGGCGCTCAGTGCTCCTGGAGATGAAAATATGGCCTAGCTTTATCTTTAGAGCATCTTTAAAATATAGATTACAAGAGAGCCCGGACTACAAAGTGCTGCGCCGTGGTATTTAGAGAGCTCCGTGCTCTGCAGACAGAAGCCTGCCACCACATTAATTCATCCCGCACCATTCTCTGTTCTCATTATAATTTTATCTTAGGAATTAATACATTCTGCCATCGTCTATTCTGGTTACCATCTAGAGAAATCCGTGAGGCTGAATACATTTTGTACCACTTTGTTCTGCTTATAATGTTAAGATGTTTTCAAGAATGGATTAGTTCAATGCCACTTTCCCTGCTCTATCTTGAGAATGAGAACTCAAACAGTTAGAAAACTCCAACCAGCGTTGGTATGAATGTGTCTCTAGCACAAAGAGTGCAAAAGACGAGGAAGAAGGGAAACAGTTTCGCTGGCCTTTGTTTTTAAGACTCCTTGTCAAGGGGAACACGCAGAGGGCACACATGAATAGTGTTAGCTTGTGACAATGGCCTACGAAAGATAAGTTCTCAGCAGGAGTTGCTCCCAATGAAACAATTTGAAATCCCTCCATCACAATTCCATATTTAAAAAAAATAAAATCTAACCACTAGGAGTACACAATAATCCTAATAAAGATTCAAATTGAGAATCTTCGGGATTCACTCAAGACTGCGGTTGCAGTCATTTTGTTACAAAAAAAAAACAAAACAACAACTGATAAATGTGATTAAAAACAACAAACAAACAACAACAAAACAAACAAAAAATCATGAGATTAGGAGAAAATGGAAAGTGGCCCTCAACGTGATGGCAGATTTACAATAATGTGACAATTTCCCTTTGTTAAATTATGAGGCTAGTTCTTAATTGGACAGAAAGTCCCACCGTAGTGACGATTCCCTATTAGAAGTACAGGATAAACTTGTGATCTGCTAGAAGATATGCACACTGAAAACAATGCACAGCCTCTTTCCATCCTCCACCCGAAGCCTTTTCCCCATCACAAATGCCCTAGACCCCTCCATGTTTTCTCGTCTGCTTCCTTCCTTGTTCCCAGCACACATTTGTGATGTGAAGTAGGGGTATATTTTATATCTGGAAAATAAGTAAAGGCCATTGGCTTTACTGTCTCTAATTAAATTAGCTTACTGGGCCACAGACACATTGCTCCAATAAAGCCCTCCCTTCCATCTTTTTGTCAACGTCCTCTCCACTTTTCATTTTCTTATTCATGTTCTCTCTCTCTCTGTGTGTGTCTCTCTGTCTCTGTCTCTCTGTCTCTGTCTCTGTCTCTGTCTCTCTCTCTCTCTGTCTCTCTCTCTGTCTCTCTCTCTCTCTCTCTCGTGTGTGTGTGTGTGTGTGTGTGTGTGTGTGTGTGTGTGTGTGTGTAAGTCTGTAAGTCAGTGGACAGCCTGGATGAGTCTATGTTCTCCTTCAACTGTAGATGTCTGCACTGTACTGGCTGGTTTTGTGTCAGCTTGCAACAAGCTAGAATCATCAGAGAGGAAGGAGCCCCAATAGAGAAAATGTCTCCCTAAAATGGGCGGTAGGCAAGCCTGCATTATAGATCTGGGGTTGCTCAGAGATCCACCAGTCTGACCATGAGTAAAATTCAATAAATACGACCCTTTATTAAATACTGGCCAGTGCCCTGGATACTAGCCAGGTCCATACCTGAGACCCATGCTCAGAGGATGGTGCCAGATTACGCTAGTCAGAAGCTAATTACATTAGTCAAAGGCAAAACTCACAAGGAAAAGCACTTCCCACTCTCTGTGCAATCAGAGGCAAGCACACATCCTGACACACTTCCTGTGTACGTGTAATCAAGCACACATCCTGTTCACTCCAAGCTTGTTTACAGAAGCAGAAACACATGGATTTGTTATCTTATAAGAACAGCCTCCAGTATCCCAGGAAGTCATCTGTCCCTGGGCATGTGGGGCTCACAGGTCAGAGG
The DNA here is from genome assembly GCF_004664715.2 of Peromyscus leucopus. Lineage (NCBI taxonomy): Eukaryota > Metazoa > Chordata > Mammalia > Rodentia > Cricetidae > Peromyscus > Peromyscus leucopus. The sequence continues at coordinate 41,451,654 of NC_051072.1, forward strand.
AGTTCTTGCTTTGTAGATCTCTTAATTCAGACTTAAAAGATAACATTGACCACCACACCTGTAGGACTGTTTTCTTAATTTGTGATTGATGGAGTCAGCTCTAGCACATTATGGGTGATGCCAAACCAGGGCTGATGATCCTGGGTTCTATAAGAAAGCAGACTGAGCAACCCTTGTGGAGCAAGTCAGTAAGCAGCACCTCTCCATGCCCTCTGTATCAGCTCTTGCCTGCAGGTTCCTGCCCTCTTTGAGTTCCTATCCTGATTTCCTTCAAGATAGGCGATGATCTGGAAGTGCAAACGAAACAGATCCTTTCTTCCCAAAGTTGCTTTTGGTCATGATGTCTCATCACAGCAATAGTCACCCTAACTAGGCTAGAGTCCCAGGATAGAACTCAAGTCATCAGCCTTGGCACCAAGTGGCTGTACCCACAGGACCATCTCACCAGCCTATAGGTTTGTTTAGGGTTTTTGTTTGTTTGTTTTTTTTTTTTTCGCTTTTTAAACCAGTTTCAGAGTTTTTGAGCTCTTTAAAAATCTGTTTCATTTCCAGCTTCTTCTTTATTCTCTGATGAAAACTATAATTTCTTTTTGGAAATAAAAGTCTTTCTCTAGCACCTTCCCCACAGATGTGTTTAAATCTAGATCTCTCTCCCTTCCACCCATTTAGGTACTGGGGTAGGTGCTCCTTCTCACCTGTGGGGTTCACAATCCCTTGGGCCACAGTTTCCACTCCCAGAGCTCCATTCTTTCAGTCCCAGACTCACTATCTCCTTCCACGGAGTTTTCTGTAAACACAATCTTTATTAGTTAATTAATTGTTTAACTTTCATTCTTCTCTCATACACTATGTCCTGACCGCAATTTCCCCTCACTTCACTACTCCCAGCCACCCCCTCGCCTCCCCTATTCCCCAGATCAACTCCTCCTCCACGTCTCTCAGGGATATCCACCCATTGAACATGGCCTAACAAGATACAATGAGGACTGGGCACAAACCTCAAATCACAGCTGGATGTGGTAACCCAGTAGGAGGAAAAGGGTCCCAAGTACAGGCAAAGGAGTCAGAGACATGCCCACTCCCATTGTTGGGAGTCTGACAAGAAAACCAAGCTACACAACCGTAATGTATATGCAGAGGACCTAGCTCAGACCTGTATAGGGTCCCTGCTTGTCGCTTCAGTTTCTGTGAGCCCATACTTAGTTGATTCTGTGGGCCGGTCCTGTAAACACAATCTTAATTCTTTAAAATGCACCCAAAATTGGGAGGATTTTTTAAACCCCAGACATCGCCCTGATTACCTTCTCTTTTTATTATTATTTTATTTCAATTCACAGCCAAGCTTTCTCTCCCTTGCTGTTTTCTGACTTTGCAGTGTGGCTCCTGTCAGGGTGTGCCACAGAAACTGCTTTCGGAAACCCAGACTCACTAATGGCCCCAGTATTCTTCATCTATATCTTACTTCTCTACAGTGTGACACCAGAGGCCACCCTTCATGCTTAGTACTCTGTGTCTTTACTCAGGGACAAGGCATTTCTTTATAGTCTTAGCCTTCTTAGAGCTGGTCCTTAGCTTCCCTCATTCAACCTTTGTTCCTTCCTGAAGTATGGCTCTGTCTTAGGGCTCTACAGCCAACTGTCTTCCCTTCCGTTCAACCTTCATGGATGAACTTGCCGGCTTCTGTGGATTCTCTGTGCCTTAGAGCTCTATAATTCAGTTCAATCCTTCCTCTGACCTTTAGGGCTGAACCCCTGACTCCCTCCCTCCCCTGTGTCTGAATAACTGGCTGTGACAGTTAATTTTATGTGTCACCCTGATTAGGATATGGATATGGGATACCTTGATGATGGGCAAAACATATTTTCTATGTTTTTTTCATGAAGGTGTTTCTGGATGGTATTAGCATTTGGATCAGTAGCCTGAGTAGAGATGTTCCCTCAGCCTAATCTACCAAGGGACCAAACAGGACAAAAAGAAAGGCATGCTCTCGCTCTCGCTCTCTCTCTCGCTCTCTCTTGCTCTCTCTCGCTCTCTCGCTTTGTTGAGCTGCAACATCTGTTTTCTCCTATGCTTAGAAATCAGTGCTCCGAGGGTTGGGACCTTATGATTCCAGGACTTACACCTGAAGCCTTCAGGCCCTCAGAATAAGACTGAGTATACCACAGCTCTCTGGCGTCTCCAGCTAGCAACTGGCAGATCAGCCTCCAAAAACACGTAGGCCAGTTCCTACAACAAATTCTCTCTTACATATCTGTCTCTATCCTATGTTTTTATTCCTCTGAAGGATCCTGACTAGTCTAGTTGGGATCAGCATGGCTTCTTCATTGATACCATCTGTCTGTTAAATTCCAGCCACTTCCACACTGTGGCCATGTTAAGGGAAGATAACATTTGTGGGAAACCCCTAAAGTAACAATGCACGTTTTACAACTGGCCAGCTTCAAAACAAATACCAGAATGACTCAGTTTCTAAACTTCCTCAAGTCCTATATCAGAACTTTTTGGAATTTACCTCATATGTCAGAATACCATACGAATAACTGAACAATTTATGTGATTATCAAACAGGCAAACCATCACATAAGCCCACTCAGTCCGCTCCTACTTCGTGGCTACCTTCCAATTCAAAGTCTCTGGTTCTTGGATTGTGAATATAAGCAGAATTTCCCATTGGATAGGGTTCATCTACAATGTAACAAGAACAAGATAATCACAGGAAACAGTTCCAAGATTAGGAAGTAGTTAACATAGCAGTAATCCGTCTTCAGGAATTTTCCAGGGGGGCCCATTCTGCTCAGTAGAGTGGGGAGGTTAACATCTTACAATCAACTCTAAAAGACACCGAATGTCCATTTTAAACTTGGGGAAGATTTCAATGAGCTACAAGTATATAATTTAAAATTTCAACTTACTTAGCAGTGTGAATATGGAGACGGTAATTGTATGTCACCAATTTAGAAATGTCAATTGGAAGAGAAGTTGTCCACATCCCTTATGGCATTTCACAGGAAACAGTTACATAGTAGGAAACTTCTTTATAAATATGTAAAGTAAAGAGCCTAGGGTTATTTCACTCCATTGGTTATATTGAGTTGACTCTTTTATTCTAAAAATGTATCATTGTTGCTGTTTATAGCTTAAATACAACTTCCAGTAGATGAAGAAATAAACAAACTGTACCTCTAAATGTCCAACTAAAGTCAATTTTAAAGGCTGTCCAATGGATGTTCTTCTGAAGAACCAGCATTGACTTTCATTGCCAGAACAAGCAGTAGTTAAGATTTTGTCACCTGAAAGAACCCAGATTTAGTAGTAGCTGTCCCCAGAGAGATATTTGATTCTCACTGGAAGTAGACTGATTTACCTTGCCCTTGTTCATGGTCTCAACACAGACATGACTTTGATAAAATATAATCCAAATGGAAGCTGCTATTAAAACACTATTCTGTATGGGAAAAAAAAAAAGCTTTGCTACTAAACTTATGAGTAGACATTTTCACGCCTTCCATTCGTTTTCTCTAAAATTCAAAGGTGAGTTTTTCATCAGCCTTGGTGAGGGGCAACCTTTAGCTGCTTGAGGCTACCTAGAATGGTCCATGCAAGTGATTTCAGTCTGCCTTCTCATCCAATGCTGTTTCCAACAGCACTCGTGACAATTAGCTGTAATTGTAATGGCAGCCATTCTGATGGAGACTCCAGGCTCTTTGGGGATGGAGCTGAAACCACTATACTCATTTCCCCGAAGACCTTGGACCTTCAGGGGTAATGACTTTGTGTCATTAGATTCTTAAGCCAAAATTCAGCTGATAGACTAAAGGTTAACTGTTCTATTTCCATTACCCAGAAGCCCAGAATGGTAGTTCTTATTTGTGTTGTGATTACCCCCGATAAGTTCTTTATCAAATTTATTACCACTTGATGCTTAGAGGACTTCTTCAGTGCTAACCACATTTTTTTAAAAAAGTAAGGTGTGCATACATGTGTGCAGTGTATTTATGTGTGTGCACATGTATATGCTCATGCACATGGAAGTGAGAGGATGATAGTATCTTCCTCAATCATTCTTCATATTATCTTTTGAGACAAGTTATCTGTTTTGACACTTTGACACCGACTGGTCCGTGAATTCCACAGATTCATCTCTCATGCACAGGTGTTATAGATCACTCGACTATTCCTGGACTTTTTTATATGAGTGCTGGGGATTCCAACTCAAGCTTGTTCTCACGCTTGTACAAAAAGTGTTTTACTAAATAAGCTATATCATCATCCTAGAAGTAAAATCAAATCTGGAAATGAAAAGAAAAACTGTAGGAAGGGTACATTAGACTACACAGTATGGTTTTTTTCCTCCATATATTTAATTGAGAAAGAAAATTACATGCATGTCAACTCCATCAAAAAAGAAGTCAACCATCTTACTACACTATTTTCTACTATATTAGAGCTTATGTCAGTAACTAAGAAGATTGTAAAACTTTATTTTGCATCTCAGACACTTTTTCACCAGTATATGTAAAGTAGAAGCATAAACATATTGTTTATTTAAACTAAGCATTTGATTGTAGTTCAGAAGTTCAGAGATTACTATAGGAAGTTGGTAAGTGGATCCCTGGGGCAAGAGAAAACAGATTCTTATTTATTTATTTATTTATTTATTTATTTATTTATTTTGGTTCCCATAAGACTCATTTCCAAACCCTGTGTGGTTTTTTTTTTTTTTTAATCAAGCTGAGCCTCAAGTTTCCTGATCTTTTCAGACTCCAATTAACTTGTGCTATTCTTTGAGTTTTAATTTGGCTCTGTGTTACTCATCTCCAGCAAGAAGAAAACTAACACTGGAAACATAGTTAAGCAAAGTGGTAGCTGGGAATTTATATTTAAAAAAAAAAAAAAAAAAAAAAAAAAGAGGCAGGTTGGGGTGGGGTGGTGGAATTGGTTCCCAAGAGAGAGAACAAATATCCTAAGCTACTTGGACTTTTAGAAACAGAATCTGTGAAAACCTCAGGAAGTGGGATGAGGGGTGACAGCTCAGATGGATTCCCACCCAACGGCTCTGGCTGAATCAGGGATGGTGTCTGGCTGATGGCCGGAAGAGAAGCAGAGGAACAGCATTCTTCCTGGGTCTGGTGAGGACTTGAAAGGATTGCTTTTCTTTGGTATCCCTCACCCTTCCTGCCTCACATCCACTGCTCCACTCATTTCATTCCTATCAGCCAATTCTGGAACCTTTGAAAGAGGATTGGTTTTCGTTCCTGGCAGCTCTTAGCCACAGCCAGCAAACTTAAACTTCCTGGTTTGCTTCAAAAGGAATTCCAGGGGAAGAGCAAGAGAGAAAGGGGGTATCCAGCTCCCAGATGGTTGGGAGGGGTCTCTGAAGTTTTTATAGAAAAGATTGTCATAGCACCAGGGCAGGCCAAACAAGGTTTGGAAAAGGACCTAGACTTGAGTCAACCATGAGTAAGAGCCTCTGAGCATGGTGACTGCAGCTGGCCATACACTTAGCAAGGCTTAGACTAAACATTGTGGCCTGTGTGCCTTCTCTAGTGTTTATTATATTCCATTTGTAGAAGTACCCATAACATTTTTAGAATTTCTCTGTACATGCAAGTTTGTAATGTTTCATTTTCATGCATGCAAATGCTCATATAATGGCTAACATGAATCAGGGCTTACCCTGACCTCATACCCAGCATTGGACTAAGCATTTGTCTTCTTTGGGTTTATTTTTACAGCAATCATAGAAGGAAAATGTCTCATTCTGATGCTTATTTGTTGAAATAGTATGGAGTCCCCTCATTCAGCTGATGTGAAAACCAAGGATAACTTGCTTAAAGGGTTACTCAGTGATAAATGATGGTAGAGTTGCACTCACACGGAGCTATTTCTGGTCCCAAAGCCACTTTCTAAATCCTTACCCAATACTATTCTGAGTGTAAAGCTTTAGACCTAACTCTTCTTTGCCTCGGATTCCACAGTCAGTTTAATTAGAGGTTTGGATGCCATGATTGGCCATGGCATGATGATCTGGGATGATATGGTCTCTTAAATCAAAGCCTGCAAACTTGGCAGGAGCAAGGAGTGCTCCTGGACCCTTTTCCGCCCTGACTGCTCTGCTTAAAGACATGGGGCACACAAGATGCTCTTGCTCTTCATTAAAATAAGCCCAAGATCTACAATCAGATCTCAGCATTTAGGTAAGAACTCCAGCTATATGGCTAAGTATATCTATATTTTCCTTCAGATACAGCAAGTCTTTGCATGTCTACCTTATTAGAAAAGAGTCCCTCTCTAGATTTAATGTACTGGTTACTACCTCTTTTCTTTTTTCTTTTCATGATTTTTTTATTTGTTTGTTTGGTCGGTTTGTTAGTTTGGGCCTTTTTGTTGTTGTTGTTGTTTAGTTGGTTTGTTGGAAGCTTTTTTTCTTTTAAAAAAATCCTTATAAGAGTTGTAAATACTCTTCTCCCTCAATAATCTTGAGACATGAGTTCTAGGAAGTCCATGGATGCCAAAAAACCCATGGATGCACATGATCCTTAAGACATATCAGCATATAACCTACAAACATCATTCTATGTGTAAAATTACCTCTAGATTACTGATAATATAAACAGTTGCTGTGTAGTTCTGTTTAGGAAGTGATGACAATGATAAAAAGGTTCTATTCATGTTCCATACATATTTTTTTCTGAGTATTTTCAACCTGCACTTAGTGGAATTCACAGATGCAAAACATGTCAATACAGTGGACCAAGTATGCATGCTGGTGCCATTTCCTCATTTCTCAGTGTGTGTGTGTGTGTGTGTGTGTGTGTGTGTGTAGAGAGAGAGAGAGAGAGAGAGAGGAGAGAGAGAGAGAGAGAGAGAGAGAGAGCATGCTCTAATACTCACATGTATGAGAGTAGGCATCCATGTGGAGACCAAGAGTTGAGACACTGAGCATCTTCCTTGGTTGCTTTCTACTTCGTTCATGTGGCAGAAACTCTCACTGAACTAGGAACTTGGGATTTGACTAGTCTAGTCTAGCTAGACTCTGGGAAATCCCGTGTCTTCTCCCAAGCACTGGGAATATGAGCAGATCACCATGCATGTCCAGCTTTTTTTTTTAAATTACATTCATTCTTTGTTGAGTGGGGCATGCCATTGTGTAGGTGTGGCAGTTGCAGGCTGACTTGAAGGAGCCCATTCCTTTCCTTCAACCAGGTGGATTCTGGGTATCGAAGAGAGGCCTTTCAGCCTTAGTGAAGAGTGTCTTTTCTCTCTGGATCGTCTTGCCAGCCTCACTATGTGACTTTTAGATAGCTGTTGCTGACCCAAACTCTCCTCTTCACACTTGCGCAGTAAACACTTTACACAATTAGCCACCTCACTAGCCACTCACCTCCCATTCTCTTTCAACCTGCTCCAGATAGGTTTCTGCTGTGTCAGTCTACAGAAACGTCTTACCAAGTTCGCCATAAACCTCCATAATGTTCTTCCTCTGGCCTCTCATGAAGTGAAACGTTAGGGCTATGATACAGAGGAATGTAACAACAAAATAAAACAACAACAAAAAAAAAAAACCTAAAAAGTATCTAAAGATTAAAAAACTTAAGAAAGGACTTCATTGAAACTCATTAGATGGACCCGGAGAGATGGCTCAGAGGTTAAGAAACTCATTAGCTAAATGCTGAAAGCATAAATATGTATTTTTTCATAAAGTATCTCACTGTTTTAAAGTTTCTTTTTATGGCACTGCTATTTATTGCATTAAAAACGGCAATTATTTAGTTTGGATTTAACTTAAATAAATATACCCTCCCATTTTACTACTGCTATATACAATCCTAATACATACCAAGAGATATTTGAAAATGTTTGCAACTGCCTAAACTAAAGGATATCCCAATGGTTTCTAGCCACAGGAGTTCATCTGCATCGCTTTTTCTATGCTTAGGTAGGAAAACAGGTTGGAGAGTTAATAATGTCTGCGGTCTTGGCGGAGTCGCTAGGTGGGCTTAGGACTAGAAGCCATTCCTCACATTTTGAAGCCAGCGTCGTCCCACCATCGCATGCATTCCTTGGTATTTGTCAAAAGATTAATAGGTTTGACACAATTACTGTTTCTTTTACTGGTCAGTACATGGTTCTGACAGGACTCACTAATCTCTCTTCTCTAACCCGTCCATTCCCAACCTGTTGTGGGTAATCACTCAGCATTTGGCAAGTGGTCCCACATTATACTATAGGCGTGTTAAATATAGTAATTGGCTTTGAAAATGCTTCACTGTTTTAAAGATTAGCTTGGACTTCAAATTATACTGATAATAATACCATTTTATTTATTTGTGCTCCAATATATCCTACTGAGTAGCATGTATTACAGGAGATGGACTTAAATTTGGCACACTAGGAACTTGGCCTAAGGGCCTCATGTTTCAGCCTATCACCCACATTCTCCCACAGGTAGGGAATGTCCACATGTGACTGTTACCATCATGTTCAGCAAATTAATAATGCCTCCAGGATGATTAAGAGGCAGCTTAGGAGGCATTCTCATATTGCCTTGGTCTTCTGGTTATTAAACACACTAAGTAATCAGCAGAGATTTCTTGAGAAAAAGAAAAGTTGGAGACAGATTTTGCCAATGTTCTTGGTTGGAGTACCACTAGAGGACACAATTCTTCATATAAATCTCATTCCATTTGGCCAAGAGCCAGCTGAGCCACCTATGTGGGGGTGGTCCTGGGAAGACAAAAAGATGTTCCCTGAGAATGGAGAGGTTGGGCTCAGGAGAAATACAAACCTTTGGCCATTTTCCAAAGCATGGCACCACACTGGAAACCATGGAAGGTTGTCCCTATATCCCCACTCAAATCTTTTTTTTTTTCTCTCATCTCTGAAATTAGCATCAACAAAGGAGTTGAGGGAAAAGCTACCAACCTCCACCTTCCTGCAGGCCACAACAGCAGGTGTGCCTATTTTCAGAGGTAAGTGAAATATTTGCCAAATCATTTGGCACACTCAAACTCAAAATGTGCCAAATTACCTGTCAAACTTAAATGGCCTTTTAAAAAGAAAGACAAATGTCCTCCCATCCTCGTCTTTATGGACCCACAGTGCCATCCAGTGGCTCACTGTGTCAGTCACAATGGGACTCCATTGTCTTCCAGGGTTTGGATCCAAGCTGTGCTCCCTGTCCATGGCATTGGCTCCTTCACTACACAGAGCCTTTGAGATTCGAAAAGATGCAACGCATTGAAGATAAGTTGGGTTGGAGAGGAGCTGGTGCCAAGGGCCGGATGTCATATCTATGGCATCCAAAAAGAGTGTAAGCTGCCTGTAGGATTTTCCAACCAGCAAATATCCAGGTTCCTTTCTTCCACATGACAAAAGAAGACAAGGCAAAGCAAAAGAAAACAGTCATTACCATACACAGGTTTTGTGTTTTGTTCCTAAGTACTTTCCCCTCATGGGTAACTAGGACAAGCAGAGCATGGTAATCCATTTTAGTTCCACATGGCAAACAGTGCTTGTCTATAAGGCCTTACTTGTCTGATTTCTCCCCTAAAGCACCCTTTTCAACGGAGTGAAATTTTCTCTGCAGTGAAGGTAAGGAGCTCTGGCCACACAAGCTGGTGGAGCCTAGGCAAAGAAGAAAAGACACAGAGAAGGGAGGAGAAATAGAGGCAGACTCGATTCTCTTCTATGTGCCCAACTGTAAGACAAGGTATGCCCCTTGACATTGGTCTCAATAAACTATTGCAAGTGGGGCTTTTGAAAGGAATATGGATGGTGTGGTGGCAGCCAAAATAAAGAGGTGACTTCCTTTTCAGCTGGAGACCCTGAAATGTTTATGAGCTAGACCAATTAAGACCGACATGAGACCACATGACCACTAGGTTGGCTCTGAAGTGATCGTAAACAAGAATGTGAACAGGAACTATAGACTGCTAAAAACTCAACTCTTACTCTGATTTTTCCCAGTGTAGCTTAACCAAGTCCTGTAACATGGTTCGCCTCAGGTTCAGTTGGATCAGATCTAGGCAAGCCATGGTGTCATTTCTTTATCTGTTTTAAAAGAGCCAGGGAAGAAAGCATCTGTCCTGATTACAGGGCTCTTTACTTCCCAAGTAAATGAAACCCTTCTGGTTCTCATCTTGACAGACACTCTAGCTGAGGCTATGTCCACACCCACTTTCCCATTGCTATTCAGTCTTACTTTTTCCTAATATAATATAAAATAATCAGAAACGAAGGGAACTTATCTCTTGTCAGCTAGCCCGACATCTCCATTTTGCAGATATAGAAATTGAGGACCATTTCCCCATCCACATTTTCTAAAGGAGTCCAAAGCTTTCCCACAACAGAAGACATAAGAAAGGAGACAGATGCTCTCACACTTTTCATAATGAAGAAATATTCCTGACATGCCTGCCATCACCCCTCCATTCTAAATTCTGATCCTCATACCCACAGATAGGTATAGATTTCACCTCTCATCAAGGAGAGGTGTTCTCTTTGCAACATTGGAGATCACAGTATAAAACCACAACTGGTCAGAATTCTCAGTGGCCACGTCTACAACACAGCTGCTACACCTATGGCTCGGGGAACATAGAATAAGAGGGAGGTGGAAAGACTCTGTGTGCCAATGGATCAAGAAATCCATTGTAAAATTGTGTCTCCTAGAAATGACAGAAAAGCTGTGCCCATAATACCTGAACACTGTGTCTGCCTAAGCAAAGCCTAAGCTAGAACATCACCAACAGATATGCTAAAATGGTAGGAGGAAGACCCAGGCTCCAAACTTAGACAAGACAGCTAAGGAATGCTGAAAACAGGAGAAATAGTTTTGTCCAGGGATAACCCCTCCCCCACTGATTGGTTATCCAATACTAAGTGGTCAGACCTCAAATTATACACATATAAGCAACACTAGACAGAATCATCAGGGTGTGTGTGTGTGTGTGTGTGTGTGTAACGATAACAATTCAAGGTAAAGAAGCCATGAATTTGTGAGCAGGGAGCTGGCGGAGAAGAATGGGAGAGGTTGGGAAGAAAAAAAGAGGAGGGAAACAACATAATCATATTATAATTTAAAATTTTTTTAGCCGGGCGGTGGTGGCGCATGCCTTTAATCCCAGCACTTGGGAGCCAGAGCCAGGTGGATCTCTGTGAGTTTGAGGCTAGCCTGGTCTACAGAGAGAGATCCAGGACAGGCACCAAAACTACACAGAGAAAACCTGTCTCAAAAAAAATTATTTTTAAGAAATCAGGGAAATAATTTCACCCACAATAGCATCAAATAACATCTCAGAATAAAAATTTGTGAACAAGAATACTAATACCTCTTTCTTTGGAATTATTCTCTAGTACTATTTGAATAGCTTACACATTTATTTAACCATTCTGTTAGGTTCTCAAGATACACCATATTAGCATCTTGTAAAGTCTACATAATTGCTTTACAAAAGAAAAGGTTAAATCAAATGGTCCTTAAAGAGTACAAAGCTTAAAAAAAAAAAAAAAAACAAAAAAAAACCAAACAAGCGAAAAAGCAAATATACGCAGACTTGTTATTAACACAATCTAAGAATTTGGCAGACCAGCAAGTGGTATCATTACACGACCTTCCCCTGTCTCTATTTGGGAGTGAGGGCAAATAGGAAATCTTCAGTAGAACACCTACTAGTGCTTAGGAACCAGAGATTTTGAGTTGTCCAACTCTGGGGTCATCATATAGACAAGCCACCTCATTTGGACTTTGGAGACGTCTACTGGAGAAATTGTGGTTTTTCTGGATTGTTCCATTTGAAATAAAGGCTTAAAGGCTTAACATAGCAGTTTGATAAAACAGTGTCTGATCGAAGTCTAGGAGAATGATAGGACATGAATGCTTGTCTTGTGAGTCGCACCGCCATTAGGAAGTCATGTGGGAAAAATTATTTAAAGGAGCCACGTTTAGACAACAGGATGGCCCAGAACATCTTATTAGGTAGGTTACAAATGTTTCCCTGTTGGAAGGGGGCTTTCTAAAGCATTAGGCATAGGATGAACCAACAGAAGTGTAGGCAATGAGCATTTGCTTAGCTGAGATTCAAGGAACGGGTCCTCACGTCAAAATCTGGACTGTGAGTTCTTGTTTAGGAACTCTGACCACATCTAGCTAAGATTCCAGCTGCTTTGGTAACACAGACAGATAAACCATCTAACAAGCTCAAAATAAAGAAGGAAAACAAACACCAGTCAGTGATAGACCTCAGATAGGAACTGCAGACTACCATCACATAGAGCAAAGCATCGTTAGTCCTCATTGGACCTGAAACTTAGCAGTCCTAAGATGTCTTTCTCTTCTTTCCCTATCAATACCTACTTATTGGCACGTAGGTCAAAACACAGAACATACAGCCATTCTGTTGTTTAGAGTCTCACAATCTAGCGTTCCTCTATTTTCCCCCCCACTTCTACATCCCCATGTCATCTGCTAATTATTCCATGCTTCTCTTTACAAATCAGGTTTTCTTGCCTCCTCTGAGTGTTAGGACCCTGTTGTTCAGGGCCTTTCAGCCTTGAAATAAAGCAACTAAATACAATCAGCCATTCCGGTCATTGGCTAGCCTTGGGTCAGAACCATCCCTGATTCAGGTTATAGGCTACAAATATGCTCGTCTAGGCTGATATGTTGGTCTCCAGTCATCCATGGTGTCATCAATAGATACAGCTCCTAGGGGAAAAAATGGGTATTTTTTTAGGTAAATATCAACACTATATCTACTATTATATTTTTTGTTGACATTCATAGAAATTTTGATTCATTTTATGACATGTTCCTGACTACTTTAAGATGGAGTCCATGTCTGTCAAGGTTTCTGTCATTTCTGGATCGTGATCCAGTTCTACCTGGTTGGTCAGAACTGGGAGTCAAATAGGAAGTTCTCCCATGGTTCCTTGAACTTGTAAATTATGAAAATATCAACAGAGCAAGTTGGCAATTTGCCAGGTGCTCTGCTGAATAACACTTGCAGCATCTGTCCAATGTAATGAGGCATTTCAGTCACTGTGCTTCTGGTGAATGTTAGAATGTGAGATGGCATGGTGCACATTGTCATCAGACGCTAACAAGTCTGTGCCTAGTGCTGATGCTATGGCAGTTATATGTGACAATCACATTCTTATTTTAGTTTATTTTTGCTTTTGTACTCTGTCAAACGTTCCTTTCCAAGTCTTATCCTCAGATTTTTCACATCTTTATCCCACACATAACAGGGTTACTAAGTAGAACCGCCCATACCAATGCTATTCTCAATGTCTAACCATTTAGGAACAAGGTAACTAAGAGATGCAGTATGATAAGGGGTCACAAGTGATTGTCTGTTCCCATCGACATTAACCACTTTAAGAGATCTCGCCAGGGCTTGCTGTTAGCCTGGCAAAATCTTCCTAAAGCATTCTGCTTTGGAAAACTCACAGAGAATCCTAAAGAATGGTTCAAGAATTCTGCTTTGCAACCCTTTGCTGGCATCAGAAAGAAACTTTAAATTGGTTGACGCTCAATTTTGTATTTGAAGGCATGCAGGAGGGTTAACAGGTGTAGCCTGTAGATTCTGTGCTCAGCAGAAGCCTCTGTGAGCATCAGGGACATGAGCACTTTGAGGAAGATGTGAAGAATAAACTGGATCATTCTGGAATGAAATGGAGAGCACTTTTGGTGAGCAGACTCAGAGGCAACTGACGGGACATCTGATACTAGGGATCTCCAATTTCAGCTTCACGAATACAGGTCCACAGACATCTACCATGACAATCAACTTGTCACGTAGCAGGACAGCAGTTATACATCTGCCCAGCTCCTGGCAGGGTAATTTCCTTCATCAAATTTACCCAAACAGGAAATCTGTCTACAGCTGATGACAGCAAGAATTACCCTTTGCAAAGAGAATGGCAGCGTCATAAGAAGGTTACCAGCAATCCAGGCAGGCTCAGGACCTAGGTAACAAATTATTTCTCCTGCTGATCCTACTGCTTTTTTTTTTTTTTCAACAGGCAAGACTCTAGAACGCCAAACTGAGAAGCTTCTCTTATGAGACATCACCCTCTAGATAGCTGCTCTCGCTGGGGCAGATACATGTAGTTGCAACCATAACTTAGAACAGTTTTTAAATGGCATATGTTGCTCAAACTGAGTCCCCATAATAACCTTGTGAGACAGAATGCTCTCTATTTGCCCCTTCTCAATAGAGGAAGCCTTGAAAGATTGTGTGATTGGTTCAAAGACTTGAAAAATTACCTGATATTCTGAAAATCACCTTTCCTTGCTAATGAGCAAGGTAACCAGGGCCTTTGTCATAATCTGACTCCTACCCAGCATTCTTCACCCCAGAACTCCATTTTCTTTTTGCACATCGAGCAAGTCTGATCTATGCATTCTACAGGGCTAAAGCAGCTGCTCCATCTCCTGCTTTCATAACTGCACCCCAGAGATAAAGGATAAAGCCACAGATGCAAGCTATCTGCTTACCCTTCATTGGTTAACGTTTAGCTCCATAATCTACAAAATATAGGCTCTTAATGAACAACTATGTGCCCTACTAAAATCCAAGGAGAGTTTATTTCTAAAAGAAGAAAGAAAGAACAAGTTTGAGCAGACATGTAGGCATGCACTGGGCATCTGTGAAGAAGAAAACCAGGTAGAAACAAGCCTTTGGTGAGTCTTAGCTGTGTGAATACAATCTTCAAGGCAATTTTTCCTAGGCTTGAAATGGGGCCTTCTAAAATGGGGGCCCTCCCAGACTGTCCTGAAGCAGTTGCTTCCCTGGAGCTTCCAAGGCCCCCAACAAATTGTAGAAAAGAGAACTGACCACAGTTGCCTCACATTTTGGAATTTACAAAATGGCATTAAAAAATTCAGAAGCATTTGAGGAGATTGCACAACTCATTAAACGGACATTAAAATGGGTGGGGTAGGGACACTGCTGGGAGTGCATGCCACTGCTGAGTCTCCTCCCAGAGTGAAACACCTGAAGAGTTTGTGTGCTAGAGTGTTTCTTCATATCTCTAATCTCATGGGTCCCCAAAACGATTCGAGTTTGGTCCTTTGTTCGTGACTCTCAGTGTTAGAAAAGGATCCACCCCAGTGTTCCAACAGGCTCAGGGAGAAAGTCAAATAACAAAGGACAAAGGAAGGTGGGCCTTGAGAAAAATATTGTGTTGTGGAAGAGCCCAGCACAGACCTAGTGATGCTCAGCTAATGATGTTGGATGGTGTGGATGATGATGGGTACCACTTTGCTTAGCTGCCTTTATCTGTCATGGGCATTTGTGTTTTTGTCAGTTCTATTTGTATACACTCTCCTTACTTGATGATTTCCATCTTTTCAATGTGTTTTGAATCACCTTACCTCATAGTTCTTAACTATGACTGTATCAGTAGTCCTTTACAGGAACGGTGTGTGTGAACATAGAAACAAAGTCTTGCGTGGATATGAATGGTAAAGAGCTGGAGTCCTCCCCATAGCCAAGGACACTGCTTCTCTTTGGAGTTTCTCTGGAATATTCCCTGACAAATCAGAGAGAGCAATCGGTGGGATAAAACTTCTTTGCTTAACCCCAAGAGTCTTAACTTCCCACTTCACAAGGCATTGAAGTCACAGCCTGCAAGGCAACCATCAGACAAAGTTCCACATGTGCAAGGCATCCTGTGCTCCTTCAATTCCCCACATACCTAGGATGATTATCTTAAATACAGTTAAAGTTGTTACCTTGAAAAAAAAAAACCGCCCAACAACAACAAACGTCAGCTAGTATGAGGTAATGCTTACTGTGTGCTTTATCTCAGCCCTGTCTTTCTCTCTGTAGACACTGGTAGTTTTGTTTTCTAGTAAGTCCTCCCAGATGAGTCATCCCAGCTTATCATTTTAACACTAGATTCCTTTGGGTCAGTCTCCTGTCTTCCAAACCCACTGTTCCATCTCCCTCCAGGAACAATGCTGCAGGAAATACATGCCTATGCAACTGTGAATGTCTTCTTCCACATCACGTCTAGACTCCTGATGGCTCAGATTCACCACAGCTTCCCACAGACCCCTGCTTCTTCCATGTAAGTGAAAACTAAGGCTCTGGCTCAATGGCCTGGAACCTATGCCTAGCATGGCAGCTGCCTATGCTGGCCTCTGATGAGATTTCTTTTTCTAGAATACCTTGAAATGGTGCAGAGTCCCCAAGGGTCTCTGGGTGCTTGATGTGTCCTGCACCCCTGGCTCCTCTCATATTCCTACCACAGTGGTACTGACGTCCAGTGTGGGAACCTTCTTATTTTGACAGTTCCCCATCCTACCCGCCAGTGCCCTGTAAGATGAGACCATGCGTTATTGGACACATCCACCCCCACCCAATACCCTTGGCAGGAGCTAAGATGCTGTCTTCTTCCTGAAATCTTGTTCCCAAAGGCTATTGTCATTGGTTCATGTGTGTCTGTTTGCTTTTGAGACAGGGCTTCCGTATATAGCCCTGGTTAGCTCGAAGTCATGATCCTCCTATCTCAGCCTCTCGGGTGCTGGGATCACAGGCATGTGTGACCATACACCATCGTTACACTTTTGGCTACTCAACCACAAGTGACAAAAGAAGATAGGAAATGGCTGAATTGTTGAACGTACATGCAGGTCCTGTGTTAGGCTACGATTTGTTCTATTAGTAGCAGGGAATTATACACACGGAAGGTGATCATTATCCCAACTATCTTAAAAACAATACGCACAGGGAAACATTGTGATCAGTAGGTACAACCCCAACCCTTCATCTCTGAAAGATTATGGAGGTTTACGTGAGGTGGACTGCACCAGCAAGGAGTATCTGCAGCCCAACCTATCTCTCCCTGTAACTCCCAATCAGGGGGCCTGGATGAATCGGAAGGAGAAACGTTATTGAGCCATTTCCTTGTCCCTCTACAGCGAAGATGCCGTGGGCCCAGCTGTTCTCCGTCTCCTCTAAGCTAGTGCCTCTTAGATAGTCTACTTGATGCGCCACTCACCACCCAGGCCAACCTCATTGCAGCATCTCCCGAGGTGGCTGAACAGTAGATAATCCTCTTGTTCCTTGTATATTTGCATTTAGACAAAAATCTAGTTCAAAGAAACAGCGATGAGTGAGAGAAAACAAAGAGAATTCTGCAATAAGGCAAGCAGATCTTAAGGGAGCTGACAAATAAGGAATTGGTTTCGGCGCTGGGAGACATTAGTTTGCTTCAGGGCCCTGGAAGGCCAGCTTGTCCCCCCTCTCCTTCATAAGGTCTCTGTGACTTGCTATCATTGAAATGCCACTTCTACACGGCCAGTCCCTTTGGGTCAGGGTCACTTATGTGCCTGTGACACAGCAGGAAACTGAGACCCATTTGACAAGAGGAAGAATGCAGACATAACTCTAATTCTGACCCATTTGCCATTTGTTTTTTTTTTACACATCAGCTTTGTTTTGCTGAATAAGAGAACTTATCCAAAAGAAAAAAGTGGGAGGAGACTGGAGAGAATGCTCAGCAGTTAAGAGCACTTGTTCTTTCAGAGGATCTGGGTTTGGTTCTAAGCACCTTCATGGCTGTTCACAAGCATCCATAACTCCATAACTCTACTTCCGGGGGATCTATGCCCCCAAAGGAACTCTGTGGGCATTGGGAATGTATATGGTGTACATACATACAAGCAGGAAAAACATTCATATACTTAAATTGAAAATCAATGTATGTTAAAAAAAAAAAAACAAGGAAAAAATGTCAAACAGGAATGTCTAACCCATGGTCTATGGGCCATACAAGCCCAAGGAAGGCTCTGAATTCAGTCCAACACAAAATGATAAGCTTACTTAAAACAAATATCTTCTATGATTTTTTTTTTGGTAACTCAATCACACTGTTTTTAATTATTGTCACAATGCCAAAAGACTAGACCTGGAGCTCATCTGGTAAAGCGCTTGCCACAGAAGCATGAAGACTTCAGTTTGGATCCCAATATCCGTGTAGAACGCCTGGCACGATAGGAAGCATCTCCAATCCCAGCACTGAGGAAACAGAGACAGGAAGATCCTGGGGCTTGCTGGCCAGCTTGACTAGCCCAACCAGTGAGCTTCAGCTCCTCTGAGGAACTTTGCCTCAAAAAATTAGGGGGAGAAGCAATTGAAGCAGACACTGACATTGACTTCGGACCTCCACATGAACGTGCATACAAACATGTGTGCATATATACATAAATGTGGCACATATATACATACATAAATGGGCACAAGTAGGACTGTCGAGTAAGGAATGAGCATGGAATGCATGCCTTCTGCACCAGGCCGGGTGGTGGCCTCACTGCTAACTCTCTTTCTCTTCCTCTGCTCACCTACTGATGTGGAGGAAGGCAAATACCACAAGCGTTGGGAGTGACAAACTCACCTCTCTCCCCTGCATGCTCTGTACAGTAATTACCCTGTTGCAAGGGTCTGTCCCCTGGCTGGTGAGAAATGCAAAAAAAAAAAAAAAAAAAAAAAAACAGCCTTGTTGCTGAGCTGTACAGAATTGGGGGGGGGCGGCGGGGCCCTGATAGGACCAGTCAGCTGTAGCTGTGCAGCTGGAGGCTGCAGGGGGAAGGGCTGGGCTCTCATCCTGTTTCCCAAGCATTCCTGGGCACACAATCTGGTAGATTATTGACAATGCTGAATGATGTGGATGGCATTTATTAGTTTTCAATGGCTTCTATAAAAATGAACCTCACGCCATCTGCAGAATTAGGATTCAGAAGCAGCCCTGGATATAAAATATTTGCGGCTGCTTCTGCTATTATATAAGGTTTTACATTTTATAGCCACCCCGTGGGACTTGACATGTAAATTAAGATACATATTTAGAAGCAGTAAATAAACTTAGGAGAGCAGCGGTACAATTAATGAATGGACAGAAAATTGCATATGGGAGGAGAGAGAGCTTTTCTATATAGAAAGTCGGCCATGAAATGAGGTTTAAACAGTCTCCAGTCACTATCATTAAGACATTAATAGTAAACATAACACACTGGAATTCATAAGGAAGATATTTCAGAAAGTGAATAAACACCTCTCTATAAAGGAGAAATCCAGTGGGTATGGCTTCCTCTCTTGCCATCTCACCGGATGGGAACTTGTCTAATTATTCAAACGCATACTGCAGTCTTACCTCTGGCAGAGTAAATGTTTTGATCCAAAGAATTCCATGGGAAGCATCCAAAGCCTTCTTCTACTGCCTCACAATTTTCTAAAATAATTACCAGGTTAGGCCGCTTTCTCCAGACTCTGTGTTCCTCATGAAGACAGCATCACAGTGTGCTTCAGAAAGGCAGATGGAAACCAAGCTCAATATGAGAAGCTCACATTCCTAGGCAGGTAAGGTTGCCACACACACACACACACACACACACACACACACACACACATCCCAGCCTTCCTCCTGAGCAGGACCATCACTCTTTAAATGACTGATATTTATTGTGATATTGACCTCACTCTGGTAGTTTTCCAAAGAAACCAAAACTCTTGTACCAGACTAGAAAGTCCTTCCTTACATCCCTCTTTCCACGTATGCTTAGCCATGACTTAGAGGAAGCTGCCCTCTCATCTCCAGCAATGCCATATATTATTATATTATTGTGCCAACCCATGTTTATTTTTGTTATTGGCAGTGTTTTTTGGGGGTGGTGGTGGTGGTAGTTTTGCGAAGTAAAGTATCAGTATATAGCCCTGGCTGGCCTGGAACTCACTGTTTAGACTAGGCTAGCCATGAGCACGCCATATTTACTCTGTCCATTTTGTGCTGCAGAACACACGGCCATGTAGTCATGTGTTGTGGCTCAGTGGTTAAGGGCATGGACTGATGTTCCAGAGGAACCGGGCTCAATTCCCAGGTTTCTCTGGAGTCTGATGCCGCAGGATAAAAAATAAGTAAGTAAGTAAGTAAGTAAGTAAGTAAGTAAGTAAACAAACAAATAAATAAATAAATGGGAAAAGGGACCATATGATTCCTTCTCTCCTGTCTTTATAAGAGGTCACTTACAACGGCAGGAAGCACTGCCTCCTTTGTCTATAAGAAATGAATCTTTTCACCTTGTGGCCAGCCAGGACGAGGCCACCACCCAGGCTCCCATTCTCTCCCCCTGAATCTGCTCTTTCAACTCCACTCCCAGCAAGCTTCAGCCTGGAATGCTGGCCCCTCTTGATCTGCCTTGAAAGGCTGCTTGTACTAATGGCGTTTGGAGCCTTAGGAACCAGTCCCTGAAGCATCATGGAACTAAAACATAATCCATGGATAGAAAGGGCTTCTGGCCCACCACTTTATATTAGAACAAAAATAATCACGGTAATAGCTTGCATTCTCCTTGATACCTTTCATTCAATAATGTCAAGTAATTTGTACGCAAGTAATTAAGAAAACACTCCTTTGTGGTAAGTTACTAATTTAGCTCCCATTTGAAAGAGAGACAGAAAGAGTCTTAATGATTTTCTCCAGGGAACAGCAGAGCAGGGAGCAGAAGCAGTGGGTATGTGGTGATTTGTGGAGTAAGATCTCTCATGTTCGGCTCTAATCCCCAATATTGGGCTCACAAAATTGCTTCAGCGTGGGAGTTGGTCTCAAGTCTCTTGGGTGGTGTTGCTGCTGTTGTCCTCAAGAGCTGCCTGGTTTGGCTGTCTGTGGAGCCGGCTGCAGTTTTATAGCTGTTGGTACAAATTTTTGTGCTCTCTTCGTTGTGTGATGTATAGCATTCCCCTCACTGGTATTTCTACTCACCGTGAGCTGCAGAACCATGGAATGAATTGGAATACTATAATTTTCTCTCTTCATTGATTTGGGAGGCAATGGGGAAGGTGGAAATCTCCCAACCACAACACAACTCTGTTTCTCCCTTCTCTTCCCATTCCTTACGCCTCAGCTCTCATCCCCAGAGAGCCAGCTCTAACATTGTGTGGCCTGGGTGACCAGGACACGGTACCCTGGACTCTACCTATGCATTCTTATCCCCCTTCTGCTTACGGACTCTGTGACTTGTCAGAGAGTAGTTTTAAATGAATGCCTGGGAAGATGGTTCAGTGGATAATGTGTTTGCCATGTGGGCACAAAGACCTGAGTCTGAATCCCCAGCAGTTACATACAAAACAAGAGTGGCCATGTGCCTGCACTCTTAGTATTGGGGGGACAGTGGCAGGATGATACTTGGGGCTAGCTGATGAGCCAGCCTAGACACATTATGAGCACTGGGTTCAGTAACAGACCTCGTCTTAAGAGATAAGTAGAAAACAATAAAGGAAGTCACCTGACATCAACCTCTGACCTTCATGTGCACGTGAACACATGTATGTGCATCCATACACACACGTGCACACACATACATGCACACACATATGCACACACACATGCACATATATATGCACACACATGCACACACATAGACACACATGCACACATACACACTAAAGACAAATTTTAGGTGATTGCTGGGAAATGACACTCAATAACAAGACAGCCTTCTTTGACAGTGATGTCATTATTTGTAATTATTCTTTTCATGTTGGAAGGCTGTGTATTCTGAGCCTGTTTTTATGAGATACGACATTCAATTTCTATCACATTCGTACGAAATTTAAGCTGACAAAGGAGAAAAGACAATTACTAAACTGTTTTTAAATGTATTTTTCACTCTTAGGCAGAGCAAGAACTTGGAGCATACTGGATGGAGGTATAAAATTTCTTTGTGAAACAGGCAGATCTTAGAAAGGGAAGACAGAATTTATTGTTGCTATTAAAATAGTGGTCGGTGCTCTTGAAGGTAACTATGAGTTGTATTCTTAAATAACTTCAATAATTATGGCAGTAATTAGCACAGGTAGGCCTATAGGAAAGCATAAACATGGAAGTAGATAAATATACTGGCAACTACATCAATAAAGCAGTCTGCAAACATAAACTGCTATATAAATGCTAATTAATTACATAAGTAGGGATACAGGATGGAATGGTTATTCATATGACTGCAAAGATAAACAATTCACACAAACACAGCACATGCATTTGGAAGCAGGCTTCTCCACATCTCCCATCTGCAGCCTCCTGAGGTTCCAAGCAAACTGTCAGGAAGGCTAAAGGCTTCAACTTCTGCTATCCAGCCCAACAACCAGTAGCCACGTGCCTACCGAGCGCTTCAAATGTTGTTAGTCCCAAATGAACATGCTGAGTGCAAAGCAGACACCAGGTTATACATGCTTGGTTTTAGTATCTTAATAATACCTTGTATTGACTGAAAACGGAAATAAAAATATTTTGGATATTTTTGATAACAAAGTATGCTGCTGAAATAGATTTTACCTGTCTCTGTTTCAGTGTAGCTACCGGTGCTGCTCTGAACTATTGAACCTGAGTTCACTGAAGCAATAGAGGAAGTCTGAGATGAAGTGTGCCCTTCCCAGGCTATTCTCTGCCACTATTCCCTATCTGCCTACAGACCTGTACAGTGAGATAAATCAAAGTTGTTCCATGTTCTCATGGACAGTGGTGAATGAAAGGATCAGGCAATCCCATTAGCTTGGGAAAAACAGCCTTTGATAGCAGACACACTGAAATCAAGGGGTTCAAGCTTGCTAGGATAATTAGGATACTTCTCTGCAAAGCTAAAGGAAACCAAACTACAAAGTCTCTGACCACTGGACATGCCAGCTTGTTATTTATGAGGGGAGAAGATGGTGTGGACAGAAAGAAGGTAAGGGAGATGGGAGAACTTTGGGGTCATTTTGCCTTCAGATTTATTCTACTTGCTGGTCACCTATGCATCCAGAATGAAGAATATTTGCAAGAATTCATTCAAGTGGCAAGTTATTTGGTAACTTATTAGATGATAATACATAGATGAAAACTGCTACATTGTTTAGTATAAAATAAGTGACAACTAGTTGATAAGCATATAAGCATAACTCAAGTTAGAATATTTAGTCCTGTTTGAGTGAGTTCCTTAAAACACTTGAATTCTTATTTGCATATTGTTTTCATAAACTCACTCAATAAGTCCAAAAGGCTGTAATATCAAGAAAGCAAGATTAGCTCCATTAAGTTAATTACTGCAGCACCCTACAATACAGCACCTGTGTGCAAATATAATATGCCAATGTCACTGTATCAGAAAAATATTGCAGATTACCAGGCCATTCAGAACTGAGTATACAGATTGCATAGAACCAGCAGCATACATGCTCCTTTTCAAACCAGGGCTCCTATGGGGGCACTGAGCACAGAAGAGTCTTCTTGAAAGTCCTACCTTTTCCCATGATGCTTATCTTCCAGAGCCCCTAATGTTCATCCAACTCAGCTTCACCCTAAGGAGACGCTGAAGGCTTGAAGGAAATCAGTTCTCCAAGGTGATAAGGCACTCAAGGCTGGTCCATGACAAGAAAATATCCCTGCTCATGTCCCCTTTCATTATTGTTGCTACAGGGGCTGAATGCAACTCCATATCATAGGACCAGCCACCAAAATATCACAAGTAGAGCTAGTAAACTACAGAATATAATCTATCACCCTCCTTGGACCAGAGGAGTAACTTCCTAACAAGCCAGCTAGCTAATGTCAGTGCCAGGCAGCTTGCATTTCTCAGGGTACCCAGAATGTGATGCAGAATGAGATACAAGCTCTGGAGGGATACATGTAGATGGTCTGTGGAACCCCAGGCAGAAGAGTGCCAGAGATGAGACCTCTAACCTGTGGCCCAGCTGGGCCTCAGAGCCAGAATCTACAGGAGGTCTCCTCCTGCTCTGATTCCTAGCCCTGGGAATTTTTCCTGAACTGCAGCATGATCCAGTACAATGGACACACAACCCTACTTCCTCCAATAATAACTATTACTCAGGACAAGGCAGAGTTCTGGGTCTTAGGGAAAAGCAAAGGAGCATGAGGGTCTCCTTTCTTTCGTTTGTTGAAGTCTTATCACTGCCCTAATATCTCCTCCATCACTTATACATGCTATGTACACACATACACACACATGTTTGCACACACACATATGCACACACACACACTTACATATACTTATATACACATTCATGCCATACACATACAGTCACATAAAATCAAAAACACATATACTCTATACACACACACAATCACATACAATCATATACACATTATATCCCATACATACACACACGTTCACATACACTCATATACACATATACCTCATACACAGACACACAGACAAAGACACACACACACACACACACACACACACACACACACACACACACACACCTGGACAATGCTATGGATGCAGTCAGGAATCACCCATGTGGCATAGTAATCATTCCCTTTTCTCTCATTTGTTTATTTGTTTGTTTTGAATCACTAGAATGCTGCTGATTTACATGTTGTTTTCATAAATTTGCATAGTGCATTCAAGAGGCTCTGTCTCTCCAGCAACCCTCCCTGCCATGGAGATGTGGCTGCAAAGCATACAAAGAAAGCCTTTATTTCCGCAAACATTATTACAATGAAGCTTTTAAATGCTACAGAACATAGAAGGATTTTCTTTTAATTAAAGTACCAGTGTGAGAAATTTTTATAAAGCCATCCCATTCTTATTGCGGAAACTGGGCTGCTTGGACCCTGAGCATGGGTGACCATGGGAGGCTCAAAGTGTCCTTCTCCAAGAATCGTTTTAAATGATCTATCTGGGACGGTCTCTAGAAATCCTCTCATTCTCTGTCCTCAGAGCCTCTGGAATCCCACACTCCCATGCTTCACAAAGCTGAACTCCCATGGTCACACTGCCAGCCATGCTGGGGACCCCTGCCCATCTGGCTTGGCTCAGGACTCCTCCATCCATAAGCGAGGTTCAGCAAGCTGTGGGAAGTGTTCATGCACCTGTTTAGGTTTGCTTTGGGAACAAGGATGACACTGTGCATGACAGACCACCTGATCCTACTCAATCAAAAGAATTAAGAAAAAGACTTTTTCTCAGCCCCAACATGAATGTGATATTATGACTCGTGCTGACAATTAGATCGTATGTGCACAGCCCTCGTCGTCTCTCACATAATAGGCTTGACTGTGCGCAGCCCCTTCTTTCCTCCAACCAAGAAGTCACCCATTTCCTTTGGCATGGTCTTTTTTTTTTTTAAACTCCTCAACCCCAAGACATTCACAGAAGATATAAAAGTGGGTGTTTTTCTAGCCACTGCACAAGAAATGGCCAAAAATGAATGGAAGGAATGAAAGCTTCCCCCGTGGGAAGAGTAGGGGGAGACTAAGAAGAGAAGAGAAACACAGAGAACAGCTTTCCTCAGAGCCCGGCTCTGTGAGCTGATGTGGCTTGGGTATCACAACGTCTCTTTCTTTGCTATGAAGTGGCAAGTCCAAGGGCTGAGAACAGGAGCCTGCTGGGGAAAATTTTAGATTTTGACTCATGTAAGCTGTGCCCCCTTGGCCAATTTGATGAGTTCTTAAAACTGAAATAAGACCACTGTAAGGTCCCTGCTTTATAGAGTAATTGGATTAAACTATGTAATATCCTCTTCTCTGTTTGCTGTTTGGAGACAGGTCTTGCTATACAGCTCAGGCTAGCTTCAAACTCTTGATGCTCCTGCTCAGTCTTCTCTCTCTCTCTCTCTCTCTCTCTCTCTCTCTCTCTCTCTCTCTCTCTCTCTCTCTCTCTCTGTGTGTGTGTGTGTGTGTGTGTGTGTGTGTGTGTGTGTGTGTGTGTGCATATCAAGACGCTCACGTGGTGGTCAGGGGATAACCCCTAAGAGTCTTCATCCATTATGAGGGTTCCAGACATTGTACTCAGGTGGACAGGGTTGGAGGCAAGTGCCTTTACTCACTGAGTCATTTTGCTAACCCATTTACTAAATATTTTTGAGAGGAGTCCACATTGAACATTTTCCTCTCACAAGCTAACCTACAAACATTCCTGGACATTCTGTGTTTTCAGTCTATACTATATGAACTGCAACATGCATATAAACCCACTGTCCTGCCTACTTCAGACCTCTTCAGTCCCAGTAACCCTCCACTGTGGGTTGCTAAGATCCCATCAAGCTGTGGGTGAGTCCATTGCCTAAGAAAATGGAAGAGTATGGTAAGGCCTGGTGTAGCGGCACATGCCTTTAATCTCAGCCCTCAGGAGGCAGTCAAATCTCCACAAGTTTGAAGCTAGTCTATAACAGCATGTTAGTCTTTCTGAGGATGGCTGAATTTACTCAGTATGGCTGCTTCCAATTGTACCCACTTTTCTACAAGACATACCATCATTCTTTATGGCTGATAAAATTTCCATTGTAATATATCACATATTCTTTATTGCTTCTTTTGTTCTTGGGCACGTACATTGATTTCATAATCTATGTATTTTGAATAGTGCTGCAATAAATGTTGGTGTGCAACAGTCTGTGATTGGCTGACTTGGAAGGCTCCGGTAACCAACCACCAGTGGTACAGTTGCAGAGCCTGAATTCTAAGCCTCTGCATTGGTCTTCACTGCTTACATTCTGGACTTTCTCCACTTGATACAATTCAGAAGTCTTACTGCCATCTAGATGGGAAGACAGAGTCTTCTTCCCACTTGCTCTGGCCAAGGGGGCTCTTTGTGTGTGTTTTAAGACTTTTTGATGGAGAGCTGAAAAATTTCTACAAGCTGAGGGCTGCCAGTCTTGTATCTGCTAGAAGTGAAACACATGTTGTACATGGCTGGAAGGATCTTGGGCAGTCTACAAACCCACTTTCTGATTTTAAGCATGAGAAAAATCAGAGGAGTGAATGGATTTGTCCAAGGTCACAGAGTTTCATATCAAAAGCCAAAAGAGGAATCTAGATTCCCTGGCGACTAGTCCAGTATAAAGTGATAAAGATGTAATAGGGAGGGTACAGTGTCTGTAGAAAAAATTTCCAGGTAAATATCTTAAAGCCTGTACAGTGAACAATATAATTTATAAAAACTGTAATTATTTTATAGATGTCTGCACAACTATCAAGTTGAAATTAATTCTACAGTCTCAAGACTACATAGCACTGGAATGGTGTGCCGTTACACACTGGGGTCTAGGCAGCCATCCCTAGCTTATGATTGCATTTTCTCCTGTGGCAGAGCTCATAATAAGCAAGCAACTCATCCTTGCATTCCCAGCCACAGAGGAGTGCTATCCATAGAAATAGCTGAGCACTGAGATTACCCATCCCCACCAGAGGAGGCTACTTCCAGCAAGTAAAGTTCTGGCCATCCTGAAGGACCCAGACAAGAAAGGCAGAGACAGTAAAACCTTCTGGACCCACCTAGGCCACTGTAATCTCAGCCCAACCAGTCAAGCCACTCTGTCAACTCAGGATGAAGGAGAGAGAGATCACATAGCAATACTGGAGGATGGAGTCCTGGACTTTACCCAGCCGCAGAACTGCTAACAGAACTCTGACTCTGGTCATTTTCCCCTCAAGCTTCCTTTTCCCAGATCCTCCTTCTGATCCACCATTTCTCTTGGAATTATAAGAGGTCAGTGGTCACCAACCACAATAACAAATGCCACTACTTCATTGCCAGTAATAAGCAAGAGTTGATCCTACCCTTCATAAGTCAAATATATGTATATGGGGATAAGAAGGAGGAGGAGGAAGGAGGAGGAAGAAGAGGAGGAGAAGGAGGAAGAGGAGGAAGAAGGAGGAGGAAGAAGGAGAAGGAGGAGGAAGAAGAGGAAGAAGGAGGAAGAGAAGGAGGAGGAGGAAGAAGAAGAAAGAGAAGGAGGAAGAGAAGGAGGAAAAGAAGGAGGAAGAGGGAAAGGAGAAGGAGGAGGGGGAGGAGGAAGAGGAGAAGGGAGAGGGGGAGGAGGAAGAGGAGAAGGGAGAGGGGGAGGAGGAAGAGGAAGAGGAAGAGTAGAAACCAGAACAGCTACTAACCAGTCTCTCCTTCCCCAAGTCTGTGTCATATTGCCATCCTGCACCCTTCCCCCCATCAATTCATTCAGTTCATCTTTGAACTTCAGAAAGGAGAATCCTGGCCTCCCCAGCTCCTGACTTCATTATTTCCTTCTAATCTCAAAGGAGACTGGTCAATGCTCCATTAGAAAAAACAATCCCATCCCAGGCTGTGACGCAAATAAAACCCTTTTCAGCGGGTGTAAGTAAGACACACAGAAGCCACTGACACATTAGTCCAACTTGCTTCTTATCCTAGGATCTAACCATGAAATCCTTAGTGCCTCAATTCTTGTTCTCTTTCTGAGGCCAAAGTCCCCAGTCCCTATTCCAGGAACTAGGTCCCCATTTTCATCCTCTTATCTGGATTTCTTATGAATTTTTAGCAGCCTTAATAACACTAAATAACATTTGATTTCATCATCTTCCTTTCTTCATCACCCAACTTAAAATAAAAATGCTACATCATAAAACAAAGTTCTGGAATGGCAAAATGTCTTCTGTCTTTCCTTTTGTTAATAAATATGTGTGACCTTTGTCCTTGCTTTGCTGAGGCCCAGACTAGAGCCCAGCCTCACCAAATCCCACCCTCTCATGTGTAGTCTTATTTTTAAAGGCCAGAAACAATGCCAAGCATTGTGACAGTGATAGCATGTGTCCCTTGTGACCACTGTCCTGTCACAGAGACCTGGTCACTTGACCACTCCTTACATCTGCTTTCCTTTTTGGTACACAGTTGTGAGAAGGTGGCCCCCAGGAAAGGATCCCATTATAAGGATCAACTGTAAGTGTGAGCAGCAGCAACCACATAATTGGTCCTCCCTTATAGAGCATGGACAAGACTTCCATGTGTCTTTCAGGTCAAATTAAAAAAAAAAAACAGGGGCACAGTTTCTGTGTTCTTTCCCCCCACCATCTGAATGTCTACGATGATGAATGAAGACAATAATGGATGAAGGTGATGATGATGAGGTTTAGGGAATAGGGAGCCATCAATGGAGAGAGTCTTTGGTATCTAAGTCAACATGTGTATGAAACTTCCTGCTGAAGAGGAAGTCATCTTCCTCTAGGTTGTGAGTGAAATGGAGTGTCTGTTGTGCCAGGACAATTTGCTGTGGTGTAACGCTACCCTTACATTGTCCAAACTGTCCCTGTCACCTGCTCAGAGACTCCTCTTTGCTCTACTCCACGGCGATGGTGTCCCGGATGGTATATCACCCTTGTAAGCAAAGCAAATTTGTCCCCAAAGAGTGTTTGCCCTTGAGTAAATCACTTACAGTTGCAGTTTATTTTAATATATAGTGTCAGCGCAATGGTACTAAACAGGAAACAAGATAAAGTATATAAAAGGCCTTTCAAAATGCCCACACGATAGACTCTGGGTTGGAAGAATCTCTCTTCCTGGTTCCAGTGTGCTTATTTCAAGGCTCATTCAGCATGTTTCCCCAGCCCTAGACCCCAGCCCTAGCATCAGTACTCAGCAGGTATCTTCTTCAGCCCCATAGCTTTTACAGCACTCAGCTGCAGTGGACTTTGCTCCCACACAGATCATAGCCAGTAGTGTGCAGAACACACACATCTTCTTTCCACAGCCCCCTTCAGCTGGCTTCTGAGGGGAGTGCTGACATCCTCCCACTAAACTTCCCCAGACACTAGAGATATTATTTCCCAATGAGACCTATGGTCTAGGCACCCTCTGCTGATTCCAGAACCTCTAGTTTGTCTTTGCAGTGGTACCACAGCAATTAAAAACAAAAAAAAAAAAAAAAAAAAAGAACATCCAATGGCCACTGAGAGGTTTACATGTCATCTTTATAAGGAAGAATGTCCCTTCCTGGAGCATCTCACCCCAGCTCTAGGGACAGTCTCGGCTAGGTATATCTGTTATTATCCAATAGTATATTGCTGTAATTGAATTTTTACCTTTAAAATTACTTTATGTTTTCTGCATCCTGATAGACTCTGATAGATAGGAAATTGGTTCTGGAAGCAATCCGAAGAGGCATGGTTTGGGGATTCATGTGATCATGTTTTGGGAGTTTTACTGCCGTATTGATCTCCTTTCCTAGGGAAATGGGATGCTAGCAAGCCGTTTACAGTCAACATAACACCTATAGCTGGTTGGACTAGAGGGCCAACTGAAACAAATCGGACGGCTTCTGTATTTGGCTATATAGGCTGTGAAGGCTGTTGTATGGGATCACTTTCAGTATGCTTGAAGACCTACAGAAAGCAAACAAGCTCAGATTCTCCAAGTCCTAGATAAAGCCTTCTCAATGCCATCGTTGTAGCCATAGGTCTAATAGTGCTGCTGAAAGTCAAATATACAGTCCCATTGCTCAGGTCACTGAGTTGTAGCATGAGTTCAGCTCACTGGGTGTTTCCTATAAAGGTCCCGTCTTTCCTTTATCCTTGCTCGCTCCCCACCACCTACAGCGTGAACTACCAACAGATAATTTACCAGGTCCTGTTAGAAATATGATGTTGGTTACCTCTGCCTCAGAGTTCCATGCTTCACCTTGTAATAATTTTTGAAAGAAATGACAGCAGAATCACTTCTTACTTTTATGCAGCTATGTGTAATTAAATATGGTGGGCAACTACATGCTTCCTGTTCTGATTCAGAAACCATTCACAGACACAGTGGTTCTGTGCACAAATGTTCTTGCAGAGGTGACTAGCGCTTCTGTGGGTCTCTCAGGGGTCAACATTATCTCCCTCTCTCAAGACCTGCCCACTCTCATGGGTCATTTCCTTCCAGTGGGGACTGTTCCTTTTTCTGATCTCTAAAATATAACCAGCTCCTGGTTCTTTTTCAGGATCAATGAATATAAAGATTAACCAAGGGGGGGGGGGGAATCTATACTTAGTAGGTTCATGAAAAGGTGGTAACAGTTTAAATTCACAAAACCACATTTTAGAAGAAGCCAGCTTGCAACTATCCACAGAAGGTTCAGGGCTACTCCTAACCCCAGCCAGTTGTAAACCCATCATCTGCTGGATCCCCATCTTTCCATCTGAGGGAAAAAGGAAAGTTCAACCATTGGGATTCTGGGAGTTCTTGTCTATGATAAACTCCAATCTATGCTAATCTCTTTCTTTTGACTGTTGGGGGAGCTGGGAGGGGTAGTGTCTGGCTTGGCTTTCTCAAGTTTTGTGTTCTCTAAAGAGAAAGAGGAAGCTACAACATGAGAGGAAAACCTCACTCTTTCTTAGAGAATTCCAGGAGTTTTCGAGTCAGTGCAAGGACGTTGAGAGGGTAGCCTTGCAGAGATTGAGGGGAAGCACATGAAGAATGGGGAAGAAAATCCACAGAAGGAGCTGACATTAAGAAGATGGGTAATTTAACTTTAGAGCTCTGTGGCTTGACTGTGATGCATGTGACCTGGAGTGTGGGACACTGAGGAATGACAGCCTGATGAGGTGGCCTGACAGAGAAAAGCTGAGTGATGGCAGCAGGGTGGGGTAGAGGCTGCTAGCAAAAACACAATCACACTGGGGCTGCACTTTATCACCTAGACCATCTGCTGGACGGTTTAGAAAGCCGAGGACCATTTGCTAAGTGACAAGCTGATGTCACTTTATTCTAATGTTTAACAAAGGAAGAACTCCGCCAAGCAGCACACAATAACAACAGACTATTTTGTCACTTTACATCAAGCAATTTATGTGATGTTTTGAGTCCCTTAAGTATTATCTTTGCATTATGTTTATACTTTGATAGCATCTGTAGAACAGGAAATGTGTCCCTTAATATTGGATGTCATTTTGAGGAAATTGTTTTTCATTAAACCTACTGTAGACACTGTTTTGCCTGGATTTGTTTTAGCTGCCATGGGGATTCTTCGTAAGTCTTTCCATCTCTCCTGTTCTTACCCTCGCATGCATGTTAACACAGACACCTGATGCATACAGGTTATTGCATGATGCTGACTATGGCTTCGACATCACATTGAAGCTGGACCACCCAGAGCTCTAGACACACGGTCTACACATCTAAAAGCAAAAGTAAGTGCTTAGGAATCCCACGGCATGTCTTTATGTTTGTGTTGGAGAGCTATGTGTGTATCACTCATCTAGAGGGTGGTGCTTTAAGAGAGACTGGCTGCTTCTTAGTGCTCTGGTTGACATCTCTGTTGACTACACACAATGACACATACACAAATGATGTTTCCTTTTGGGGGGTGCTTTAGCTACACTTCGCCATTGTCTACAAGTCACCATTGTCTTTGTCTCTGGGACATCTACATGTGATGTGCAACTCCAGATTTACAAGTGATTTGAGGATAAAAATGGTATTTTTAAAAACTGTGTTTGTCGGGGCGGGTGCACACACCACAGAATAGATGTAGATGTCCAAGAATGATTTAAAGGCATTAATTAGTTCTCTTCTTCCACCAGATTGGTTCTAGGAATCAAACTCAAGATTGTCAGCCATGGCAGCAAGCACCCTTAACCTGGATCTAAATTGATGTGTTTTCTTTCTAACCAAATGTTTGAGCTTGCCTTCTCCATCACTCCCCTTTGTTTCTAAAAATTTGGATTTATAGTTATTGGTACAATTGTTAGCACACGTGGAGACTAACACATGGAGACAAGCTGCTGCAGAAAGCTATTCAAACCTCTGGGCTACATTTTGGCTATGGGGCCCCTGACCTTTGTGCTGCCCTTTGGGAGAGGTTGGCTCTGAGCGACACTGAACCTGAATGCCATAGCCAACAGCACCACCATGACACATGAAGATGTCAGGACAAGCCTAGAAAGAAATCCTGTGACAAGGGGGAAATGATCAGTTACAGACACAGGATACAGACAAGTCAATTCCCACATAGTACAGACCCCTCCAACAGAAAATCCCTGCAAAGGTCATTCATCTTCAAGATGCCCTGTCCTGAGCTGCTGAGAGAACAACTCCTGGGACATGGAAGCTGTTGACTGGTGAACACTCCAGATCCTTGGCATAAGTGACCTACTGGCATAAATGTTTCTGATGGATTTGTGAAAAGCCTGCTTTTTCGTGATAGCCCTTCTCCAACTTAACCAACACCTTATACCTTTTTGCCTTAAGGCTTCTACAGTGTAGCCAAGCCAGGACCACAACAGGCTGTGAACAGAGGTGCTAGTATTTCCCATGTTCTACCAACTGTTCATGAGACTGTGAGTCCCTTGAGTTCAAAACTGTGTCTTCCTTGTGTTCAGACAGTACTTGTAGTAGGTGCTATATAGTAGATTCTCTAGAAGTATTTGTACAAGTTAATGTCAAGTCACCATGCAAGAATTACCTACCTGGGTGTTGGGGCTAGTAATTATGCTGGAAGCTTTGATTTTTTTGTGTCAACAAAACATTTATCATGTCAATTTCAATTCAGCTAGTGTTTGTTATTTTGAAATGTACCATCTTGGGCCTTGGGTTAAAATGTGACGAAATTCTTCTCCAGTCCTAAAAGCTACCCTCATGTGAAGAATACATCAATGTGCCACACCAAATCCAAGAACCAATTTGCATTAAGCAATGAGACACGATAACAGCAAGAGTGGGGAGAAAAGAGGAGGGGCGCCAAGCTTCTGGGGCTCTGCAAACCCATTCCAAGCTGCCAGATCCCAGAAACCGACTGGCACAGAGAGGAGGTCTGTTTGGTTCTTCTGAGAGCTGGACAACCTTCCCTGGAGCACAGTGCTTGGCTGTGAGACATGCTGGAGGAGGGAGGTTTCCGGGTTTCTCTGCTTATGAAAATCTCACTACAGAAGCGACATCCTGGACAGCAGGGAGCAAGGAATGGTTGATGGTAAGAAGAAATGCTCTTCCCTAATCCCTGCAGTCGCTGTCCCTGACAGTATGAATTGCAGGGCTGTCATCTGTCAGACTAAGTCTCCATGAATCACAGATGATTTTAATGAGGATCTCTGTGAAAGCTCCCGTGCAGTTTGCCAAGATATAATCCTCACCCTGATAATAGCAATTAGCAATAAATGTTCTCTCTCGTTCCTTAAAAAAAAAAAAAAAAATTGTGTTTGAAACTGATGTGTGTTTTACACATTAGCTGTCTTCTGCCTTAGAAGGAGAGAAGGAAGGGAGGCAGAGAGGGAGTGAGAGAGGAGAGAGACAGAGACAGATACAGAGACAGAGACAGAAGTAGGTGTGAGTGATCGGTATGTTCATCTCACGTTCCCACTGACTCCTAAGAGTTCCTTCCAGCCAAAGTAGCCTCAATGGGGTGGTGGATGGACACACTTCCTGTTTCCCCTCTCTTAACAGGTGGCCAAAGATACATTTGAAAGCATTAAAATGAAGCCAGCAAGTCTGGTTCCCCCACAGGCCCCGCCCTCCCACAGACTTCCCTTCCCTTAGTTCTGAGCACTGCGAACCTTCCTGCCAGCCAGGACCGACATGGTATGCTGGAGAGTTCCCTGTTCATCTGTCCCATAGAGCTGAATGGACATCCTGGAGAGCCAGTGCAGCCCAGAAGCAGCCCTCGACTGCCAACAAGGAATGGTGTATAAATACCCAGCTTCTTGGCTCCTTACATGGGATAGCTGATTATAACCCACTGGACCTCCTAGGTGGTGGTAAGTAAATTGGTGTTAAGTCAAGATTGGTCACCTCCCTCTACTTCCCCAATAAATTACTTACGCTAGGATCCCGAGTCCGCATAGGATTCTGGGGTCTCCATCTAACATGGATTCTAACA
This sequence comes from Peromyscus leucopus, assembly GCF_004664715.2. Classification (NCBI taxonomy): domain Eukaryota; kingdom Metazoa; phylum Chordata; class Mammalia; order Rodentia; family Cricetidae; genus Peromyscus; species Peromyscus leucopus. The sequence goes on from NC_051072.1 coordinate 41,486,261, forward strand.
AAAAGAAAACAAAACAAAAATAGCCTCCATGGTCAAGGTTATTGAACTTCATGACATCCTGCTGTACCCGAGGATGGAGATCAAAAAATTCCAACACACACACACACACACACACACACACACACACACACACACACACACAAAACTGTCATAGTTCCCAGAAGATATATGATTCTCTCTCTCTCTCTCTCTCTCTCTCTCTCTCTCTCTCTCTCTCTCTCTCTCTCTCTCTCTCTCTCTCTCTCTCACACACACACACACACACACACACACACACACACACACACACAAACAAATAAACAAAAACAGAAAAAACCACGAGGACCAGCACCATCTCCTATTTCTGCCGACTAGGTTGGCCGCTTGACAACAGCCACTCTGTCACCCCCGCTGGTCTGGAAATGAGCCTGGCATCCTGCCCCACCCCCATGGCTTTGCTCGTTCTGTTCCATACCTGAACTTACCTTTCCACGTGTCAGCATGGCTTCCTCTCATCTCTTTCCCAAGGGCTTGGTTTCAATGTCGCTCTCTTACTGAGACCTTCCTAGACCACCTGGATAAGATCATCACCATCTCACCAGACCCGGCATTTCCCATCCCCGAGCATTACTTTGGTTTTCTCCATCCTGTGTATCACTGTTCGGCATGGCCTATTCCTGGTGGGTTCCGAGAATATTTGCAGCTATGTTGTGGCTGACCTTTCAAGACTTCCCTCCTAGTCTTCACTAACTTGACATTATTTTTCCTTTAGAGTTTTATTTTTTGTTAAACAAGTGGACTGATACAGAAAGCAATACTTTGAGGTTGTTGCTCTGAGAGGCTTAGACTCCAGAAGAACTTTTAATTCTTGTTCTCCGGCTCAACATCTCATTCCTTTGCTAACGTGAAGCTTTGAGCAAGTCACTGATCCTCACTTTCTGCATCTGTAAAATGGAGACACTTGTGTCCACACTTCTGGGTTTTGTAAAGATTACACAACCAAGTGGGAGACCTACACTTAGCCAGTGGGTGTGTGACAGGCGCTCAGTGGTGATTAGATTAGAGTGATTGTCCAGAGCCATTTTACAAAGGTGGTTCTGGCCCTGGAAGGTTTAATGCCTCTTGGAGATTATCATGAGACTCATCAAAAAGTCGGAATGTCTTCCCAAATCTTACCCTGGACAAGTACGTCTGGGCATTTGTTTACTTTCTAAAGCATTATCAGCCCACTTAGGAGAATGATACAAAACAGGGCAGTCTGTCCTTAAACTGTAATGCAGACCTGCCAGTCACTGGGTCTCTCACCCCGAGGAGACTCAGGAGAGCTGGAACAGTCAGAGATGGTATAAGTAAGGCTTGATTTGGGTCTAAAACATGGACCAGACTTTTCAAGGTCAAATAAACCCAAGGTAGATGGGCAGACAGCAAATGATGCAGGTAATGCTCAGTCTGGACCAATGGGACCAAGGGGGACACTGAGGGTCAGACAAAGGAGCAGGTATGACCAACCTGAAGATGAGGGGAGGTCAAGTGGCCTTTGAACAATGTCAGTCATTAAGCTAGAAGGAACATAAGCGTCACTATACTGAAGAATTCTGTATTTGCATGCACCAAACTCCCTAGTTGGGCCATTTCTTTCCCAAATCCACTCCTTCTTACTCCCCACCACTCCAAATGCCATGTTTTAAAGCAATGGTTTTTATTCATTGTTGAAAAGAGCTTTTATACCTTTCACAGCAGCCCTTTGTGGTTCTTTGAAGCAGGTGTTTTCTAGGCTATTTTCTGACCCTTCGAGGTCCTGTGGCTTTAAGTCAGGAACGTTCTGGGAGCTCCATGGTCATTGGTCAGTCTTCTTGCTGGGATGTGACCTTCAGCTACAGTAAAGCTTCCAAGAGATATCCTCTTTGAAGCTCCTTAACCTCATTGGTCATCATTCTTTTCCACGTTTTCTTTGCCTTCATGATTTTAAAAAATTCTAAAGATTTATTTTGGATTCCCTTTCTTGGGCTTCGATCTTCTAGGCCCATCTATCACTGCCCATTTTGCAGTGATACCTGCCTTCTACCAGGATTGCTCAGATGCTTGTGGGAACACTAAGCCTCATGCCTGTGAAAGGCAAGTATGGCTTGCTCCTCACCTGGCTGCAGGGTCCACCAGCCCAATTACATTCTTGAAAATAGCATCCACTCTCACAACCAGATCTCTGGCATGAATCTCAAATGTGACATGGGCCACCCATCCAACTTCTGCCAGTCACCTAAACATATTGGTGGCACTGGGCAAAAGGAACTATGTTCATCTGTCTCCATATTTTGGCTCATTGGAACCACTCAATTGTCTGGTGAGGCTTCTGATAAACATAAGATACCCAGTGCTTTTTGTATGATGTAAGCCCAAATGAAATGCTTTTTGTATGATGTAAGCCCAAATGAAAAACTTAGAGAGACAAACCCATGCCTTCCTGAACCGGTGGTCCTTGAAAAAGAAAAAAAGAATGATACAGCTTGTATTTCTCCAGCATCCTAACTGGTCCCTGATTGAAAAACAATGATTCACGACAACCTCCCTATTTTTGTGAAGGAAAGAGTGAGGAGCAGACTTATCAAGCACTAGGAGAGTTAACAACAATCCAGGAGCTGCAGTGCATATGAGCAGGACTCCTGGGTCCTAGATGGCTTGACCATATGAATGGGAGGAGAAAGGCCAGAGAGGAGAATTACTGTGGAAATGGTGAAAGACTGGACAGAGTTAAGCACTGAAACCAAACAAGTGTCTGAAGGGAGTGTGGACTGCAGTGACAGCATAAAGAGGGTATGTATAATCAAATACATGAATTAAAACATCACCAAAGGGCTATGGGTTGCATAGACAACCAAAGGAAAGGCTGAAAAAACCACAGGGACCTGCTTGCAGATCACAGGAACTAAGCGTTGGTTTCTTCAAGACCTTGTTACCAAGTTGACTCCAGGCCCCTTCACATACTGTACTCCTGAGGTATGTGGGGCTCTGATTCTGGTTCCAGCCAGAGAACCTGAAGCAATGATGGGAAGCCAGGAAGCTCTGACGCTTCTCATTCTACAAAAAGTTGGGGTCTTGTTATTATTGAGAATTACCTGTCTCTCAGTGAATCTAGGCGTGTTAGGTTAGATTTTTCTCAGAAGGAGAGAGGAAGATGTGAGTGTAACTGATATTTGGGATGAGATCTAGTAGGAGGGAAGTAAGCCAGGGAAGACAGATGTTTGAGGCAGGTGTGGTCATGAGCAGATTATTGTGGGAAACAGCTCTGCTGTTACCTCTCTTGTTCTGGGACTTCTAAGACATAGGGGGAGAACTTACCTTAAAGTTGGCTCATTGAAGGGCAAGGAAACTGGGGTATTTATCCATCAACTTTTCTCTGCCATTGGTGAAAACTATTGTTAGGAGTATTAACTTCTGGTCTGTGTAACACAAATCTTAAAAGATCTTTTTAATAAAATCAAACGCTTCAGGTATTGGGGTGAATGCTGGAAGATCAGAGAAACAGAACCAGCCACAGCCACTTCACCTTGCCAATTCCTCAGCTGATCCTGTTTTCTCAGACTGGAAGCCTCTGAGTCCTCATCCAAATGGATCTGAGCTGAACTGCTGCTCAAAAGCCTAAAAGCTTAACCAGACTCTAGTTCTGATTTTCACGCCGTATATACCTTTCTGCTTTCTGCCATCACTTCCTGGGATTAAAGGCGTGAGTCACCATGCCTGGCTGTTTCCAGTGTGGCTTTGAACTCACAGAGATCCAGATGGATCTCTGCCTCCCAAGTGATAGGATTAAAGGCGTGTGTGCCACCATTTTCTGGTCTCTATGTCTCTCTAGTGGCTGTTCTGTCCTCTGACCCCAGATAAGTTTATTAGGATGCACAATATATTGGAGGACACAATATATCACCACAGGTCTATTCCATCCACATGGGCTTGAGTTTGAGCATGCTTCCAACTCACAAATGCTCTGTGTTAAGATTTAGGAGCTGTAGAAGACAGCGCCAAAGAGGGTAGTGACTATCAGGGCAATGAGAGGGGGTGCTTCAGGGCATCCACTGCTCCTCATGGACTTTTCCCATTCTCATCTATCAGTCACAATACGAGTCCCTCATTGGAGCCTCAAAAGGAAAAACTCTACACACTACAGAACTCAGAAACCACAGGCCTGCCAGTGCCCATATCACCCATTGCAACTATGTTTCCACTCAATTTGAAGGTTTTTTGTTTTTTGTTTGTTTGTTTGCTTGCTTGCTTGCTGGTTGTGGCTTCTTGCTTTTCCCTCCTGAATCTAGTGCTTCCTTTCCTAATAGCATTTTAATACTGCTTTCCCCAGATAGCCACGGTTCTCCCCTTTGCTAGAACACAGGAGGGAATTGGAGTGAGTGTTACAACTTAAGTTAGAGGCATGCAAGCGATGGTAGGAAATCCCACAGGAAGAAATACCACTTGCTCAGAAGAAAAACTCAGTTTTTAGGCAAACTGATACTCATTTTAGCGAGCCAGTGGCAGCAGAAGAAGTTTGCCTGTTCTGTTATTGTAGTCAATCTGTTGGATGATCTCAAGTGGCACCTTGCCTCTGCTCTGTGAATCTCAAACCAGGAGGAAATGTGATGATGCAGCACCATGGGGCGGGGGAGCTTGTGTAAGATCCTGTCTATGTCACAGCCCAACCAGGGGCTTACTGCTAATGCACTGGTTATTTACTTCAGGCAGCCCATTTGCTTACTTGTTTGACTCCACCACCCAGGCCCCACCCAACTCACTCCTCTGGAAGTAGCTACCATAACTCTCATTGAAGCACAGATCTTGGTTGTGGGATAACTCATCCCTAACAGGCTTGAGGGCAAGCTAGCCCAAACCAGTAAAAAAGATATTTTCTGAGAGACAACCTGGGTCTGCTTAAGGGCCTTAGCAACAGCAGTTGAGACATGATCTGGAGATGACCTGGACCAGTGAGAGGCAGCCATGTCACACCAGCAGATGCATATTCATCAGACCTTCCCCCAGAGTGGGGTGGAGGGTACATAAGGCTTGCCTCTTCCTGAATAAACTGAGCTTGTTTCTACATTCTCCCAGAGTCTGTGTCATTGACTCTGTGCCTACTTGGCCCTCTCCCCCAAAGGGAACAACAGCACAGGACCCTGCCATACTTGTTGAAGATTTCTGATGTAGATGCTTCCTTGCATATTCCAAATGAATTGGCTATTACTATCTAACCATAGCATTGCATATGCTCTGTCTACTTATTAACTCACATACATTGGGGAAGATGGCAGCTCCAGAGTTATCTCCCTTTCCACCCACCTCCCTCCCCTCACCTAAGTAAGTGTGGTCTTTGACATCCAATTTAGTTCCTGATGTGTGAGTGAAAGCAGCAAAACATAATAAAATCAACTATAGCATCCATTTGTTCCACATTCTAATAGCAGGTGAAAACCCCTTGAATATTTCAGATTCTTCTGGAAAGGTCTATCAAAACACAGATTTCTCCAAACACCAAGTTCCAGATGTGAGGCAGGTAATACTTGACTTTCTAGCTAGTTCCCTGGAGATAATAGTGATATTGTTCAACAGATGTCTTAGCTAAAAAAGCACAGGCCACAGTGTTGCATTTCTCTTTGGGAGGACTGCAGTTTTGTCAGGGTCAGAAAAGAAACAAAAGAACTCATGCCTCAAGCACTCTGATTCTTTGTTCCCAGCAATGTAACACTGCTTTCACTATATTCTTGAGTAACTGTCAGCAGTATTGGAGTGATTCACCTAATGCCCATGTCTACTAACACTTGCTACTGGTTGCCCATCAGCACTGCAGTATCCAGCATCTCTGTCCTGTGATGATCTCTAGCCAAGGCTGACTGCACAAGATGAATTGGCAAAAACCTGAAGCCAGTTGTGTGTTTAATCCCTGATATCTCTGCTACTATTCTAGTAATATTGTAATTCCCTAAATCATAGAAGTGCAGTTTTAATTGAGAACAACAACAACAAGCATTGGACCTCATCCACAATCTTCCCCAGTTACCTGAGAAGAGAATACCAAGTATTTAATGGTTTCTAGTTGAATTCTTAGATTGTTTATGCAAAGGCATAATTACAATGAGAAATAATCCTATTTTAAAGGCAGCTCTCCCTTAGCCACAATTTCTGTCCTCCTGGTCTCTCAAGTACAGCTAACACAATTAACCAGACACCAATTGCTGCTCCCCACAGCTATTTCAATCCTTGTCTGGCTTCATCTGCTGTTGGAGAGCTTGTCAAGCAATCTTATCTGAATTTGAGTTCCCCTGTCTTCACTTACACCCCTTCAGGGAGAAATTGAATTTTTTCTGGAGCAGGTTTGTTGGTTCTTTAGAAAGATACAGGTAAGGCAGAGGCAATTGAACATTTATCCCTGAACTTTAAAGGGACCATAGATTGGAAAAGAAAATATATCTTTTAATCCCTCCACAGCTATTCTTCCTTTTAATAAATAACTGACATTTGAGAGAAACCATTATTGAACATGCCTCCTGAGCCCCTTTGTAATTGTTACAAAGAACTTCTCAGAAGACGATTCCCATTGTGAGTATTTAAGAAGAAGTCATATTTAGTCAAAATAGACGATTGTGTTTATGTCTTCCTGAGATTTGTTCGCCAAAAGTGAGAACAACACAAAGCTGAAATGTGTTTGTGCCAGCACCACAGGCTCTTACAGACTTCAAGCACTCATGTCACCATCCGTGTTGTGGGGAAGGTGTCAAATGGTGGCATGTGCTTTCAGCAGGCGATGAAGTCTGGGGGTTTCAACACCCACCTCTACCAAATCCAGTTAGTTGGTATGAAGAGAAAAATTCTGCCAGTAACAAAACTCACTAAAAAACTAAATAAGCAAGTTCAGGGGAAAGAAACATGAGTGATCCCAAAAGCAATACAAACCTACCTCTGGGAAACAGTAAAAGTCTTGATGCAAAACTGTAGTGGGGCGGTGGTGGCGCAAGCCTTTAATCCCAGCACTTGGGAGGCAGAGCCAGGCAGATCTCTGTGAGTTCGAGGCCAGCCTGGGCTACCAAGTGAGCTCCAGGAAAGGCGCAATGCTACGCAGAGAAACCCTGTCTTGAAAAAAAAAAAAAAAAAAAAAAAAAAAAAAAAAACAAAAAAACTGTAGTGGGTAGCCATTCCAGCTTTAATCTGGAAGTCCCAACCCCCATTGAGGCTTTGGCAACTGTCATACCTACAAGGCGGGGGCCAAGGGAGGACCCTGGAGACCCGAGATAGGGATGGGCCAGTTCTCTCTCTGTTCCTGGACCCTAGACGGTGGAGGTTGACCAAGCAGAGCTCCAGAGAACACCACTAGACTGCGATACACCTTCCCTAGACCCCGCGACCTACCTATCCCCCCCATTTGTAAGTTACCCACTAAATAAATCTTTCTTTTAACTATGTGGAATGGCCTTAATAATTTCACCAATACAAAACCACAATTCTTACCTCAGAAAAGAGAAGAGATCATTTATTGTGAAGCCATATATGAGTCACCATGGCCCAGGAACACAGATTTGGGTCACTCTAAATTCCATGATCCAGCTTAGATGGAGTCTCGTGAAGTTTTCATAGTAATAAAAGTCACAAATCAAGACATTTTACAAATACATTGCAGGAAACAGGTAGGTAGTTAAAGCAAAGTGGGGAAATCTCTACTATAGGCATCAGATGCTATAACAGGTGACATTTTTAGCTTTTTGGTTGATGGGAACCAATGTTTCATTAAGTTAATATGTTACAAATGGTTTTAACTGTTACTCATAGAATGCTGAGTAGACATAGAGGTAGACAAAAACCACACACACACACACACACACACACACACACAGTAGAGTGATGTGTGACTACAGCCTTAGGGTCAAGAGGATCACAAGTTCAAGGCCAGCCTGTGCTGTGGAATAAGAGTTTGTATTTAAAAATAATCACAACAACAAACGCTATTTTAAATGCACAAAAATGGTTTTTTACAGAAGTGGCTGAGAGAATCTGAAAATGGAGGACAGGCTTGTCTAACACCAAACCTGTTAGTGACGGTCCAACCACCAAGACCATAGGCAGACACAGACAGGAGGATGGACTAGTACAGAGAGCTCTGCACAAGATCGATAAAGTAAAGCATTAACAGTGGCGTGAGAATTTTCAATTTAAAAAAATTATAAAGTTTTCTTCAAACTACATCAGAATAAATTTCAGTTATGATACCATTAAGAAGAAATATATGCGACTATCATCTGATAAAATGGGGGCTTTCAGTATTACATATAAAAATGGAAATTGTTGGCTGGAAAGATGGCTCAGGGTCAAGAGCACATGCCGCTCTTGCAGAGGACCAGAGTTCAGTTTTCATCATCCACATCAGGCTGCTGAGAACCTCCTATAACTCCAGCTCCAGGAGCTCTTATGCCTTCTTCTGGTTTCCAAGGGTAGTTGCATAAACATGGCATACACCCACAGAGGCACACATACACATAAATAAAAACTTGAAGTTAGTCCTCACTCCCAAGCCATGGTACCTAAGATTCAGCTTTGTTTTAGAATAAGGCATGAAGACCGAGAACCCACGAGTGTCTTGTTAAAATGAAAATCCTCAATTGTTACAGGTGCAGCATGTGGCAATACCACCTATAAATACACAAAGTATTTGAACTTTGATCCTCAAACAGCAAGTGCTCTATGAGCCTCCCACCACCCCCTCCCTGAGAGCATTCCTAACTACTCCAACATCCATCAACTAAAGGGTGGTGCTTGGCACAGAAAGAGCCCTCCAGATGTGAGGCTTCACCATCTCTTTTCTGATTTACCAGTGTCTGCACTGACTGAAATACAACATAAGGGATCGGAAAAAGGCATGAGAAGGGGATCTGTGGTTGATATATAAAGTGAATTTTTAAAAACTTAAATAATAAAAAAATAAATACAACATAAAGAGTCACCACAAACTAGACTATTGTCAAAGTTTGGTTGTTATAGGAGCAGCCATGTTGGAAAACAGGGGCCTTTGAGAATGAGGGAAGACTGATACACTTTGATGGGAACAAAGAGATAGAATAGGTCTCTGCTGACTACCAAGAGTCATTTGTCACTGAAAAGACAACCTGGCAGCTTCCAAGCTCCAGGGGAAGCCAGCAGCAAACTGAAAGGACAAAAAAATGGTCTGCAGAAGAATTCTGAGATGAGTCTCTAGGTTCCACCAATGGCTAAGCAGATAGCTGGGCTGATCTTTAATTTTACCTCCAGTAAATAAAAGTGGCACTATGTTAAGAGGTCAGTCTTCCATGAGGATGGAATGAAACAGAGACCGCATAAAGGTAGGATTGCTGTTGGTCTATGCAGCAAACTCCTGCCCTCAATTTGTTGGGGAGGAGAAAAGGGAACGGAAGATCAGAACTGGGCATAAGAAACATTAAATGGGTGACTTTCTTTGTACGAGCTAGGTTTGCACAAGGAAAACTGCCCCCCCCCAAATACAACTAGCACCCCTCTGAGTAGCACCAAGGTAGATGCTCCATGCTGTTTGGCTTTTTTGAATCTTGAGAGCTGGAGTTTGATAGCTTGTTGTTGTTGCTCCTAAAGTTGAAGACAAGCATATCTTTAACACAAAATAATAAAGTTTGAAAAGTTGGGGTTTTAAGTCATAGCACTTTTTTTTTTTAGACTTTTTTTGGTGTTAAAAGAAAAAAGGCTCTAATAATGACATTTTGTGCCAAGAGTCATTAGAACAAAGTACCCGCCTGAAGCAAAATGTTATAGCCGAGTTATGAACCTGCAAACAGAACCTTAACCACCGTGATAGGAGCTGACTGCAGTAATAAAAAATGAATTTGTTAAATAAAATATGTTTATAATTCACTGGGCTCAGAATCAGGGAGGTGGAAAGAAACCTCTAGTGAGTCATTATGATTTTGCAAAATAGTCAAAAGAGCAGTTCACTCTGTAGGCAGGTGGAGGGGCCAGTGCCCTATTGTCGTTATTACAGTGTGTGATTTCATTTATTCATGGGGTGCCAGGGATAGGTGGCCCTTTTGTGCCACTAAAACACAGTGGACAAAAACAAGGGAGTGAAATGAAATCTCTTTAGACTGTGATAGAAATGTATCAGCCGGTCCAGTTTGGCTGATGACAGGAAATATTGGAAGAACATTAATGCAATGAGCTTTTTCCAGATCCTGGTGGGTTTAAGCAACGATTTTGAAGGGAGAAAGGAAAGGAAAGATATAGATTCACTCGGAAGTTTTTCAAGGCAGCATGAAAAGCATAAGCCTACCCAGAAAGTAAGACTCTTACTGGAGTGTAAAGATGAGAGACAATAAAACAAAGGACTAAGGCTGAATGCAGCAGAGTATAGAATTCAGAAGCTATTTTGCTATGGGAAAAAAAGTGTAGAACTTATTGTAGAAAAAAAATAGTCTAGCCTTTCCCACAAATAATTGGTCCATGTAATTAATTAGTAGGAAATAAGGATCAAACCCAAAGAATCAGGCCATAGAGAAGGGAATCAAAATTGAGAGAAGCATGCATTTCCAAACAGGCTTAGCTATTTCTGCTTTCAGCATGGTAGTAACATCAAAGCACGCATGAAAGGAAAGTGGGAAATTATGTGCCAACTTGTTGAACCTCTCATCCCTTTATATATTAAATCCTTAATTCCCACCACCTAAGAATGGAAAGAAAGCTGTCAAAGAGGTAAGTTATTTAAGATGAAGCCCTTAAGTGGGTCCTGGGGTGTCCTTGGGAGAAAAAGAGGTTAGATCATGCTGAGACACCAGGAGAGAAGTCTGTGCCAGGACACAGCAAGGATGCTCAGCTAAATGCCAAGGAGAGAGCCTTGGCAGAGACCAACCCTGCAGACACCTTGATCTTCCTGAGGCAATGCATACATTTCTGTTTTTCAAGCTCTCCAGAATGTGTTACAGCATCAGACTGAGGGAGAGGAAGATAATAGAGAAAGCAAGGGGCCAGGGTAGGCTCACTTGGGACTTAGAAAAGACACAGAAACCAAGTTTTATGCCTGGGATGGCTAATCTTGGTTGTCACCTTGACTTCATCTGGAATCAACTAAAGCCCAAGCTGCCAAGCACTCCTGTGAGGGATTTTCTTGATGAGACTTTTTGAAGGAGGGAGACCCAAGCTAAATGTGAATAGTTCCTTCTAGTGTTAGCCTGGGTAAAAGAACACAGAAGGAAGGTTTGCTTGTAGCCTGATTGCTTTTGCTCTGGACAGCTCATTATTCTGTTGCAGCAGCATCCCTTCACCAATATTGGAACCAGCTTCTTCAGGATTCCAGTATAGACCAATCCCAGCAGCTGTCCAGGAACCCTCCAACCTCCAGCACCAGATTGGAACTACTCAGATATCCAGCCTAGGGGACTGAGCAACTACTAGTTTCCTGGCCTCTCCAGTGTAAAACAGCTATTACTGGACTACCCATACTGTTGTGGGATCATCTTTTTGTACACTGTGAAGATGTGTCACTCTGGTTGGTTTAATTAAAAGCTGAATGGCCAATAGCTAGGCAGGATTTCCGGGTAGAGAGGATACTGGGAAGAAAGCAGAGTCTCCAGCCAGAGGTGAAATAACCAGGATGGGCATAATGAAGATAAGGTAACAAGCGTGTGGAAGAATAGATACTTAAGAATATGGGTTAATTTAAGTTATAAGAGCTAGTTAAAAAACAAGCCTAAGCTAAGGCCGATCTTTCATAATAGTAAATCTCCACGTCATTTTTTGTGAGCTGGTGGCCCAAAGAAAAATCCATTTACACCATGCCACATCTTGTAAGCCAATCTAAATCATTAAATATATAGTCTAGACTTAACCAGGCATATTGGCAACTTCTCCCCTCTACATCTTCCTCCATGGTCCTGTGGTACCTAGAGCAGTCTTTCTGGCTGCCAGTGTTCTAGTTTTCTGTCTGGCACTGTGATAAAATATTCTGATGAAAGCACCATGGGGAAAAAGCATTTGCTTAGCTTACTCTTCTGGGTCACAATCCATGACTTCTGTATTCAGACATCATCATTTCAGTCTCCCAAGCAGGGCTGTCCTCACCTTCCCATCAACCCCTCTTGGTGTTGCCCTTTTGTATGGAGCACCCCCCCACCCTGCCTTGCACCTTATTCTTTGTATGCTAAGCTCCTACCATCTTTCTGGCCATTAGATTCCCTTTTAAAGGTCACTCTTGTGGCTTGGCTCTGAATTAGTGACTGAATGTCCCCCATCGAGTGCTCATCATATATTGTACTTGAGATTCTTATAGTCAATATGCTAGACAAAGACAAAAACCCAGGTTTGTCTCATGCTTTGTAAATATAAATTGAGGCATTTTTATTAAGTGTGTTTTGGAAAGCTTACATTTGCACTGCTTCAGATTTCACCAGATGCTCATTCATCTGACTAGTCCATTGTATCCATGTACAAGTAGAATAAATGAGAAAATGAGTGTCTTGGTCAGTGTTATGCTGTGAAGAGACACCATGACTACAGCAACCCTTATAAAGGAAAACATTTAATTGGGGTTTGCTTAAAGTTTCAGAGGTTTAGTCCGTTATCAGCATGGCTGACTACAGGTAGATATGGTGCTGTACGAGCTGAGAATTCTACATCTGGATCCACAAGCAGCAGGAAGGAAGAAGACACTGGGACTGTCTTGAGCATTTGAAATCTCAAAACCCACCCACAGTGACACACTTCCTCCAACAAGGCCACACCTACTCCAACAAGGCCACACCTCCTAATCCCTGTCAAGTAGCATCACTCCCTAATGATCAAGCTTTCAAATATATGGCCTATGGGGGCCATTCTTATTCAAACCACCACATTCCACTCCCTGGCCACCATAGGCTTGTAGCCATAACATAATGTAAAAATACATTCAGTCCAACTTCAAAAGTCCCCATTCATAATTTATTACAGTCTCAACACTGTTTAAAAATCTAAAGTTCAAAGTCTCTTTGGAGATTCATGGCGCTCTCTTAACTGTAACCTCCTGCAAAATCAAAATCAAAAAGCAGATTGCATACTTCCAACACACAATAGTACAGAATATACATTACCATTCCCAACAGGAGCATAGTGAGGAAGTACTGGAACAAAGCAAGACCTAAAACCAGGAGGGCTCCAAATTCTGCATTTCATGTCTGATGTCAAAGCAGTCTTCAGGTCTCCAACTCCTTTCAGCTTTGTTGACTGCAACATACTTCTCTCTTAGGCTGGTTCTACACCTGGTCGGCAGCTCCCCTCAGCGGGTACCCAATGGCTCTGGCATCTCCAATATCTTGGGGTCTCCAAGGCAATCCAGGCTTTACCTTCACAGCTTCATGAAAAGGCCTCTTTGGGCTTCTATACAGGGACACCCCTGACACATGCCTGGCCTCAGGGGCTTTCCATAGTTAGGTCACAGAGGAAGATTCCATAACCCTTTTCTTGTATCCTTGACTCTAAAACAAGAACCATGTGGTCAATACTGCCAAATTCTGCTACTTACTAAGGCTGGAACATGGCCACTTAGTTTAATTGCAACTACATCAGCTTTCTGTGTCTGTTTCGATGGTTTCCTTCACTGCTTAAGCTTTTTAAAAATTTCTTTTCACCAGTTGGAAGCTTACTGGGTGGGGTCATACCCTGAGGTCACACTCCCTTTATTCCATTTAGGATCAGGCTTTTCTTTGAACTTTTTATCTCCTTGAGCACTGGATTTAGCTCCATTACACTTCCTGGTGCTCATTTTCTCCTCAAACTGTACATTTTATATTTTTCCTTTGTTGCTTATTTTCATTATAAATCTGCAAAAGAATAACCACTAATAGTCACACAACAGAGTCAATATTATGCTGCCTTGACATCTCCTCTGCCAATGCCATTAATCCAAAACTCTTCAATTTAGCCTCTGGTAGTTTTTTTTGGACAAGGGCAAAAAGCAGCCAAACTCTTTACCAAAGTATCACAAGTACAATCTCTAGGCCATCTATTAATGTTCTTCTCCTCTGAATCATCTGGAGCCAAGACATCATAATCTACATTGCTCTCAGCACCACTGTCTTCCATGCTCCTCTTAGTGTGACCCACTAAGTCCCACTTAAAGCATCAATGGCTTTCCTAATCCAAAATCCCAAAGTCCACATTTTACCAACAAACAGCATGGTCAGGCCTGGCACAGCAATACCCCAGCCCCTGGTCCCAACTTCTGTCTTATTTAGTGTTCTGTGCTGTGAAGAGACATCATGACCATAGTGGCAACCCTTATAAAGGAAAGCATTTAATTGGGACCTGCTTACGGTTTCAGAAGTTTAGTCCATTATCAGCATGGTGGGAAGCATAGTGGCATTCGGCCGACATAGGGCTGGAGGAGCTGAAAGTTCTACATCTGGATCAGCAGGCAGCAAGAAGGAAGAGACACTAGGCCTGGCATGAGCATTTGAAAACCTAAAGCCCACTGCTAGTGACACACTTTCTCCAAGAAAGCCACACTTTCTCCAATAAGGCCACGCCTAATCCATGTCAAGTAGCACCCCCACACACACACACACACCCAATGACCAAGCATTCAAACATATCAGCCTGTGGGGCCATTCCTATTCAAACCACCACAATGAGCTAACATCATATGCATTACCTAGAGGTGGGAGTAAGTGGGTGTGTTATGACTGTACCCATCTTATCCATCCTGTCAGCGATTTTTATGTTGCTGTGATAAAATACCATGACCAGAAGCAGCTTCCAGGAGAAAGGAGTTCGTTTTAGTTTACCATCCCAGAGGTTCATCAGAGCAAGGAAGGCATGCCAGCCTGGCACTCAGAAGCACAGAGATCACATTTCACCCCCACACAGAAAGCAGAGAAAGAGAGACAGAGAGATGGGGTGCATGGAGGCAGAGAGAAACAGAGAAGAAGGGGGAGACAAAGACAGTGAAAGCATGAAGTGGAGCCATGATACAACCCCAATGCCCATCCCCAGTGATTCACTTCCACCAGCAAGATCCCATGACCTTCTCAAACAACGGCATCAGCTGGGGACTAAGTGCTCAAGTACAGAAGCCTGTGGGGGACATTTCTCATTCAAACCACCACACTTATCTGAATGAAAAAAAAATAAAAGGAGGACATGACTGTTGCTAGGTATGGTGGAAGAGAAGGTTTATTGTAGATAAGGAAGAACACAGATTGAGGCATCTGGAAGAGTCCAGAGTAAATATGGTTAGACTAAGCTGGACCATGTAGGGAGAAGGGGGAAGGAGGCAAGAGAGGAGCCACCAACCAAGAGGGGTAGTCTGGGTCAAGAGGCTGCCCAAGAGACCAAAACGGTTAAGGACTGGCATGGCCAAAACAGCAGTATTATATAGAGAAGAGCCTCTGGGGGAAGGGCAGCCCAGTCCCTGGGCTGGAGAGCTCAGGGTAGGGGGTGGGGTATGCCAGCCAGCAGGATCCTGTAATATGTAGGGACTGCGGGATGCTGGGAGAACCTGGAGGCCAGTGTCAACTTTAGTGTGTTAATAGGCACCTTTTAGTCTTTTGCCCCGGTTTGAGATCTAACATCACCCTCATGCCAAAGCCTTTGAGGCCACAGAGCATCGGAAGATGAGGAGCTCTGGAGTCATCTAGGCAATGGGTCTACCGCAAAAGGCCTTGAAAATCCAGAAGGAAAGGAAGGAGAGGCAAAGTTAGCCCCTGGAACAGGTGTTCCTAGACGTGGTCTAGATTCTAGGCCATGCTAACAATATTGTATGCACCTTAGGGAATAGAGGGCCGAGGTAGGGGTGCCTGTTAGTTGAAAAGTGTTCAAATATAGCCAAAGCCCCAAGGCGTGGAGAGGTGAGGTGGCTCACAGAAGATAGAGACAAATGCTGGCAAAGATAGGTTTGAACCTAGAATATGGCTCCAGGGAGCATTCTACTGCTTTGGACACAGTGGGATGGACTTCCTGAGTTTCACTGCTGGTAAGACACGGTTGCATATGGCTGTAGGCTCACACTTCCCTATTGGAGATGTTGAGTCCTTGCTTTGCTTTCCTTAGACCTTTTAGACGGCTCCCACAGGCATTTTCCAAAGGATAGACTTCCCTCTCCGTAGGTTTGGATTCCCAAAAATGGAATGTCACCAGTCAGAACAGGCAGGTGGCAAGTCTAAGCAATTAGTAGAAATCAAGACTCATAGTCTTGAAAATAATTAATGTTGTCTTCTAATCTCTTTTCTCTGGGGGAAACTTCGCATATTGCTTAAAAGAAATGTCATCTACACCTCACTGTTTCCAGAACCTGGCTGTGAAGAACAGCATGTTTCTTTCAGAGCACTGCGAAAGCATCCTTGAAGGGGCCTTTCCTTTGCTTCCCAGCCAAGTCCATACAATTCCCTGCAGATATGAGGCCAGATCTACCGACATAATGTAAAGTAGCCAGGAATGGTCAAGGGTGTGATGGGTGACTCCAAGAGGACAAGAGCCTGGCTTCCATCACCACTGTCTTCCCACTGCCAGCAGGTCCCTGAAGGACAGTGATGGGGACCAGCCGTGAATGGAAGCACAAACACCTTGCAATGGTGTCCCATGGAACACAGTCGATGTGGGAGGAATAGTCACAGAATAAAGTGGGGTGGGGTCAGATGATTCTGAAAGAGGAAACAGAAATAGGCAACAGATAGGGAGCATCAACTTGCTGTGTGTATGTAGGGGTTTGGGTTGGGTTGGGTTGGGTTTTGCTGCTCTGAATCAAACCTTCGGACCTGCCATACAAGCATGGAGACACCATGAAGACCTTGGGGATCCGGGCACTGAGAAGAGTTGTATGGCACTGAGTCTGCTCATATTTCTGAAGTGCTAACAGGGAGCACCAGGAAGGAGCACCAAAGCACAGATAACAGATACTGCAGCAGCCTCTTCCCTCAGTCAGGTGCACCTGAGTCTGCTTCAGGGACACGATGAACACAATGGTGGGTTAGAGGAGATGGGTACAAATACCGTCACCCTCCAAGGTTCTTTGTGAAACAGTGAAAAAATGGGTAGGGTAACAAAAAGGAAATACCTTATGGAAGTGTGGGTGAATAAGGAAGACGCACACATTTCTCCAAGGTTCCCCTAGTCACCTCTTTACACAGTATCAGAAATTTGAATTTGGGGCATACCATATGCCTGGTTCTGTCATTTCCGCAATTCATGCAAGAGACTAGAAGATTCTCTAGTCTATAATTCACTTTCAGTTTGATAATGCCAGCAAAACAGTTGAGTCTAACCTTATTATCCCAGAGAAGTTACTACTTCATAAACCCCATACATATAACCAGAGATTCTGGTCAACATAGTTCCTCATTCTTAAATATAAAATATATAAAAGTTCTTTGATGGTTAAGGTCATGTGACTTTCGATATGAAACTCAAGATGGGAAGAAAAGGAGTGTTCACTAAAGCAGTAATCACAGTCTGGGGCTATAAAAGCCAATTGTGTGTCCCTAAAATAAATCAGGATGCTCAAGTATGATAATAAAAGGGTTTTTTTTTGTTGTTGTTGTTAAAAATGTTACATCTGACACTATTAACCTAAAGGTAGAAGCCAAGTGTGTTGACACATAACTGTAATTCTAGCACTTTCTAGGTGAGGCAGGAGGATTGTGAATTTGAGATCCTATCTCAAAACAAAACCACAAATAAATGTATAAGTAGAAGACACATTTGAAACAAATATCCGGGAAATAGACCTTTCAAAGTAGACCTTTTTTAAAAAAAGATGAGGCAAGAAATAGAAAATAAGTAAGACAAAACAAGAAAACAAACTAATTCAGTGCTGGGAAGATGGCTCTGTGGGTAAGAATGACTGGTGTGAAAACACCAGGACCTGAGTTCAGATCCTGAGAACCTAAGTTAGGAGGAGGAGGAGGAGGAAGCTACAGCAGCTATCCTCAGGTATGATGGCGCATGTCTGTAACCTCAGCATTTGTGGGCAGAGGCAGGCAGAGGCAGGCAGAGGTTGGTGGACTGGTGGAGGTTGGCTGACTAGTCGATTTGAAATGGTGGGGCTCCAGGTTCACGGAGAAACCCTGTCTCAAAAAATAAGGCAGGGAAGTGACTGAGGAGGGTATTACAGTTTTAACCTCTGGCACCCACACAGGGGAGCACACCCATATGTCACAGACACACACACACACACACACACACACACACACACACACACACACACACACACACGAGGAGGGACAGGGAGAGAGAGAATTAATCAATCAAGTCCAGAATCCTCCATGTCACTCTCTTGCCCCAAAAGTCTCCCATGGCTTCCCTAGAGGTGTAAAAGCACAATGTCCTCTATGATCTAGGGCCTGTGACCTTCCTGACCTCACCCAGTCTTCAGGCCATTGCCCTGACTGTGTCCTCTGCTTAGACTATACTCTTAACAGCCAGGAAGAATGAGCAGGGCTTGTGAATCCGGCATGACATTACAAGGAGGCCACGTTGGCGGCCCATCTCAGCCCGGTGCCTCAGCTGCAGAGCAATAGGCAAGGTTACTGGATGGGATTCAACCTCTGCATCCAGGGACCGCCAACCCTCTCACCTGAGAATGTGCATGCAAGCGGCAACCAGATGGAGAAAACAGGGCCCCAAGTGGGCTGAAGTCAGACGGAACACAGAGCAAATGGCCCTACCTCCTGTCATCTTGTCAAATGTAAATTTGTACTTACAGAGAGGAAGACAAAAACTGCTTAGTTTTCTATCATATATGGATTCTAAATTTAAGTCTGGGAAAGAAAACATGGAAATGGAAAGGAGTCTACTTGGGAAAGAAGAGAAGCTAGGGAGAGGGGCAAGGAACATGAAAGGCTGGGGTGCAAATATGATTAAAGTATGTTGTATCCATGCGTGAAAACATCAGGACAAAACCCACTCGGGTAAGTAAATAATATACACCAATAACTTAAATAAAGTGGCAAGCATCAATAGCTGGTCTTTATCAAAATAAGCATAACAGAATCCTCCGTCTAGCACCTAATGTTCCTCATGTGAGACTCTCTCCTTTCCTTTCTTGCTTCCCTCTAACAATCCCCCTGTTTACTCTTTAATTCCTATTTCCTGAGCATCCCCCTATGCCTGTGTCCTCCTTCTCCCTTACCTGGCTCATCCCTTTTCACCATCTTTGAATGTGTGCCCATCTGCTGCAATCCCATATTCACGGTTAAGGCCCCTGGTCTCACCAACCAGATGTGACTTCTCCCTCCCGGACCTTTGTTTAGCATTCCCCTTGGGGATTTGCCACACCTCCCCTGACCTGTTAGCTACACCGGTCTTGTCTATGGCCTCCCAATAGACTGAATATTCTCCACCAAAAATGAAGATGCAGCTTAGGTCACTTTTGCTAATGCAGAAGGATCTTCACAATGCTGTGCCTCAGTAGGCAATTGAAGATTCCTGGAATGAGGTCCTGGTTTTCTGGGACAATCTCCAACCATACTTTGCCTTCCTGTCTATTTAGAGCTTCATCCATTCACTGTGAATGTAGCACCTGTGCAATACACACTACCTAGAAATAGCAGAGTGAAAAGTCAGACTGTCTCCTTTCAACGCCCAGATTCCCATATTTCCCCAGAATACTTAGAAACCTAATGACACTGGACATTCTCTCACGGCGACCATCAAAAATGGCCACTTCAGCACTGTCCTCTTTGGATGTGGCCTGCCTGCCGCTGATCCCACTCCACAATTCTCTGGGGCTGCCTCCTACACTTATGTTACCCACTGGGCTCTCCAGGTGTTGAGTTTGCAAGCCTAGGTCTAAATCAAGCCTGGCCTTTGCCATTTCAAAAGAACCTATATTTGATGTTGCTCGGAACAAAGGCCCTGTACTTAAAGCCTTGCAAGTCATCTTTTCTCAAATCCACTCCTCTGAACACCAGCCCTGAGAATCCTGAATGATTTCCCAATGTACTTCTTCCTTCTGAATAGGTGTCTCCAAGCACCTTTAGAAACGGTAAATCACTAGCACACAAAGGCCACATGAAAGTCACTTCAATGAATATAAAAATAAAACAAAATTGTAACATGTGAAAATGTCAAAGCCTCATTAAAATACTAGAAATGTCATTGAATAAAAGCAGCTTGGAGATTCGCACAGTGAAGCGGAGATACCGAGGAACCGCATGCACAGATTTTTAACACATAATCAAGAAGAAGAGAAAAACTGAACTGGGAACTGTAAGGAAAGTGATTTTTGCCATATGTACCCCAAAATGTCGTAAATAAACAATGAGCAGAGACATGTTTTTATTCTTTGCATCCAGCAGCAGGTCCCCAGAGCTCTGCTACAAGTCGACAGTTTGTATTATATGGAGAGAAAGAACTCACTTTATGAAGTATCAAGAGACAAGCCGTCCACAAATGTCTGCTCTAATAGAAATCAGCTTCACTACTAATTTGGAGTTAGGAGCAACAGCCCCTTATTAAACTATTTACAAACAGCATTTTATACTTCGGAATATATCATCATAAATCAGGCACAGACTATTGCATTAGCCTCAGATAGACTGTATTAGAGAGCCTCAATAGAGATTCTTAAATGCCCTTCCTGCCAACTGTACCCATAATTCCTTGCAGTGCAACTTAATTTTCATGCTGAGTCTTTCATAAAAGTTCTATCTTGACTAACTCAAATAACACTGTCAAGAAATTTAAATGAAAAAAATCATGGCAAGGGGAAAAATTAATAGGGAGAATCAAGAGACTCCCAGCACATCTTCAAGAAAAAAAAGAACAACAGGAAGTATATGGAGAGTCAATAAGAAAGTGGGACAGAAAAGCAAGTTCCCACATTTAAGTTACATAGCTAATGAGTTCCCACCAGCCATGGCTCTTGGCTTGAATAAGCACAACAGAATGATGAATGAACATATATATGAACACACACGCACACATCTGTATACAAAGAGCTAGTAGGAGGCATCTGAGATGGTCATTTACAACTGGACATTCCTGTGATCTTCCCAAGTGGTCCAATTTAATGGGTAAGAGCACGGGCTTTGGAGCTGAACATCCTAGTGATACCAAGTTAGTCACTTTTCCTGCCTCTGTTTCCCTAGCTGTACATTGAAAACAGCAGTGTTGGAGCTGGTACAATAGCTCAGTGGTTAGGAGCACTTGCTGCTTTTGCAGAGGAATGAGTTCCATTCCCGGCACCCAAGTTAGGCAGCTCACAACCATCTGCAGCTCCAGGGCATCCTGCATTCTCTTCTGGCCTCCACAGGCACTGCGACCAGGTGAACAAATTCCCACACAGATGCATACATGTACACATAATTTAAAATAAAAATAACATTTTAAAAACATAGTGTCCACATGATCTGGCAGTTGGGGGCTACAGGAGCTAAGAGGTGCAATGCATGTAGGGAGATGTGGCTATGCCACCATCCTCTGTGTGGGACCAAGACATACAGATATATTGAATCAAACGAGTGGAACTAGAAAATATCCTGAGGGAGGTAACCCAGACTCAGAAAGACAAGCATGGTGTATATTCACTCATAAGTGGATACTAGATGTAACGCAAAGGATAATCAGATTACAACCCACAGCTTCAGGGAGGCTACCTAGTAAGGAGGACCCTAGGAAAGACATGGGGATCGCCCAGTGACAGAGAAATGGATGAGATCTACATGAGCAAATTGGGAGTGTGGGGGGGGCGGGGTAATGGAGGGCAAGGGTCGGGGGAAAAGAGAGCTTAGAGGAGCGGAAGGTCCCAGCTGGATCAGGAACAGAGTGGGAGAACAAGGAAAGAGATACCATGAAAAATGAAGACACCATGGGAATAGGAAGAAGCAGAATACTAGAAAGGTCCCCAGGAATCCACAAAGATAACTCCATCATAGACTACTGGCAATGGTCCAGAGAGTGCCTGAGCTGACCTACTCTGGTGATCAGATGGCCGAACACCCTTACTGTCATGATAGAACCCTCATCCAGTGACTGATGGAAGCAGATGCAGAGATCCATGGCTGGGTCCCAGGCGGAGCTCCAGAAGTCCAATCGATGAAAGAGAGGAGGAATTCTTTGAGCAAATGATATCAAGACCATGATTGGAAAAAGTACAGAGACAACTAGCCAAACTAGTGGAAACCCATGAACTGTGAACCAATAGCTAAGGAACCCCTGTGGAACTGGACCAGGCCCTCTGGATAAGTGAGACAGTTGTTTAGCTTGAACTGCATAGGGGGCCCCCAAGCAGTGGGACCTATCCCTAGTGCATGAGCCAGATTTTTGGAACCTAGTTCCTATGGTGGGACACTTTTCACAGCCTTGGTGTAGGAGGAGGGGATTGGACCTGCCTCAACTGAATGTACCCATGGGAGACCTTGCCTAGGAGGAGGTGGGAATTGTGGGGGGAGGCTGGGGGGTGGGAGGAGGGAAGAAAGGAAATCTGTGGTTGATATGTAAAATGAATAGAAAATTTCTTTAAGAAAAGAAAAGAAGCCGGGCGGTGGTGGCGCACGCCTTTAATCCCAGCACTCGGGAGGCAGAGGCAGGCGGATCTCTGTGAGTTCGAGGCCAGCCTGGGCTACCAAGTGAGTTCCAGGAAAGGCGCAAAGCTACACAGAGAAACCCTGTCTCAAAAAACCAAAAAAAAAAAAAGAAAAGAAAAGAAAAGAAAAGAAATACATGAAAAAAAAAAAAGAAAGGTCAAAGCAAATACAGTCAGTTGACTAATTCTCTACGAAGTAAGAAACTTTCACAGAACCAAGTCATAAAACAAAAATTCAATGCTGTTGAACAAGGAAATGGAAGTTTTTGTTTAATTATTAATATTTATTTTAAACTTTATTATAAAAAAACAATGTAAATAAAAAAATTACACTCTAAAATTAATCAGACTCAAAGATTATTCAACTCAGTGAACTCCTAGACAGAATAGTCATCAGGAACTGAAGCTGTCGTGGTTCTCGCTGGATTTTATACTTTCACTATGAAATATATTTTATGCCTTTATCTACCACCCAAAATGAAAAATCCAGGACGGAGATAGAATTACAAAAACAATTAGATTTATATCCTCTTTCATAATTTGTGTCCATTACCTGTGTTCGGTCCTTTCTCATCCCCTAATATTTGGCCTTTCTTGTTCTCTTTTCTACATGTTATACTATACCCACATGTACCTTTATATATATACTATTGGCTAGGTACCACATACAAGGAAGAAAATGAGGATTTTTTCTTTATTTTTGAGATTGTGTGACGTTACTTAATGTTACACATTCTAAGCCCATTTATTTTTTTCAAATCTTGTGATCACATTCTTCTTCAGAGCTGAAAAGCAATATATATATATATATGTGTGTGTATATATATATATATATATATATATATATAAAATATATATATATATATGCCAAATATCCATCATTAATGTTAATGGACAACTAGGTTGTTTCTAATTCCTTGCACTGATGAATAAAGCAACAATAAACGTACAGGTGCAAATATCTCTGGTAAGATGTTGAGTCCTCTGAGTGTATGCCCAAGAGTGAAATAGCTCGGTCATATGGTAGTTCTATTTTAAAATTTTTCAGAAATCTCCAAAATGTTTTCTACAATGGCTGTGGTAATTTACACTCTTCACAATTAAGGGTTTAGTTCTCACCATATTCTCTCCAACATTTCTTGTCAGGTTTATCAACAATAACCATAGAATTTACTTTTAAAATCCAACTAAATGAACCATAACTAAAACAGCTGGGCCAGAATAAAATCAGAAACACCAAAATGTTTTCCAAACTGGGGCAATTATTTAAATTTGGTCCCTGGAAGAGAAATATCATTGTAAAAGAGGCAAGTATTTGTAAGTCAGTTATATGTAAGTCAAATAATTTCTTTTCACACATGGGCCCACAGTGTTTAGGACTGCTTGCCCAAGCCAGCAAAATACTAGCACGTATGGGGGAATGTCTCCTGAAACACACCCCTTTTGAGGAGCAACCAGCAATCCTTGGTTGCTGGGGGACAGTCAGTTTTCTTCAGAGATGGGGCCCTTGAGAGGCTAGGCATGCTCCAGGAGATGGTCCTCCACCGAACACACATGGGCGTCACTAAGTGAATGCAGTGAGGTCAAGCAAACCAACCAACAAACAAAAAACTAAAACAAAACAAAACGAAACAAAACATGAAGTCATGAAAGAAGAGGAGTAGTAGATAATACAGGAGAGACATTGGAGGGAGGAAATAGAGGAGGCTTACATCAAAACACATTCTATGCATGTATAGAATTCTCAAACAAGAAAAAAAGAAATTCTGAAAAGTGACTCTTACTGGCAAACCGTTAGGTTTGTCATATCTGTCTTGTGTTCACTTTCCATACCTTTGAGTGTTGTACCCAGCCACACACTCTGCATTTCCCAGGTAGCATTTTCTGTATTCTCATCCAAGCATGTTTGTCTTTTGCTCATCTTAGGTAGTTGTGGAAATTAGGTATCGGGAAATTTCCCGAGATTGGAGGAAATGGGTAGAGACTTGAAGGACTCCCCCCCCCCCGCGCCCCAAGCCCTTTCACAGATCTTATTTGGAGATGGTTGGCTTCAAGCCAGGCTTGTCACATGAGAATAAGTGAATTTCAATCAGAAACAACATATATATGGACAGCCAGCCAAGATGGGGGTCAGCTAAGGTGAAAGCCAGGCAACAGACAAGAACCAGAGGGGAAGCAAAACTAGCGTCAGAAGTTCAAGGCACTCAGTCATAAATCAGGGCTCTCTGAACAGTCGGCAGTTCATAGCAGTTCAATAGATGGGCGAATGAATCAATGGCTATGAGCCGATAAATGGAAGAAAGGATCATAGACACAGAAGTACAGGGTGTAGAAGATGAAGCTAAGGTAGGTGGGCAGAAAACACTTGGATATAAAGGTCATCTCAGAGGCTGCAAGGTACCCTCTGGAGACTGAAGATGGCGACAGTGTGCAGCTAGCTGAAGAAGGGCCATGCAGGGTGCCCAAGTACCCCTTTCTGACTTCAGCAAGGAGTAATGAGCAAAGGAAGCAACCCATTGTCTATGACCTAAATAGTCCTCTTCCACTGAATCTCTTCTTCCTGATTTCTCCTCTCTTTTCTCAAGCACTGTTTCATTCCTGGGTCTCTAAGCAGACTTCAATTTATTCCACCTCCCGTGTTTCAGGTTTGGTCTCCCAGGATTGCACTACGAAGTTTGTATGTACTTCTCCAGGGTCAGAATTCTCTAGGGCCCACCTCACTGCACTCCTGGCCTGGTACGTTACAAAGGCAGAAGAACAAGAAGAGGGCAAAGAAGGGCAATGTGTTTCTACAGATTGGAGCTGAGCTTCTTGGCAAGAGCAGAATGGAGCTGCTGAGTCAAGAAAATGATGCTGGTCTTGTTTCATAATCATCACCCCGGTTTTCTATTGGAAGATGGTAGAAGGTTGATGGTGCCCCCAAGATGTCCTCTTAGCTCAGAGCTACTCAAACTATTGTAAGCTTACTAAAATTACCTTTGCCCATAAGGTCATAACTGTCCTGGGAAGTAGGCTGATAAGTGGCTAGTACAGAGATACAGGGCACAAACCTTTTGTCTCAATTCAGGCCACCTGTGAAGACCACGCCAATTCCACAGTGTTCTGCAGCACTGGCTGATCCTCGGTTGCTGATTCTCTGTCTCAAAGACTTGTTTCCGTGGAACCCAATCTACAACAGACACCACGTATGCAGACATATGTCATATGACTTACATTTAACATGAAACATACACAAGCTCCTACAGTCTGGATAAGTGTCTATAAAAGTCCTATGAATCAAAGGTGTGGTCATCAGCCAATGACACCACTGGGAGGTGGTGGAAGCTAGGACCTGATGTGTAGTGGGAGGAAGTTAGATTTTGGGTGGTTTACACTTGAAGAGGATATTAGCACACCAGTCCATCCTCATCTCTCTCTGCTTCCTGGATGCCATGAAGGGGTCAGTTTCCTCCACCATGCTCTCCCTGTCATGATGCATTACCCAGACACAGTTCCAAGTGCCCAAATGCCCAAATGCCCATGGCCTTAAATGACAACTAAAATAAACCTTTTGTTGGGGGCTAGAGAGATGGATCAGTAGTTATGAGCACTTGCTGCTCTTGCAGAGGACCCAGTATCCACATCAGGCAATTCCAGCTCTGGAAAACTTGATGACCTCTACTGGCCTCCATGGGCACTGCACTCATGTGCATACATATACACATAGTTAAAAATAACTTTAAAAAATAAACTCTTCCTCATTTTAAGTTGATTATCTCAGATATTTTATCACACTGACACCAGCCATACATCCTTTGTTCACCAGCCACTGACCAGTGAGACATGAGAGCCAGAACTAGGATTAGCCTATTGGAACAGTTCCCAGCAGCAATCTTGACATAAAAACAACAACAACAACCCAGAGTTCTTCCTTTTCCCCATGGACAAGTATAGACTACAAAACCAGGGCAAAGTTGCTACGTAGAAATATTTTATGATTTCTCATGTTGCTATGTAATTGGGAGGCTCTCTCATTAAATATAGAATAGCATAATCTTACTGAATCCAAACAATTTCAGGAATATTATTCCCTCAAAAACTCAGCATGCAAACTTTATGTAAAGCAATGGCTAGCTGGGATTTAATGGTTATCTTGGGGTTCGGTAAAACTGTGTGGTGTTATTTGGATGATTTTGTCCAGGAATAATTGTTTCATTCATACTGAACACCAGGAAGGCTGGAGGAATTAAATAATTTATATTGAATTAAGTTAAATAATCTAGCCAGCACACCTAATGAATCATGAACTGCATTCTGATTGGTGGAGATGAGGCATTAACCCCCCAGAGAGTAGCTGCTTTCTCTATATAACCAACCAGGCATATTACAGAGAAATTTGAAAGTTGGCCAATACAGTTGCAAAAAGATGAACTGAATATACAAGACAGACATGGAACTCCCCAGAGTGTGAGCTGACCAGTGCAGACTTGGTGGTGAATACTAAACAGCTATTACAGGAACAATTTAAAGTTAACCCTCAAATTTATTAAATAAGTGTAAGTTATGTTGCCTGAGAAATTAACCATGCTGTTCATTGTAGAGTTGCTAATTGTCGTTAGAAAAAGCATGCCTCTAAGGCAAGTGCAAGAATGTTAGATTGGCTTTTGTAAAAAAAAATGCTGACCATCTATAAAGACAAAAGACAGTCATGAAGAGAAGACATCTATGGAACATGTATATAAAGTCACCATCTATCTACTGTGGCCATTTTAATAAGTCACTCAAGAATATCACATAAAAATGAAGAATGAGTTTAAAAAAAAACATACTGGGGAATTAACCTGTTCTCTATAAACAAGACATTTAATAGTTTACATGAGCTCGGCCTGGTGTGAAAATAGAAATCTGATTGTTTATGTTGCTTTGTAAGAGGGAGTTGCAAGCTTTTCAATTTCTTCTTGAAGGTTGTTGTTTGCTAGGAAAATAGTCACAGCTGGATCTGTGGCTAGATAGTCCAGTTATGTCTTCTTTGGTGTCAAAACCCACCACCTGTAGAAAAAGTATTTATCTTCTCATGCTATTCTGCCCCTTGCCCCCATGAAACTGAAATTATAAATAAAAAATAAAATAAAATATTTACTAATCACTATGTCTATTAAGTGGATCTATAACTTTGAACAAGGTTTTGGGCCACTAAAAAAAATAATGTGTGCCTTCCTAATTTGTATCTAATAGGAGTAGACAGACTTTCTAACCTGTATTTTCTCTCAAAGGCAAATCATAACACTGTAAATTTTAGCATCGAATAGCTCTTCCTAGATATTGTCACAGTCCACACTTTAGGTAACCTTAAAAAAATGCTGCTTAGTGTTTCTTTTCTTGAATAGAAAACTCCACCTACCTCTTTGCCATTTACTCATAGAATGACTACAATCATCCTTCCAAAACCTGGCCCCAAACACCTGCTATTTCATCTTTAAGTATATCTACATCTGTTTTTTGGCACACTGCTTCCTAATTTTGCAGGAAAGATACATTTGTAAGAAGTTAGATATGACAGCTATATTGCCACGGGAGAACAAAACTGAGGATGTTTCTGAAAATTACACTTAAGAAATCAGAAAAGCATTTGACATTATTTACTCAGAAATACATTCTGATAATGTCAGTAATACTACAAACTCAAAGACTGCAGATAGTACATACAGATCCAAGAACTGTTGTAATTATCAGAGTCACGAGGACAGAGGGAAAAAATCCATCACACGAGCATGAAAAAAAAAAAGAAAGAAAGAAAAAACAATAATGGCTGGAACAGCTATTTCTCCTTAGTTTTTCATTCACGTATTCTGACATATTTCTGAGGCAACCTTGCAATCATATCACAGCAATGCATCCCCAAAGCTGCCAAGATTACATCCAAATGGAACTGCCAATTCCCAAGAGGTCTGCTACTTAGGAAAGTTTTGTCAAGCCACTTTATTCAAATGTTGGCATGAAACCCATCATGACCCAGTGTTACCTCCTGTGTTTATTGGTTTGTTTTATGAGCTCTTGGTCCCTTCACATAAACTTCTTGGCATACGCTACATCTTCTTTGTTTGTTTTCAGCTCCATCCCAAATACCACTAACACGAGTAGTATACACTAAAATATGGAATAAGTAGAAGTTAATGAACCTTCTGGAACCTCAACTAAAATAATAGCCCTCTCTATTTATATCCCAGGAGAAATTACTGGGCTCACAGGCAACAAGAACAAACAAAAGATTTTTTTTTGTTGTTTTTGTTTTTGTTGGGGACTAGAGACTACTGACAAGCTCTCTCAGAATAATCATGACAAGAATCACAGGATTGTTATTATTGACTTAAAGTGATCATAACCCTTCTTGGAAGTTTGTGAGAATAGGAAGAGAATATACTTCATCAAGTCACAAGTCTATTCATGATGGTAATAAAGAGATAGACTAGTTAAAAGGATCATGAAAAATATCCCTGCAGTGTGCCATTGGATAATCAATATGGGTAAACATAGTCATAAAAACACTTTCAAAAGTTCTTGTACTTTGCCAAAACATTGTCACCCCACCCCCCAGAAAAGACAATCCAAAGTCTATTCCCGTTACTGAATTCTGTTCTCAGGCCCCACATTCCTAGATGATGGAATGCACCACCTACACCATCAGTCCAGATGAGGCTTTAGTGTGGGTTGAATGATGGGTTGTATGTCTCTAAAATGTGCAATATACAAAGATAATGGGGGATAACAATATTAGCAATAAAACTCACATTTTAGGGGAAATATATTATTGGAAACCAAAATAGGTTGTCACTAATTTATTCTAAGACTGAATCTTGCAAGGATTCTTTGCCTGCCAATGAAGTTAGTACCTAGGTTACCCAATCTTAATGCCTCAGATCTGCTAAGAGGCATGCTCTTGACCCTTGCCTCTGCTGGACACATTAGTGATAGGCATAAAGTGATAAGCATTACTCATTACAGGCTCCACAAGCTGCTGCTGCCTGTGCCTGCTCTTCATTCTCCTCACCTTCTTTCTTCTGCTGCTCCTCCCCCTCCTACTCTCATTCTTTCTTTTTGTGGTCCTGTGTATTAAATCCACAGCCACAGGCACACGAGGCATGCAGACACTGACTCCAGGAAAAGGTGGAGGAAGGAAGTTAAAAACACAACTCCTCTTAGACCATTTGTTGGCACATTGTCGTCAGTAGTTGTTTGACATGTCATGGGTGTTGGCACATCTGCAGGAATGTGGTCAAGTCAGGAGCAGAGGAAGGGGTAGTCAGTGACGATGATTGTAGCAAAGTCTACTCATAAACCTACATGGCAACAATATGCAAGGACCCTCTGATTTTGAAAAAAAAATGTGCTCAGAGTCTCCTCAAATAAAGTAAGCTTTATGTGCTTTCACTGTGCTCTCCTGAAGTCTCCAGAGGGACCTAAGGAAAGCCAGACAAAGTTGTTTTTAAAAAATCATTAATATCTGCTGCTTTGGATAGGTAAGCAACGGGTCAGTAGTCATTTGAAGTGGTGTGTATTCTAAATGCTAATATTACTTGGGAAGTTTGCTCTATGTAGGCTTTAGAAAAGAGAAAATCAGTTTGACTTGTGGAAAAGGAATGGTAAAAGAAGACAGGGTTTGTATATTTGTAATTAATGGAGTTTACAAATAGCTCAATCTGCTTCCCACCTGAGTCTAGGGCTTGGGGAGCTAAGTGATAAATGGCCAAGAGAACAGTTTTAGCCAAAGGTAGCTGCAGTGCAGTGCACAACCCTAGTCTTACTTTTTTTAAAGGCTCTGCAATGCATTGAACATGTGCATGGCTTTAAGTTCTAATTTTTAGTAGACAGAGGGAGGGCCTCCACAGTAGGCATACCAATTACTTTTCATCAAGGGAGCTCTAGGCATCCATTCCCTGGTGATGAAGTGCCTCTGGCATGATTAAGATCTCAGAATTATTAAAGCACCCGAGTCACAGTGATTTAGAGGCAAGCTCATGGAGACTTGTCCAGTGGGTGCTAACCGAGGGAGGTGGTTCATGGACGCACAAAACCAGCCTTGATCCCTTTGCATCCAGCAGCACTTCCACTTTCTTGATGTTTCCCACGTGCTCTCCTTATATTTTAACTGGGTTCTCACCTTTCATGAAAGACACACAAATATAATTTAAAGGTATATTTCTATGAGACATTCACTATAACCATCATTTTAATTTTTTCATCCATTGGCCCCCAAATATGTTTATACTTCTTTTGTTGATTTCTGTCACTTTCTCTTTTTTTGTTATTTTTGGTTGGTTGGTTGGTTGGTTGGTTTTTTGAGACAGGGTTTCTCTGTGTAGCTTCAGAGCCTGTCCTGGAACTTGCTCTGTAAATCAGACTGGCCTTGAACTCACAGAGATCTACCTGCCTCTGCTCCCTAGTGCTGGGATTAAAGGTGTGACCACCACTGCCCACCTGGATTCTTGCCACTTTCTGTACCCCTCTGTCTCTCATTCTCCCCACTTAGCCATGAGCTGCTGCACTTTCCAAGCCCAGAGTCAGCTGTAAAGCTATCCCATAGCTTTGATTGAAACACTTTTAATAGTCACATTATTATAACTTTAAATTTCCTGAGGGCCAGTAAGATGTCTTGGTGGGTAAAGGCTCCTGCTGACAAGTCCAAACAACTGAGTTTGATCCCTGGGCTTCACCTGGTGGAAGAGAGAACCAGCTTCCTCAAGGTGTCCCCTGACCTCCTCATGTGTGCAACGGCATGTGTACACATACCCACAACACCAAAATGAGGGGTTTTATTAAAGATGTTTCAACTTTAAAAACTTTTTGTCTGAGTCTTGGTTTCTTTTTTTTTTAAAAATAACTTTCTAACATCAGGAGATTGATATCTATACTTGTGTGTGTATATCTCTGTGTAACTGTTTAGTGTCTCATGTACTTCCTACTAAGTCAACTGTAACCCCTCCTTAAGAATCTAAATCATTCTAAAATGTTGTGAATGGCAGGTGGGCTATCAACTTAATTTCCTTCGGGACACCCTTCCCTCGCTGTCCTGACCTGTGCCAGCTTTAGTTCCCAGCCTTCATTCTTGGAACTCACTTCTCCCTAGAATGCTGCCCCATGGGTGTCCGAGAGATTTCCTTTGCCTCCCTCTTGTGGTGACCTTCTGCATCTGGATGCCCTGTCCCTTCCTTCACCTCCTGTGACAGTGCTGTGACTTCTCCAATGACTCATCAGGAACACTGATGCATGCAAAGAAAACCAAGACCTTGCACACCCCAAAATCTGTTATCTCACCATTAGCCTACATCAGCGTCAATTTGATTCTTGGCTTACTTTGAAAAGTGGTTTAGTTTCCCTCTCTCTCTTTTAAGTTAGGAATCTTCATTTAGTTAATAATAAATCATGTTGCATCATGTGCTTAAATTTTACAGCTAGTCATTTTAAAACATTTAATACAGTTCATTAAAATATGATATATAAACAAGGTCAGGTTTTCTATTCAGAATTGAGTTTTCCTTCTAAACAGTCTTATATAAATTTAATATTTGAGCCGGGCGGCGTGGTGCGTGCCTTTAATCCAGCACTCAGGAGGCAGAGGCAGGCAGATCTCTGTGAGTTTAAGGCCAGCCTGGTTCTAGGACAGCTAAAGCTATGAAGTAAAACCCTGTCTCAGAAAACAAACAAAAAACAAACAATTTTTGAATATGTTTTATAGTCATTTTCTTTTCTTGTATTAAAAATATTTTTTTTTCATATGATGTATTCTAATTGTGGTCTCTCCTCCCAGATCCTCCCAAACTCCCTGCTCACTCAAATTCACATCCTTCCTTTCTCTCTCTCTCTCATTAAAATACAGACTTCTAAAAAAAAATAATAAAATAAGACAAAATTAAAAAAAAAAAACTGGGATAGAATGAAGCAAACAATTACCAAAAGAAAAACAGTCAAACATAAAGCACAAAAAACACACAGAGACACACATGCTTGCACACACAGAAATCCCATGAAACACACACAGACACACATGCTTGCACACACAGAAATCCCATAAAAATACAACCATAAACCATAATACAAACACAAAAGAGCTGTAAGAATAATAAAAAGAAAAAAAAGAAATCATTATCCAGATAAAGCATTGTGAGACAAAGGACCTCCAAAGACCTGTTGGGTTTGTTCTGAATGGGTTATCTCCTGCTGGGCACGGGGACTGTCTTTTGACTGGTTTGTATACCCAGTGAGACTCTGTTGGAGAAAACAATTCTTTTCTTTGTGAGCAGTTGCCAGCTGGAGATAGCTTGCTGCTCAGGGATGGGTACTTGTGTGCACTTCCCCCTCAGTGCTGGAAGGCGGTCTGTCCCAGACCTGAGCAGGGCCTGTGTATGCTTCCTCATTCTCTGTTAGTTCATATGCGTGTTGGTCCTGCTGTGGTTGGAAGGCTTTGTTTCCTTGGTGTTCTCCATCTCTACTGGTTCTTACAATCTTTCTGCCTCCTCTTCCACAGCATTCCCTAAGCTCTGAGGGGGAGAGATTTAGTGGAGACAATCCATTTAGGACTGAGCGCTCCAAGGTCTCTCACACTCTGCACCTTGTCCAGCTGTGGATCTCTGTATTTATTCCTATCTACTGCAGGGGGAAATTTCTCTGATGATGGCTGAGCAAGACACTGATCAATGAGTATAGCACAATATCACAGGAGTCATTTTATTGTTCTGTTTCTTTCACTGAACAACAGTGTTTTCCCTTTAAGTCCTGGCCTATCTAGTCTCAGTTATCACCACTGGAGCAGTGTCTGGTATGGGTTCTACCTCATGAAGTGGGCCTTAAATCCAATCAGATATTGGTTGGTTACTCCCTCCCACAGGCTTTGTGCTGCTATTGCACCAGAGTATCTTGCAGGAAGGTCACTGTTGTAGATCAAAGGGATTGTGACTGGGTTGGTGTTTACCTTTCTCCTCTGGTAGTGTGCAGAGTACTAGTACAATGAACACTAGTCATTTGTAGAGGGAAGGCCCCGGGTAAGTGTTGTCTCTGTGTTCAGTGGGTTGTGTAGGTATTGTCTTGTCAGTGGGGCCTGATCATCAGGTTGTGGAGAGCAATCAATAAACTTGGCAGTATTCTGGGTGGTTAGGAGTATCCATGGCCAACAGTCCTTGGGTCCACAACTCAATTGGATGTAACCCATTCCCAGAACTGGAGGTTTCATTTGGTGATGAGAGATGTCTATCTAGTTGTGGCTTTGTCTCCCCCATTACTTGGTGATTCCATTTAGATTTCTTTCATCTATGTATATATTTTAGGAAGCCTCTACTGTATTATGTTTCCATGCAACTCCTCAATTGGCATTAGTTTTAGCTGTTCCTCCCCATTTTCTCTCCCTTCCTCACCCCTTCCCTATGCCTCCTCATTTGATCCTCCCAGTCTAGTCCCCTCCCCCAATCCATCCATAACTATCTATTCATTTTCCCTCCTCAAGACCTCTCAGTCCTTTACTCTCTACCTACCCTCTGTGGTTATATGGATTGCTGTCTGCTTATTGAAGACTTAATAACTAACATCCACATATAAGTGAATACATACAATATTTGTCTTTTGGGGTCTGGGTTCCTCACTCAAGATGATTATTTCTAGCTCCACTCATTTATCTGTAAATTTCATTTTTTAATAGCTAAGCAATATTCCATTGTGTAAATGTACAACTTAATAAGTGAATACATACAATATTTGTCTTTTGGGGTCTGGGTTCCTCACTCAAGATGATTATTTCTAGCTCCACTCATTTACCTGTAAATTTCATTTTTTAATAGCTAAGCAATATTCCATTGTGTAAATGTACAACTTTAAAAAATCCATTATTCAATTGATGGACATTTAGCCTGTTTCCAATTTCTGGCTATTATGAATAGAGCAGAATGAACACGTTGAGCAAATGTCTCTGTGATAGGATGTAGAGTCCTTGGGTATATATGCCCAAGAGTGGTATAGCTGGATCTTGAGACAGATCTACTTCCATCTTCCTGAGGAAACACTACACCGATTTCTATAGTGGCTGTACAAGTTTGTACTCCCACCAGCCATGGATGAGTGTTCCATCCTGGCCAACATGAGCTGTCAATGTTTTATTGATCTTGGCCAATCTGACTGGTGTTAGCTGAACTCTCAAAGTGTTTTGGTTTGCATTTCCCTGATGACTAAGGGTGTTGAAAATTTCCTTGTTTTTTTCAGACATTTGTGTTTTATCTTTTGAGAATTCTGTTTAGTGTACTCCATCTTTTAATTGGGTTGTTTGTTTTTTATGTCCAGTTTTTTTTTTTTTTTAGTTCTTTCTATATTTTAGCTATTAGCCCTCTATCAGAGGTGTAGTTGATACAAATATTTTCTTATTCTGTAGGTCCTGCTTTGTCTGAATATTGTCTTTTGCTGTACAGAAGCTTTTTAGCTTCATGAGGTCCCTTTATTAATTATTGTTCTTAGCACCTGTGCTATTGGTGTTCTGTTCAGAAAGTCTTTTCCAGTGCTAATGAGTGCAAGACTATTCCTCACTTTCTCTTGTATCAGCTTCAGTGTATCTGGCCTTATGTTGAGGTCTTTGATCTTTTGGGAGTTGAGTTTTGTGCAGGGTGATAAATATGTATCTGTTTGCATTCTTCTACATACAGCTATCCAATTTGACCAGAAGCCGTTTATTGAAGATGTTGTCTTTATTCCAGTGTGTATTTCTGATTTCTTCATTTAAAAAGCAGAATCATGTGTTCATAAGTATATGGGCTTATGTCTGGGTCTTCAATTCTAATAATCAACAGATATGCTTTTATGCCAATATACTACTGTTTTTATTACTATAGCTCTGGAGTACAGTTTGAAGTTGGAAATGGTGATATCTCCAGCAATTCTTTTGTTGATCAGGATTGTTTTGGGTATCCTAGATGTTTTGCATTCCTATATGAAGCTGAAACTGTCTCTTCAAGTTCTGTAAAGAATTGTGCTGGAATTTTGATGGTGATTTCAGTGCTGTAGATTGATTTTGGTTGGATGGCCATTTTTACCATGTTAATTCTACTGATCCATGAGCATAGGATATCATTCCATCTTCTGATATATTCTTCAATTTCTTTCTTCAATGTCTTGGAGGTTTTGTTATACAAATCTTTCAATTGCTTGGCTAGAGTTACCCCAAAATATTTTATACTATTTGAAGCTTATGAAAGGTATTGTTTCTCTAATTTCTTTCTCAGTTCATCTGTAATTTATATATAGGAGGGCTATTGATTTTTGTGAGTTAATTTTGTATCCTGATACTTTGCTAAAAGTGTTTATCATCACTGCTTCTTTGTGTTTTTACAGATTTTATTAATGGATTTTCTCATTTCCACTTTAAGATCCTTGAACATATTCATAATTGCTATTTTGAAGTCCTTGTCTCATGTTTCAGCTGTACTGCATTTCTCAGGGCCTCCTTTAGTGGGGTTGTCGAGTTCTGGTGGAGACAGACTGCTTTGGTTGTTATTATGTTTTTGTGCTGCTGTTTAGTTACCTTGATTGTGAGTCTAGGTGTTGATCTCTGGTCTTGTTTTTGTTAGGTGGATGTTCTGTTGCTTGGTTTTTGCTGCCCTCTCTGGATCCTAGAAATGTGGTAGCTGTGGGTGGCCTGGTGAGAGTGCTTCTGTGTCCCTGACAGGTGGGACCCTCAGGATCCCAGGTAGAATGTATTTCTAATTTTTTTTAGATATTGGGTGCTGACACAATGGAATGGGAATGGGAATGGGCTAGAAGATAGGGTCCACATGAAGGAAGGAAGCTGAGTCTACCACAAGATTTGGCAGAGTATCCAGAGAGCGGAGTCAAAGAAGGAGGACAGCCAGGCCCCTGCAAGTGTTCTGCTACAGGGTATGAGACTGGGGAACTGGAATTGGAGGACAGAAAGGAGAGTGAAGATCGTCTACCTGATTCCCAGGCCAGAGGAGGGAAGGTTTGATCCACCAAGAGGAATGTGTGGAGAGCTGATTCCCAGGCTGTTATGGTCAGCAGGTACCAGTCTCAGGTTGGCAGTTCAAAAGTGGCTTTCTCTCTTGATAACTTTTATTTGTTCTCTTACCAACAGCATTGTTTTTTGTTTGTTTGGTTTTAGTTTTTGTCTTTCTTTTTAAATTTTTTTAAATTAAAATAGAATTACATCATCTTCCCCTTTCCTGTACTCCTTTCAAGCCTTCCTATGACCACCCTCCAGCTCTCTCTAAAATTTATGGTGTATATATAATATGTTGTATATATATTATGTATTTCTTATATATTATATTACATTATGTATATTATATATACCATACATATGTTATGCATATTCTTAAATACTCCAATATATTTCTGCTCAGTCTACATAATATTACTTGTATATTTATGATTTTAGTATAGTCTGCCATTAGTGCTTTCTTTTTTTTTTTTTTTTTTTTTTTGATCTATTT
Organism: Peromyscus leucopus; assembly: GCF_004664715.2. Lineage (NCBI taxonomy): Eukaryota > Metazoa > Chordata > Mammalia > Rodentia > Cricetidae > Peromyscus > Peromyscus leucopus. The sequence goes on from NC_051072.1 coordinate 41,523,212, forward strand.
TTTTTTTTTTTTTTTTTTTTTTTTTTTTTTTTTTTTTTTTTTTTTTTTTTTTTTTTTTTTTTTTTTTTTTTTTTTTTTTTTTTTTTTTTTTTTTTTTTTTTTTTTTTTTTTTTTTTTTTTTTTTTTTTTTTTATTTTTTTGTCTATGCAAATTTTATTTATTCTCTGAATATATTTTTGATTTTCATTATAGTTCTTGTTTCTATTTTTTTTGTTTTTGCTATGTCTTCATTATGATATCCTTCTTTTTATCTTGTCTATCTTTGTTACGAGTAAACACAAAAGTACTTGAAGTCCTACAGTGTGTAAGAAGAGATTGTCAATGGTCAGCTTTCTTGTTCGTTTTTTATTGAATATTGGGTGCCAGTGTCCTTTTGTTCCTGGATTTGCCTGATTCTTCAGAGAACATTTCTGTGTATAAATACTGATTGACTAGTGTGTGATCTCATGTCTATATAAAAGCCTCTAACACAGTGATGGCACACACACACACACACACACAACACACACACACACACACACACACACACACAGGGAGAGAGAGAGAGAGAGAGAGAGAGAGAGAGAGAGAGAGAGAGAGAGAGAGAGAGAAACGTTGGATGAAATTTTTTTCCTCGTTCTTTGTAAATCAATTGGTCCCATTGGGTGCTGATAGACAAGAAGCCAGGTGCTTCTCCAGACCTGCAAGCACTTGAAGACTGAGATTTCCTCTCATGCTGCAGACATGTTGAAAGAATTATCTGTATCTTTTCTGTTGAGTTCTGCAGTATCAGAAACAGAATCCAAAGCATCCCGGGCTTTGAACATGTTCTATAGCTGAGTTAACATTGCATGTGATTTTTTGACTTTTAAGACATGACCTGTACCTTATGCCGCCCTCTCTACCTACTCTCTCTTGGGACTTGATTTAGGAGGTCTTTTTGCATTTATCTCTTTCATCTCTTCAGTTTGTGATTGCCATTTAAAACAAAAAAAAAAAAAAAAACAACTCTATGGACCTCTTTGAGCAAAATGCCATAAAGTTAAAACAAGTAAATCACAGACCCCAGTGATAGAGTCTAGATGGGCTAAAGTGTCAACTGAATTAACAAATGCATTCAGCTGTTGCATATTCAGAAGGTGCCAGCAGCTCAGAACATTTGTAGCAGGTCTCTCAAGAGAAAGTGTCAAAGTCGAGTAAAAGAGCTGGTGGGTGTGCAGATAAGCCTTGTAGAGCTCCCCAGCAGGTTGGGTTCAGAAGCTTGAAGGGAAACGGTCCAGCAAGATGACAACTAATATGAGACTCCATTTAATCTGAAAAGCATTTATTATTCTAAATATTCTTAATTTGAGTGAAATCTAATAATTTATTAATCAGGATCACTATTATTTTTCAAAAAGTCTTAACTATCTGTCACTGAAAAGTCAACTCAAGCTTAAAATTATATACGTAAGTACAAAGTTTGGGTACATTTAATGGTTGTGCTTAAAAGTTATAATTATGTTGTCCTACCTGCCTTAATTAGCTAGCTAATGACCTTAGCAACCCCATTTAGCTGCCAGACATTCCCAATTTCTGTCTCTGCTAGTCCTACTGTGATTTTCCTGTCTGTGATCTCTCTGTTAAAATGAGATAATTCTATACAATACAGATTCATTCATTCAGCCTGTAGGCATCCATTCAGTGAGTATTTATTGAGTTCTCCCATGCAATAAGCACTGGAAGAGACAAGGGGGCTACAATTATGAGCAAAAAAGCACCTAACTGCTCTTGTGTGGGCCTTCAGAATTAGAGAACAACAGACATTTATCAAACATTTAGGACAGTAAATACAATACACCCTGTATCAGAGGGTGTATTGTAAGAGAACCTGAGTTAGGTAGGGATAAGATTATGAGAGCAGAATCTGAGGTGTCATCTGATGTAAGATGTCCATTGGAATAAAGGAAAGGAAGGAAGGAAACAGTGGTTCAAAGCTAAGTATCGCCCCTTGCCAGGAATCAAGTGTAAAAATAGTGTGGAACTTAAGAAGATGTGGTTCAAACACAGTGCCATAAAGTGCTGTGAGGCAAGCAGGCCAGTGAGCCCCACACCTTCCTGAAGGAGCCAAGGGACAGTTTGGGATCCTAACCTTGAAGATAATGCGGAGTCACTGAAGTGTCTCTGAGGGAGGGGTACAGCTCTAAAGCAGACATTTTGAAAGGGTCCCTCTGTCTCCAGAGAGCAGATTGAAGAACAAATGCCAAGAGGCTCCTCCCTGAGCTGTTGCCAAGGTCCAACTGATAAAAGGCTAAGTGAGGGTGGAAGCTGGGACTGCTGAAAGACCAGTGGGTAATGAGAAGGGAAGGCCTGGAAAAAGGTGACTGAAGTATCTTTGGGGTGTTCAAATCTTTGACATTTTGACTATCATTTTGATACAGGGATCCATAAGTCAGATGCATTTGTGGTTCAGATAGAAATTAGGGATACAAGGTATGATGGGTGAACAAGCTAGAGATTGGGAGTCTGTAGGTCTGAGAAATACCCATGTAGAAATCCCCGGTGGCCTCTGGTTATAGGGCTGAGTTCTGAGGATATCTCAGAACTACCAAATCAGAGTTATTGGAAGTAGGGCCCAGGGAATCTATATTCTGCAATGGCTGCTCCCAGGTGATTTATGAAGCAATCTCCATTTGAGACCCATTGCAGAGAGAGACAAAGACAGGCTCTGAAGAGCACCAACATTTTCCCTCAGAAGAAACACACACACACACACACACACACACACACACACACACACACAAAGAAGACCGAAATATGTTTCATTCTCCTTACCAAATCTTCCTTTTAAAAGTAAAACTCAGACATCTCTTTAGAGCTGATTAACTGTCGAGATTAATCTCACAATTCCCATACAATTAAAATTCTATGTCCCCAAGGTCTGTGTGAAAGCAGCTCTAACTCGGCTAACTTGCACTGGTCCCCTCAGTTCAAGCCCTTGTCCTTTGTCTCACACAAGCCCTTCCCTCCCTAGCCCTCCTGGGCAATGACCTTTTGACTCATCCTTTTTCCTAGAAAGACAGCATTTCCAGTGAGCAAAATGTCACATTACCTTTGCTGAACAGGACATTTCAAATAAAATATTAGCAATAACAATTACCTCTAAGCCACTAATCCTTCTGAAGCTATTTTAAACCACCAAAGGATTTAAGGCAATTCCCTGAAAATATCTCAGGCTTAATAGATTATGGTGCTGGGCAATGAAATAGTGGCTCCCGTTGCCTTAACTCGTATTATGGGGTATTTTCTCCTATAAAAAAAAATCATGACACAAACTGGTTCAAATATTATTTAATGTAAGAAATCGGGTCACAGAAATACACATATTCACTACAGTTTTGCAGGACACATCACATAGTAAGGCTATCTCCACAACTGGTGTATTATTGGCAGGTGAAGCCACTAGAAAACAAAATAACTATTCCAATATTTATTTCTCTGAGGAGGTTAGCAGCTTGCTGTGGCCCACACATACAAGAGATCTCTGAAAGAATGTTTTCTTTAGTGGTGCTCCAGGGGTTTGAGGAAGGCAATCTACGATAGGTGAAGCTGTCCTTGTCTGACAGACTATGTGTTTGTTTTGTTTACTCCTGTAGAAATAGGTACCCCGTGCCCATTCTGACCAGGGAGTGTGCTGAAAGCTGGGAATTAAAAGCAAGTGAGAAAGAGTGTCTGACTTCCAGAAGTCATAGAAAAGGACACAGATGAGTAAACAAAAAAAATATAAAGTAAAATAAAAATATGAGTATGACCAGGCCTGGTAGCATATCTCTACTCTTATAATTCAGGAGACGGATGTAGAAAGATCATTGAGTTTGAGGCCAGCCTGGGCTACACAGTGAGATCCTGTCTCAAAAATTAATTAATGAACCATTTATAAAAATAAAAAAACAAGTATGAAATAATTGTCCAGGGATAATATATGCACAGTGAGACAAGAAGAGGGCTCAGGAACCAACCCTGAGTGGTACCAATATTTTTAGGATACTTAATTCATACATGCAACTTCTCAGGCCCAAAGAAGTCTTGAATGAATCTCCGAAGTCGGTCACGTTTGCCTCTGGTTTCTAAAGTGTCCTTTTGACAACCCACTTCATTTTCATTAACACATGCTTGCATCCTGTGTCCCTGTCCCAATGTTTCATTCATGCCTAGACCCCTATGCATAGCTGAAAGACCAACCAACGCCCACAGCCTGATCTGTAACTAAACAATGGGCTCTGTCATTTCATGTTCAAAGCAGCCTAAATAGATCACCTAGTGATAATTATAATTGTACACATGAAGATTCAGCCTGTACTGGCTGGTTTTGTGTGTCAACTTGACACAAGCTAGAGTCATCAAAAGAAGGAGCCTCAGCTGAGGAAATGCCTCCTTGAGATCCAGCTGTAAGGCATTTTCTCATTTAGTGATCAATGTGGGAGGGCCCAGCCCATGGTGGGTGGTGTCATCCCTGGGCAGTTGGTCCTGGGTTCTATAAACAAGGCAGGTGAGTGAGCCAGGAGAAGCAAGCCAGTAAGCAGCACCCCTCCATGTCCTCTGCATCAGCTCCTGCCTCCAGGAGGCTGCCCTGTTTGAGTTCCTGTCCTGACTTCCTTCAGTGATGAACAGCAATGCTGAAGTGTAAGCCAAATAAACCCTTTCCTCCCCAACTTGCTTTTTGGTCATGGTGTTTCATCATAGCAATAGAAACCCTAACTAAGACAAAATCCCAACTCTATCTTAAGGTGAGTAAACCCATATTGATTAAATAAAGAGATTTGCCTAGAGTTTCCTAGTTAGTCACACTAAGGCCAATACCCTTCACTATGCTGTTCATTGTCCTAGAGGGAAAATATCTTCCTGGTCCACGGAATCAGACACAAAACAAGGACATGTTTGGTATCTCAGTCATTCAAAATAGAGGCTAAAATTTCACAGTCCCAGATCCACACCTTATAGAGGTGATTCTATTGTTCGTGGCTCTTGGAGTAAAACTTAAAAATGAGTCTCTCTTGCTCTAACTGTCCAAGGGAAAAAAGGACCCAGCTCTTGAAATGTATATTTTCATCACTTGCTGTACAGTAAGACAGGGTGGTTGGGTGGCAGGTAAAAATGTTGCTATGATTTCTGATACAGCTGGAGGCTGAGAGCAAAAAGCCATGCAGATTTTGACTAAGCCAAGAAGACAAACAGGAACTCCAGAACTCCAAAGCACACAGACCACACTGGAGAAAGCAATAGGTCTCTGTAGCTAGAGAGTTTTCTCTCTAGGTTCCGCCAAGCCCTGGCAGTCCAACAGCCCACTTATAAAATAAACACACAGACGCTTATATTATTTAAACTGTTTGGCCTAATGGCTCAGGCTTCTTGTTAACTGTTCTTATATCTTAAATTAACCCATTTATATTAATCTATACTTTGCCACGTGGCTCGTGGCTTACTGGTACCTTACATCTTCCTTGTCATGGCGGCAGCTGGCAGTGTCTCTTTGCTTCAGCCTTCCCCTTCCCAGAATTCTCCTCTCTGTTAGTCCTGCCTATACTTCCTGCCTGGCTACTGGCCAATCAGTGGTTTATTTATTAACCAATCAGAGCAACACATTTGACATACAGAACATCCCACAGCAGGTCTCCCTAGGCACACAGTTGGGGCTGAGGAAAAAGGATAAATAGTAGAATGCTCACCTAGCCTGTGTGAGGCCCTGGGCTCAATTCTCAATATCTGGGAAAGTGTTGCTGATAATCAATGGATCCAGGAGGAGAGTCAAAGTGTCAATATCAGTACAACTTTTTTCAATGTGGCCAATATTTAGTTTAGTGTGGTTTTTTTGTTGTTGTTTTGTTTTGTTTTTTATCTTCTCTAAAGAAGTGGACTGGATGAGGGAAGACAGTGTAGCTTCTATTTAACAGTGGTAAGAGAGGGTATAAGAAGTTAAATCATTTTCATGGTACACCAAAGGATATTCTCTGTCTTTTAACGGTTTTCTAAGGAAATTAAATAATATAACAGAAGTTGAAGAAGTGTCTCATTTCACTAATATGAAAGGAGATATATGCTAATGCCATGTGCCTAGACAATAGATTTTGAGCAATAATGAAGACTCTGCTTTATTATGCTGAGGATAATCCAGGCAATGTAAGTGAATCTGCATGCCGAAGTTGGCGTTCTTAATGTTTAACAACGGGAGCTACTACTTGCTGGGGGCAGTTTCTTATGGTTTGTTTTTGTTGAGATAGAGTCTCGCTCTATTGTCCATACTAGCCTCATGCCCATGATCATCCCCTTCAGCTTTTTAAATGCTGGGCATTCAGATGTGTGACACCACACTTATTGAAAACAGGAGCACAGAACAAGACAGGAGACCACCTAATGCTTCCTCATCACTCTTCCTCCTAAACTATCCCTTGTCCATGGTCAGCACTATTAAATTTATATAAAGAGCATAATCAAAGGAGTCGTGGGGGTGAACAAACAACATGTTTAATGCTTAGCTGGAACACAGAACCTGAAAATAAAGTCAAAAGCTATTTGGAGACTGTCTGTTGGGAGCAGATTAAGTGTGACAAGTCAATGCTGATGTGGGTTGATCATCAGGGCCCTTCAATGTCCTTTTGGACATGGCCTTGTAGACACACGAGGCAGAGCTGGCTTTCACCCTAGCCAGTGTGATCCTCAAGCCCATTTTCACAGCTCTAGTTCTATGGAAAGATTTTCAAGATATTTTGGAATTCAGGTGAGGAGGGCTGGTTGGAGGACTATAAAGAGGACAGTGAAGGAAGAAAGGTAAGGACAGTGTAAGACTGCAATGTCTACGATAATTTGCATACTCATGATTTAGATCACAGAGTAGACCGTGGCATCTCTGGGCAAGAAAGGAACATGGTTCTAGCTTCCAGAGACTTTCAGTTATCCTAATTTTGAGACACAATTCTTCAGAAGATAACTGTAGGCTGCCACAGTGCTTTGCCACCGAGACTCCAGATCTGTATTTCCTTGTCACTAGGATGAGTATAGACAACTGGTTTCCTTTTTCACAACCTGCAGTACAATTTTTGAAATATTGCTTCCCAACAGCGATTGTTTCCATTACCCAGCCATTGGGGAAGCCAGCTTGTAAAGATGCATTGATGAGGCTGAGTTTCCTCTCTCCTGTGAAGGCACACAGCCTCAGACACTGCTAGACAACCAATGGAAGCCGAGCAAGTGAGCATGTCAATATGCAGGAAAGCAGGAAGAGGGTATAATTCTCTTTGTCCTGCTCCTGTCAGCTGGAACAATTGGCTTAACCTTCTAACGAACAGTTTCCTCTATAGTAAAACTGAACTTTAATCTCCATCCGACAGGGAGTTGTGAGGAAGCCGAGGGGAGAACCAGTCTACACAGGCTGTATTCTGAGGTCAGCAACATTAGTTGCCAAAGAGATTAAGCCCGTGGCCTCAACCAGTGTGCTACGTCGTGTCTACAAGCTTGAATCTTTCCTAGTGCCCCACCAGCTCTTGATCAGGGTATAAAGTTGGCTGGTGTGGCATCTCACTACCTGAGCAGACAATTCAGACAGTTCACTGCCAGGTGGGATTTTCTGCCCAATGGCTTGTGACTCAAGATGTAGGACTGGGAACAGTTTTGCAACATGTTAGTGTAGGTGGGAGGACAGAAAAAAGACAAGGGAGCCCTGAGGGGATAATGAGAGCCTGGAGTGTGTGAATGATCGCTTCTGGACATGTATAGGAAGATCGTCAAGGCCTTCCTTTTGGCAGGGTGCCTCCGCCCACTGGAAACCACCCAAGTGAGTCCAGAAGTTGAGTGAGGGGGAAAATGAAGACTAATTCTGAGTGCCTTTCTAGGCCACTTACCTAATTAATAGTAATGTTACAGGTGAGGATCTGAGTTCTGGGAGGAGCGAGTGAAGTTTCCAGGTTCTAGTATCCCAGACCAAAAAGGGCACAGGGGAAAAACAGTAACAGAAGTAGAGGCAAGTTATTAAGAAAGAAACTTCAGAAAACATGAGTGGGCTACTGAGCAGAGAGAAGGCTCATGCTCAGAAGCTCTGGCCTAGCAGTCCCATGGCCCTTTGTCAATCATTTGCAGGGCATCTGTGTCTCCCACATTTGTATGTGGCAGGCTGTTCTTGTGCAAACTCTGTTTGTTACACGTAGGAAAAAGCAGGCTGTGGTTGGGGCTCATGGTTTGCCTTGAACTCCTGGGCACACAGTAGCTTCCTGCCTCCTTTACTCTCCATATACCTAAGACGCAGCGTGCACTCTTAACATGTAAGTCTTCCATCTCACCTTGTAAAACAGTTCTTCATTCTTTATATTTCTCATATATCGTTACTTTTCTTCTAATATATACTACGTAATACATAAATCAGGTTTTACTATGGAATGGTGCCTCTGTGAATTATCAGCAGACCTATTAGTTCCTTGAATGTCATCACCAAATATTAATGGAATAAGCAACAATTAGATTCTATGATTGTCTATACACAATTATTACTTACCCAGATGAATATGTATCAGTTTTTTAAGAAGTATCTCTGGGTTTAAACAATAACAAAAAAAAAAAAAAACAATCTTTGCTTCAGTAGATAAAGCTTAGTTCCCTTTTCCAATCACCACCACTCATATTTCTCATCTTCTCAACCATGGTTCCCAATAATAGTTATCCACCAATTTTTGAATAGACTGAGCATAGCTGGAACAATTTTGCCCATGTAGACACTATTTACAGCAGAGTATGGTATGCTACGGCTACATTTACTTCCCTCATGAGCTCTCTGTTTTTCCTAAACATTCAAATTATCTTAAAGTATTTGTTCACTTATACTGCTGGCACCTATATATCCTCATTACAGAACCCCAATCCTGGAGTGTTCCAACCTCCCGCGTCATTTTGAGTTAGTGGCTCTCTACAAAGTGCTGTGTAATAGGATTTTCTGTGATGATAGAAGTGTTTGCATCTGTACTGTCTGGTGTGGTAGCCATTACTCATGTGTAGTTATTAAGCACTTAAAGTGTAGCTAACTATAACTGAGGCATTAGATATTTTAATTTTTTTATTTTAGTGAAAGAATTTAATACATTTACATTTAATCTGATGATTAAAATTATTGGATAAAAGTCTTCTTTTAAAAAAAAAGTATTTGTAGCATTTATATTTTGCTCCTCTATCCATTTCTGGCTGCTTTGGGATGAATTGATTCTTTTGTATGCATTTAATCTCTTGTATTGACTTATGCTTTATACCATGTTATATAAAGTCATATATGGCACTTATGCTATATTATGTTATAGTTCTATAATACCTCTCTCTTTCTGATTGTATTTTTTAGTGGTGAATCTAAAAATTATAATATACATATTTAAATAATCAAAGTCTACCTTCAAACTGCACTCTCATATTCATATTTCTTCCTGTGTATCCTTCACTCACAGTATACGAAAAGCTCTCAAAATGCATTTTGATTACTATTGCTTTAGATAGTTCTCATCATTTTTCAGGTAATTAAAAATTTTGTACAAATACACACACACATATACACAAAAGTACTAAAAAATATATTACATATATATATATATATATATCCTTAAATAGTTCCTTTTACTGCTCTTAATTCATTCCTAGGAATTTGGGGTTCCACCTCTGAAACCATTTAGTCTCCCCAGACTGCCTCTACCTGCCTCTCCTTCTTTCTCTCCCTCTCTCCCCTCCCCCTCCCTCCTTTGATTATATAACTTCAGAGTCTTTGCATTAACTGAGGGACAGTTAACTGTGAGGTCTAATTCCTCTCTCGACCCTAACTGCCTATTCAAAGTACCAGATCCCATTTTACCAGCCCCTGAGATGCTCATTTCCACCCAACCCTTCATGTTGGAAGTCATGTTGTTAGTTTTAAACGGGCCATGGTGGTGTATTTCCACCACACACAAAAAAAAAGCAGTAAATGCTATACATTAAAGGTTTCTTTCTTCCCCTTTAAAATCTCTCTCTTTGAAGCTGGAGAGGTACATCTGAGGTTGAGAACTCTTGTTGTTCCCAGCACCCACATGGTGGCTCACAACCATCCACAGCTCCAGTTCCAAAGAATTCAATGCTCTCTTCTGACTTCCTCAAGCACCAGGTTCACTTGTGATACATAGACATCCATGAAGACAAAACACTCATGCACATAAAATGAAACATAAATCTAAAATCTGTTTCCTCCAATGCCTGCTTCCTTGCTCCATCTCCTCCTCCTCCCTCTTATTTCTTTTTAGACACTGTTGCAAAACATTTACCACTACACCACTGTCTATGCCTCTCACCTCAGAAATCACTTCTCTTCTTGACAACACACACACACACACACACACACACACACACACACACACACACACACACTGTTCATGATCTGAGTTTACTTTTCATGTCTGGAACCATTTTATATATCCAGGTACTCATCTTGAACCTTATGAGTTTATATGCTCTATTGCTATTTCTTTCTCTCTTTTTTCTTTTTGAGATTTATTTATTTATTACATCTACAGTGTTCTGTCTGCATGTGTGCCTGCAGGTCAGAAGAGGGCACCAGATCTCATTACGGATGGTTGTGAGCCACCATGTGGTTGCTGGGAATTGCACTCAGGACCCCTGGAAGAACAGCCAGTGCTCTTAACCTCTGAGCCATCTCTCCAGTCCCTCTTATTGCTATTTCAGTGAAGCCTTAGAAGGAAGTGAATGAAGTACTGTTCTAACTTCTTTTGTCTTTGAAAATGGAAATTTCAAAGAAACTGAGCATCTTCAAGACTCTGAAGCAAGACTAACAAAAGCAATAATCTCCACATGGACCCCAGCTTACATTTTCATTTGCAATATGATGAGTGCTGGAGAGGAAAGGGTTAAGATCAGCCACATTTTCTTGGTCCAAGTGTATGGTGATGACCTTTCTTTTGATAGGTGATAGAAACCTGAAGCAGAAGTGGGGGCTTGGTAAGGAAAATGGGGGATGAAGAAAACGATAATGTGTCCTGTTCGAGGACTAAATGGGCCAAAAGCCCAGCCACATAGAGATGTTAAGGTAGCAGGTCTGGGATGATGACACTGAGTTTGTCATTGGTGGCATTTTCATGGTGGGTAGAAATGAGAAGAGAACAATACCCAAGGACTAGTAAGGTTGAAAGCACTAGAGGAGGAGCAAACTGAACGTGAAGGAGATAGTAATGGAGTGAGGTCAGCAGGAAGAACACAGGACTGAAGTGCAAGGAGCAGCAGGGACCACGGCAAGCCTTCCTTCCTGAGATGCTTTTGGTACATAATCAGAATGGGCTAGAATCTAACACTTTTTAGTGTGAGTGTTTGAGGTTGAGAAACTGGACAGTCTCGCGAGGCCATACTGTCTCCTTGGATCTCTAAGGCTGTGTTTAATTGAATACTAATGTCTGAGGCCACTGGTCGTGAGTGATCTGTCTGGCTTTGGCTTTGCTCATTTTGGTTACTTGTATTGGTCTCCCCCCCCCCCAAGGAAAAGTATCACTTGGCACAGGTTGTTTCTGATGAACATCAAGTAATCGACAAGAAAAGTCACACAAAGAAAATGTGGGGGGCTCGAGGGCTGTGTCAGGCCAGAATTAAATTCTAAAAGGCATCCCTGCACTTCTTAATGTTTGGGAAGCTCATCAGACCAGGAAGAATGGCTTGACTCCCAGCTCTGCCCACAGCTTCTGTGAACTCAGAGAAGTTGCTTAACTCTGGTGCGACTCAGTGCCCCATTCTGCAGAAGTAAAAACAATATAATAGTGTTCTCTTCATTTAATGAGAGAATACCATAGCTATGAACTCTTTGGAGCCAAATGGAAAAAAATAATAACAGTTCTATGATTGCCATCCTTGAAACTTGGGGTCTTTATTATAGATCTATAGAAAAAAACTAAAGAAATAAGCCCATGTTATTAGGTTATATGAACCAAAGACTGGACATTAAGGATCCAAATGAGCTATTTCCCATCTGTCAAACACATTAGGAAGTTTGATTCAAATATGGTCTACACACAAGGACCATAGGAACTCTGACCTTTTGAAGCAGTCAGACACAGCACAGAATGTGATATAGCTTCCATTTCGACTGGGTAATTACATGAAATTTAACATCTCTCACTCTTTTTATGATTGAAGAGAATGCTGGAATTTTCCAAGCCATAATTCCAATCTAACACAAACATTAGAGCTGCATGTTTTACTGCACTTTGGGGACCATTTCTAGGCTAAGTGTTTAGCAAGAAGCATTGGAAAAGTGTCTGGTCTTGCACATCCCATAGGAGTTTCCAGTGCTTCTTGTGACTTCCTCACCAGGCACACGACTGCATTTCACATTGATTAATATTAGTAATATCTTATTAATACAATTTTGTTTTACATTATGCCTTTGTCTAAAGAGCCATATACACTATATCAGCAAATCTCATAACAGCTAGAAGAGAAAGAAACTATATTCTTGATTTATTTAGGTAAAGAAAATGAGGTGGTATCGAGACTAGCTCCTGGGGTACATCCTTTGTCTTTCTGGAGATATCATCTTGCTGGTTCCTTTACAGAAAAGGGGGGAGGTGTAGTGAGAAAATGCTGGGATGGGAAGTGGGAGATCTAGTCCTTCCCTCTGACTCAGCCACTAGTTGTTCAAGTTCCTAAGGACCCCCAGCCAAACAGATTCAGTTGAGTGTTCAGAATAGGATCTAGTGCCATTTCAGACCTGCACTCTTAAAATACATGTTCAAATTTGAGAAGAAAGGTTGAGTCCTAAGTGTGAGGAGAAGAAGAAGGAAAATGGACATACCCTAGTCACCATAATAAGAATGTACATCCTGGTGTATTCCCCAGAACTCTCTGCTTAACCTTACACAAGTCTCTTCAGGGCGTCATGCACACAGAACTCAATCCTTGCATGCCCTACAGAGGTCTAGCTATGGCTGTTCCCTGCCCACTTTCCACCTCTCCAAGCATAAATCTATCACTTTCTGTTCTGCCTTTCACTGAAGCTAGGCTGCCCTGCTGTTGGGCTTGCTCTGCCTATAAATGTGACTCATACTCACTGGTCCTTATTCCCAGAGATTTCAGAATGGTTCTAGAGAAACTCTTGCCTGGGGATCCCATTAAAGAGATCACACTCAGGAGGAGAGAGAAGAATCCAGGCCAGGTTTCTCTGTCTAGGGACTCTGCAAAGGGAAGACCTTGTTGGCTATATGTATGACAGTCACAAGAGTATCAGTTCTTTAAGAACCATCTGAGCATTTTGTTAAAACATTCATTGCAATGGTACAAGCAAGCACTTGCTTATCCAGCCTGCCTGATGCACCAGGTCCTGTTCTAGAGTCCTTGCAGGTACCTTCTCCATTAACCCTCCTAACAGCTCTGTAAGAAACATGCCGATATCATTCCATTTTACAGACTAGAAAAGAGATGCAAAGAGATTAAAGGATATTTAATATTGGTAGACTAAAGGACATAGCTAAATGTAAAGGGAGATAGACTTTCCAGCTCCAAAAATTACACGCAGACCCACAGAATTACAGCCTCCTTCTCCATTATCTCTGGTGAAGGTACCAAGGAACAGTAAAGCCTTTAAAAGCAAGGAGTCAGGGAGATCTCAGAGCAACGGTCTGAATGATGTATTTCCTTGACCACCAGCCCTTAGATAATCCACATGGATTGCAAAATATTTCCTTTAAAAAAATTGATTAGAAACCAACGAGACCTTCTTGACCCTACCTAAGAAACACTGCTGTGACAGGTAAGATACATAAGTCAGTCCACTTTTCGCCATCACCAAGTCTTTCATGCCTCACTGTGACACGGGAGGTTAAATTTGAAAGGTGGAATGAAAACTTTACATCATTCTAGCCAAAAGTAATGCATTGGAGCCCAGAACATTCTCTATGTTTGTATCATTCCAGACAATATATCCATCACAAAAAGCAGCTTTTGAAATTGTTCTTTGTCCCTTTAACGATTTCGAGTCAAAGCTGTCTGTAGAGAAGCCGCGCCTGCCTCACATAAGGACAGCATATTATGCTTGGTCTTTACCCCTGTACATCTTCAAACTTTTCTGCATAATGGTATGATCTTCCCCAGCCTTTCTCTTGGTCTCCATGTGTTAAGCAAATTGGAATTCGGGCGCCAGCAAGTCTCTTTCCGCTAAAATGCACAGAACTCTTAGCTATGACTTGTTAAAGACAAACAGCCTCGCCATCATCCTCCCGTTTTAGATGAGGGGGAGGGAGCGTGAACACAAGTTCCAGCTCAGAGGATAGGACCTGGGCTGGCCACTCTGGAAAACACTGGCTAAAACCTAAAAAGTAAGGTTTGTTTCTGAAACCTAAATGTGAACTATGGGGGAAAGAAGAAGACACACATGGTCCTGCCTCTCCGGCTCTCTCACATTCAGTGCTTGGAAAACTGAACATGAGCTCAAACCTTTTAGCACTGAACCTTCTTTTTCCTTGACCAAGAATGTCTGTTCACCCTTGTATCCATACTAGCCCTACTCTTAACTCTTTGGTAGCAAAGGCAAATATTCCCCCGCCAGTAGGCATTTTGATCCTCAGCCTGTCCCTAGAAGATGGATTGCTTTTCTGCAATTACCACCAGCCTGCTTTTAAATTCCGTGGAAGCCCCATTCATTCCCTTAAGCCAAACCACACAAAAACTTTATCAGATAGCAGCAGCTTTTCTTGCATCCAGATTCTAAGAAGGAGGAGGCACACTGTCTTAAACACCAGACTTGGGCACTGCATTGGGTATGATCATGTGGTCTCGTCTAAATGGCTCTCAATTTAATGTGTGACAGGATGGAAATTCAGGAGATTCTTTTCATTTCCCAAAGATATACTTATTCTTTTGGGACACATTCATGGTTTGCTTTTCCATAATCAAATCGGACATGTTACTTATCAGACTCTAACTTCCCTCAAAGAATGGAATTAAATAGTCAGTCTCCATTAGAAATTCTACGAACGACCAAACAATTTTAAAAGCCTTTCTCTAGATATCACAATAAAGAATTGTTGCTTCATGATTTGGAAAATTATAAACTGATTTTTAACATAACTGAATATACAAAGAGGGCCATGATATTAAGCAATTATCTATGTAAAATAAAACTAAAGTTGGGCAATTCTTTCCATAAATATAGTATCTTTCATTAGCAAGGTAAAATAATTCTAGTCACATGCACAGAGACCCACATACAGACCCAAGACCCAAGCCTGAAGTAGATAGACAAGTGTTCCATGGAACAACAAGATGCTTTCGCGAAGGCATCTTTATATCCAATGCCTGGTTTTATAGGGGTACCACATAGTGGCCCAGAAGTGAGCTGTCCAGCAAAAGGGCTGCACCTGAGCTGCCCTGAGAAACGGCATTCATTTCTCATGGAATGATCTAAAGTCTCTAATCTTATTTTTTGGCGTAACTCACCTCTACTTGGATATTTTCCCCACACAAGAAGAAAACAGAGAAAAGTCCGACCCTTCCCTTCTCTTAGCAGCTCATTCCACCAATCAGGGGTGACCCTCTCACACTATGAAAAAATAATCCACAGTAAGGCAGACCGTGGTCCTGTGCTCTTGACATTCTGTCTAGCTCTGTTGGAGCTGTATGAGGAAGGTGTCTCTCCAATGTCCACCTCTCTGGAAACTTTGTGACGTTTGTTTTAAAATGGCAATCCCTCCACAAAAAAAAAACTTCCTTTCCTGCCTTTCTCTTGCTTCCTGTTTCATCGATCTTTTAATCACCTAACTCAAAGAAACCAACTGATTTATCTGATTTGTTATTGTTTGTTTGTTTTCACTCACTAGAATTGAAGACCCAAGAGAGCAAGGATCTTGATTTGTGTCTTGTGTCAGTCACCCAACTATCCCAAGTGCTGGGCTAGAGGGCTGCCTAAAAACTCAACCTGCCACCCCACCCCCACACTCCCAGAGAAATGCTTATTGGCAGCATGGAAAAAAGATGGCTAGAAACGAAACATCATGGCCCAGTGTAAAGACATTGCCTGGCTCCACCTCGCTGCTTCTACCTCTTGAAAAAGACTGTATACTCACTGGTGGCTCAAAAACCTTCACCTTATAGGAAAATATTATAAGGGGATGGGGAGAAAGAGGGAGAGAGGGAGAGAGAAGGGAGGCACCTTGGGAGAGAGAAGAGTCAAATCTAGTTGCCTACTCCTGACTTCTGCCGGGGGTGAGCTACTATACTTCCTACAGTTGACGGTGTTTCCTCTTAAGACAGTGTGTTCCATTCAGAGGAGCAGAAACAACTACTATGTTCAAACACAATGATGTTCTTAAAAGGGTGGAACCGCTAAGGATGGAGGAACTTACTTAGAAATAGGTGTTTTTCCCTCCCGTTTTTCTTCCGTAAATGTTAGGAAGGCTGAGCAGGAAGTTTTAAAATAAACATGAATGTGACTAAGGAAAAATTCTATTATGGGTGTAATAATATGAAATAAGCATGTACTTATTGTTCCTCAATTTGTCTGATATTCTTATCACTGCATGCTGATTGTGTTTTCCTTCTTACTTTTATAAAATGGCAAAGAATAGCGAGTCAAATATTATCCAGTATCAACTTTCCCTTTCTTACTGTGTCCAGGGCAGTGCTGGCACAGAGTAGGCACGGTCTTTGTAATGACAATTTTTATGAATGTGTTAATAAAAATAAAAACACCATAAGAACCTGGATAAAGGAAAATGCTAAAATGAAAGCATTGAGATACGCTTGAGAAAGTGAAAAGAAAAAGAGGAGGGGGAAAAAGGAAGAATCACAGAAGCACAGAGGCAAGTAGATTATCCAGCAGTTCCTGTTCAAATAGCACAGAGGACTAAACCCTTCAGAAGTCACTCTCCATGTGGAGATAATCCTTGAAAGGATGATAAGTGAGAGAGAAAAATAGGGGGTGATCTTGGTAGATTCTTTCAAAGCTCAAAAGCCAAATTTTATGGTAGAAAAATCATTTGATGTAGATGGTTTGGGACTTCTTTTTAAGTGCTGGTAAGAGCTGTTACCCAGACAGCTAACAACACTCAGCCTGTGGTTCATTCAAGGAGCCGGCACAGCAAACATACCAGGCTGCGTGCTCTAAAGCTCACAGCATGGGTCTCCAGCCCACCCTGGAGGACTACCTTCATCCCTTCATGGGAATCCTTCAGTGCTCCTTCTCCTTGAGCTGCCGGTCTCCTTAGCTGGAGGGCTGGCAGGCTCTAGGATCCCTTGAGCAATCTTGCCTTTGGAGATTTGTAGTTCAGTGTAAGAAGTTGTGTGCTTTGATTACCTGTGCATTGAAACTCTCAACTCCATCAGATGGACATTCCCATCACTGGGAAACTCCCTGGTGGGGAACAGGAGGCACACCTTGGTCCTGAGACAAGAGGATTGATTACCTTAGTAACGATATGATCAGTACACAGCAGCTCCTCCAGTCTTCATGAACTTGCCTCTGACCTTTCATCTTGTCTAAGCATTATTAAAGGGTGGTCAAGAAAGGACCCCAAAATTGGAGATGATGTTTCTAGACCTTTAGGTGAGTCAATCTCTCCCTTAATTTTATCTAAGCCAAGAACTACTGATTGTCATTGTTTCTTTTGTTTTTATTATTTTTTTAAAGCCCAGTTCCTCGAACTGAAACTGAAAAACCCTATAGTTTTTCTACCAACCCCCAGAAATGTATCGTGGGTATGAATAAATCTGAGCTTTGATCTGACCTTTATCTGTACAATATAACACGAGCACAATAATAATTTATAGGGCTCAGTCCTAAGTGTGACATTTCAATGAGCTGGGTAAATATCATTACCCGAAGCCAGTAGCCAGCAAGGGCACAGACCTAGAGGCGGTGGCTGCATTTTCTGGAAGAGGATTGTTCATTTGATGGTAGGGAGAGTCCTGAAATTAACAAAGGTCTCACTCCCCAGAGTTTTGGTTAACAATCTACAATAGAATAAAAATAAAAATAAAGGGGAAGCAGGAACAGTAGTTTTCATTTTGCCAAAACAAATCAACAAAAAACCAAAGTTCTAGTCTGAGCCAGGCTGATTAACAGCCCAGGGGCTTAGGTAATGGGCCAGGTGTTGTCCCCCTTTGCTAGGTTTAAACAAGACTGTGACAAGAAAGACAGACATGGCATCCCGAGTGGGCAGAATCCCCCAGGAAATTGGGGGTTAGCAAAGAGCAAAATTGGGGAGTAAAGAAGAAGAAATGGACCTATGGTTCTGCCTTTCTTCAAAGTCTGACAAATATCCTGTCAAATTTACAAAAAGCCTGTAAATCATAGACATTTGGCATCCAGTCTTGCATTACTCTGGGAAAGCAAAGAAGTCCATAGCCGTGTAGTAAAATTCTTTGTTGCCCTAAGAGTCAAACACTCTTTGCCTACCTTCCCAAATGTCTGTCCCTTCTTGAGTCTGACTCTTCTGGTTGGCATGTGCTCCTGGGTTTTCTCCAGTAGCTTAAACAGGGCCTTCTCTGACCTTCTCCTCTGAAGAGCTGGGCCCCTAGAGCTGTGGGAAGCTCTGTCCCTTAGACGGGCCTGACTCTAGGTTCTTTGTCCTACACAACAATGTGTGGACTGTTCTGAGCTAGCTGAAAATACTTAACAGCTATGCAGTGTGTCTTTTTCTTCCTGTTTGCCTGTTAGCATTCAATCACAAGAGCCCCAGGTCCACACCCACACGCCTCATTTGTCACTTGAGTTCGTCCCCAGTGGAGAGTGGCTGTTCTCCTGTACACATCCTAGTGATGTACAGAAGGTAAGTTTTCAAGAAAAGTCAAAACTGTCTAAAAAGAATACTAAACAACCACAGCCTGTAATGACAGGTTCCCATCGAGTGTGACACTTTGATAAAGAGCTGCTCTCCAAGGAGTGGAAGGCCATCTTCATACTGCAAAAACACCCTTGGTTCAGAGGTTCCCCCCTCTCTCAGCGAGCTCTGACTCACCCCCCCCCCACCACCACCACCATGATTTCAAGCATCATGCTTGGGTAGCCCTCAACAACGTCTTGACAGCATTTTCCTTTGTACAGGAAGAAAAGTTTAGATGTTTTGGGGTTTTGGTCTTTGGGGTTTTTTTTTGGTTTGGTTTGCTTTGTTTTTTGTTTTTTCATAAAATACATTCATACACTTATCTTGCCCCCAACCAAAAGAATAAATACACACGCATATCACTTACGGAGAGTTCCAGCTGTTTGGATTTTCACCCAAACATGTGAATAAAAACCGCAGGCAAAACAAGGCCTGCCTCTCATACCTTTTATGGATTAACAAATAGCCCTTACCCTACTGATGCCCGTTCTTAATTGGACTATGCTGTGAGGAGCAATTAAGTCTAAATGGCCACTTGCTGAGAGCTGGCGAAAGAAAGGCTGCTGGAGGCATTTGCATTCTCCAAATAGAGCACACATGCTTTGCTTTGGTGCCCATAAAAAAGGGAGATTGACTTTAGTTACTTTTTTTTCCCTTTTACTGCTTTTAAGAGTAGGAAAGAGCCATTGTTTCATGCACTCAGTCGAAATTATTCGCAGAAAATTGTTAGACATAATATAATTTTTTTTTTTTTTTTGCAACTTTTGTGCAAATAAGAGATGTGCAGATGAAAGAGCTCTTTCTTTCGGGGGAAAGGCCGCTTCCAACCCCCGCCCCCATCCTCGGCGGCTACATTGTGTGTGCAGATGACAGATCAGTGCTGGCAAAATGAAGCAGAAAATGAGACAATTCCTGGGACACAAACAGACCCTCACCTGAATAGCGTGAGACTGGAGAAGGAACACGCAGAGGCGTTATCTTCGGGTGCGTTTCCACTCCTGAAGATGAAGGAAAACATGAATACAAAGACTGATGTCGAAGTAGCCTGCCCCTCACAGCCCAGGAAGGTGACTGCTGGCAGCCTCCAAGACATTTCCAAACCATGGGGATATGTATATTGTTGGAGTTGGTTGCTGGTATTTGTGTCATTTTTATTTTTATACAGACAAAGGAACAGAGGAAATAAGCTAGAATTTTCTCCTGAATGGTGTAGAAAGAGCCATTGAAAAGGCTGTTGCTGCGGTCGCTTTTCTCTTAGCAAGGAACAAATCCATCGCTTTTATAAACATTATATTCATCATTACAAAAAGTATGCTTTAAGTAGTGTGGGGAGCAGGAGCAGGGGCAAATCATAGGAAGAAAATCACTCCAAATTCAACTACCCACAAATATCCATCATTTGTTATTCTCTGAGCACCATTCAAACATCCTTATGCATATATATATAGATAAAAGAAATAGCAAAAAAAAAATCTATAAAACCAGGATCATAAGGCCTATGAGTTCTTAAGCGTTTCTATTTTATTTTACTCTAAGGACAATAAAAATCTTATAATAATGTTGACAAATTACTCAAGTGCAGAAAAATTTCTCTTCCCAACAAATAGTTTGTCAAAGAAGAAAATAAAAATGGAGTCACATAAATTCACAGCACTCAAAATGGTATAAGGGCTGGGGTCATTGCTAAATTAAATCTCAGATACAACCCCAACAGAGCCTTTGAACTGAACTGAAGACCAACTGACATATGAGCTCTGGTCTGGGTCTTCTGAAACACCACATTGTAGACCTGTGGTGACATTCTGTGTAATAGACCATGTTGTAGACTTATGGTGACATTCCATGTAATAGACCATGTTGTAGACCTATGATAACATTCCATGTAACAGACTTCTCTCCTAAACTGTCCAGCTGCTGAGACTACAACCAATTTCTCATTAAAACACAAATTAACTTTTGCCAGCACCAATCCTAATTCCTGACTAACAAATGTTGTAATAACCAAGGCCCTTGGCAATTGAAAGTTATACATACAGCTACCATTTTGTAAAAACACAGAATACCTTGTCCCATCTATTGAAATCTGCATTTCCCAGATTGCAATCCTAATTATCCCCAAGTAAATGTAATTGCCTTTGTTTTTGACTACACTGATTTTATTATCAGTTGGCATATTTAAATATTTAAAATGTGCCTCTTTGATGGGAGTGAAAAGAAGTGCATGTGTATTGAAAGTGTGGGGAAGAAAAAAATTTCCTCTGTCCACAGAGATTCCAATGGACAAATGGTAAGGATCCTAAAAATGGGGTAACTAGAGATAACAAAAGAGTTTATGTTTACTCATATGTGAGCACCTAGCAGTAACTAGCTGAAAATCCAGTTAAAGTAAATATAAATATAGATAAAGAGATATAGATAGATAAATAGATGCAAAGATACAGATAGATGATAGATAGATAGATAGATAGATAGATAGATAGATACAGAGATACAGAGATAGATATAGACATAGAGATAGATACAGAGATAGATACGGAGATAGACAGGTAGATGATAGATAGATAGATAGATAGATAGATAGATAGATAGATAGATAGATAGATTCAAAAGGAGGGAGGAATTGGACTTTCAAGGAAAGTATTGGGTTCTTGTTCTTCTGAATGCCTTGATGCTAAGGTAAGTCTTCTCATGACCAAGAAATGATCTTAGAGAGGAGTCAATGAGTGCCCACGGGTATGCTCAATCTGCAGAACATGAGAAGAATCAGTGACAACTTTGCTTTCAGGAATTTCTACTGAACTTTAGGTAATGTTTCTCTGACTTCCCATTTGTTAACATGCTTTTTCTTATTTGCTCACTTTTAATTTTCATAGTCCTATGTGGGGGATATCAATGCCTTTGCAGGGTTTTTTTAGCAGCATTCATGGCCTCAACTCACTAGGTACCAGTAGAAGAGCACACTTCCCTCGGTGTGACAACCACAGTGCCTCCAATATAGCCACGTGTTCTCTGGAGAGAAATGGGGTAAAGGCCACCTCTAGTTCAGAATCATTAAGAGTTTGGGAACTAGAATGAAGGGCAGAAAAAAGGCAATAGATTCCAATGATTTTTGACTACATAGTTGAATTTTTTTTACAATCGCCTATTGACTCCTTGCTGTTAAAGATGCGGCCTAGCCTAGCTGAGATTGTGCCCTGGGTCTAACCGAGGTTGAAATAAAGCAGTCTATAAAAGAAAACAAGAGAGGTCAGGACATAGTAGAGCCACCCATATTCCAGATATGTCAATGGTAAGATGTATGAGTTTCCTCTTGGGAAGACGAAATATGATTTCTCCTCAATCTTCACAAATCCATAGCTGCGACAAACTTCTGTAATACGAGACCGATCAGCAGGAGGAAAACCCAAGCATGTCTATTTATGTGTGCAGTCACATCACATGGGAGAAGGATTCATGAAAGGCACTCAAGGCGGTGACTGAAAACTCTGGCTTTTACAGCGGCTTCCACAAACAGTAATAAATTTCCAGAGAAATGACAAGACAAAGGAAAGCAGTTTCAGCTTCCAAAGGCAAGAGTCTACAGGAAGATAAATGTTTAGGAAAAAACAAATGGAGTAAGGTTTGTTTGTAGACCCCTCAGGTGCCACCTCTGAGCTGGTGAGGGTTGTCTTCAGTAACAGGAAATTTATAGCTTGTCTTAGGTGGAAAGGGGGCAGATAGAATAGCTAGTCCTCTGCTGCTCCTTAACTACTTGAGGCTAAAAAAAATCCTTTATATTTTAGAGGGGTACATTCTGGTCTCCCACCAAGTCAAGTATCTACAGGGTAGCCAAGGTGTGATAACTTAGCTGTAGCTTAAGGGATGGGTTGCTTCCAAGCAAGAGGACTTCAGTAAGGGCAATATTCTAGAAGACTTCAGAATGTTCATTGGAGTCAATCACCAGAGTTAAGAGCTGATCTGGAGTTAGAAAAGAAATTACCAGAACATCACTTGCCCTCTGAACAGAAGGAGGACTTTGAAGGATGCCAAAAGAATTCACACATACACCTATTGAGAACGCTAACATTTCACTACAATCACACAGAGTGAATCAAAGATAATAGCAACCACAAAAAAATGATCCAGTGGTACCACCTAAGTAGACCTGGCCCCATTTTCCCATCTCTCAGAAAGGAGAATCTATGAGAAAGTAGAAAGGGAAGGGGAAGAGCATAGGGTCCCAAGCTTATGCGGGGGAGCAGGTGAGGGCTAAGATATGCCTTACCCAAAGGCTGTGTGTCAAAACTAAGTTCCCAGTTTGTTCTACTGGAACATGACAAAACCATTAAGAGGTAGGGCTTGGTGGGCGGTTTTAAGCCACTGGGAGTATGCCTTCTAAGGGAACTGTGGGATCTTAGCCCCTTCCCTTTCCTCTTTCACTGCCCCACCATGAAGTGCATCTTTCTGCTATGCCACACCCTTCTAAAGTGACGTTCTCCACTTCCAAGGCTTAAAGGCCATGAGTCCACCCAGTAATGGACTGGGACTTCCAAAAGCGAATTTGAATTAACTTTTCCTCTTCAAGTTGCTTATCTTGGGTATTTCATTACAGTAAGTAGAGAACTGGCATATGTATATATAGGATAGAAGTTTCACTGCATTTTGGATATTTGAAATTACTGAGAAAGTGGTAGGATCAAGACAATATGTAGTTAAAAGATGTAATAAGGAAGACTTTCCTGAAAAAGTGTGAAGATTGTACTGGGGAACTTGAGGGGGAAAAAGATTTTACATTTGTCTGTATAAAGTTCAAACCATTTAATATACTGGTTAGATTTATTTTAAATCAGGTCTTGGTCCATTGGATTTTTTTTTTCCCAAGAATTCCTATGCTGTGGGATGCTCTGTATGTTAAAGTCCTCTGACTGGTTAATAAATAAAACACTGATTGGCCAGTGGCTAGGCAGGAAGTATAGGCGGGACTAACAGAGGAGAAAAGAAAGAACAGGAAGGCGGAAGGAGTCACTGCCAGCCGCCACCGCCACTGTGACAAGCAGCATGTGAAGATGCCGGTAAGCCACGAGCCACGTGGCAAGGTATAGATTTATGGAAATGGATTAATTTAAGCTATGAGAACAGTTAGCAAGAAGCCTGCCACAGCCATACAGTTTGTATGCAATATAAGTCTCTGTGTTTACTTGGTTGGGTCTGAGCGGCTGTGGGACTGGCGGGTGACAGAGATTTGTCCTGACTGTGGGCCAGGCAGGAAAAACTCTAGCTACATTCCTATACCTGTATTGTGTAAGTACTCTCATTATGAAGACGATCTGTTGTCTTTAGACTTGACTTTGCATGGACAATCAATTATTTATCATAAATTATTATTTATGTCTTAAATCAATTATTTATCATAAATTATTATTTATGTCTTAAAAGTTTTGCCAGCATCCCTTCCCTTTTGTTTGGTATTTGGACATTGTTGTGGAGAAAGACGAAGACAGCCATACTTTCCTGGATCTGTGATTTAATTTGTTTTCTCCATGCCCATATAAACCCGTCTTTATTTCAAGTTTAGCATCTTTCTCAAGACAGGGCTTTGTTGTCAAATGGCTTGTCAGTCTCCGCTGAATTCTGCGGTTACTCTTCCCCGTGCCGAGTCGGGCTTTTAGCATGAGGAGATTGATCAAGACGTGGATGCCTTTTATTATTGAAATCATTTCTGCTCCTTTCGTTCCCTCAAAAATATCAGTGAGATTGTTTTTCCTTGTGCTTTTTTATTTTTCTTCTGTATTCAGTGCTTTGCTGTAATCTTTTCATGTCTTTTTTTTTTCCAATTTCATTTTGAGTGACGTCGCCAGACCTGCCACTGTACACATAGTTGTGTTGTTGGTCACGTTTACTATTTCTGAACCAGTTCCCTTTTATTTCTCAATACTCATGCCCCATCTTTTTCTATTACCTTTTCATTTTTCTCTGAACTTTTCCATTTCTTCTTTGAAATATTTTTTTTTCTCTGACTTCAATTTTTGCTATGGAAAGCATCACAAAACTGTATGGAAAATTTTTCTCTAATTCTGTAGGCAATCCTTTCTGTGGTATGGTTTACATCAGTTTTTTAGAAGGTATTTCTCTCTCACTCATTCTACTCTGTTATTCATCATCATCATCATAATCATCATCATCATTATGTAATCCATCAACAAAGATTCCTTCTGATTATTGGTCACCGTTGAATGTCTTGCTGGTTTATTGCTAAAATTCTTGCGTTGAGTTTGCTGGAAAGTGCTGTGTGGATCACGTACCCACATTAAACCTTTATTTCCTTTGCCTTTTAGCACTGCTCACTCTGTTTCAGCCCCACAAACAAGTCAGCTGAACATCATTCTCTTCTCCCTCACCTCTGGGACTTTCCCCTCAAGCTAGAGTTTAAAGGATCCAGTGAAGTTTTTAAAGGCTGGAATACTGAGAGCTGTAGTTTGGGGCGTGTGCTCCAGAAGGCAAGGTACAGAGAACAGAAGAGGATAAAAACAAGTCGTACTTCTGTGGCTAGTGAAGCCTCCCCAGCCCCCGCATTTCTCAGTAATACACAACACTGAATCATTTGTTTATTGTGTTGCTTTCTTCCCAAATATTTTTAATTAAAATTTTCTTTGACAGTTTCACATGTGGATATGATGCCTACTAACTACTCTCCCTTCCCAACTCCCTCTCATCTCCCTGCCACCCTGGTTTTCCTTTACCCTTTCCCTTCAACTCATTTTCTCCATTTGTGTCTGCTAGTTTTAAAACTGAATTCTTACCTGAATTTTTAATCCCCGCCCCTTCTCTCTCATAATTAAGAAGCATAAAGCGAAAGGTTAAGAAATGTGCATGTGCAGACATTCCTGTGGGTGGAGAGTACAGCTCAGCCACTGAGGGTGAGGCTTACAGAGCGAGGAGCAACTTCCTGGCTTGACTTAGAAGACCGCACTCCCCAGGCCCCTGTAGACCACATCTTGTTGTTTCATGGTGGCTGCCTCAGTTCCAAACAGTCCCCAGTCTCCCTTTCTATCCTATACATCTTAGTTTTCCTCAGTTTACCAGACATTGGATATATAATCAGTTGATACTTTCTACAGAGACGCTTTAGAAAGGTCAGGAGGGGACCGGGGGGGTGACCACGTGCATCTTGTGCATCTTGTGGTAGGTTTTCCACTTCACCTGCAGTGGAATGGGAGTGTGGAATGGCAGCTTTCTCACCACTAGTGAAACATCCGACTGACTGGTTTTTCTCATCAAACATTCACAGTTTTCTAAGAGGCAATTCTCAAAGCAGTGTGGTCAGGGGGTGAATGTTGTCATGTTCAACACTTTGATTTAGTCATGATCTGAGCAGAGTGAAAACCCAGGCCAGCTTGTCCCTAGGCTGGAGTCTAGCTACTGCAGCAAAGGCTAGTCCTACACAGGTGAATGTGGCTTGACAGACAAGCTACCATCCTTAGTCAAGTCTAGGGAAAACACATTACTACATGTCATAGTAATAGTCTATTGTTGCGAAGACACCATGACCATGGCAAGTTATAGAAGAAAAAGCTTATCGGAGCTTACGGTTTTAGAGGGATAGGATCTATGACCATCATGGTGGGGAGCATGGCAGCAGGCAGGCAGGCATGCCACAGGAGCCATGGCTGAGAGTTCACATCTTGATCTACAACCATGAGGCAGAGAGACACTGGGAATCGCATGGGCTTTTGAAGACTCAAATCCTGCCCCCATCAGCACACCACCTCCAATAAGGCCACACCCCCTAATCCTCCCCAAACACTTCCACCATAGGGGAACCAAATATTGAAATACAGGAGGCTGTGGGACAGTCTCATGCAAACCACCACAGCAGAGAAGCTCTTCCCATGGTTTTAGTAAAACTCAGAGCCACTGTAACTTACTTCAATGTGTATCTTCTAGGGAAGCAGATGGTAGAGTGACCACAGACTTCTCATACAGACTTCACACACTTCAAAGTGTTTCAAACTAGGCTGGGAGGCTTTCAACGTTAACTCTTTGAATCTTCAAGCTGTAAGTCTCCTGTCTGTGGGCTCCTGAGACATGTTATTTACCCCTGTATAGCAGCCTGTATCATGGCTTGCCTGAACACACCTTATTTATGCATAGTGACTCTATAATGTTAATCTCTAAAGACAGGAGCCAGGCCAGTTTCCAAATGGCCATGAAGTATCAGGTAATGCATGCTTGTAAAGCGTTTTACCTCTAAGGATTTTTTGACCCTTCCTCTGCCATTTGCCCTGTATTATGTATGTATTAAAAACATATTTGCCCTGCTTCTTTAGCAGTATATTAAATAGCACATTTATATTTTCACATATAATTTAACAGAAGTTTCACAGACTATTAAAGTTTCTAAATAGTTGGGCCCAGTGAGACGGCTCAGCAGGTAAAGGCACTTGCCACAAACCTGATGGCCTGAGTTTTTTGATCCCTGTAACCCACACGGTGGAAGGAAAGAAGAGAGTCCCACAAGTTGTCCACTGACCTCACATGCACACACACACAAAAAAAAATGAAAATAATATTTTAAGATATTTGCAAGAAAATGATTTCTATTGGTGGAAAAGTCAGAAAGCCTGCTAAAACCACTGGGCTGCTTTCTGCTCAGATTTAAAATGAAAAGAAATGATCAGCTTTGATTAGGGATTAATGAATATAGATGTGGTTCTTCTACATAAATGTATTAACCCTTGCCCTGGAATTCTTCTCTCTTTGAACCCTGGGTTAAGCACCCCACATACACTGCGAAGCCAGCAGGTCCAGCTCGGAATGGTAGGAATGGAGTTCTCCAACAAGACAGTGGGCTGCCAGATGTACTCAGTAGCTGAGGCAGGAGTTAATCATTGGGAAAAAGCAGGGATTTCTTAGTTAGGCCTTCCAGCAGGCCAGGGGCTTGGAACAGGAATCAGGCCTCAAGAACTGAAAAGAGAGGGCTGTGAAGGGGAATGGTGATCCCGGAGAGTGATCAAAGAACAGGGTTTACCGAGGGCCTGGCGACAGTGATTATAAAGAATTTTCCATCTGTCTCCACTTCTTCCTCTCTTTCCTCCTCTTCCTCCTTTATTCCTCTCTTCCTGTAGTGGCAAGAATAAGAGAAAGGGCAGTAGACCAAAATCTTTCAGAGGTTTCCCTCTAGTGGCTGCTGGAACAGTTCAGAAGACCAGTCCTCTTTGGGATCACTCAAAAGAAGTGACAAAATGTAGACAATGATTTGGTCAGGGTTATGTTTCACAATTGGATTTCGAATTACAAAAATACCGGATAATTAAAATGTTATCAATAATGAAATGATTATACACTGAGATAGCAAAAGACACCACAAAGACCAGATTTCCAAGTAAGACATATCCATTGGAGACCGTACGCCTGATCCAAGCTCTACTATAATTTAGACAATGCACATAACAAAGAAACGTGGATGCGGGAGCCTGAGAAGCACCAGTGGTACCTCCTGGGTCTTTCCTTCCCCCTACAGCAGAAGGGCTCTGGCCTGAGAATATACATGAGTTTTCTCAAGAATGGTATGTGGCCACCTACTTGTCCAGAAGTAGCTGGAGTTCAGGAAACATGTGAAAGATCTCCACTTTATGCTCAGATATTTACATAATTTACAGGACATTTTCCAGAGAGCTGTGTCTCATAAACCAGTGGACTCCAGCTTTGTTTACCTAAGAAATCCTAGACACCAAAGTACACTCTGCTAAAAGCATTCCACGGATAAGGACTCTCCTGCTAGCAAAAAACATTTAGTTCACCAGGAGGCCTGCCATTAGTATCCTTATAAGATTAAATGGTTTGTTTACCATCTTTCCAATGTAGGAATGTGCCCTCTCCCCTGTAAGAATGGACCGTTAGTGGCTGTTTCCAAAGTGTGCTACACAGACTAGATCAGGGTATTTTCATTTTTAGGTATACAGTCTTGCGGTGTATCCAGGGTTAATCTTGAACTTATGGCAATTCTCCTGCTTCAGCCTCTCAAGTACTGAGATTATACCAAGCCAGATATACCTAGGTACTTCTAACCATAAAAATTAACATTGTCAAGCATAAGACTTTTGAGTAATGGTAGCATAACAAGCTACAAATGTGAATTATCTTGTTGACTGTGTAAAAGAAATATAGAGAAACTAAAAGATTCCATGTTTAAAAGATTCTTTTGTTTTTTAAAGATGAGGTCTCAATATGCAGCCCTGGCTAGCCTGTCACTCACTCTATAGACCAGACTAGTCTCAAACTTGTGATGACCTTTCTGTCTCTACCTCCTAATCCTCTATAGGATTATAGATATGTGCCACCATGCCTGGTTTGAGGACATTTTTTAAAGTCATTTCCAGATCCACAGATTGGTTGTTGATTATTTTAGGATTTACATTTTCCTACAAGAACCATGTATTTACTCTCACTGAATCCTATTCATTTTCCCCCCTGAAATTAAAGCATCCAAAGGAACCTGTAAGCACGTTGGACAGAAGACAGGACTTGAAAGCAGACTGCTTTAGAGTCAAACTCTGACTTAGCCAGAGCAAGCTCTGAGATGTCGGACAGATCGTCCTGATTCTTCCACTGGGGGCAGCTTACTCTCACTTCTCAGGGCCTTCGGATAGCTCAAACAGAAACATGGACCACGAATCACACTTCTTTTGACACATCCCGGTTAGTAGACTCCCAGATCATGCAGCTGTCCCAAGGCACCACCCAAAGACCTGCTTTCAGAAGGCTCCTCCCTTCTTGGCCATGTCTGCCAGTTTTGCCCACCAGCCTCGGCCTGGAGTTGCTCAGGTGTCCTGCCATTTCCAGATGTGAAAGAATGGAACCTCCCATTCTGACAACTAAGGATGCCCTAGGGGATTCACCTTCAATCGGAGAAGCTTGGGTCAACAGAAAAAGGGGATTAAGGGACTGGAGAGAGGACTCAGTGGTAAGACAGGGAGCGCTGGAAGGATTGGGGGGGGAGGAGACAATCTGCCTCCTGTTCTGATCTCCAATCAGTTAGCATCAGGCATGGCTTCTCCACCCAGTCTTTCTAGAAGAGCTGCACCCGGTCTTATAGCACACTGCTGAGTGGACTCCCTGGCTCTGCTCATCCTGAAGACCAGGGCAGGGGCTTCCCATCACTGCACATGTACTGTGTCTTGACTTTTGCTTCCTGGAGTTCTCAAATAAATGATCAATGCTTTATTTTTTGCCTTGGGCCATGCTCAGCTGTTAGGGAAACCTTATCTAAAACCACAGCTAATTTATATAAAATGTCAACATGCATACCCTCAGAACATACTGTAAAATAGTATAAACATATTGAAGGGAAGCTACTGGGTTCTATCCCCAGCACAACAAAAGAAAAAGATAAAGAAAAAGGAATATCCCTTTGAAAATACATGAGGTAGCCTCTCCTCCAGCTGGGCAGTTTGCTTCTTCCTCTGTACAGAGAGATTTAAATAAAACTTGTTCTTTATTTATTTATTTTTGTTGTTGTTGCTGCTGTTCCTATCCCCAGTCCTGACACATGCCTATCTAGAAGTAAGATAGAAACCCAGCATGGTCATTTAATAGTAAAACTGCCTCCTGGTATTGATTATTATATAAAGTTATAAGTCACATGCCCACTGCATAAGTGAGTCTGGATATCTTGGCTGAAGTACAAGTTATAACATCAAGCAGACTTGAATTAGAATGCGTATCTCTATGATCAGAGGGAAATCAAACTCAGAGATTCTTTTTGCATCTTTAAGCTCACCAAATTAATATCTTCCCCGTGAAGTTGAATTAAATAATAAATATAAGGCCTTTAATAAAAATCTTTACATACTATAAATGAAGTAATAATAATAGTTATTATTATCTAAAGTGCCCTTTATAGCTGGGTGTGGTGGTACATGCCTGTAATCCCAGCATTTAGAGTGCTGAGGCGGGAGGCTAGCCTGGACTACCTGTGAGACTATGTCAAAAAATTAATAAATAAAAGGCATTTCTAATACACATTCTAAGTAAAACTATACTAACACAGCAATGTGGTCATGAAGAGTGAACATTATTACGACATGGATTGGATTCATTCAGGTAAATGAAATGCTTGTGTGAATGCTTGTGTGACCACGTTAACACATCAACTCAAGAAGCTGGCAACAACGGTGGGTGAGCAAGGCAGCCTGAGGTCTGGAGACATTGGCTCTAATCTGTATACCTGGTTATCTAAAAACAGCTGTCGGGGCAGCAGACAGAGGAAACAGAATCCACCATCCTCCACCGGGGGAGCAGGACCATGGCCGAGTTCATTAGCATCCTTAGGATTCCTAGTTTATGCAGCACAGTATCAGGTAGGAAAACTTGAGATAGTCATGCACTTTTCTGGGAAAAGCCACCACAATACTAAGAGGTGTCCTCTAATGTCCTTCTAGCCTACCAAGTGACATGTCTCAAGAAGTATGTCCACTCACAATTCTAAGAGGTCTGAGGCCACTAGGGTCAGTGCTTGGGTTGAGTTGGGCTAGAGGCTGAGGTTGAAGAAGAGGGGTGATCATTAAGAAGCAGGAAGGATTAAAAACGGACCTGTTTCAGGTGAGAAAAGCCAGTGTACTTAATGACAAGGGTGAAAAAAAAAAAAACAACAAACAAAAAAACAGGACATTGAGAGTCCCACGACCAAGTCACCCTAAAAAGCCTTTCTACTTCATGTTAAGTGTCAGATGGGGCAAGTCATAGCAATAGCCCTGAGACATGGCCTCTGAGGACATTGAGTCCAAATGATACTAAGACCAATTTCCTGCCTAGGGACATTTGAACTCACATCTTTCCTGAATGATTCATGCCCCAAATAGATCTCTTAAGAAACTGTGACCCAGGAAAAGGAGTCTCTGTTGTTCTTAATCTTCACACAGAAGAAGTATATTGCAGAGCAAAACTTCAGCGTCTCTCCACTCCCAACAAATACTTCAAGCCTCGTATCATTTGCATCTTTCCACAGAAGGATCTCATCCATCTTGTGGCTTAACATGATGAGATGATGCTTGAGGACATTATTATTTCATGTTTCTATTCTGAGAAAGATGTCTCTCTTCAACTTAACTACTAGCTGACAAAAATAACGTTGAACATCTGCAGGAGATAAAACAACTTGAATCCAATTTCCTTTCACATAGATTAAGAGCCCCATTCTCCTGTCACTTATGTAGCATATAACTCAATTTTTTGCAATATTTAAATGAGAGGCTAGTTTTTCAGGTCTGTCATGTGGATGACATAAATTTTTTATGTTGTCCCTTCCACTGATGTAGTGGATATATGAGCCCTGTCAGGATGTGGCAGATCACAAAAGAAAGGGAACTCACCCAGCAAAAGACAGAAAGACCAATAAAAGGGAAAAGCTGTAAGAAAATCTCCTCTGTTGAGAAAACAAATAAGTAAAACACACAAGGAGACAAGTCCTGCTGGGAAACATGAGTGGAACCTAAGTCACTTGCACGAATCAAAGACTTCATGGCCTATAGTTTGTAATTCATTTGGCAGTCAAGACCTCTATACACAGAGGTAACAATGGGGATTGAAACAAAGAGTCCTCTTCTTGGTTCTAGTAAGTGAAAGGCCAAAAGCCACCTTGCATCAGATAGAGGTTGATCAAGGGCTTGCCCAGTCACTAGGATCTGTTTCTTATCTTTTGACTTGATTTCCTTTGTGTTGGTTTCATTCTTACATAGGGCTCATCCAAATGGGAAAGAAGGGACCACAATACCTCCAGGCTCTTAGGTTCATGAAGGAAAATCAGCTTCTTGGGCCATTTTCAGGGTTAAGTTAGGAAAATGCTTAAGTCTCTTTGGTCTTTAAATCAATGGAAATTTAATTTTGGCAGTTGTTTGCGTAGGTGATAGAATAAGTGAGAATGAAAAAAGAATGAAGAAGTTAGGAACTGGGGAGTCAAGATGGAGGGAGAAAGAGAAGATATTATTATTATTACTATTATTATTACTATTATCAGACTGTAGGAACAAGTCTGTATCAAAATCTAGACCATGACAAGTGTGTCACACAAACACCATTCGTAGAGAAGAAAAACCCACTCATGAAGAAGCTGTCCAAAGCGTGACTCCTCTACCTGCTCTGCAAGGTGATCTCTGTGTCTCTCCTTGGGTAAGCCCAGCTGGAAGTCAGTGAGTGAAACAGCCTTAGAGATGCAGTCACCTATAATATACGCATGCTGATGGGCAAGAGAGAATCTGTACATAAGACTGCTTGTGCTTCTCCCTCATGGTTATTCAACCAGGATCTGTTGAATCTCATTTCTCTGGTCAACAGTAGACCCCATAATGACATCCCAAGACGATTCTCTTAACTTGGTGGAGCCTGCATCAGCCTACCACTGAGAGTGAGTGATTTCCCTGGATCAGATAGCTACAACACTCTAGCCAGCATGTATGGAGCAGGAGAGGGTGACAGAAATCTCAATTCTTAGTGGAAGCACCATTGGAACTGACGGGAATCATTGGCCTGAATGCTTCAATGGCTGAAGAACTTTCAGCCAGTAGAGGATGTTAGGAATTCAGGCTTGGGCAATAAATGGCTGTAGACCAGTGAACACCTGTGGGGAAAGGTATGTAAGCAGTATGCTACCTTCAAGGGTGAGATGGTACATGTGATCTGGAAGCAACTGGATACAGGGACTGAGCAATGAGCTATGAAAAGACAGGGCTCTCATTACCTTTGAATATGGAAAATGGGAAGACTATCAAATTGCAATTGGAGATGTCTATTTGAATTAAATATATAGATCAAAGGCTACAGAAATAGTGTGTGTGTGTGTGTGTGTGTGTGTGTGTGTGTGTGTGTGTGTGTGTGCTGGTGTGCACTCACACATGTTTATGTTATCTGACTTTGTCTATTAGGGTCTAATTGTTAACACTCCATTAGCAATGAGCACTCATCCCCACATCTTGGTTTGAAAACAACATTTTATTTTTCATCAAAAGAAACCAGGAGCACTAGGGAAATTGAATATTTCGATTCTGGAGGATGAAGACAAGAAAAACATAAAATATCCCAGAACATCATGCATCTGAATGTAAGTTCTCAAAGAATGATAGGGACCTGATAAATACGATAAAATGATACAAGAATCAACCTGAAGAAGGCTCCTGTGACGCAAGCATAAGAGAAACTGAACATTGTAATAAGTGGTAATAATACTGGATTTTAACACATTGAACAAAATAGAAGTCTCAAAGTCTATACAAATACAAATAAATACATATGTCTATAAACAATGGAGTAAGGAAAAAAGTCTATGGGAGATTGGCAACTAGGAAGTATAGAAGGGGTAATGGACTTAGAACAGAGCTGTATAGTTGTTTGGTGCCCAGCAAAGTAGTAATTGACTTACAAAGGAATTGTCACTGAATGTTTAAGTTAGTGAGTGGAAATGTGATGAGGCGGAGGATGTTTACACAGTATCAAAACACTCCATGTACAGCAGAAAGCCAAAGACAGATCTAGCAGTAGCATCTTAAGTGAAAGGGTTAACATAACCAACAACAGAGCAAATCAAAGTCGTGAACACCCTGGCTTTCCTGTGGTGCTCCTCACAAAAAAAAAAAAAAAGAAAGAAAGAAAGAAAAAAGCTCATTATGCAAATGTAATCGTGAGGAGATATCAGACAAAAGCAAATTTAGGGACATTCTACATCGCCACTAGCTTAGATGTTTCAAAAACAACAAGGCTTTGATGGGCAAGGAAAGACCTAAAAAACTGCCTCAGGTTGAAATAAACTAAAAGAAATGACAACTCAATCCAATATGAGATTTGGGGTTGGGCTCTTGACCCATAAAAGTCATAACTGTGAGAATAGAGAGACTGTAATATATGGTGGCATAAAGTTAGCGCCAATCTCTACTTTCATAGGTACACTATGGCTTTACTAGAGGATGTCTACTGTTTGGTAAGTATACACAAAGTGGGTGGGGGCAAGGAATCATTTGTAACCAATTCTCAACTTACTGAAGAAAAATAAATGGGTATGTGTGTGAGTGTGTGTGTGTGTGTGTGTGTGTGTGTGTGTGTGTGTGTGGTGTGTGGTGTGTGTGTGTGTGTGTGTGTGTGTGTGTGGTGTGTGTGTGTGTGTGGTGTGGTGTGGTGTGTGTGTGCGCGCGTGCGCGTGCGCGCACATTTGGAGAGAGGGGAAAAAGGGCGGTGGTTGCACACGCCTTTAATCCCAGCACTCTGGAGGCGGAGGCAGGCAGATCTCTGTGAGCTCAAGGCCAGTCTGGTCTACAAAGTGAGTTCCAGGACAGCCAGGACTGTTTATCTCAGAAAAAAAAAAAGAAAGAAAGAAAGGAAGGAGGGAGGGAGGGAAGGAGGGAGGGGGGGAGGGAGGGAGGGAGGGAGGGAGGGAGGAGGAAGGAAGGAAGAAGGAAGGAAGGAAGGAAGGAAGGAAGGAAGGAAGGAAGGAAGGAAGGAAGGAAGGAAGGAAGGAAGGAAAATAAGAGAAATGTCAGCTTGTTGACATTGCAAATCAGGATTCCACAATTCTCAGTTAGTGCTGTACCTGTCTGTTCACTTTTTTAAGGCTCCTATGGTAAAAATCTCCTGGACACCTGCCCTCCATCTTACAGATATTTTTTATATTCTCATAACTCACTCTTCTTCTGGATGCCTATGTGTCTTCATAAGGCTGGGATCCTGTGACTGCTTGTAGCAGCCATACTGTATGCAGGAAGAGACCCCAGCAGCCATACTGTATGCAGGAAGAGACCCCAGCAGCCATATTGTATGCAGGAAGAGATCCCAGCTTTGTGGTGTCTAAAATGTTACACAATTTATGGACTACTTTTTAAGAAAATGAATATGAAATTTCAAATTCCAATTTGGAAGGGTTTAAGATTCTGAGGGCACTGAATCTCAGTCTGTGTGAGTGTCACAGTAGCAAGCAGCTTCTGCAATGTTAAGACAGATTCCACACTGCCTTGGTCACAGGTGGAATGGGCTGAGCAAACAGAAACACTCTGTTTCTTTCCATGTTTCTGGGAACTCACCAACTGAGCAAAAGCTGCAAACGTTTTGGGGTTAGATCTAGGGAAAAAGCAACGTGCCAACTGTCCATTCTTTAGTTCCCTCAACCAGTGGTCACTCTTAGCAAACAGATCAGAAAACAAAACAAAACAAAAACAAACAAACAAAAAAAAAACCCAGCCCTTTTACAGGTAGGATAGACACAATTCTCAATAAGGAAGAAGGTGAGAGTCTATCATGTGGCCCAGTTCTCTGAGGCAGGGCTTCTTTATATTTTTTTCTCTACTTGTGACCCTGTTTCACCCAAGAAATTTTTATGTGACCCTAGGTATATAAAAGAGGTACATACATAAAATATTTTGTGATTAAAAAAATCATAAATAAATGTGCTTTAAACACTTCTTTGTTACATATAATTTTATTATTTACTAAAGCTGAGAGCATATTTACATGGTAATGGCATGGATGTGTTTGCTTATTTTTATATAATGAACTAAATCTCACTAGAATGTTTTATACGTGGGACAGAGCACCTTCAACATTTTTCAGAGTTGACTTGGATGTAATAATTACCAATTCTGAGGTCATCACTTTGTATAAATATATGGTATAAAATAACAGAAGTATGTTCAGAGTCATTTCATAAATTGGTGGAAATTCTGTCTTAATTTTAAGTCAGAATATATTTAATGATTTTTAAATAAAAGTCAACTGGAGAATTAAACATTGCCTTTTAAAATAAACTATTCTAACACAATACAAGCTAAACAAACACTAACTTGACATTTACATGCTGAGGAATGATAAAAAGAAAACACTACAATTCTTTTGATTTCCATAATTAAGTCTGTGTGTCTCTAGATGAGCAGAGAATACTGTATGTGGAAACTGTGATTCAGAACATACCATAGCCTTGAATCCAAGTCAAGGTGTTGGAGGCAGCGTTCTTTGGAGTGCCTGCATAACTCCAGAGTGCAGAACCAAGGTTGATGTGAAGTCACATGATGCAGCACAGAGGAACCCCACCAGAAACACTTGAGATTCATTGTGTATCCTTGTTCCAGCCTGTATGCCAAGGCTGAGAAAACAGCTGTCCATATGCCTTCCTCTCCAGCTCCCCTTTCACGTGACAACAGGCCAAGAGAGGTTCTCGTCTATTCTAAGAGTGTGTTGTTTGTTGTGCATGAGGAAGAAAATAGAAGTGAAAAACAAGAGGGAAATGTAACTGGAGAGTCACACTGGAAATATTGTCCCCTCCACTAAGCACTTCACCAAGATGAAGCTTACTTCACTTTTATGTCGCAACCCATCACAGAACTGAGACAGTTCATAATATTATCCATCACACCATAATAGTGTCCTTGGATGCTACAAAAGAACACATGTGCGTATATTGCCAGTTTGTTATTTTTAGTTCAGGAAAAATTTGACTACGGGGAGAAATTTCAAGAAAATCACCCAGTCTCCAGTCTATAGACAGAGTGCTAATGCACATCTGTCACCGAGAACTACCAGTCACTTCAGCAGGTATATGCAGGTGACCAAAGCTTGCTTCCAGGCCTTTCATGCATTTGACAGTATCCACAGGAGTAGGGTTTCTCTCAGAGCTTCTGCATCTACCTAAGACTCCTCCAGCCCCACAGTCAGAAGAAGTACCACCTCTTCTGGTCATACCTGGCTCCTCCTTGTGCTCTAGGATTCACTCAAATGTCAGCTCCACATGAATGTCTTTCTGAATGCCATCTTATCAGAGTCATGCCCATTCCTAACAGCCACTCTTTGTCGCCACCCCCTATTGATTCAGGTCATAGAACACACCACTACACAGAGCAGCTTGTTGCTAGTATCCTCCACACCAAAGCAAAGACTTTGTCCTGTTCGTCACTGCATTTCAACCCAGCACATGGCCAGGCACGCAGTGGGTGCTCAAAACACTGGTAATTTAACTACCACATTGAAAGGAGAAAAAGAGAGACTTGTTAGCAGGCAAGCACCTTGTTTGTTACAGAAAGTTCTTTGTAAACCATGCCAAAGGGATTCGTAAGTCCAAATAGGACCACATAACTTCAAAAGAAGCAATGCACCCATTCCCTCTCCGATTCATTCAGCCTTGCTAAAACCTCCAATGTTATTTAAAAAAGGCATGTGAGAAAACCCAATCACTTTGCCAGGGTGCCTATAAAAGTGGATGGGTGACTGATGGGGAACTCACAGTGGGCAGTCAGGTAGAAAAAGCTGAAAAGAACTGGTGATGTCCAAATCCAGACGCTCCACCATTTATGACCAGGTCCACTTGGCCACCAATCCTATGGGGATGCAAATTCCTAGCAGTTCTAGAACTGGATGGATTCGGACCCTAGTCATTCAATGGGCTCCAGTGTGGATGGGGCTTCTGAGGAACTGAAGGATCGCCAGAACTGTTGCCATATTCTGGATTATTCAGCTACTAAAAGCTCTGCTCACTTTGGCATGGCCAGCCTGTGCCCTGGATGGGAGAAAAACCAGATGTTTCTTCAACCTGTGACTTAGAACGGCATTATGTCCCTATAAATACATTCTCTGTAGAAATTATTAACCTATCAAGCATCATTGTGTAACCTAACTTAAACATGCTTGGAACACATGCGTTCATCTACAGTGGGTCAAAGCCATATAAAGCAAAGCCTATTTTAAAACAAGTACTGAGTATTTAAGGTAACTTGCTGAATGGCTATATCCATAAAGTGTTGGCAACCCAGCACACAGTAGAGTATTGGCCGTTGGCTCTCCTGCAGTTGCCCAGCCTACCACAGATCATCAACTCAAGAAAAGATTGAAGTTCAAAATAGGAAGAGAATTCTAGACTATCTCAAAAGCAAAAAATTATGAGTCAAATCATCCCTAAATAAGGACCATTTGTCCTTATCAAGCACCTACCATGTGCAAACAGTGTGTTAAGTACTCTCTCCCTAATTCAGATTAATTTAATACTTGAACCTCAGAGCTCAGTCTCAAGTACTGTTAGATATCTCTAGGCTCTTCCAGAGTCTATCAGGAACGTCCATGTGCTGTGTTCATAGCTACCCTGGGATGCATGTGAAACATCTAGAATGGACAGATATAATAATACCTGCCACGGCATCTGTTTATCACACGACTCCATCCACTTGGAAGCAAGCAATGAGTTACAAGACAGCTTCCTCCAGGTGACCCCTGAAATGAGCAACCCCAAGTGGTCACTCCATCGGGGTCCTCGGTAAGTGTTGCTTTAGCCAGAAAAGGTCAGAACAAGAGATACCTCAAGTACTAAGGCTTCTAAACTCAGACCATGACTCCCCTACCTAGGGGAAAAGAGGAGGACAAGCTACTGTACCAGAATCCAGCCTCCACATGAGCTTTATGTCGGCACCCTTGTGCCTCTGTTGCTAAACCTCTTTTTGTCTGTCTTGTGGGCTTACAAAACAGAGACAATCTTTTAGATAAATCACTCTGCTAGAGGCTCTACCATTTCGCAGTGGTGACTGTTTCTGTTTTATAGACCACACCTACTTGTAGCTGAAAAGACCCAAAGCCATTCCTGCGGGAGTCCTCAAGAGAAAAGGCTCACAATCAACGGGGGTAAACTGAGTAAGGCTGAAAGCTGTAGGGTCTCCAAGAGGCCCCATCCAAGCCCCGAAGACTATATACGTGCTATGATCAGGATCTATCATGTATGTACTGAGGACAGCCGCGTAACGATGGCGCAGAGAGCCTGAGTTGGAGTCAGTCCTGCACACTCAGTCAAGGTTCATTAAGATGCTAATTACCCTCCACAGATCGGGGAGTGCTCCCCTGCACAGTGGAGACTAAGTTCAGGGAGCTCTGGTTCTTTTATTCCTCACTCCCTACATTTCTGGCCCTCCAGACAAGTTAGGGCTTTTATTTCCCCCCAAGAAGTCGGAACACCACAGTGACCATGGCTGCCTTAGGAAGGGCATCATTTTAAAAAAAAAAAAATAGTTTACAACTTTCCACTGTGGTGCCCACCCTGGTGTGCAGTGATCTTTCCTATTGTCCTTTAGCAAAGGATCAAGGGAGCAGAAAATTCCTCTGCACTTTTCCAAGTCTGCCGCTGAGGATTTCTCTGGCATTACAGAATGCCCTCCAGGGAAACCTGTGGCTTGGAAGTGGACTGTGAGGAATTCAGGCAGATGCTACATTGTAAGTACATTTAGTCAATAATCAATCATTTCCATCTAAAACAGTTGTAATTTGGTTGGGGGTGGGGGTGGGATGTGTGGCTTTACAAATACTCCCCATGCTTGTAACAGTGAGTTGGAAGCTGTGTTTGCTGACTAGTCACTTGGACTCACTGAAGGCAAGGTGAAATCCTGGACCTCTGTCTTCATTTTAAGTGTCTCCTCTACTCTGAGTCAGATTCCTGCTCAGTTCCTAGCTCGGGTATATTATTTACATAGGGGATTTCCTTATGGTAACTGATGGTGCAAGGCTGATTGGCTCTCAATTTACCAAACTTTCCCACCCACAAAGCCAAAGTCACAAAGATAAGAACGACTAAGGTATTTCTAGTTAACATTTACAGCATCATCTTCCAGGCACCTAAAAAGGTGCTTAAGTGTCTCCACCCATCCTAAATCTGCAGTCACCTTGGAGATCAGGAACAGCACAGCCTAAAAGACAGATCACAATGGAACTGCTCTCCTGACGGAAACAACTGCCCTGCCATGGGAACTTGAGCTGTACCCTAAATATGGCAGTCCTAATAGAAACCAGATTGCCCTCCAAGTGATAAGGACTTCCTGGAACTAACTACCTTTCAGAAACAGGCTGAAGATAACAATCAACCAGACCACAATTTGGCCAAGACTGTTTGATAATAATGTCGATAATTCCTCTCCCCTGTCCAGTCTTCCTCTGTGATTTTTAAACAGAGAGATCATGTCAGCTTCCCCAAGGTAGACTGGGATGTGTCTTCTTCCCAACCTGACCATATTGATTAAAATCCTTCTTTCCTTTTCACTATTTTGTTTGCTTTTGGAAAGTGGCTGGACCTGACCTGTTAGAACCCTCACAGTAGGATCTCCAGTCTAGAAACCCGGTTACATCCCAGTTACCTACACAGCTTCAGTTCATGCTTGATATCTAAGTTTACATACATGTAAACCAGATAGTTAAAGATCATATACTTCCTAACAAATTCTCAAATATTTCTAAGCAAACTTATTGTTCCCTTCCTAGTTTTTTCCATTTACTATTTTACATGAATTGTGGGCGGTGTGGATACTTTAACAATTTAGATGTTGGTTAAAAAAAAAATATTCAGATGGGCCTATGACTGAATTTGGGGAAGGATTAACATTTCCCCAAAATGGATGCAGTGTATCAAGGCTCCGTGTGTCCCTTTTAGGAAGAACAGTACAAGCATCTTTGCACATCAGAAGGATATTTGAATTTCTTTAGAGAAGAATATAGTGAGTGTTGTTATTATTGAACTCTACAGGAGTTCAAGTATAATCTAGAAGGATAGCTATGGACCCTGGGTACCTGAGGGAATAGCTGTGAGAATAATGAAGCTGTCATATAAAACATATATAATTTGGGTATTTATTTATTTATTATCTTTCAGCTCCATGCTCACATTTCTATACTGGAGCAAGGACTGTGTAAGCCACATTTCTCCTGTTACAGATCTTGCCAATAGGAGATGCTAGAAAGGGGTCAGGGACTTATTTCTTCTGATTGCTCCCTGGCTGCTCTGTCTACTTGCTCCATCCATGGTCCTTCATCCCAGGCAGCAGAGGCTAGCTCTACCAGCAGTCTTCCATCTTTAATGTCTTCCCACATGGCCAGCCTCATCACATATCACTTAATAGTACCCGCAACTGGCAGGCAGATCCGCCATTTGAACCCCTAACCCCTGCGCTGTTGTGTAATATTTTGATCGTGTTCTGACAAATAAAGTTTGCTTGGAGTCAGAGAGTGGAGGTAAAATTAACCACAGAGGTTTTGGAAGACTGAGTATAGATAGGACAGGAAATAGTAAGGCTGGTTGGAGAGAGATCTGGCTCTCGGAAGGAAGGAATGGAGCAGATAAGGAGGAGTGGTGGCTTCTCTGCTTCTTTGATCTTTCAGGCTCTTACCCCAATATCTGACTGTAGCAGGAATCTTAAAAGTTCTTATTAATAAAATCAAACCCGAGGCCGTTTATTGGGGTGAGTACTGGAAGGTCAGAGAGACAGAACAAGCCACAGCTATCTCACCTTGCCAGTTCCTCAGCTGGCCCTGTTTCCTCAGACTGGAAGCCTCTGAGTCCTCATCCAGAATGAATCTCAGCTGAACTACTGCTCAAAAGCCTGAATGCTTAACCAGCCAAATGCTTAACCAGCCAAAAGCCTCTAGTTTCTGGTCCCTCACGCCTTATATATCTTTTTGCTTTCTACCACCACTCCCTGGGATTAAAGGCTGGCTTTCTGGGATTAAAGGCGTGTGTCACCATGCTTGGCTATTTCCAATGTGGCCTTGAACTCACAGAAATCCAGAGGGATTTCTATCTCTGGAATGCTAGGATTAAAGGTGTGAGTGCCACCATTTTCTAGCCTTTGTATCTAGTGGCTGTCTGTTCTCTGACCCCAGATAAATTTATTAGAGTACACAATATTTTGGGGAACACAATACCACCACATCTGACTGCTGAATTTTTATTGATAAAGAATTATTAGAGTAATACTTCATTGCTCCCTGCCATCCCCACCTTAGAGATCCTGAGATACCAGTGTTAGACAGGCAGCTTTGCCTTCAAGGACTTGATAGAAACAGCAGCTAGGGGAGGCCCCTACCTCTGAGGTATAATCCCAACTCCACAGGGTTTTTCTCAAATTATCTAGGTTCTTAGAACACCAATCAGGCCCCTTCCAACAGTCATTGTCTCTGAACTGACTGGCTCTCCCTTGCATGATTTTTAAGGTAACATTTATTAATCAATTTCTGAAAAATTCTCCACCCCTCCACCCATATAGCTAGTGTGGTTTCCATCTATTAGATCGCTTCTTGGGTGTAATATCAGTCTTGGTGGGGCAGAGGATAAAAAAGTAAAAGAGAGGAGTGTTCATCAGCCTAAAAACTATTTAATAACCAAATAACTTCAGGTATCACGGAGTTAATGCAAAGTCAAGAAAGAGTTCTCAGGAAAGGACTTGCTAAAGCCTATGCAAGTGCTGTTGTCAATGAGGGCTTCCTAGTGAAGGGCATCACTCCAATTAACTGAGCATCATGCTTAGTGTGAAACATGTCATGAGATTCATATTCTACCAAACAAACGTTCACAAATGCTAGATTCAAACACCTGGCCCTGGCCCTCTCAAGAAAACTTACCCATGATCAGTAGCCTTGGATTATCTCCACAAGTTTAAGGCACTTCCTTTAAAACAGAGAAAAATGAAAACCTGATGGATGCACTCTACACATTTATAGGCCAGCCTCCTCCTCTCCCTAGACATAGCAAAAAGGAGACTATGAGCAATTATTTTAAAAAGGAAGTGCTAACATTTTAGTAACAATCTCAGATAGATGCTTTTTTTCTTAAAAACATCATAAAGTATAATGCTACATTCTTGTAACAATTTTAAGTTAAGGAGTGAATGATCTTTGTTTCTCTTTATAGTAATGTGTTATTTCTGCTTATTAGTGAGAATTCTATTCCAATTTCTGATCCAGCTAGCCTTAGCATTAAGCCTCCAATTTCCTGCAGTTGTGAGTGCCACAGACTGAGAAAATGTTACCTCCTTTTTATATATAAAGCATACAAAAATTTACATGTTTAATCTCAGGGGTAATTTGAAGCATAAAGAAATGCCAAGTATGCTGTCAAAATTAAGTAGCAAGCATAAGAAATTATCTAGTGAATGTGACTACGTCCTGTCCTCTGTGAGTCTTGCATCCTCGTCTCCAGTGTCTCCTTCCATGCTTATTCAGGGTCTGTTCATTTTGCAGACACAGCTCAGGTGGGATTTCCACCAGGGAACCTTGTTTAACTGCTGTGATTCATCAAGCGCTTCCTTCTCTGAACTTCTAATTTGGGTATGTCAATA
Source organism: Peromyscus leucopus (assembly GCF_004664715.2). Taxonomy (NCBI): domain Eukaryota; kingdom Metazoa; phylum Chordata; class Mammalia; order Rodentia; family Cricetidae; genus Peromyscus; species Peromyscus leucopus. Next base: position 41,567,124 of record NC_051072.1, read on the forward strand.
ATGCCTTTGCGTTACTTTGTGTACAACCTCGGTGCTGTGTGTTCAAGTGCAGAACGGATGCTTTGATTGCAAGGAGCACAGTCTATGGTAACCACACCATCCTAACACGCTCTGTAAAGCAATTTGCTTCTAGTTTTCTGAATTTTCCTGTATACAACTTGTGTACACTTAATATCTGACATTCACAGTGATGGAAGACATTTCATGGAACCCAAATTTCCCAGACCTCGGTGAGTTATGAGGTCTAGGTGAACACCTGCTTATTTCAGTGCCTTGCTTGTAATGAACGCTCATCAGATGCTAGTTGTTGGTGATGATAATGACTGTAGAATCCACAGAATATTTGGGATTCCATCTGGGATTGCAAATGGCTTAGATGAAAGGTGTGCTTGCTTGAACAATATCTAAGTTCCAACGATGGAAAATTAGGCTTAGTAGTAATAAATACAGAAAGAATGTATGCCGGTTTGGATTCCATCACAGCGTGCCTCTTGAAAGCCCCCACTTTCTGTGTGACTTTGGGCGAATAGATTAATGGATCACTTAATGACAATGTACTGTCATCATTGTGCACTCACCCTAGACTGTTCTTAAACAACAATGGCTGCAGCATCACTAGGAGATACAACCTCCTTAGATGCAGTCCAAAACACTGACCAAACCATTGTGGCACATGACAGAATCCGACTTTCCCTACCGTGTCCTCATTTATAAAATAAAGATTACCGGGCTGGAGATGGCTCAGAGGTTAAGAGCACTGACTGTTCTTCCAGAGGTCCTGAGTTCAATTCCCAGCACCCACATGGTGGCTCACAACCATCTGTAATGAGATCTGGCTCCCTCTTCTGGCCTGTAGTCATACATGCTGTATACAAAATAAACAAATAAATCTTTAAAATAAATAAATATTACCAAACAAAGAGGCACATGCCTGTAATCCCAGTATGTTGGAGGTAGAAGCAGAAGGGTAAGGAGGAGGTCAAGGACAGCCTCAGCTACATAAACAGTTTGAGGCCATCCTAGGCTTTATGAAACCCTGGAGAGAGAGAGAGAGAGTGTTCAAGTACTTAATGTGATGACTTATCACATAAAGTCAAGTGCTGTTCTGTTACACATTTGATGTATAGTAAGTGACCAACAACTAACAACCATAGTTGCTATTGCTATTACTTAGAATAAGTTTACACTCAGATGAGTAAAATTGACAGCCACCTACCTAGAGGGAAGGTACTCACCTGCCTGAAACAGAATTCATTCCTACAGGTTTAAAGATTACTCCTTACTGAGGCACTCAACACATCAATCCCCCGTCAACATTTACTACTTAATGTGGATTTTTTCAGCTCAAGTAGCTTGATACTGCATCGCTTCACTCTTGTAGCAATCATGGACATCTGGGCGTGAGAGTATACCAGAAGTACCAATGGCAGAGTTGCACAAAATGTCCACAAGACTTTCCTTTAGTGGCCTTGAAATAAAGCAGAGAGAAAATGGTAAATAAAGGATCGATCACTAAGTTAGCTAAAATACTGAAATGGTGGGACCAATGAACAACAGTGAGACTTTAACTAACTACTACTACCACTGCTAACGACAGATAACTACCCAAGCATGTTGCCTAGAAGCCACCTGCATTAGTTACTTCTACACTGCTATCTGACAGAAAGAACTTGGGGCAGGAAAGGTCTGTTGGGCTCACGGTTGAAGGGGGCAGAGTCCACTGTGTTGAAGATGTGGCAGCTGGAACCCTACCAATAGACCAGGAACTTCTGGCATCGCTTGTCATGTCTTAGTGGATTAGAAAAGAGCGAGCTTGGGCTGGAAACTTGGTCCAGAAGAAAGGCCTAGCTATCAACCACAAAGCTCACCTCTCCAATGACTCCTTTTCTCCAGCTGCACCTCATTTCTTAAAGATTCTACAACCTCCCAAAACTACAGCACTAGCTGAAGACAAAGTTTTCAAACACATGAGCCTATGGGGGACATTTTACATTCACACCTGTCCCTGTCCCCCATAGGCTAATAGCCATCTCATAATGCAGAATTTGTTAAAACTAATTTTGAGTTTTCATGGTTTTAACAATTCCAACATATTTCAAAAGTCCAAAGTCTCTTCTGAGACTCAAGGCAAAATCTTAACTATGAGCCCTTGCATAAACCAGAAAATACATTATATAATTCCAATATACAATGGCGCAGAGTAGGCAATCTTGTTGCAGAAGAGGAAGAACAGAAAACTATAAAAGAAAGACAGGAAAAAAAGGACCAAAACCCAGCAGAGGGAACATGAAACCCCATAGTTCCATGTTCAGCATCTGAGGTTTTGATGTCATCACCTGGGCTACAGCAGGCTTGGGTTGACCCATAGCTCTGTTGTCTAAAACACATGACCTCTCTCTTGTGCTGGATTCCTTCCATGCCTAGAGCTTTCCTCAATAGGTATACTATATCCCCAGCATCTCCAACATCCTGGGTTTTCTATTGCTATTTAGACTTCACATTCATAGATTCACAAACCATCCTCTCAAGACCTTCCATGTTACATGTTGCTTGGCCTCTTGGGCTTTTTCTAGAATCTTGGCACAAGCCCTCATGATCCTACCAGCTCTAAATCCTGAATGTCTCCAAAACTAACATCATGTATATGATGCCAAGTTGCTGCCAATCTGAGATGAAGTCTGCCCCATTTGGACAATGATTATAGCCACCTCTGAGTATCTGAGTGGCTAAACCAGTGGAAATATTTCCCAAGGCAAACACATTCAAGCAAAGAAAGACATGTGGCATTCTCTCTTCTGGTCCTCTTCTACAGGCCCATCTGATGGAAGCACTTTTCTCAATTGATGTTCCCTCTTACCCAATGACTCTAGTCTGTATCAAATTGACAAAAGACTAGCCAGCACAGTGAGGAAGGCATGGGAGGTGGGGTCTATCTGTAACAATGGAAATTTATGGCATGGCTTCCTACATCTTTCAGACCTAGAAGCCTAGACCTTTGGCTTGAAGCTTATACCAGAAACAAGGCCAGGCTGTACTCAAGCCCATCCTGAATGACCCACTATCTCTAGCTAAGCCCCATATTCTGAAGATTCCACAACCTTCCAAAACAATGCAACTAACTAAAGAACACATGCAGGGGACATTTTATATTCTAACCATAACACTGTCCCATCCAACTCAGCAGGTATGGAAACGATGTACATGGAAGATTTGGAAGAATTATAATATTTAAAAATGTTTATGTGTAATGGTGTTTTGCCTGTATGTATTTTTGTGCATCATGTGTCTGCTTTAGTACACCCACAGAGGCCAGAAAAGGGTGTTGGATCCCCTGGAATGAGTTACAGACTCTTGTAAGCCACTATGTGGTACTGGGAATTGAACCTGGGTTCTCTCAGTGAATGTCCTCCAGATTCTGTTAAACACTGACCCATCTCTCCAGCCCAAATTACAGGAAATTTTGTAGACATATCAATGTCTGGACTTTTAAAATACAGAATAGTGGATAAGTTTTGAATTCCACAAGATGCTATGTGGCATCTGTCTATTTCACTTGGAATAGCAAGACTAGCAATGTCTGGGACAGCCAAGTCTGCTGCCTATGCTAGCACACCAGAAACTGGGGGGTTCGTCCTCTAAATATGGCTGGAAGCTTCTCCTAAATGATAACATGGGCCTTATATACTAAGTTAGTTTAGTTGATGATGATCTCCTCCTCCTCCTCCTCCACTTCCTCCTCCTCCTCCTCCTCCTCCTCCTCCTCCTCCTCCTCCTCCACCACCACCACCACCACCACCACCACCACCACCACCTCCTCCTCCTCCTTCTCTTTCTTCTTGGCAAAGACTGGAGAGAGAGAACTCAGCAGTAAAGAGTACTCACTACTCTCACAGAGAACCTGGTTCCCTGTACCCATATGCCAGCTCAAAACTGCCTACAAGTCCAGTTCCAGAGGATCTGATACGTGTATGGTGTGCATGTATACACACAGACACCTACACATATACATAAAACAAAACCAAATAAAAAATTTAAAGTAAAGGCAAATTATAGACCCATTTTAAAGAATGAGGGACTAGAGAGACTGTTCAACAACTAAGAGGGCTTGTTGCTCTTGCAGAGAACTGGGGTTCAGTTCTCAGTACCCATATAAAACAGCTCACAAGCACCTGTAATTCCAGTTCCAGAGGATCCAATGTCCTCTGTCCTCCATGGGCATTTTCATGTGTATGGTGAAGATAAACCCACACAAGTACTCACATACATAAATAAAAATAAACAAATCTTTAAAGAATTAACTGTTATGAAGTCTATGTTAATAAAACTAATCAGCTGCATCTAAACAACAGTTAGGATAATTAAAGACGCTTGGCTGTGCCTGTATTTAGTCCCATTCTCCTACCCATTAATTCTGCAAGTTTCTTTGCTTCAAAAAGTAAATGTCATTTGAAAGAGTGGATAAGTCACGTTTTTCAGTAGTCCCCTCTCAATTCATCCACATTAGTAAGACTTAACAGAGTTTCTCAAAGCCTTTGTAGTCTGATTTAAATACACTCACACCATCCTAAATTGTCTTGCTTCCCCTTCAGCTCCACCATATAAATTCAGCCTTCCCTCTGCCTACTATTTTGGCTGTATTTCTGTATTTGAGAAGCTTGGGGCTCCTGCTCCTACTGAATACCATTTCTTCCTTTTACCCAGAAGATTATCAAATTACGGCTCCAAATTGGAGTTAATAACCTGACATGTTTTATAATTTATGAGCATGTGGCATCTGATGAGAAGTGATCAAATTTTATGATCTATGTCTGCGTTTGCAGTGTATTGACACAGAGTTTGGGTATTTGGCTTCCTAAAATGGTTTAATATGGACAGATTAGCTGGCCCTTTCTTGGAAGGCTATCCCAAGCAACTACCCAATAGTTACAGAGTCCCTCCTAATCCCTCCAATATCCCCTCAATATTAAGGCTAAGTCAAGGCTGTGTGTGCCCTCCATCAGAATAATAACAGCAACAATTCTTCATATTTGTATAATGCTTAATATTTTTTCAAAGCACTGTTGTTAAATGTCATACCCTCCCCATCCGGGTGCGATGATAGGAAACTGAGAAGAATTTCATTTTCCTCATTAAAATAAAGCAAGAAAATGTTAATGCCAGAGGAAACAGAGCTGCCAGCCCGCGGTCCACATTCATTAGCAGAACACTGCTAAAAATTGCCGAACTGCAGGTTGCAACAAGCACCGTGGACAGTTGAATCTGTCTTGTTACCTCACCTCAGTTTCTCCAGAGAGCATGGCTGCTCTTCTCTTTAGCTCTTCTCCGCTGATACAGTAGTCACCTGTCAGGGGCAGAGTGTGAGAAGCAGCATGCTGCTGCACCTCCTCAGCGGGCCCTGCCTGCTATGATCAGTGTTACTTGGCAAGGGCCTCTCTACTGCCCTCCAGACTGGAAATCCCACTTCTGAATCAGCTGTGCTCAGCACAATCAGCACAGAAGTGTGAGGGCTTCCAAGTCAGTGCAGACTCAGCCGTGATTCTTCACCTGCTAAGTGGCTCTGGGACATCCCCCAGTCCTCAGGATCTGACATGCCGAATTCCCTTTGATCGCAGCTTTGCTGAGGTCCCTGCCACCTGCGAAAGCAGTCACAACAGGCTCTGGGGACAGAGGCAGAGTCTCGAGGACCCTGGGAAGCTTAGCAGAAAAAGCAGGAAGCAGGTCATGGAATGTTCCCGAAGCATTCTGCCGGTCCTCATATTTGTTTCACTCTGGACCTCATGCTGTGGGTGTGACCTCGGCACAGCCCCAGGGACTGAAAGTGAATCTGGATATCCATGTTCTTGGCCTTACTATCCCCAACCCAAGTGCTGTGGCACTCCTTCAAAACCCTCCATCTTATTTCACGACAGCTCCTCCACCTGAGTATGTAAGGAATCTCTGAAACTCTGTGGACTCTTGCTCTCTTTCCTCAACAACTGTGTTCATGTACCTAGAAAAGGCACTGGGTGACTGGTCACTAATAATTGCACTGATCGCTAGCATATACACTGTTTACCCATATTTCTGACAGATCTGGCCATCACTGATGCTGGTAGCAGAATCCTCCTCTCTGTCTTCTCTGTTCTCTGAAACTGGGCACGGCATGGGCCTATTCTGTCCAATAAATACAAAACAGAAATGACGCTGCTACTTCCAGGGTATACTCTCACTGCCAGAGGGTAATTTATCATGCCTCCAACTCATGTCTGTGGTGATACTGAACATGTACGTTGAAGCAAAGCCTCCATCAGCCTGGCCCAGATTACTATGATGAGCCAATGCCCTGACCAACTACCAGAGAATATTTAGCATGAATAGGAAACAAAGATGTACTGCTTGTCCACTAAGCTTCCAGCTGTTTGTTATTGTGGCATAGCATGGCCTAACCTGACTGGTCCTTGAATTGAGGGAGAACCAGACCATGGAAACTTAGTCAATATAGTTGGCAATGCAAGTATTGATCTGACTGCCAGTTAAAGAGAGAATATAAGCCAAGTTTGGCCAGGTAAGACAGTGGATGCACAACGATGCCTCTATTGCCACATGCCAAAATAATACGAGAGACACGTGGCTTGTAGAGATAATCCCACTCCCTGAAAGTCTCGTTTTGGAGAGGGTGCACATTACGCATTTTCTTTGCTACATTTTCAGAAACAAAGAAAGGGGAAAAGAGATCCTGCCAAGAAGCATTTATATTTAGCATGCACCATATGCACATGTGTGGTGCAGAGTACAAAGACATGTGTGGTCCCGCCAGATTGAAATCAGCAGGATAGAGAGCAGGAGATACAACACAGAAGTGTGAGACTCGCCGGAGCATAAATGGACGCATTTCTGAGAACAGAATGGCTCTTTGTGTCTTGACTTCACAAGATTCTTCAGTAACCACTTCAGAACATTCTAACAGAGCTTAATCTTTACCTGCAAGGCCATGTGTGAAAGGCGGGCTCTGAAGTCAAACATCGTTTGAAGTGGAGGGCAGTTACTTAGGGCCCAGTAGCTTCTTGCTAATCTACTTTGCTATATCCTCCATTATGGAGCTCTCTTCTGAACCAGGGGCTTTCTTCTTAGAATCACAGACGGGGTAGGGGGTAGGATTTGGAGGTAAAGATGATGTCTACCAACATCAAAGCCATTCTTAGTGAAACCATGCACTTTGTGATTATGAGGGGAGCATGAGAATGAAGTGTTGGGACTCTGGGGATAGAAACAGATCTTAGCAATCACAGATAAGGGGAGAAAAACAAACACACAACTACTCAGCTGGCTGCAGGGTGGTATGACCACTAACCTCTACTCAGCTGGCTACAGAGTGGTGTGACCACTGAACTCTACTCAGCTGGCTGCAGGGTGGTGTGACCACTGAACTCTAATCAGCTGGTGCAAGGTGGTGTGACTACCTAATCTCTACTCAGCTGGCTGCATGGTAGTGTGACCACCTGATCTCTATTCAGCTGGCTTCAGGATGGTGTGATCACTGAACTCTACTCAGTTGGCTGCAGGTGGTGTGACACTGAACTCTACTCAGCTGGCTGCAGGTGGTGTGACCACTGAACTCTAATCAGCTGGTGCAAGGTGGTGTGACCACCTAAACCCTACTCAGCTGGTGCAGGATGGTGTGACCACTGTTGCAAACAGGTAGTTGAGCATCAGAAGACAAGGCTGTTGCCCACCCAAGTTTCCTCAAGGGGTTTTTCCCTAAATATATAACGTACATAACTGGTTGTACATGGCCCTTAATGAGGCAAAGTGATTTAGAGGGTGCACATACCCAGAAGGTAAATCAGATACATGTTTCTTCCTCTTGCTTGGCCAGTGCTGCAATGGCCATATGGGAAAATCTGCCTTGTCTATATGACACTAAAGTCATCTCCCCACTTCATATTTCTTTCAGGAATCAAGGTAATATTTCGTTCACATTTTGCCTCTCAAATTCCTCAAATTATTGTTATTCCCCTCCTATCCTTTTTCTTTCCAAGCACTCAGACATCACACTAGAATAGACATCACATCTACTACTACCAACACACACACAGTCATGCAGTTGGAGTAATCAAAATGAACTATTTCTTTCCAGGATCTAGACTTGCTAACCGTGCATGTTTTATGCCTCACACTCATTAGGCAGAAGCTGAATCTCACTAAAAACATAGCATGCTATGGGCTTGATGTTTGTAGCACCTCCTCCTAAAATTCAGCTACTAGAATTCTAACTCCCAGGGATGGTACTAAGAGGTGGTTCCTTTGAGGGGTGACCGGATAATGAGACCGAACTCATGAGTGGAATCATTGGCCTTATAAAAGATGCACAAGGTAACACATTCACTCCTTTCATCACGTGAGCACAGGACAAGGAGGTGCCCTTTGTGTAGCAGAGAATGAGTCTTCACCATCCACCCAATCTGCTGGCATCTTGATGTGAGTCTTCCTGACCTCCATAACTAGAAAAGATACATTTCTGTTGTTTATAAACCATTCAATCTCACTGTTTTTTTCATAGGTGCTCAAATGATCAAAATTAGTTCTGAAACAAAATGGCCTACTTTATGGAGATTTTTTTTAAAGTTTTAAATGTGATAGGAATATCTATTTCTGTCTCAGAATAGAGTGAAAGACTTGACCCCATCTCACCGATGCAGGTCAGAGTTACACAAACGTTTGTTTGAGTTGTTCCAATGGAAACCAGGAAAATGAACTTCTTGGAAGAATTTATATTGAGGGAAGAAGAGACCATAGAAATGCCAGTAGGTTCTGGTGGCCCATGGTGAAGATCATTCTAGTAAGTACGATGGCTGATACTGGGACTCTTGTACCCAAATCTGCCTGGAGGCTTAGAATCACAGTGGAGGAGAGGAGCTGTGTGTGCGAGCTGATAGACTTCTATAAATCCCTGCATGTTGGGGTGGGGGTTTCAAGAAGCCAAGCAGAACCCACAGGAAGAGCCTTCCTGCTCAGTTTGCAGATTGCACAGTAGATTTCCCAGCCTTGAGGCAAGGCGGGTGCTATCCTTTTCACAGACACAGAGACTCCAGCTCCAGGGATATCCAGATGATGTCAGTCAAAATGATGGGCAGAGATGTCTCAAGTACCAGAGAAAGACTCCATGGAATTGTAGCTCCTAAAGATCTGAACTTGCAGCCCATCTACATTGCCACCTGTAACAGTCAGAGTTCACTGTGGGAATACAGCATGTTCCTTGGAGAATCCAGAGGTACCTGGAGAGGGAAAAGTTTCCACTCAGATCCCTGTGATCCTGGGAACTGGGCCATACACAGCCTTCTGGAAACTAACCATAGAAAGGTCACTGGTAGTGATTTAGACCCAGTTTAATGTGTCTTTTGATAATGGGATTTTTCTCCTACAGTTTTTATTCTAACTTGGCTAAGAGTGGGCTGCTGGGATGAGGCATGCTTGGCTCTGTAAAGCAGAAATGGCTGTAAAGAGTCGTTCTTTTTCCTCTCCACAGGACTTTTTTAGGTGACTCCCAACCTCAGAGTCAAAGCAGCGTACTCACCTACTCATGATAAAAGACTTCAGGATCCATAAATCTTCAACTTCACCTTTATAGAAGCCAGCCTTGGGAGGACATAAACCCCCACACAAGTGGTGAGAATGAAAGATTCCCACAAAAGCATCACTCACCAGCTGTTAGTGGTATAGGCCAGTCATCCCTAGCACTCACTGGGGAGGCTAAGGCAGGAGGGTTATGAGTTCAAGGCCAGCCTGAACTACACTTTGCGACCCTGTTTAGAATGGGAAAGTACCACTCACAAAGTTTCCTACTCTCTTGGCAATGCCTAACACCCTACAGCCACGGATTCATTCATTTGACCTTAAACCTGATCCCAAGTAAAACACAGACAAGAAAATACAGGTGGCAGGGACCACTGATTGCTCATTCAATATCCATTCTTCCCTTCCCTCACACTAACAAAGCATCAATAAATTTGAGGAAGTTCATTGATTTGAGAGTAACAGCTAAAACAGTTGGAGGGGAAGCAAGACAATTTAGTATACAATGGTGTGAGTATATTTAAGTCAGACTTCAAAGGGTTTTGAGAAACTTTGTTAAATGGTTTACATTAAGAAATAAACAACAAACAGAATTTCTCCAGAGTTTTAGGGATTGTGCAAAGGTTTTTTTTTTAGGGCAAAATTCAGTACCAAGAAGGAAAAAAAATTAACAAATCACATTTCGTTAAAATTAAAAGCTTCCTAGCCCAAATCCTGGCACTCATGGGGAGGTGCTCTCCAGGACCCACTGTGTATGTACTGTGATAGCCCCTGGAGAGAGAGAATCATTTATTGAGAGCGTGGCTACTGGTAGGTTTCCTGTGCTCCAGCACATGGTCCTACAGCCATGCACATATGGACGTCAACACGTGGACATAGTGGGGTATTAAAAAAAAAAAAACTATGAAGTTGGGAAGGGGAGAAAGGTATGTAGGGAGGAATGGATCAATATGATCCTTTTTATTGTATACATGTAAGAAAATGTCAAGGATAAAGAAAAAATTGAAAATATGGAGAAACTAAGAGCGTCTGTTCATTAAAAAGTGTCCCGAAGCACATGGCATTGCTGCTGTGAGCAGTGCTGTAGGCCTCTGGTCCCAGCTCCTGGAAGGCTGAGGCAGGAGGACCACCCATTCAAGGCCAGGCTCAACTACACAGTGAGATGGTATCTCAATAAACAAATAAACAACAAACAGTAACACAAATATACTACTCCAAAGATAAACAACAACATGAAAATGGGCCTGAGGCTGAAGTTCAGTGTAGATTATTTACCCAGCATGCATTAGGCTCTGGGTTTGATCTCTAGCACTGTGCATAAATCAAACCATGAAAAAGGAAAGCCATAGAGCTGTATTACATCTACACGATAATAGGTCATTTCTAGAACAGAAAAAGAACTTCTGAGATGGAAGCAGAAAAGCAGACAACCCAGTAGTACCAGGAACAGGCGAGTCTTAATAACTAATTAGCATATGAAAGACATGCAGCATATCATTAGAAGAAAAAAGGTGTTTGACATAATTACAACTTTCAACTGAGACTACCACACATTTATGATGAATACTAAAACAAAGTCTGCAAGCCCAGCCAACACACAAACAAACAAGTCAACACGAACCTCGGTGACAGTCCTAATTATTGGTGAGGCTGTTGAGCAGTTAGAACAGTGGTTCTCAACGTGTGGGTCATGACCCCACTTGGGGATCAAAAGACCCTTTCACAGGAGTTGCCTCAGACCATTGGAAAACACAGATATTTACATTACAATTCATAACAGTAGCAGAATTACAGTTGTGAAGTAGCAACGAAAATAATTTTATGGTTGGGGGCTCACCACAACATGAGGAACTGTATTAAAGGGTCATAGCATTAGGAAGGTTGAGAACCACTGAGTCAGAACTTTCCTACACTGATGTTGGAGGGGTAATCTGGTATGGAGTGGAAGCCCATTGGGCAGTAGCTAATAACGCCATATATGCTTAGCACAAAGCCCAGGTGTTTCACACATGGAAACAGACTTGACAAAGGCCGGTACATGTACACACTAATGTATTTTGAATAAAACTAACCAACTGAAAATTTGCTTTTGTCCATTAAATGGATAATCTATAGGTCAGCACTTTGTCCATTAGAGTGCTGACCTGTACTGTACAGATGTGTACAGATGTTCCTTTTGGAATTAGTCACAGTAAAAAAATTCTGCTGTTTTTGGTTTGCAATGAGCATGAAAGGAGTGGCCTATGTACATGGGTTGGTGTGTGCCCACAGTCTGACTCTAGGTAAAGATCTAGAACCAGATTTGGAATTGGCATCTGTCTTAGTCTTTGTTTTAGTACTCATCATAAATGTGTGGTAGTCTCAGTGGAAAGTTGTAATTATGTCAAACACCTTTTTCCTTCTAATGATATGCTGCATGTCTTTCATATGCTAATTAGTTCTATTGCTGTGAAGAGACACCATGACCATGGCAACTCTTATAAAGGAAAGCATTTAATTGGGGCTGGCTTACTTTGCAGAGGCTTAGTCCACTATCACCATGGCGGGAAGCACAGCAGCAGACAGACAGACAGACATGGTGCTAGAGAGGTAGCTGAGAGTTCTACATCTGGATCGGCAGGCAGCAGAAAGGAGAGAGAGAGACACTGGGACTGGCTTGAGCATTTGAAATCTCAAAGCTCATCCCCAGTGACACACATCCTACAACAAGGCCACTCCTACTCCTACAAGGCCACACCTCCTAATAGTGCCACTCCCTGTGAACCTGTGGGGGCCTCTTCATTCACACCACCACAGCATCAAAACCCAAGCGTGATGACATATGCCAGCAGGAGAAATAGACATGCGTGTCAGGAGAATGACTTGAAAAGCTTACTCTTAAGGGCATGTTACCATTTGAATCTGCAGTGTCCACACGGACTCACATTCCCAATGCTTGTCCCCTAGCTGGTGGTGCTACATTAGGGATGCCACGGAGCCCTTTGGAGAAGAGGCATGGTTGGAGGAAGCAGCTTACTGGATTCTGCCCAGATCTGTCTGCTTCTTGCACTCCCGGGATGTGAGGGGTCTTCCCACACACTCCCTCCAGGAGCCCCACTGTATCTTGTCTATCATGCCACACCAAAACTCCCCGAAACCATAAGCCACAACTAATCTTCCCTCCCTAGGGTGTTTCTATCAGGTATTTGGTTTTCGCGGGAGTACTTAATACAGGGGTTTGGCAGGGTGGGTGGTAATAATAGAAGTGGCCAGGGGACTCTAGGTCGAATGAAGGGAGAAACCCCCAAATATGAGGATTCTGGCCAAACCCTTTGAAGTCGCCCATTTGGTAATGCTCTGATCATAAGGATAACCAAACTGGAAGACAGAGGATAAAAGACAAAGGCAGGGGGAGGCTGTTACTGACTAATGAGGTTACTTAGGGTTGACAGAAGCATCTTAAAAGATACGGAGGAATTAATTCATTTTACCCAGCACACTTACTCTTAAATTCCTTTAATGTATGCTTGCGTGGCTATTTTTTGGTTGCTTGAGGCTGTGTGTTCATATTCATGTTTACTCATGTGTATTCATGTTTATCTTGCCTTTTTCTATTCAAATACTGTTCTGTCTTGATCTGCGTGTTGGAAGGGAAGCTGAGATGGGCAGAATTCACCCACTGTGTTTAATGGCTGGTCCCTCTTTCTCCTTCCCACCTTGACTCCGTGTTTTCTCTTCTTATCTTGCGGTCGCTAGTGTCACACTTTCATTTCCTTTTCTCCCATAGAAACCAGAATCCAGGGAAAGATCTGATGAACTCAATAATCAACAACACTGCTCACCTCTGGTCATGCTGTGCCTCGGCAGTGCACGAATTGCATTCAGTCACCAAGAGAAAAGACACAGCCAGGGTGGCTTCAGAATGTGGGGGTTCCATTTCTCCTGTACTGAGAAGTCTGGGAGCTAACAGTAGGCAGTTTGGCACAGAGGTGCAAGGTCTCTGTTACTATCTTGACCTGTTCCTCATGCTGTGGAGATGGCTTTTCCTGCTCCTATCATCATATCCATGTTCGCTGTAAGAGGAAGCGGGACAGTTGGAAAGGGAAGTGGTTAGCTAGCTCACCTTAAATAGCTTAAAAGAAGTCTTTCCTAATGATCCTTGCTACATGGTGAGCAAGCCGTGACTATAGAGACTACCCTTGGCTATAGAGAGGGTTGGTTTACCTGCCTGGGCACATTGTCGTACTGACTACCAACAGCACCTTAGGGCCCTGAACTTTGGAACACAGCCGGCACTGAAACCTGGGGTACAGCCGTGGGAGACCTTGAGCAGAGGCTCCAGCCAGGTTCTGCCTGAACTCCGATGACCGATGGAAACAGTAAGCCGACACATTCACGCTGGTTTCAGGCACACGCTTTGGGGAATTGTTTACACAGTAATAGATAACAAATGCAGTCCCACTACCTCTCACTGAGCCTGTCTGTTCTGTCTAGAGATGTGTGGTGATGGACACAGGACCCAACTCACAAGTTTTTCAAGTTCAGTGTGGACTAGCGGCCTCCTAAACCTGGGCCAGCTGCCATCCTGAGACCCTGCACCCTTCATTCCTGCAAAGCCATCGCCTTCTTGCGTCCCCCACCCCACCCCACTTCTGTGTTCTTCTGTCTCAGTTTCACTCTCTATTAGTGGAACACCTTCCTCTCAATTGTTCCCTTAGGAAATATGCATGAAAGTGTCGCTGCCAAGACAAGGCCTGCCGAAAATACATTTCCCCATTTCTGTTTGATTGGCAACTGCTTTGGAGATAGAATTCTGGATTGGAAATAACACTGAAGGCATTATCCCAGCAGAGTTGTTACTGCGACATCGGAAGAAATTCTGATTACTGGTACTCTGTACGTGACCCACTTCTCTCCCTCCCGCACGGAGCGAAGAATCTCTCCTCACCCTCAGTTTCCCAGTAATACGTCTTGATGAGGGTCTATTTTCATCTGTTCTCTGGAGCATCTGGGAACTCAAGTTCTTTGGATCAAGGGAATTATCTTGAATCAGCATCTCTTTCATCAACCCTACCTTTGTCTCTCTCATCTCTGTTTCTCCGTCTCTGTGTGTGTTTCTCTCTGTGTCTCTGTTTCTCTGTTTCTCTGTCTCTCTGCCTCTCTGTCTCTCTCTCTGTCTCTCTCTCTCTGTCTCTCTCTCTCTCTCTCCTCCCTCCTCTCTCCAGCAATTATTATCCGCCTGTGGGTGTCTAAATTGCATGCAATCTGAAAGAGCCAGGCTCGCCATGCCACGCAACAGGCAACAGTGAACAACTCACCTGGGTTCGGATCCCATCATCCTCTGCAGGTAGTTAGGGAAGTTGCTGAGCTCTGGTCTGATTTTTGACACGGCTGCTGGGGTTACTTCTGATGACCTCCAGGTTGCAGTGGCTCCTCATCCCTCCTTTCCTTTCCTCACAAACCTCTGGATGGAAGGAAAGCCGCACTGCTGGGCACTGCAATGATTCCTCTGCCTCTGCTTTCCCCCACGCTGTTCGCCCAGCCATTGCTCCGCTTTCTTCCTCTTGCCACTTTTTTAGAGACTGTGAGAAATGGCTGCTACATTAATTATAACACCTAGCTGCAAGAGGAATGTGGAGCTTGAGCTCGAGTGTCTGAACAAACAAACAAGAAAAGGCTGTGGATGAGAGCTTCCTGGAAAGGCACACCCAAGTCACAGGACGCAGGCTTCAGACACAGCGGGAGCGGGGGCTAAGCATTACCTACATCGGGCCTGCATTTCCTGTCTGCTTCTCCCTATGCCTTTATTCTTTTCTCTGGAAAGTTTATCCTTTGGCCAAAAGTCATGGCCACTAACAACTTCAAAGCTTTTAAACTGACAGCTTTAGTCAGGTGACGAACCAGATCAGCTCACGGAACCCCAAATTCCAGAATCCTGGATAATGACTTTGACTAGCCAAGCCCAAAGGTACCTACTCATGGATCAATCTGCTAAAGGCAGAAAATTGGTCATGACACAATAATGCTGGTTAGGTTGATGGCAAAAAGGATCATACCTTAATGTCTTCTGGTGCACATTTGGAAAACTCCATAAATACTTCTTGTAGGAAGTCTTATTTTCAATGTAGATGTTGAGCTGAACCTTCACAGACTTTGCTCTTCTCTGAGAAAACTGACCAGAGTCTTTACATGCCTAAAGGACATTTTGGCATCCACAGCCTCCTGGGTATAATGGGCAACCAGAAGAGGAACTGGACTGGACCACTATTATCTATTTCCCCTATTCATTGTGCGCATACAATGACATGTCAGTAAGTTCTTCTGGCAAAAACATTCTCAATAAAGTGTGGATCTACACATACAGATTTGCTAAAATAGGTTCTGTTAGCAATTAACCACTACCTATGAGCTATCACCAGATAATCCCCAAACTTCTGTTTGATATCTGTGTGGACCTGATCAATCTCTCTAAAGGGAAAAGAATGTCCTGTGCTAAGCGGGTGCTGACTTCCCAAGTGGGTTCTGATGTTATGCATGGTAAAGGAGACCTTCAAAAACATGGACTCTGGTGTTAATATCACCAGGGGATCCTTTTTGTGCCAGCCTTCTCCTACTACTGCAATTGAGATTCTGAGTTCTTAGCGTTTTTTGGATTCTTTTCGGTTTCTCATGAGTCATTTAGTATTCCTCTTACCTTTTGCTTTGTTCCTGATTCTGTTCTCTCTCTCTCTCTCTTCTCTCTCTCTCTCTCTCTCTCTCTCTCTCTCTCTCTCTCTCTCTCTCTCTCTCCTGCTGGCTCTCTCCAACTTTTTGTTGAGATGATTATCTAGAAGAAAAACAGAACTTCTTCTAAAGAAAGCAAAACTGAAACTTGCAGTTGTGAACAGCACTTTGCACTATTTCTGTATAATTACTTTCGTTTTCTATAGTGGAGCAGCTGAGAAAAAAATCGCTCTAATTGTGTAATTTTCTGCAACTACTCTGGGACAAAAATCTGGGTAATTGGATTTTTTTTAAACTAACAAGTTGTCACAATTGGATAGTTCTTAAACTATTTGTGCTTATGCTTCAGAAATTTTCAGTTGGATGTACAGTGTATTTTAAATGTTTTGCATCAGCGTGTGGCCTCAAATTTGATTTATTTTAACTTCGAGTTTTAAAATAGATTGACAACTCTGATTATACATTGTCTTCAGCGAGCGGACCTTCGCTAAGTTTCAAAGTGTGCTCATCTCCACCCCACACTCTGCTGTTGCCATGGGAGCTGAAATCCTGGCATGTGTAACTCCAACTCCCAAGTGGCTCCGTTTCCCAGAGTGCTTTGCTGTTACTATGGAAATGACTGCCCATTAATCTTGCTGTCCTTTTACTACCAAAGCACCTTTAACTGTCTGAAGCAATCAAGGGATGTTACCTACAACAGAGCAAGGAGGGCGAGAACCGCTTCCCATCCGACAACTGCTGCACTGATTTTAATCAAGATTTAATCAAGGAACCGAAAGAACTAGAGCTGCTGCTTCAGAAACATACAGAGCAGGATGCTCCTGGAGGCTGAGCACGTGCTCTGCTTCTTCATGCCCTTGGTCGGGATCTCTCAACATGCACACTCTGTATTTTTAAAGTTGTATTTATGCTTTGTAAATATTGTCAAATACCACCATAGAGTGAGGGAGGTGAATGGCCACTCATTTTTTTTTTTAGTAATGAGAAGAATTGCCATGCTTACTCTAAATTGTCTGAAAAAATGTGTTGTTGAAACATTTAAGAAAACTACCCCCTCTAAGCCTGCCTGCTGATTTGAACAAAACCTAATCATCCTACCGTGCTTGAGACATTGTAAACATGAGTCCAAACAATATTAGCTAATGAGTTAAGGATGGGTTTATGAACTTAGCATCGTTTTCCCATCACTGGTTAGGTATTTGTGTAATTTTTTTTATTTGACTGTGTGGTCATTGGTCTAAGATGAAAACAGAACTTACTGGCAATTCTAGAAAGAATTTCCAGGTCATCAATGGGGAGAAAGTATCTGAAAACAAATAAACCTTGCTTGGGCTGTCTACCCGGATCTGAACATGCCTTTAGAGGATGATTAGATGGGCTCTGGGAAGTGGGATGTGCCCAATGGCTGTTTCTGGAAACAGGAAATTTTAAGTTGTATAAATATATGGAGGACAGGATCTAGCGGGAGCCTACAGCACAGAGAGAGGCTGTTTTTGCTCTTAAAATAGTCAAATGGTATCAATGTGAGGTGAGAGAGGAGAAGCATCAGGAAGGAAAAATCAGCAGAAATGACCAGACACACCATCTTCTCTCCAAATAAACACAGGAAAAGGTGTTCTTGTGATCTGAAACATCTAAACAATGATGCCTGTGTGCCTTCCACTCTGCCTCCAAGAAAGAAGACAGGGAGGAAGCAGGAAGACAGGATACAGAAAGAGAGGGAGGGAGGAGGGGAGAGGGAGAAGGAAAAAGGGAAGAGAAGGGCAGAAAACTGCAAGATCTGAGATTTGTTCAAATATCTGCGAGGAAAAGTGTGTGTCCATAAAATTACAACTTTAACGATGGTTGGGAACGTCTTTCCACAGAATGAAGATCCTAGAGGTACATCAAAGGAGAGGGAAAAATGTGATTGGTGATCAAAACCTTAAGACACCATGTGTCAGTTTTTCAGCATTTCAACTTCATCTCAAGATTCAGAGAGAGAGAGCTGGTTGAGTCAGAAACCACCCCCAGGAGTATCTTTCCACCTGCTTCTGTACCAGTTGCCTATGGCTACTGCAACCACAAACTGAGCATCTTACAAGAGGGATTTATTGCTGTGCAGTTTAGAAGTCTGAAATCAGGACAGGGCAAGGGCTATGTTCTTGAAACCCACAGAAAGGTACCTTCCATGCTTCTTTAGCTCTGGCGTTGGCCAGTGACCCTGGGCATCAGTGGTGTGAACATGTAGATCCACATCCCCAAATGACTGATTTCTCCTTGTGTCTTCAATCCAACATTGTCTTTGTGCAACCTTATGCTCAAGTCTCACCCTCTCTGTAAGCACTTAGTCATACTGGATCAGGAAGCCCCTATTCCAATATGATGTCATTTTAATAATCACCTCAATGACGGGGCTATTCCCGAATAAGATCACATTCTGAGGGATGGGTGGTTAGGACCTTGGAGCATCTTTTGGGGAGATGTAATTCAGCACATGACACCTTTATCCAAGAATACTATGAGGAAAAGTATTGAGGGAAGTTAGTGGAGAATTCTAACAATTATTGAATGCCTTTACTTCTTCAGAAATAAGGTTGTGGAACACAAATTATTGGACTTGTAGTTAAGCCCAACTTCCTCTCCTACCCAGGAGGGAGCACATCATGTACAGATTGGTAAAGCTAATGACAATGGTAACTATGAAGATTATGGAGGAAGATAACACAATACCCCTAAGGATGGTAGTGTTCTAACTTACAGATATCAGTTCATATCTTTCCTACGATCATTCTATAAAGAATGTTTTTACTATTTTATCCGTTTTATATATGAGGAAACAAGGGCACAGTGAAGTTAAATAACCAGTTTGAGGCAAATTGCCCAAAAGAAATGTAACTGTTGCATCTTAATAAATATAGGCCAGATTCTGTGTTAAAAACTTCAATATAATCACACTGACACCTGGAACTTGTTTAAATGTAGGCCCATTTCTAAGTTACAGTTTTCTACATAGCCATACCAATATCTGGAACTTCCTGACTTAGAGAACAATTTTCACCCACACAATCCCCAAAAGATAAATGGACGAAGGAACTACACAAATGACCTTTTGTATCTTTGCATTGGTCCCATTTTCTCTTCCCATTTGGAAGAGAAAATGCATTCATGTATCCCACCATAGTCAATCTCTGTAAAAGAATATAAAGGACATTTTGAATTGAACAGAGTGAACCCTGGATGCTTAATATCAGCATTTCTTATTGTTTTTACACCTACAGAATGGATCTACATCTAGGAGTATGTGAAATATGGGAGTGTGAGCTCCTTTCCCAATAGAAAAATAATAAATTCTGGGTCACTAGAAGTAATACATTTCAAAAGTGTGTACTATTCACAGGTTATTATTTATTGAGATCTAGGAGAGCCAGAATGATTCATAGCAATTAAGATATCAATAGAGACAGCTTTTATTCTCTTGAGGTTTCTTGGATGAATTAGAGGAGCATCCTGGTTTGACTTATTTGTCCATCCTTGTGTTTAATTAGTTCCACAAGGCAACAACAAAACAAATTCTTTGTAGAATGCTCATCAGATCTTCAGTGTCCTAGGATGACTTTATGCTAAAGCAGCCATCCTCAGAAACACAAAACCATACACACGCACTTGTCTCATCCTTGGAGTCCAAGTGGTTAAGGGCAGAAACACACTATTCACTTGACCAATAGGACAGCTCAATGGAAGAGCTCCTGTCTAGCCTATGTAAGCCTTGAGTTCAAGTCCCAGCACCACAAAATCGAAGTGAAAAAAAAAAAAGAAGAAAATAACAGTTGTGTCTTATAAACCATTTCTATACAAACTTCAAAAGCTTATCAGTCATAATAATAGTCATGAAACAATAAAGCTAATCAATTAAGCAGAAAACATTCAAATAAGAACATTTAGAATTACAAAATGGCAAACATGGGATCAGACACCTGTTCCCCTTTCTCCATAAAATCTACTCTTTAGGGCAAGCGTTTTGTTGCCTCACGGTGATCTCAACCACAGTCTGACTCATCTCTTTCCCAGGTACTTTCCAACTTATATGGGCAGTAAGTAAACATCAACAATTCCCCCTACCGGGGAAACAATCTTTTGTAGACTTGTGAATATAGACAAGCATGTTTTCAGCTAACAACAGAAGAAACAACTTTCTTAACTTAGCAAATAAATAGTAACTATGACTGTGGTTTCCAATACCATTTGAAATTTTTTTTTAAAAAAATGGAAATTGAAAACAACTCATTAAGACCACAAAGTAGCTACTTTTCCTGTGGTTGTAAGAAAATAACTTAAGAAAAGGAGGGGGTGCTTTGTCTTACAGTTTGAAGGGGCACAGTACTCATAGCAGGGAAGGCATGGAGGTGGGAGTGTGACCTGGTGGTCACATTGCATCCATAGTCAGAGCAGAGAGAGATGAAAACCAGCGCTCAGCTACCTTTTCCCCTTAGCCCTCTTTTGATCCATTCCTGGATCCTATCCATTCAGGATGGGTCTTCCTCAGGTAATCCTGTTTGGGACACTCGCAAAGACACACCCAAGTGTGCACCTCACCAACGCTATGGGCATTTTTTAATCCAATCAAGTTGACAACCAGAATTAACCATCACACTCCCGTGATGGAATGTGTCTTGAGACAGAGGCTTGGCAAGCTGTGCTTGTGCCTCCCTGAGTCCCTGCCTCCCCCTTCTTGCTTCTGAACCAATAATGGTCACACAGCCCAGCCAAGAAATTGGGCTGTGCTCTGAGAAAAGGAGTGTACTCAGCAAGAGGACTGCAGGACCACCTAGAGCAGGGACCAGAGCAGGGACCGTGTGCAGGAGAGGATCTGAAGCCTGTTAGAAGTGGGCATGGAAGCAGGAGAGAGGTGTGACTTTGGAACCAGTTGGAGAGCATCCTGTGAATAGGCCATGGGTCTTGATGTGCCATTAAGCTTAGATAGAGTGTGCTCCAACTAAATGGAGACAAAATTGCCTTTTGTGGAGTTTTGAAGAAAACACCAGAAGGTTCAAGGGGACGAGAGTAAGGAGGTTATAGTAGATGGGTTGGATAGATCAGACTCTATTTACCAGGAAGATCCACAGAACGTTCCTATCATGTGGTCTATAAAGAGAACAACACTGACCTATCCTTTGGGCAGAGTAGGTACAATGCTTTAGTAGTCTGTGAACAGCATTTTAATTCCTTCTAAATTGGGAAAGAAAAAGAAATGAACATTTAGAGTCAATGGTCACATTCACTTTTATGCCAATATAATTGTAAACATGTTTTTATGATTTGGAGATGTAGGAGGGAGCATGAAGGCAACAGAGCCCAGGTCCCCACATAAATACTCTCCAGTGCTGGTAGGAAGAGGGTGCAGATACCGAGCTGTGGGGCTTGGTGGTGGCTGTCCTCTGCAGGTCACATGAGTCAGTAGTGATGGTAAAGGATCTTTCTGTTGAACTAGAATGTGTGGTTAATAAGGGTTACATGATGTTGGAGGACAGATGTATGTCAGGTAGCAGCATAGTGACCAAAGACATGACAGATGTCATACAGGAAGAGGAGCACAGTCCTGGTGCAACTAGGATGATGTAACCCACAGCAACGTAAGGTAACAGCTGGTAGACTGTGTATTCCTAGATGCAGGCTGACTAAAGTGATGCTTGGCTTGTACAACAAGGAACAGATCCAAACCAGGCAAAGAGAACCTCTTGTTAGCTGTTAAAGTGTAAAATCAATTTATTTATCCAAATGTCAATCATGAATCATTTCTATGACCCAGAGTCCATCAGTTAAGGGTTAGACAAGTTCTCCCTTGAGGAAGATCCTGAAGGACTACGACTAGCGTGCATAATAAATACGGTTCAGGTCTTCCCCAAAGGAACCCACCCACAGGCCCTGCAGTAAGCAACTCCACACTAGGAAAAGTAAAAACACCCAAACTGCGTCCTCTGAGGGAGATGCCTATAGGAGACAGGACCTGAGCTGACTCTGACACCGAAGGACATTAAAGCTGGGATGCTTGGCGCTCAAGAGGTTGTGTTTTGGATAAGTTTCCTTGTTAAAGCTAGGCTTGTTGAATGCTAGCCAGGTGGCATGTTAGTTCCCTTCTCACTACTATGACAAAATACCCTAAGCGGGGAAGAACCTATTTTGACTCAAGCCTCCAGAGGCTTCGGTCCTTGGTCAGCTTACTACAATGCTATGGGTGTGTGGTAAGGCAGAACCTCATGTGGGGAGGAGGAGCAGAGCAGAGCTGTTCAACTCTGGCCTCTGGGAAGCAGATAAAGGGGCCAGGAACAGAAATACACCAAAGGCATGTGCCGCTGAGACCTACCACCTCACACCAAGCCCCATTCGATAGTCTACTTAGTATAAACATCTCAGTGAATTAATCCATTGATGAAGTTGTTAGGCTCATAATGCAATCATCTCTCAATGGTGCCACCAGGTGAAACCAAGTCTTCAACATACTTTCAGGACATTTTGTATTTCAATCACCACTGATGAGACGGGAGGCACGTCCTCAAAGAGGGTCACAGGGCCTGCTCTCAACTTCTTCTTCCTGTTTCTTCTTCTTCATGATCAGGAAGTAAATGGTTTAGCATCACCATATACTCTGGCCATATTAGTTCCAAAGTAATAGGATACCTGGTCACAGCCTAGATCCTCCAAACCGTGAAGTAAATTAACTTTCCCTTAAGTTAATTATCTAAGACACCTCATTATGGTAACGCAAGGCTCTCTAATGCAGACAGCAAGTGAGGTGTTAAGTCAACCTTACAGTAAGTCTCATGGATCAATGGCTCCATCTAGGACTACTCTCCCCAACCCAGAGTGATAATTACTATAGATTTACCTACCAGCTAGAAGATCCTCACAGTGGCTTCACAACCAAATGAACATGAGTTATTATGGTAGGAAGAATGAAAGCAAGTCCTGGAAGTTGGCTTCCAAACCAAAAATAATAAATTAGAAATGGTCCCACGCCTTAGTAACAGAGTCACAGAGGTCAGTGCCACTCTCAGTTTCTGGAGGCATTCCATTCTGGAAGGAACAGAGATTGGACCTTAGTGAAAAATAAAACCTGCTCTTTACATGCTTGCCTTCCCCTCCCACTCTCTGAAGACTTTGAGAATTCCGGATCGGCTTCACAGCATTGCCTTGGATGAAAGGGCACCGTTGACAGCGAAGGGTGTGTGTCAGTGGAAGGATGTCCAACAGTGAGAACTGCGTGCCCTACACAGGCCACCTCTCCCAGGAGTAGCTCTGATAGAATGATGGAGAGGCATTAAACACACAATGGAGATGTCATTCGCAGACAAACTCCTCAGACAAGAACCGGCAGCTGCTGTGTGGTACTCAACCCCAGCAACAAGTAGGTCCAGAGGTGAGATCTGCAGGAAATGGACTCCTCTTACCACCACACACAGACACTTACTTACTACTTAGTATTCTTTTCTTTCCATCCCTGTAGCTACCAGGTGTGCTCAACCTTTTGATCATTTGACAAGACTTTGTCATCTACAAAGTTCATGTTCAAAAGATGCACAAGCAAGCTACAAAAAAAAAAAAGAAATCTCCAAAAAAACCTCTCATAGCATTTTAAGTAAGTTCATAATTTTGTGTTGGGTCACATTTATGGTTATCCTAGGCCTTGTGTACTCTGTGAAGCTGTGGGTAGAACATTCCTGGAAGCCTTAGGTTGTATGGGTGAGAGGCCCTAACTCCTGGATGGGTTGGTTGTCCTTCCACCAGGAACTGTGGAGAAGAATCCCACTGAAATGGAAGCCACTACTACCAACTGGTTACTCAAGACTCATCACACCTGAGGATCAACAATCCTAAGGAAAGAGACATTTTTTTCTGATCATCACGAGAAGTTGGAGTGATGATCCTTCTTGGGGACAACAAGCAAGCGTGCCTGTGTGGGGAGATTCCATGGTATGTCCCTTAGTACTTCTACTCAGGATAATAGAAGCTGATGGAGAATTTCAGCAAACAGCCTAACAAAAGCAGGGTAGCCAGAAAGTCAGACCCACAGATGTAAACCCTGGCTGATGCCCCCAGCACCGAAGGTGCTGGAGAAGGATAGAGACATCTTAAAGAGAGTTTGGAGGATGATGACAGTACCAACTACAGCCTGGGGATCGGGAGGGTAGCTCCGTCTATGAATTTTCTTGTATCACTGTAATGAGATGTGGCTGGCCACGAGGCGGAATAGGTTTCACATGAGCCGTAAGCAGATCTGAGAAGGGCATACAGCAACCATATGTCTGAAAATTCTTTCAAGCAGCAGCTTGAATACTTAGTAATTCAAAGGACACAGTTTGGGGAATGCTGAGTTTTGCCTGTATTTTAAATGATTTGTTTTCCATATTTAAAAGATGCATCTTCCTGGGCACAGTGGTACATGCCTTATAATCTATCTACTGGGGGTGGGGAGGTGGGCTGAGGTGGGAGAATAGTGAGCTGAAGACGTGCCTGCATGATAGAGAGAATTCAAAGTTAGCCTGGGCAACTTAGTGATAATATGCCTTACCGAAAGGATTGAAATGTAAGGCCGTGATAAAGCAGCAGTCTGACATACAGTCAGACCCCAGGTTTGTCTGCACAAATAAGGGGAAAAGAAGATGCATCCTAATGCCATAGCTGGTTATTACAGTCCTTAGAGACAAGTGCTTCCACGTTCATCATCTGTAATGGGTAGTTTTAGGTCAACTTGACACAAGCTAGAGCCACTGAAGAGGAGAAAGCTTCAGTTGAGAAAACGCTTCCATTAAGATTGGGCTGTAGGTAACTTTGTAGGGCATTTTCTCAAATAGTGATCAATGGGGGAGGGTCCAGCTCATTGTGGATGGGGCCATCCCTGGACTGGTGGTCCTGGGTTCTATAAGAAAGTAGGCTGAGCAAGTCATGGGCAGCAAAGCAGTAAGCAGCACCCCTCGATGGCCTCTGCCTCAGTTCCTGCCTCCAGGTTCCTGCCCTGCTTGAGTTCTGTCCTAATTTCCTTCAATGATAAACAGTGATATGGAAGGGTAAGCTAAATAACTCTTTCCTCCCCAACTTGCTTTTGGTCATGGTGTTTCATTGCAGCAGTAGAAACCATCCTTAGACATCATCTAAATTTATTTTTTTTTTAGAAAAAAAGGAAAAGGATAAAGAAAATAGGAATTCTGAAAACAGCAAAAAATGCAATGCCAAAATGATGACTATACTGTGCATACTCGAGAAACCTGAATAATTGCTTCAGTATGCCTAGAAGATGTGGTGCATGGAAAATATTGGTGTCCGTGTTTTGAAAACAAACTCCCTCTGGTCTAGTAGACTACTATCACTTAGAACTTAGTGTTTTCTCAGTATGTGTTGTTACATTTTCGCTCATTACAGGGATTGCTTTAAAGTGATGGGGTCACTTAGCTGAAAAGCCAACCTCACCCCCAGTGAATTCTAACATTTGAAGAGCTCAGCATGACCTTAAAGGGTTGCAGTGATGTATGTCTGTCATTCCAGACTTCTGTGTCTCGGAATACTTCAGCTTGTAAATATGAGCCAGCTTGATGAGAGTAACTGCAAAAAGGTGCTCTTGTCCAAGTGTGAATGGAGCTAAAGACACTTCTGCGAAGGGGAAGAAAAGAGCCCCTGCCCCCCATGGCCCGCCCCCCACCATGACCTGCTCCCATCGGTAACTCCTGAACAACCATGTATGTGTGGTACCACTCCTCTTCACGTTTGCCCGACTCTGAGCTCAGGAGTTTGGTAACTGTGAGTCAACTTTCAGGACGTTAATTCTTCATTTGGCTCCTCTGATAGCAGGCTGTATGGCATGTATCTATAAATATATTAATCTATCTGTGTCCTTTTTTTTAAGTTTTGTTTTCCTCCTGGATATTAACTCCCTAATTTTTCCCCACTCCTTGTTCATAATACATTCCAGAGCACGACAGTATATTAGGTCTTTCACACGACTTAGAACGCACTCTTTCACATCTGTCATGGGGAGGTAATCAGAATTCTTTCACGACAAGACAACAAAACACTGTGTCTTGAAAGGAGTAAGTGACAAATTTCCTTTCAAAACGCAACAGAGAACAGCATTGAAAACACTGTGTCCACCGTGACAGTGCTGAAAAATAACAGTAATTCACTCTCCGGGTACAAACACCACTTGGCTCATCCTGCCTAATTCGCCCTAAACTCCATCATGTTCAGAGAACCACTGTTATGCTGACCTATTACTTAGCTTAGTTGCATTTGTCCAAGCCAGTGATAATCATGACTGTACACAGAGCTTACCAGGTGCTGCCCATGCACAGAGGGCTTTGCACTTGACCCCTTCTCCGCGGCTCCACTCCTCACCATTAGCCGTCACTGTCCGGGGCTTAAGTGACTACAGCGGCTTCCTCATGGCCTTTCCGATTCCATACTCAGCCCCTTTGCCATTCATTCTCCGCGCAACAGCCAGAGCAATCTTTTACAAAGCATTTCAGATGGTAAGGCTTCTTGCTTAAAACACTACCCACTGTATTTAAACTCCATGCCAACTCCAACCTCTTACACTAACTCGCAAACTCACAGCTACTCTCCAGTCCACAGCTGTACCGGCTTTCCTCAGACACAGCAAGCCAGGTCCTGCCTCATGGTCCTTGGTTCTAGCTACTTCCTTTGTCAATTCCTTCTCATTCCCTCCCTGTGCTCTCTCTCTGTCTCTGTCTCTGTCTCTGTCTCTCTCTTCTGTCTCTCTCTCTCTGTCTCTGTCTCTGTCTCTCTCTCTCTCTCTCTCTCTCTCTCTCTCACACACACACACACACACACACACACACACATCCTGCCTCCCTCCTTTCCACTCTCTCTAGCATTTTGTGATGAACTTAAACTAGCCACTGGATCACGTTCTACTGCATCACTTCTGTTTGAATTCCACCCATCCACTGCACAGTCTGTTTTTCTGTTTGTCCTAAATCTTTCCCCTGGAATATATGCTCCATGAGAATAGAAGCATGCTTGTCTTTTTCACCACTAAAACAGTATCCGGTATAAAATGGGCTCTCCCTGAGCATGTGATGAATGAACAAATAAATGAACACACAAAAACATCCTGAGCAAAACACAAAACACTTGTACTAGGCGTGAAAAACATTACTGTTCTACGTGAGGAAACCAAGCCTTACATAGAGCAAGCTCTATGTTGTCATCCAGAGTTTTAACTCTTGGTTTGAAGTAGGGGTCTTCATTTAAAAAAAAAAGTTGGGAAGATAAAGGTGTGGGGTATGTAAGCACGGCAACATTTATATTGCCAAATTAAGGAGAAAGTTAACTTACCCACCAGACAAAAGCAATAGCATCATTAACAAACACAATATTACCACCACAGAGAGGACAACAGTGTGGAGGGGACAAGAAGCCATTCTCTGGGGCGCATTTCCAGAACTTCTTCACCTGTGACTGTCTGAAAGAGTCTTCTAACCCATTTTAAGAAAACTTTTTTTTTTGGCTACACTTCTTATTCTCTCAGAGTAAGAAGAAGGCTGAGAATGTGATTCCAAACGAAACATTTCTTTAAGAAAAATTAGACAGTTTATACACAAATTCAGAAGACCATAAACCAAATGAATAGTCTCAGCATTGAAAGAATTTTTGTTCTGCTTCCTGACTCCCATGGCATTAGGAGAGAATTTTGACTCACTGTTCTGGGCAAGACAGACAGACAGACAGACCCTCCCCCTTTGTGGAGAGGTGGCTAAGAGGTGTTAACATGCTGACAGCTGAGAATTCCCTAATTTTAAAGAGAGAGCCTGCTTTCAGTTTCTAATTATCTGGGATTACGTTTCAAGGACCAGCCGGGGCATTGTGGATAAACTATTCTTTCATTCAACAAAATCTGTCACCACATGATCAGCACACTGGGCTCAGGGGATGCAGGTGTAATTCTTGCCTTCCTGGGTTTCACAGACTATAAGATAGTAGACGTATGGGTGATGGCATCCAGAACTTTGTGGATACAGCCTTCCTGCTGTCAATGTGGAGCATGTAAGCAAGCAAGCATCATTTAACAAGTAGAAGAAGAGGAATCCCTGTCACGGGCTTTGGTCGGGCCAGTCTACAAAACACCTTTTAAAACATACTTTATGAGTTTTGTTATATGCCATTCGTGATTAATGCAAATTATACAGGCCATCTGGTCTAAGCCTACCTTCTGAAGGAGTAGGAATAACACTGCAGGAAACTACCCAGAGTATTTATCTCTTGGCTCTACTCAAGCTGGAGCTGCTACATTTTTCCCAGAACTGAAAAGTACCTGGGGCCTTGGGGAGAGAAAATTCCTTTTAGCTAAAAGCACTTTATAAATGTTTATAGTGTAAGCCTATAAACAGTTTACATTATTTGCCCACCATCCCACTGTTTCACCTCCATAAATGTGGAAAGTGACTAAAGAGGGAAAGAACACAGATGGGTGTCTCTAAACCAAGGACTTGGGGTGTAGGGGCAGAGGGGCAGGTCAGAAGAGCTCGCCCAAAGGACAATGTAGAGTCAGTTAGATTCTGAATGGGCTGTGCCCAGGAAAAGAGACAATCAAATACAAAGATGTCAAGCCAAGAAAACACCCCAAATTCTCTAGGCCACCTCTGCCTTGCTGGGGTAGTCCTTCCTGTGAGTGACAGCACAGGCTGACCACCTAAACTTCCCCAAATCCCCTGCGACTGTAAGTACATAAATCCTCATTTGCCCTTGGTTTGCAGCATAAACAAATTCTACACATTCTCATTAGAGTATAACCTCAAAACACCTTCATCTCATTGGGCTAGAGCTGAAAAATAAAACCTCGCATATGAAAACATTTTTTAAACGTTTTGAAAGAAACAGAGTTTCTTTGACCAACTAATATAAGGATCCAGGGTTCTTGTGTTCAAGTGTCCAATGTCCAAATACTAAGAACTTGGCACTTGAAAGTGCTGCTTTAATAGAATTTACAGTATGTTCAAATCACTGTTCTTTCCAGCCAGCCAATAAGAAGCTATAAGGAAATAAACTCATTTATTGTGTCTACAGGAATGTCTTTGACTGGTTAATCACATTTCATATTCCAGGAACTCCAGTACATCTTCTCCGTAACTCTACACATGGTTGGAACCATTTTTCCTGTGGTACCCAGGAGGAAACGGAAGCTCTAAGACATTAAGTGACTTACCCAAGGCCACACAGCTGCACAGTGGCAGAATTTGGCAGGTGAAATCATTTTCATAAGACATAAGTCATTAGTCGAAAACCACCCTAGATTTCATGAACCCCCTAAAAAATTCTTAACTCTGAGTATTACTGGAATTTATTTATATAGGAAAAGAGATTTCATACAAGAAAAACTGTCCCACTCATGTGGAATTTCTACAAGTCAAACTCACAGAGAGCAGAGTAATCAACATGTTGGTAGGGGCTGGGGCAGGGAAGAATATAACATGTTAGTTAGACACAAGAAATAAATTCAAGAGAGGTATTGAACAACATAGTAGTTATTGGTGGTCACAATATATTAAATAAGTGAAATGGCCAAAAGTAGGTTTTAAATGTTCTTACCATAAAATGTAAGTGTATGAGATAATACCTATATTAATTAGTTTGATTCAGTCATAACACAATGTGTATATAGTTCAAAACATGATATGTACCATGAATTCATATAATTCCCACTTATCAATTTTGAAAAAATAATCATTGTTTTTAAAAGGTGTAAATGAAAACAATAATTTCGGAGGCAAATAAAATGGTAAAACTACTGAAAACCAAGATTAAAGTGCAGGACTGCATTACAAAGATGCATCTCACTTTCTGTACTTCCTGAGTACATGAAGTATTATTCCAAAAGAAAATAATTCTTCCTTTTAAGGAACAAATCTAAGTTAAAAGATTCACTCTTTAGAATGCTTAGATTTCCCCGGGCGGTGGTGGCACACGCCTTCAATCCCAGCACTCGGGAGGCAGAGGCAGGCAGATCTCTGTGAATTCGAGGCTAACCTGGTCTACAGAGTGAATTCCAGAAAAGGCTCCAAAGCTACCCAGAGAAACCCTGTCTCAAATAAATAAATAGATAATAGATAGATAAATAGATAGATAGATAGATAGATAGATAGATAGATAGATAGATAGATAGATAGATGAAAGATAGATAGATAGATAGATAGATAGATAGATAGATAGATACATACATACATACATACATACATACATACATACATACATACATAAATGGAATGTTTAGATTTCAGTATCAGAAAAGAATCCCCTGCCTTTGTGACTCAGGTGTGGACAGAAGGGAAGAGGTCCTGGCTGGACTGACTGAGCCACTTGTGGTTTGTGTTTTAAATGATCAGTCCCTGGCTTGTGGTGCTCAAAGGTGCGAAGCCTTTAAGGATACATGGCATGGCCAGAGGAGGTAGGATCTTGAAGTGTAAACCTGATTCCGGTCCCAGCATGGTTTTTCTGCTTTCTGTCAAATGAACAAACCCCACAGCAAGCTCCCACCAACACGAACTAAGCTGTCCCCACTACCATGCTTTCTCCACCATGATGTACTAAGACTCTGAAACCGTGAGCTGAAATGAGCCCCTTCTACTTTAAGTCACCACTGTCAAGTGGTTTATCACAACAATTGCAGAGTGACTAATAGGTCACCCTAATTTCTCACTATGCAATCATCACCATTTGCCTTTCTCCTTCCTTCCTTCCTTCCTTCCTCCTAGACTAAAGTCTCTTTCCATTGGTCTCCTGGTCACTAGAGCTACCCCATAATCTAACCTGAATATTGCTCTGCTTGGATTTCCAGTGTTGTCATGAGCTTTTTAAGGTTAGGCCTTTGTTATGTTACCCTGGAGAGAGTTAGTGAACACCCAGCAAATGCTTGTGGGACCCCACCTACAATCAGCTTCCTAAATAGGAATTGTCATTGTACCCGGCAGCTGTAGAACCTGCACAAGACACGTGTAAGGTGGAGTCAGCCAACACTCCAGCCTGGATGGGGAGGGGCTCACTAGCCCCCAGCCCTCCCTGAGGAGGTATTGGCAAGAGATGGCTGATGGAAAAGGGAGCCATTTTCCTCCGTCCAGGGTGGGGTTCCTGGTAGGCTGCCCCTGCTCCCGAGGATGGTCCCATCCCCACACACACACGTAGGTGGCACTAATCGGACTCGGCGGGTGAATTTTTAAAAAGAACAGGACATGACAGTGAAAAGGGGACATGTTGGAAAGGTCTGAGGTGTGTGGGAGGGGATCTGAAAGTGGAAATGGTCAGATACATTGCATACATGTGTGAAATTGTACAAAAATTCATTTTAAAATGTCTTAAAAAAGAATTTCCATTACATGTGCAAATTACTTCCTTTTATTAAAATAATAACAATAATTTATACTCACACAAAAAATAATGGAAGGAATTATATCAAAACATGAATAATAGTTCTCGGTGGCAGGAGAATTATAGATAATCAGTTTTCCTTTCTGTTTTGCTATTTTTTTTATATTAGCTATAATTTTTGAATTTTCTTCAATGACTTTGGCACTCTTTAAATAATTGAGACAAATTATGTTAAAACACTGAAAATCTAAATTAACTAGCTAACATAAAAAGAAATCTTGAAGGGTTTTATTCTCCTCAGAAGCTGTTGCCTTTTGTTTGGGCGAGTTGAACTTCACAGGACTCAGCCCTCAATTCCACCACTAATGGTATACAACAAGTTCCTCCTGAGGACTTTACAAATCCTTTTATTGTCCTTTCTTCTCTGTGCCCAGTGCCCAGCACTCAAATTCCTTCAGCTTTTACTGTGCTAGAAAAAGGAAAGTCAAGAGAATCAAATGTGTCACTTTCAAATTGGACAATTTTACAAATAGATTACTGAGGCCGAGCCGCATCTATCAAACACAGCAAATGACACTGTTGTCCAAGCCTGCGGACTTTCCAGTCTGATGAATTCAGCAACTAAGGCTGACATAAAATGAGATGAATAATTTTAAAGGCAAAACAAAGATTAAACTAAGAGGAGTGTGTGTCCCGAAAATATCAAGAGCAAATAAGTCCACGGTGTCTGGGATTGCCATGGTAGGTTGGTTGTAGTCCTTATTGTTGTGGTTACTATTTGTCAATAACAATGATGAATAACATTATTCAACTTTTCTTGCAGAGTGTTTTTCTGTCTCTCTTGCTAAGAATAATTTCTATTATCAATTGTGAAAAATCCAGGCTAATATAAATCTGCACAGGCTTGAAATATTCTTCGAACATTCATTATATTAGTAACATAAATGTCCTGTTTCACCCAGTAAGGTTACAAAATAAGGCCATATTTCTTCTCATACCCTCACCATGGTGACTTTGAGCTCTGAGATGCTGTAACAAAAGAAAGTCAGAACATTCTGCATGTTTTCCCCAGCCTGATTTCTTGGAGTGTTTGGACATTTAAGTTTCACAAGCCATTCTTAGTTTTCATTTGTCTGTTTTACTGCTCTTCTCTCCGAGCCTGCAATTACAGAACTTCCAAGCCTCACTGTTCCATTTCAGCAGTTCCTACACGAACTACTCGCTCTACACAGATCTGATACAAAAGCAGGCTCTGCTGTCTCCCTGATTGCCTTAAAGGCAGAGTCAAGTCCAACCAGTAGTGTTGGCCTGAGATAGTGAAAGTCTGACCTTTACAAAACTCCATTGCTGGGTTACCTCCGGCACTCACAAACATCAGCTCTGGCTTCAGAGCCCCTGCCGGGCTCTCTGGTGACACCCTACATAATGATGGAGTGATGGGATCCACTCTTCTTTTCTTCCTCTGCCTACCACCTTTGATAAGAATCCCTGGACCATCCACCCCATGGTCAGGAGCTCCTGATCCTGATCCTCTTGTCCAGAGATGGAAAACAGCAGTTTCCTTCCCCCAGTTCAAGACCTACCTTTCTTTTCCAAGCACGACTAAGAGTAGCAATAGCTGGGATCTTCAGGGGATGTGTCAATCCACTCAAAGTAGAAACAAAATCTCCACAGCTTAGAGACAGCTGCTAGAATGCAGACGCACAGGTAGTTCATTCTCAATTATCTCTGTAGCAGCCACAATGCTAGATAGTCCCTGCTATCTTTAGAACCTGAAGTTCACCCCCTGCATACACACACACACACACACACACACACACACACACACACACACACACACACAGAGGCTCATGTGTCCGAACACCTGGTCTCTAGCTAGTGGCACTGTTTTGAGGGACTATGAGAACTTGCATAAGCCCTGAGTGCAGAGGGTCACTATGAGTAGGATGCTGAGGGTTATTGCCCAGCCCCGCTTCCAGGCCCATTCTCTACTTCCTGTCTACTGCCATGACAGGACCAGCAACATCTCACACCCACTGACCTGGACTGAGATGCTCTGCCACCATGCCTTCTTGGCCATGATAAACTGGAATCTCCTAAAAACCATGAGCCAAAATAAGCCTTTCCTTCCTCCCTTATGTTACTTTAAAACAGCAACAAGTCCCACTTCCTTCCTTCCTGAGTACACGAGAAGGCAGAATTCCCCAGACTCCCTTGTAACTATGTTCGAACCATATTGCCTAGATCTAGCCCATGGCCTATATATAAAGTCTTTTGGCAGAGGGAGGAGAAAGTCCTTGTGTGACCTTCCAACTCTTTCCCCCTCTGCCACAATTATCGTAGAAATTATATTCACCAACTGTAAATGAATTGGATAATCAAGTTGTTTTCTTTAAAAGAGCCACACTACGGAGTTAAAGTCACCTTGGAGATATGTGTCAAGGGCTTACAATAAAAATTTTCTAAGTGCTACCACTTAACAGACAATGCATGGGTTTGACAATATGCAAAAGGATGTCTCCTGCCTTTGTGGTCCAAGGCATTGTATTTTGTGCTCGAGAGTCTGTAATTAATCTTGAAAATGACTTTGAGAGCTTGAATCGTTTTTGTTTTTTTTTTTTTTAAGTAAGAAAGTTGTTTTAGTCAGAGTCCTCCAAAGGACACCTGTGGTGAAACTCAAAGGCCTAAGAGCCTGGGACCAACAGTGCAGATCCTAGTCTGCGTTTACAGGAATGCCCAGGGCAGATCAAAGTTCAGTTCAAGCCGTCAGAAAAAGAGAAATTGAATCCTCCCATCTTCCACCATTTTTTTCCCATTCAGGCCCTCAAAGAATGGGTGAGGCCTGCTCCCATCAGAAGAACAATCTGCCTTTGCTCAGTGTGTTACTCAGATACCAGCCTCTAGCAGAGACACCTTCACAGATCACTGCGTGACTTTTCCTGGGAAGACAAACATGTACTCACTCCAGATGGGGACCAACAATAGACCAAAGAAGTGATTCCACCCAAGTCTGGTTCTGTAAGCCAATAAACTCATTGGGCTTACTTACAAGAATGGAGATGAAGGATTATTTGCAGAGGTGAGTGACTCTATCAGGTGTAACACCAAAAGTCCCACCCCAACATGAGTGACTACTCACAAAAGCTTCGTCTCTGGAGTTCCCTGCCCAGCCTGCAGGTAGCACCTCTGGCAGAGAGTTGCTGCTCCCTCTGCAATTACTTACTGTTTCTGTAACTCTGGGAAGGACTCATGACTCGTACAATTCTTAGGAGATCGTTTATCTTTCTTGGGAGTTTCATGAGCCTCCCCTCCTCCTCTACCAAGAAGAAAGCAATTACATATTCAGACACATGAAGAAATTATGTTTCACCAGATACGTAGGTACTTCTTGATCCAAGCAGGTTGACAATTGACTACCACAAAAAGTATTGTGAGCCAATTTTCTTTTCAGAAAAATCTCTTTAAAAGATAAATGAGAAATAGATGTTGGGAGAAGTGGTCCAGACAGGAGGAGCTATAGACTGAAGTAGCATGTAGGCATCAATAATAAGTGGTAATTGGAATTACAGTGGATATAGAGAGAAAAGAAAGGATCTGATAGGTATTTTTCCTATGTTCATAAAAACTTAAATTCTTGCTAAACTATTTTTTTTTTCAGAAGACTGCCTTATGGAAATTTGACTCTTCTTGGAATTAATAGAAAATGTTTCAAAATAACCAAAACTAAACAGCCCTTATTCTGAATCAGTATCTCTACAATATCAGTTGTAGATGACACTCTCTACATTGTGGTCTCCATTGAAGATCACCCACTCAGTGCTCAGAATCATCTTCTAGACACCTTTCTTCACAGGCTAGGGAAATCCTGCCTCTGGTGCCAAATAGCCTCACAGCACAAAGTGTTATAGTTATAAACAAACAAAAAAAAAGCACTTTAAATCCTTTTTTTCTACCCCAATATTTTTGATTGGACAAAATGTTAGTTATCTCTTTCCATTGACTAGCCCTTATCCTTCTCCAGAGCATTCAAAACCTGTTTCCTGTGTCCTTGACCTGTGATTCAGAGGAATTTAGGATTCATTTCTCACTGTACTTCCCTTACCTTGTCCTCACCTTCCCAAGACAGCTGAGTGTCCACCTCCATCTCCTCATTACCAGAAAATTTAACCCTTCTCATACATGCCGACTATGTTTAAACATATTTCCAAATTGACTCCATGTCTTAGCTAGGTGTCTATTGCCGTGATAAAACACCATGACCAAAAGCAACTTGAGGAGGAAATGGTTTATTTCATCTTATAGTTCCACCTCACAGTCTATCATTAAAGGAAGTCGGTGAAGGAATTCACACAAGAACCTGGAGGCAGGAGCTGATGCAGAAGCCATGAAGGAGTGCTGCTTACTGGTTTGTTCCCCCATTACTTGCTCAGGCTGTTTCCTTTCCTTTTTCATTTTTTATTCTTCTTCATGTATTAAACTCCAACCACAGTTTCCCCTTCCCTCCACTCCTTCCCCTCCCTCCACCAACCCCTCCTCTCCCTTAGATCCGCTCCTCCTTTGTTTCCCTTCAGAAAAGAGCACGCCTCTCAGAGATATCAACCGAACACGGCATAACAAGTTACAATAAGACTAGGCACAAACCCTCATATCAAGACTGAACAAGGCAACCCAATAAGAGGAAAGGGGTCCCAAAAGCAGGCAAAAGAGTCAGAGACAACCCCCACTCCCGCTGTTAGGAGTCCCACATCAAGCTACACAGCCGTAACACATATGCAGAGGACCTAC
The DNA here is from genome assembly GCF_004664715.2 of Peromyscus leucopus. Classification (NCBI taxonomy): domain Eukaryota; kingdom Metazoa; phylum Chordata; class Mammalia; order Rodentia; family Cricetidae; genus Peromyscus; species Peromyscus leucopus. Next base: position 41,603,514 of record NC_051072.1, read on the forward strand.
CTCAGACCATATTGTCGGTTCAGTCTCCGTGAGGCCCTGCTTAGTTGATTCTGTGGGTTGTGTTCTTGTGGTGTCCTCAACCCCTCTGACTCCTACAATCCTTCCTCCTCTTCTTCCACAGGATTCTCTGAGCTCCACCCAATGTTTGGCTTTGGGTCTCCTCATCTGATCCTATCCATTGCTGGATGAAGCTTCTCTGATGATGATTATGCTAGATTCCAGTCTATGAGTACAGCAGAATATCATTAGGAATCATTTCATTGACCTTTTCACTTTTTTCTGGCAGTTGTGTTGGTTCTACCCCAGGTCTCTAGGCCATCCAGGCTCTGGTTCCTGACCATCTAGGCAGTGTCAAGTGTGGGCTCCCTCTCATGGCATGGGACCCAAAGTGGACCAGTCATTGGTTGGCCACTCCCACAAGTTCTGCACCACCATGATCCCAGCACATCTTGCAGGCAGGACAAATTGTAGGTCAAAGGTTTTGTGGCTGGGTTGGTGTCCCAGTTCCACCACTGGAAGCCTTGCCTAGTTACAGAAGATGGCCAGTTCATGCTCTGTATCCCCCATTACCAGGAGTCTTTACTAGGGTCACCCTCATAGATTCCAGGGAGTTTCCATTGCACTAGGTTTCCACATCACCCTTGAAATGTCCCCCAATTCCAGTAATTTCTCTCAATACTCTCTCCTTCCACCCCCTCAACCTGATTCCTCCTGCTCCCATCTTCACCTGCCTCTACTCTACCTGAAAAATCTATTCTCTCCCCCTTGCCAGGGAGATCCACGTGTCCCTGCTTGAGTCCTTGTTACTTATCCTCTCTGGGTCTGTGGATTGTAGCATGATTATCCCCTACTTTACAGATTATTCACTTATGAGCGAGTACATACATGTTTGTCTTTCTGGGTCTGGGTTACTACACAATGATTTTTTTTTTTTTAGTTTCATCCATTTGCTTGCAAATTTCATAATATTCTTTTTTAAGCAGCTGAGTAATACTCCATTGTGTAAATGTACCACATTTTCTTTGTCTATTCTTCAGTTGAGGGACATCTAGGTTGTTCCAGTTTCTGGCTATTAAGAATAAAGCCACAATGAACATAGTTGAGCAAGTGCCCTTGTGGTAGAATGGAGTCCTTTGGTTATATGCTCAGGAGTGGTGTAGCTAGGTCTTGAGGTAGATTGATTCCCTATTTTCTGAGGAACCGCCATACTGATTTCCAAAGTGGCTGCACAAGTTTGCACTCCCACCAGCAATGGAGGAGTGTGCCCCTTGCTCCACATCCCTATGAACTGTCACTTGTGTTATTGATCTTAGCCATTCTGACAGGTGTAAGATGGAATCTCAAAGTCGTTTTGATTTTCAGCCTGTTTTCTTATACCATCCAGGACCACCTGCCCAGAGATGACACCACCCACAATGGATTGGGCCCTCCCACATCACTCACTAATTAAGAAGATGCCCCCTTGAGCTTTCCCATAGGCCAACCTTACAGAGGTATTTTCTCAATTGTGATCCCCTCTTTTCAGATAATTAACTCTAGCTTCTGTTGAATTGACAGGAAAACAAAACAAAACAAAACAGGGTTTTAAAGAAGCTTGTCTTTTCTAAATAGTATATTAAGGCAGAGGCAGGCAGATCTCTGTGAGTGCAAGGCCAGCCTGGGCTACAGAGTGAGTTCCAGGAAAGGTTCAAAGCTGCACAGAGCATCCCTGTCTCGAAAACACCCCCTCCACCCACACACACACAAAAGAAAGACAAAGAAAAGCACATTTGCCAGGCGGTGGTGGCGCACACCTTTAATCCTAGCACTCAGGAGGCAGAGCCAGGCGAATTGAGTTCGAGTCCAGCGTGGTCTACAGAGTGAGATTCAGGACAGGCTCCAAAGCTACACAGAAAAACCCTGTCTCAAAAACACCAAAAACAAAAAAAAAGTATAGATAGTATATTAAGGAGACTCATAAAAAGTAAAATATGTCAATGACTAATGGGCCCGGACTCATGTTAGCCATTAGAATGGGTTAAGAGACCTTGGTATAGGAAAGCAGAAGGTGAAATGTGGACCAACTATATTTCTCCTTCATCATTCCAAATAATGTATTTTAGGCAGGAATAAGGCAAACCCACAATAGTCACTTCTTACCTCCAGTGCTAGTTACATAGAAGAGGCTACCACAGCTCTACACTGCATTGCCTCATCCCATTTCTGATTTTAGGCTCAGCTGTGATGTACAGTCCTCACTGGGGGTGAATGGTTCCCAGAGGTATAGCCTGCTGGTGGGGTAGATAGTTCTCACTGTGTTGAACAGTTCCTACATAAATGGGCTGTTCCCCCAGGTGGACTGTTCCCACTGGATGGACTTTTCTCATTGGGTTGGATTAGTCCCACTGGGTTGGATGGCTCCCACTGGAGTGAACTGTTCCCATTGTGGTGTAGTGGGCTTGTTTCTGCAGGAGACCAGGCTTGCCTTACCCTGGCAGCATCCCATTTCAGCATCCCACTTCAGCATCCCACTTCAGCATCCTGGGCATCCTTCTTATTTCTTACTCACATTTTCCTCCAATGCCTCTGGTACTTACGTGAACCTGGAGTTGATGTCTCTGAAGAAAACCTTCCAGCCAGTTGGCAACAGGAGCTGGTGGATAAATGTTCCATCAGCGATCCTGGACATGGACAATTCTGTCAGGCCCAGAGGCCCCAGAGTCAGTGTGTCGTGCTTCTGCTCAGTGCAATGATCTCCCACTCACAACACATGCATAGTGGCCTTTATCCCTCCCTCCCTCGCTCTTAATACCCCCTGCTTCTGTTTCTCACAACTGTACCCTCTGTCAAGTCCTGTTCTCACATTCTGATCATCCATGGAAAGTGTCTTATTAAGACAGATGATTACTGTTTAAGAATTAATATGATCATGCCGGGCAGTGGTGGCGCACACCTTCAATCCTAGCACTTGGGAGGCAGAGGCAGGTGGATCTCTGTGAGTTCAAGGCCAGCCTGGGTTACATAGTGAGTTCCAGGAAAGGCTCCAAAGCTACACAGATAAACTCTGTCTCAAACAAACAAACAAAAAAGATTAATATGATGAAGAGGTGATGTGGTGAGTTGAGGGGATACAATCAACGGGGTTTAGTGGGTGATTCAATTTAAAGAGGAAAAGTTATGGGACAGAACAAAATGTAATGCCCATCAACTCAGTACAGAATGGACTGCATATGTCAGCACCTAGATGTGATACATCTGCCCTCCTATTCTAGTTTCCTTTCTGTTGTTGTTATAAAGACTACAACTAAGAGCAACTTAGGGAGGGAAGGGTTTATTTGGATTACATACCTGGTTGCTGTCCTTCACTGAAGGAAGTCATGGCAGGAACTCAAGCAGGAGCAGAGACAAGAACTATGGAAGAATGTTGCTTGAAAAGGGTGCTAGCCCTGGGTTACCTTTGTATAACCTAGGATCACCTGCCCAGGAGTGACATCACTCACAGTGGAATGAGCTCTCCCACATCCATCATTCATCAAGAAAATGCTCTCATAGGCTTGCCTACAGGCCAGTCTAACGGAGGCATTCTCTCACTTGAGGTTCCTCTTCCCAGATGACCCTAAAGTATGTCAAGCTGACAGAAAACTAACCAGCACACCTCTCTATGTGGACAGATAGGTCGGTCTCAAGCTGGGTTTGAAAAAACACAGAAGCGTTTCTCTTCTGAAATGCTGCCAGAGGTTTCTCTCCTTTCCATCATCTCCTTCCCACCAGCCCTTCCCATCTAATGGTCTCATCTAAGGACCATTTTGAAGGCTGTAGACTCAGTTCTCACTAGGCTTTCGAGGTTCTCTGCTGAGACTGAGAGAAGGAAAAGGTGAGGACTGAGAACGGGGAAAGAGGAAAGAAAGAGGAAAGGGAAAGGAGTGGACAGGAATGGGATGAGAGGCGAGAAGAGAACCAAGGGACCAGAAAGCTCTTGTGCCCCCCTCACTTTAGACCAGTGGTTCTCAACCTTCCCAATGCGGGGACCCTTTAATACCGTCCCTCGTGTTGTGGTAACCCCCAACTGTAAAATTATTTTTTGTTGTTCATAACTGTGATTTTGCTACTGTTATGAATTGTAATATAAATATGAAATTGTAATATAAATCTGATATGAGACCCCCAGAGAGGTCTAGACCCACATATTGAGAAGCACTGCTTTAGTCCCTAAGAGCTTCATAGCCAATACTTCTCTGACCAGTCCCCTCCCCTTGGCAGTGCTCATGTTTCAAAGATTGTTCCTAACAATGACGATAAGTGAATGTCAAGAGTAAATACTCTCCTGTCTTACGCCAGTCCAATTTTTCATTTACATTTACATACTAGTGTCAGAAACAAGTCAATGACAGCTTGAGCTGATAAACTAGAACCTACATCAACCTTCTATTGGAGGCAGGGGAGACTTGAAGTAATGAATAACATGACCAGTACTGATACCATTGGAAGGGACTAGGAAGCCGTTTATAGATAGTTTGGTGGACCTTGTTAAATAAGCCATGAAAGTGTCAAATGTTCCTCAGCACAATAATGCCAGGGGTTATGGTTTTGAAATGGAAAAGGTCAAAGTCTTGATAACAAGAAAAAGATGCTTTCTTCATCTAAGAATAACTTGTACGGGCATCAAAAAGAGCAATGTCAGAATTGAAACATTGGGTTGGATTCTTGGAAGACTCAGAGAGAGGGAGCTTGCTTCATGGGAAGACTGAACTGGAACAAGAGCATTCTCAATTCAGGGGCAGTACCCTAAACCCCAGCTCTGTGTAGCAGAAATGACCAAAGGAGGAAGAGATACATCACACGCATCCAACTGAAGCCAGAGGCTCTCAGTTTCAAGGGATGTGGGGTGTCTGGGGACACAGGACTGAAAACCCTTCTGTGTACAGAGGGTCAGTGGCCCTGGGAGTCTCAACGTGAAGAAAGAGGGTACACCTGGAGGCCTAGTCTCTAGGTGCCTCCATCACGTGATACAAATACAGATTATGATAGTATCTCTCCTCCTCCCACACTGAGCTGGTTTTTTGTGATCTTCATGGTTCTTCATATCATCTATCTGATCTTTCAGTGTTCACCCCAATATCTGGCTCCCGAGTTTTTATTAATAAGACCTTTTAAGATTTGTGTTACAGCCCTCTCCTCCCTCTTCCCACCACCCCAACCGTCCCCCCAACCCACCCCCCACTCCCACCTCCTCCAAGTCAAGGTCTCCCATGGGGAATCAGCAGAGCCTGGTACATTCAGCTGAGGCAGGTCCAAGCTCCTCCCCCCTGCACCAAGGCTGCACAAGGTGTCACACCTTAGGTACTGGGCTCCAAAAAGCTGGCTCATGCACCAGGGACGGATCCTGATGCCCCTGCCTGGGGGCTCCCCCAAACAGTTCACAAACTATACTTCTTAAGGATCAGGTTACAGGCTGCCTTGTTTCCTTTACTAGCCATCCTAATCAAGGGCTCTTTTGCATACCACAAACAGCACTGCATGGAGGCCCTGGGCAAGCAAAGGTGATTCTCAGAACAGCAGCATCCCCATTCCTCCATCTAAGGACTAGAAAGGGAAAAGCATAGAGCCTGCAGAGACAGAGAGGGCCATCCCTGTCTCCCCACACACACACACACACATACACTCACCCACAGTACCTGACTAACGCCCTGCATTGCAGGCTAAGGGTGCCAGTGAGCCGACTTTCAGAGAAATAGATGCAAGGCATCAGACATACCACTGGGTAAGTTCTAGTGCGAATCAGAGGAAACAGATCAGGATCTGAGGAAGAAAGGGAAGAAGAAATGGGAGGAAAAAAGAGCTGATGGGGCAGGCGGAAGCACAGAATCCAGCTGGGAGGCGGTGCGGACAGCAGGTTTTCTCTGCTTAGCTTGGTTCTCTCAAAACCTGCCCTCTGCTCTGTCCAACATGAGATGGGAAATAAAGCAGGGACCTGGGCTACCATAGAAAGGGAATAAAGATAAAATGCAAAATGTAGAAGAAAATCATCTTAAGTAACGAAATAATCCCACATTCATAAACAGCATGTGTGTGTGTGCGCACACACACACACACCTGAAACAAAGAAAACCTAATCTTCCACATTTATACAGCACAAATCACAATAGCCAAGATATGGAATCAATCTGTCTATCATCTGCTGAGTGGGATTGTGTTGCCTCGATACCATAATAGAACCCTATTATGCCAAGGAAAGGATGAAATTTTTTTCATTTGTAGCATGCCATTGAACCTGGAGAGCATTATGTTAAGTAGCATAAGAGCACAGAAAGGCCAGTTCCAGGCCAGCGAGATGGCTCAGCAAGGTAAAGTGTTGCCATCAAGCCTGATAATGAGTTTGACCCCTAGGTCCTACGTGGTGGATGCAGAGAACTGACTCCAACAAGTTGTACTCTGACCTCGATCTGTATGCATGTCTCCACACATGCACACTGAATATGTGTGACTTTAAATTTTTAAAAGGAAAAGGTGAGTATCACATGATATCACTCATTTATAGCATCTAAAACAGTGTGTCTCATAGAAATAGTGTGCAGAATAATGTTTACTGTTTTAACATAACCAGAAGAGCAAATTTGGAAGGTTGTTGCTGCAAGGAAAAGATAAATATTTGAGGTGATGTGTATGAAAACTCCCTGATCTGATCGTTATACAATGTATACACATGTGGGTATATCACACTCTATCCCATAAGTGTGATGGTTAATCTTGTCTATTTGACAAGATCTAGATTTACCATGGAAAAAAGCCACTGGGGATGTCTGTGGACCATTATCCAAATAGTGTAAACTGACGTAGGAATACTAGTCCTATGTGTGGGCAGCAACTTTCCCTGGCTTGGGGGTCCTGAACTTCATAAAAAGAAGAAAGCTAGCCGGATACCAGCATTCCTCACTCTCTGCTTCTTCACTGTGGATGCTCATGTGACCACGCTCAAGTTCCCCTGCACTGTGCCTTCCCCACAATGATGGACGGTACCCTTAAACTTGAAGCCAAAACGGCCCTGTCTTCCTTCCATTGCTTCTGTCAGGGATTTGGTGACGAGAAAGGCAGCTAACACCGTGTATACAGTGGGAAGGAACTCTAAAGAGTTCCACCCACATATGAAAGAACTGCTCCAACTAAGCTCAGCCCTGCTGCTCATCCCAGTTCCTCAGCCATGGGCCACGCCCATGGCTTTTATTTCAAAGCGGCACCACAGACTCTCAGCTCTGATTAGCTAGGGTCCTATGCCTTCCACTTCCACTACTGGTACCGTCCCCCCCCCTCCTCAAATTCTTCAAGGGGGAAGAATGTAAAATTGTTTTATTTTTATACAGAGGGAGTTAATAGTGACCTTTTAGATTTCTTAACTGTGTGGAAATCCCTGTCCCTATAATTATTGACAAATAACAATAGAGAGGAATGAACGAAGGGGAAAAGCACAAAGAAGAGTGATCCGAGTGGACATTTGGTGACACTCTTCCTGACCCCTCTTTAGAGAAATGTGAGCTCCTATACGGGCCAAATAACCCTTGACTCTCTGAGCCCAGCGAGTGCCGACGAAAAGCCCATCCAAAAAAAAAATAAAAGGCGAGGGGGAGAAAGCATTCACACAAAGTCCTCATGCTGCTGCACTTGAATAGAAAACGGCACAGAGAGGAGGCTGGAGAAGACACATGGCGAAGCCTACTAACCTCCAGCCTTGCTAAATGGAATACACAGAGATTCACCACGGGGCAACTCCATAAAGCCACTCTGGATGCCATTTTGCTAATTGTGTTTGCTATGACACCAAGCACTGCTTAGCTGGGCTCCCAGAGTGTCTCAGTAATGGCAGTCACTTGCCAGGAGCGAGAGTGATTTTTATTTGATATCCATACAAAGCAGCAGCAAATGAATTTCCATAATGAGAAGCAACATAATGATGTGGAGATGTACAAACTGCCATTGTGTTTAGTAACAACAGAGCCTTCCCGTTAGAATTAAATTTGCAGGAAGAATCTTACTGAAGCATCAGTGTACTGAAACCAAGTTGTTTAGAGCACATACACACACACACACACACACACACACACACACACACACACACACACTTATTTCAAGCCTATGATTACTGGAAAGGTTTTTTGGAGATTTTTATTATTATTATTATTCCATTTTGTTCTCACTAAAATCGACTGAGCTGTAGCACTCCGCAGCTGTGATTTGTGAAGTAAATGGCAAAGCTAAATGTGCCGAAACCCAACATGTTCCCCAAGCAACACAGGGATGGAAGGCAAATGTTACAGTGTTATTGTCAACAGCAGTAATGCTTGCATAAGCATCTGCTTCATAACGGATGGAAACCTACATTCTAAACAAAAGGAGCTCCCAACAAGGCCAGCCACCCTGAATTCTGGCTGGGATTTAAATGTTCCAGTCAGGGAAGAGCAAATATTGCCACTTTGTATCTTTTCCCTTCAAATTAAAAATGATCTGATTTGCATCCTGGAAATCTCCCCACAGTTGTCTCCTTCATGGTTTCTCTCTCTCTCTCTCTCTCTCTCTCTCTCTCTCTCTCTCTCTCTCTCTCTCTCTCTCTCTCTCTCCTCCCTCCCTCCCTCCCTCCCTCCCTCCCTTCTTCCCTCCCTCCCTCTCTTTCTCTCTTTCTCCGAAGTGATTTCCAGTAATTACCTATTTCCCAGCACTTGATTGTCATCAGTGAATGGAAAATGGAAATAGTATTGACTACATGGCTTTGATTTAACTCATCTCCATGCTCATCATGAGGATGTCATCATCCTACTATCCCAGTGTGTGAGTGGCTTATGCCCTGCCCTGACTGGCCAGAATCTACAATGTTGCAATTTGTATCTATGCACACCAAAAACACAAACAATTTCATTAATGGTAAAACTCAGAGCCAGACCAGCAACCTATATTAGATTGAGACTGAAAAAATCCAAAGGACAGTAGTATAGGAATAGAAGTCAGGAGTTCGAAGTCCTGGGTCTCAACCTTGCTGGAAGCAAGGCAGTTTCTTTGTGTGTGTCTCAGTTTTTCCAGCTGTAAAACAGGCATAAGATCTGCTCTAATCCATCTTGAAAAGTAAGTCTTACTAAACTGATGTTTTATTTGTTTGTTTTTACAGAGAAGTCTCACTATGTAGCCCAAGCTGGCTGTGAACTGGTCATCGTACCACAGCCTACCAAGAGCAAAGATTATAGGCCTGTGTTACCATGTCTGGCATTTCAGGTGTTTCGTAAATGGTTGTTATTATGTTCATGACAGACCAGCAAGTAGTCCTTAGACAAGCTCAGAATGTTTCCAGAAAATCATATAATCATAATGATCAATATTTGGGCTCTTGTCACTTTATCAGCCAGAATATATTTGTTGAGTCCCTGTTTGACTCAGTGCACAATCCTTTGTACTATGGAAATACGTATGTCATAAGGCCTGAAGTGGGGGGACAAACCAAGTGTAGTCATAGAAAAAGCCAGCATGAAACAAGTCATGCCTAAGCACCAAATGGGAGATGAGGAACTCGGGGAACAGATGCCCAGACTTCAGCATCCTGCCTTTGGGTCTTGAATCCCACTTCCGTCATTGATTAGCTGTGTGACACTGGGCAAGTCCTTTAACCTCTTTATGCCTCCGTTTCCTTATCTGTAAAAATGGAAACGACAAGTATTATCATTAACAATGGTTTATAATTACAAAATTCACAGGATTGCTGTAAACGTCTTAATACAGCTTTAATCTTAGAACAGTGCCAGCGTATACATACAATACAGTTAAGGTCACAGGAGTCCTGATACAGGTTTGAGGTTCAAAGGGCCTCTAACGGACTAGAATCCACCTTCTATGTCAAATTCCTCTGGCCAAAGCTAGAGTGGGGACAGGGTCTTGCTTCAGAGCTGGCCACAGATTTTGCATCTCTCTATCGATTGACATTTCTCTATAAAGTTGTGTTGCGTTTTTGATCTGAGAAAAAAAGCAAACACTTTAATGAGTTGTTGGTCCTACAAAGACAGATCTAAACATACCATTACTGGAGCTGTAACGTTTCTGACAGTGAGAAACAAGACTGTGTGATAACTGAGGCCATCTTATTGGGTTTGCATAAAATTCCAGGGCTCCACCTGCATACTCCTGGAGAAAGGTAGACAAAGAAGAGCCAGAGGCAGAGAGAGAGAGAGAGAGAGAGAGAGAGAGAGAGAGAGAGAAGAAGAAGGAGGAGGAGGAGGAGGAGGAGGGGGAGGAGGAAGAGGGAGGGAGGGAGGGAGGGAGAGAGAGAGAGAGAGAGAGAGAGAGAGAGAGAGAGAGAAGGAGGAGGGGAGGAGGAGAAGGAGAAGGAAGAGGGGGGAGGGAGGGAGGGGGAGAGAGAGAGAGAGAGAAGGAGGAGGAGGGAGGGAGGGAGAGAGAGAGAGAAAGAGAGAGAGAGAGAGAGAGAGAGAGAGAGAGAGAGAGAGAGAGAGAGAGAATGGTTAATGTGTAACCACCTCCACCCCAGGATCAGGAGGTAGGGAAAGGTTCTGCTGCACTGGCCACTGTACCTACACCTTCACCAGTGAATAGAGTCTAAGTGAAAATTACTTCCTCTGGTTCTGCTGGGGAAATGGTGATCCTTTCAGAACTCCCAATCCTCCTCTGACCACCTCCCAAGTACTTGCACTGTAGATGTTTACTACCACATGGTTTGTACTGGGCTCAGGATTGAACTCATGACTTCCTGCATGCTAGACTAAGAATCTACTACCTGAGCTACAGCCCAGCCCTGGCTGTCTTTTCTGAACTGGAAGGGTCAGTGAGTAGCCTTGTTAGGTTTGCTCAGCACATGGGTCCATCCAAATGTGCCTCTCCTCCAAGTTATTTTCAAGGTCCATTTGTTACATAGATTTTGCCATGCACACTGACTATATAATCTAATCCCCAAGAAATACCTGGCTTTACTGCCTAGTAGAAAAATCTTTACTGTGGTTAGACCATATCCCTGCATGATGCACATGGTGGCATGTGTAGCTGTAATTCCACTACTCAGGTACTCAAGAGCCTGAGGCAGGAGGCTCACAAGCTCAAAAGCATCCTGAACTACACAAAAAAGAAGAGAGGAAGAAAGAAAGAAAGAAAGAAAGAAAGAAAGAAAGAAAGAAAGAAAGAAAGGAAGGAAGGAAGGAAGGAAGGAAGGAAGGAAGGAAGGAAGGAAGGAAGAAAGAACGAAAGGAAGGAAGGAAGGAAGGAAGGAAGGAAGGAAGGAAATGAATTTGTTCCTGCAGATTGTGTTCACAGAAGGAGATGAACCAACACAGGTAAGGTGGAAGGAAGAAGACATGGGTCTTCTTCAGCCCTATGTGCTTGGAAAGCTCACATGCTCAGCCCTGAACTCTAGACTGGGAAACGATGCTTAAAGTTCAGCCTTCCCGAGTTGTCCAGCCCTACAAAAAGGCTGCAGCAGCTGAGGAACAAGACCAAAATGGGTCCTAAAAGACCTGTCATCCAGATTCCAGTAGGATTTGTCTCTACTATCTGAAGTTCGAAGACAAGAGAGAGCTGCATTTTAATTTCTTCTTCTATCCCTTTCTTCTTATGGAGTGTTTGTTTTTAACCATAAACACAAACTAGGCTATGTTTGGGGCCAAGTAGAATGAAGCAGCAGCTTGGAAACACCAAGGTCAAGACCAGAATGCCCCTGAGGAACAGAGCAGCTGACTAAATGCAGCCTGGTGCCTCAGCTCTTGGCTAGGAAGTTTTACATGAACAATATTGTACAATGTAATCCAGAACCTGTCAAAGTTAGATGTCCCAAATGACCACCATGCTTCATCCCAATCTGTGGTGCTAATAGGAGGTGAGGCGCAGTTTAAAAAAAAAAAAAAAAAGTCATGCCCTTAAAGGTGATATTGAGTCCCCAAGCCCTCCTCCCTAATCTTGTTCCCAAGCCCACGTGTGAGGCAAGCAGGTTCCCTCTACCGTGCACTTCCACCATAATATACCATGCTGTGGGCGCCAGGCAAAGGACTAAATGATATAAGGAGCTGAAACCGTGAGCGTAAATGAGCCTTCCCTCTTCATCAGTTAGTTTAGCTCTCTATTTTGTCATAGTAACAGAAGGATGAACAGCGAAGTACCTGTCCTCAAGAGCACATGCATACTAAGTGGAAGTCACCACACATTGTCCCTGAGCAGAGCAGTGAGGACAACCCTCTCACAGGAGGTAGGACCGGCCCCAGGGAAGGGCTGTCTCTGGTTTTTTTCTTCTATGCCCTAGACTCTTCCTCTGCTGATCAGTCTCATCCTCTCATGGTTAACTGTTCCATCTATGTGATGATGGTCCAACTTTCCAGCCCCAAACCTCCCTGGTGCTCTAGAAGCCAACACCTATTGTTCGTTGTGTATGTTAACCTGGAAGTCCCATAAACACGCCAAGGGTCCCCCATTGAGTCTGTTGCCTCAGTGATCTCTAGCATCTCCCCACTGCCCTCTGCTGGCCAGAGCACTAAATCTCGCCTTCAGATTCCTGGGGCCAAGGTTGATCCTTTCTAAACACCCAGCAGCCAGAAGGATTGGTGTTAAAGAAGAAACCTGACACCAGGTAGGTTGCTGGAAGTTCCCCTCAATGCCATCCCACCCTAAAGGGCGAGGCTCCAATTCCCTTAGAGGACATATATAAGTGTTGTAACCTGGTACCTGCCCATACCTCCTGTCTCAGGTCTTGGCCTTTCCCGCCTCCTCTCCATTTGCCTTCCAGCTCTTCAACACAGACTGTCCACAACATTCAGATTGAGTTTATTGTCATCCCTTGGTGTCCATATTCTCACTCACGCCAGCTCCTATGCACCCTGCTTCCTCTTCGTGGAAGACATGGTTTTATTTGAAGAGTTCTTTTCCTCACTCCTCGGCTCCCATCTGACACATCACTTCCACACATCTGGAAGTCCTCAGAACTACCCAGAGACTGCCTTTCCCCCCAGCAGCACACCTGCAAAGTCCCCTCAATGACGGATGAGCTGCTGGTTTTTGTAACTGCCGTTTCTTTGGGGTTTGTTTTGGGAAGTCTTATGTAGCCCAGGCTAACTTCAAACTCAGTGTGCCACAGAGGCTAACCTTGAACTTCTCATCCCTTTGCCTCTACCCGTTGAGTGCAAATAGTAGAGAGGTAAGCTGCCACACCCTTCTTGTAATTGCCATTGCATTGCTGGAGAGGAAGACTCAACATAAGGAATACTAAACAGACAGGAGTAACTAACAGGAAGACTGTGCATAGAAAACAGACTCCCCTTTTCTGTTTGTCTCTTACCCCTCCCAAACGCACTATCTCGGGAAAACCAGTGATTGCATCCTATCTCAGGCATCACATGTCAACAAAAAGATAAGGACTACTTAAAAATGGTGGCCCTACTGTGCTAGGCAAGTACAAGAATGTCCAAACAATATAGTCTCCGCTTGCTTTTTATCACAGAACAGCACCTTCCCAGAGACCATGTCATCATGTGGATCACTGGGAAGCAAATCCCATTTCCCCATAGGAGAAGTGTTACAATCAGAGGCCATATGCCAGACAAGGGACTTGGCTTCATGTAGACATAAACAAAAATATTTCACAAAGACTAAGAGTCAAGTAACTCTAAATTTCTCAGCCCTGCCCTTGCCCAGTAAGCTCTGTGAGGCCAGAGGCTGAAGGCAGGAAGGTATCTGCACAGGGCGTGATTCAAAGGAGTTCTTAGCATAAACACACCATCTTTGAGTTGGCACTTTGGGTAAGTGAATGACTTTGACCTGTGTCCCTGCGCTGTAAAGCAAACAAACCAAATGTTTGCATCGTCAAGGTCCAGAGTTCCAAAAGTGCCCACTCAGGAGTCAGAGAGTTTCTGTCCATAGCCCACTGCCACCTTGGTGGACTTCGGCGAAACAAAGCCACCAGTATTGCTTCGTACCTTCATATCGTCCCTGCTTAAAGTTGAGGACTTGGTCATGTGAATGGCTTTAGGTATTGAGACTTCAGCAAGCACAATAAACAGCCTTGTGGATGGTCTGTATGTTGTATACATTAGATCATAAGTACTTCTATATTATGACTTGTTTCCCTGATTATTTCTTGGACCTCAGGCACCATGCTGAGGATCCCAAGCCCCGTGGAGAGACCAAGATGGAGGAGAACCAAGGCATTCTGATAGACCACCCAGGTGAACTCCCAGCCTGCCGACAGTACCAACCACTAGTCATGTGAGTGAAAAATCTGCAGCAGTGTAGCCCAGTGGATCCCCCAGATGGCAGCAGCCACAGCAGAATTTATGTAGAGTAGAAACTCCCCACTGAGTGTAGTCAACCCATAAAGTAATGAGAGATAATAAAATAGCTGTTTCAGGGCAGTAAGTTTGGGGGTGGGGCAGGATGCTATGTAACAACACACAAGGACATAAACAGTTTGGGGAAATGAAACTGTTCAAGAAGGACTAAATTGCGCATGCGAGAGAGAGTGTGTGTGTGTGTGTGTGTGTGTGTGTGTGTGTGTGTGTGTGTGTGCACATACCACCACTGTGCATGTAAACTTTCCTAATTGAAAAACATTCAAAATATTCCAACCATTTGAAAATGCTGGCAATAGTGCTCAGTAAATATTTATCACACATAAAGATGTTTCCTCTTCCTGAAAAAAAAAATGTCTTTCCTCCCTACCTTCTCCTGAACAGGTAGAGTTGTTCAAATGCACAGTCAAATAAAGGTCACCAGGAAATGATGCATGCTGTTCAGTCAGTCAGTCTACCCAACACTCCACTGACAGCTTTCAGAGTAGTCCCTGGCTCCTGATAATCTATAATAAACAACCGCCAATCAGAGCAGACTGTAAGCAAGGTGTCTAGTAAGTCAGAACTTGACTTTTTTTTTTTTTTTAATAAAGAACCTATTGACATTCCAAGCTAAGGGGAAGTGGACCAATATGTATGAGACTGGGCTTTCCTTAAGGAAAAGTGTTCTTTCGGATCAGCATAATAAAATCCCATCGATGAGATGGAGTATAAACAATAGATTTTTATTTCTCTTGGTTTTGGAGGCTGAAAAATCCAAGATCAAGACACTGGAAGGTTTAGAATTGGATGAGCCCATTTTCTGGTCTATAGACAGCACCCGATGTCTTCGCATGGGGGAAGGAGGAAAGGCAGCTCCCAGGTAATAAGACGGGGCCTTTTCTAAGGGCACAAGCTATTGCTCCACTTGGGTGTGACCCTGAGAGTTTAAATATTGAAAGCATGGTCCTCGGTATGGTGATGTTAAAAAAAAATTAGTGCAATCATAAAGAGGTAAAAACCTAATCTTGATAATTAGGTCACTGAGAACAATTGCCCTTGAAAGGGATTAGTGTGGTTCTCACATACTGCGTTGGTTCTCAAGAGAGTGGGCTGTTATGAAAAGGCAAGACTAGCCCACCTTGTTCTCTGGCTTCCTCTCTCACCATGATCTCCCCATCTTGAATATTCTTACTGTGATACCCTATGCCACTCACCAGAAAGTGGACTAATGTAATCATTAATCATATCCATGACCTGATTACCTCCCTGAATATCATCACCTCTGGAGCTGAGACTTGAATGTATGAATTTTGACACAAATATTCGGATTTCAACAGAATGAGACTCCCAACCTTCCTCTAGGAAATTAAAAGTCACTGAAATGTGCCAAGGTATCCTTGATCAAGGTTTAGAGGCAAAGACAATGTGACTACTGAAAGAAAATTAGCATGGGGAACAGAAAGAGACTGAACCAAGGGGCCCAGCTCCTATGTAGTTGAAAGATTAAAGAGATTAGTAGTCTGGAGAAGCAATGTTATGGCTGAATTTAAAAAACAAATGCAATCCCATATAATCAGCCCACTCAACCTTGATGTGAAATGTTTCTGGCCAACAAAGAATAAGAGGTGGAAGAGGATCTTTCCTAGGACCTTGAAGACCCAACATAGCCAGGTTGGCTTAAGGCATCAACCACCATCCCCAGATATTGGCACACTGATCTCTCGGGAAAGTAGGTCAAGGCCTTGGAGTTCTCAAGTCTGTGGAGTTTGTTGTACTAGCCACACAGATGCAATTGGGCAGGGGCAGTCTCTCATCGTCCAGGGCACCTCTGACTTCCGGCTCTAGCAGCAAGTGACACCCTTCCAACACCTGAGCTTATCACAGGAGGATGGATCCTGGAAGTGGGACCATCTGATGGGCACAGTGGCTCAGGCCATCTAATCAGAGTCCTGAAGAAATGTGGCTTTATTTCAGGTCTCTACCTTTGTAAAGTAGGTTGGGTCTATTTGGGGCACTTTGTTTCTCAGAATATCTAAGGTTGGGGGCGGGGGCACAAGACGTAGGTAATATTTAATGAATGCTTCCTGATGCTAGGTACCTTTCAAGATCTTTTAGTTTGCTTTTCATTTAAGTCTCACATATAATCCTATGATGGGTACTTCACAGAAAAAGGTTGGGGCCGAAGGAAGTGATATTTTTCCAAAGCACCAACCAGTAACTAACAGAGACAGCATGCAGACCCAGTCATTTTCTAAACTACATCTCCTCACCCCCCACACATCACACAGGTTGCTGCTGTGTTCTACCTATTTTAGAGGGTCTAACATGGACAAAACCACAAAGGACATGAAGGGAGAAAAAACATCTCTTAATGTTCTGCAGCTGGTGTCTCCACACCTACCTTGTCTGAGTCCTCCATTGTGATGTACCTGCTAAATAACCTTAAAATAAAAAAAAATATATATATATACACACAAGTTGTTAACACATCCAACCAAACCTGGCACCTCACTAAAACTTGTCCTATACTGGAGTTGAAATCAGTGTGTCTGCTGTTTGGCCCTGCTGTGTAGATGAAGTTCGCCACAGCCGCTCTCCAGTTTCTCCGGAGCTGGCGCATTTTGTCTAGTGCGCTGAAACGCAGCTCTCTTCCTGCTCTGCGCTTTGCACGTGTATTGTTATTATCAATTAGCAGCAGTATTTGCTATTGATATAGTGCTTGGTATTTTTAAGCCCTTTCCTCTGGGTGTTTGTGCACGGCTGGTCTTTACAGCTGCGGCTGTGTTTGCTCTGACTTCACCTTCCCGGCATTATTCCTACGGGCTAAATGATTTGCTTATGGCAATTGCGGGGGAGCATGCTACAGAATGCAAGATGAGCAATAAAGAGAAAGGCAAGAGAGGAACACCGCAGGCTTGCTGCATATGGGGCGTCGTCCAGCAAGAGGCTGAGCAGACAAGGCTACTTATCTGCTCCTATTTATGATCATGAAAGTGTAGTTATTAACGATGCTGTTTTACAGTTTATGGCTCTTGTTCTGTGGAGGTTGCAAACTCCATGCTCATGGCTTTACCTTGTTCATACAGGCATTGTGCTCTCTCTCTCCTGTCGGGGATTTTCCTGACAATACAGCAGAAGTAAGGATGGTGACAAAACTTAAAGGGAAGGTGTAGGTATTGCGATTTCCCCTCCATCTTCTCAGTGTTAAGAAGGGCTAATCTTTGTCCCCCAGGACCTACTCCATCTCCTTTAAGAAGAGGGTGGTGGTTCAGCATCCATTTGCAAAGGCTGATGCCTGCCTATTTGCACCATGGGGACGATTAGAGCAAAATGAAACTGCAGACATCAACAGGAAAAGGCTGGAAGGAGTTCCAGCTATACGTCTTAAGATTGGCTCCTGGTTCATATGGTGAAATATAGATTTCAATGCCCTAAAGATACTAATACCAGAATGCAAAGACTGTGAAGCCTGACAGAAGGTCAAAAGTAGGAAATTTGGAGGAGAGGAGTAGGTTGAAATAGAAATGTACAGATGTACGCCACATGAGAGAGAAGTCTCGAGGCTAATAGCCACATCAACAACCCTGAGCAAGCATCAATTTCCAGGGTCCCCAGTCCCAAGCCCCTTGCAAAGAGCAGGCTGTCTTTGGGGCCTGCTTCCTCCTTGTTACCAAGCCCAGATCATGATCACCCACTTGAACTAGAAGATTTTCAATTACCTGGGAATTCTAAAGGCTGTGTTTGGTGCCCGCTTTTGCTAGCTTGGGAGGAGAATCCAAGAAACACTGGTACCTTAATTTTTCCACCTGACCTTTACAAAAGATTAGTGGATTAGATTCCACACATAGAGTGGTTGTGTGGCAGTTTGTCTTTAATTCTTTTAACCGTTTAATATATTTTTGTTGGGTCTTTTTTTTTTTTTTTTTTAGTCCGGATCGCATGTAACCCAGGCTGACGTCAAACTCCCATGTGGCCCAGGATGACTTTAAACTTCTGAGCATCCCGACTCACTTTGCTAGTGCTCAGGTTATGAGTCTGTATTACCATGCCCAGTTTCATGCAGTGCTTGGGACTAAACCTGGGGCTTCACATTGATAGCACTTACCATAGTCCATACGCTAAGTTCTTAACAATATTATCCATTTACTTGTCTTAACAACCATAAGGGACGAATATTACTCTTCTACAGATCAGGAAATGTACAGATAAAGGAACTGTGGCAGCCCTGCCCCTCACCAGGATGGTGCTGGAGAGCTGGCTCCGACGGCATGAGTGGGAGAGAGTTGGCCTCACCCCTCCCCGAGGCATCAGGGGAGAGTTGGCTCCAATGGCATGGGCACAGGAGGGCTGGCAGCCTGACCAACTCAGCTACCACCCAGGCCCAGGTCCAGGGCTTTGAGTGGGCCCACCCCAACATCTACCCCCATCTGTGAGCCGCTGAGGCATGTGTAGGGCCTGTCCTCTGGATCTGTGGTCACAGGATCTCCACAACTCAGAGCAACAGCAGGATATATGAAAGGAATCTCCATGAGGGTCTGGTATTGATGGTGTAGCAGAAGCCAGAGGCCGAGAATTATACTAATGACTCGTTGCTATGAACATTTGCAAGTAAAGCTGTTTAGATAAATAGGTATACTGTGTGACACACCGAAACTCCCAATGCCACTACGAAGAACGAATATGTAAGGGAGAGGCAGAAAAGATGGAGGATCAGAATGGTACATGCACAGAAGGCTGTGGCTGACAAAGGAGCAGGTCGTTACCCAAAGGGGTGGGTAAAAAAAAATGTTTTTCTCTTCCAACTTTTATTTTTTACTTTCTTTGGGAAGGAAGGTTACAAGGGTGGAGAGCAGATATTGAAGAACTTGGGAATGGGTGGGATCGGGGTGCATGATATGAAATGCCCAAAGATTCAATAAAAAAAAAATATGTTTAAAAAAAATAAAAAGAAACTATGGCCCACAGTCTGTCTGAGGTCACATTGCTCATATGTAATAAAGCCAAGATCCAAAGTCAAGGAGTCTGGCTCCTGTCTGTGTTTTTACCCCTGCACTAGGGAAAAGCTATCAAAACAAAGGGCAAATTAAAATGTACAGTGCAAGCAAAGAACAGAAGGTGAAGATCCCAGGTTGGAGTGGAAAGGAGGAGGAGATGATGGTCAAAAGCAAAGAGCCACATTTAGATGAGAGGAACAATTCGGGATTCTGGTTTTTCTTTCAATCTGTGACATTGTGAATATAGTTGATACAGTGCATTACACATTTCAAAATTACTAAGAGTGCATTGCAAATGCTCTAACCACAAAAAATACACACATAAAATGATGCAGGTGTTAACTAACATCAAATATTCCTTGCTGTTTTCATAATCATGAAATCAATTTTTATCCTATAATACAACTATAGAGCTATGAATGTACCCCAGTGATGGAGAACTTACTTAGCATGAACAAAGCCCTGGGTCTAATCCACAGCACAGGAAAAAAAGTCACTTAAGTAAATACAACCATAATTTTCTCATTTACAATAACACAGGGGCTGTGGGGATGGCTCACTTGGCTGAACCCTGTCTGCACAAACATGAGAACCAGAGATTTGATCTCCAGCACAGGTAGAAGCTGGACATGGCGACAACATCTGTAACATCTCCCCTGGAGAAGCAGAAGATAGCTGGATCCCTGGCCAGTCAGTCTAGCCAATCCTTGAACTCTAGGTTCCTTATGCTTTCTAATTACATATGTGATACATGTGTGTTAAAGTTAAATTGTGAAATAATGCACCAATCCAGTGAAAGAAAGCCCTTTCTTACCCCTCTGCTTTATCACATTTCCCAAAACAATAAATAGCTAACAATTTGGAGAGTTTCTTACCATTCTAGATTTTTGTTTACCTGAACACTTGCGCGTGTGCGCGCTCGTGTGTGTGTGTGTGTGTGTGTGTGTGTGTGTGTGGCGCGCGCGCGTGCGCGCGCGCGCGCGCACACACACACACACACACACACACACACACACACACACACAAAACATTCTCTTCTTACACAAAAAGGTAGTACGATCCCTGTTATTGAGCTTGCCCAAACTATGTAATGAACATCTTTTCAAGACAGAAGCACAGAACTCATTTTCATGAACTGCTTATTCTCCATTGCATAGAATTCCAAATGGTGTTCAGCCATTGCACCACAAGTCATTTCCTGTTCTGTTTTCATTGCCAAATTCTTTGTAGAAGCATTTCTTCAAGAATGATTCCAGACATGCAATTGCTGGGCCACTAGGTAGGTAGATTAGATAGTTAGATAGATAGATAGATAGATAGATAGATAGATAGATAGATAGATAGATAGATAGATAGATAGGCAGGCAGATAGATGCATGTGCATATGTGTTTAAATTTCAGTAGACTCTCCATACTGAGAAAATCCATTTCCAAAATAAAATGTAAGCCTCTGTTAGGACTGCTGTCAAAAAGGATGAGATGACAAATAGAAATTTTCATATTTCACATAAAAGGCATTGGCTACTGTTTTGTTTTTAAAATCATCTTTTTCTTATTTTCAATAATTTCTTTAAACTCGTGCTTTGGAAACTACATAGTAACATTCACTTTGAGTCAAACGACATTTTGTAAATTAATGTTTAGAAGATCTGTATTACGATTCTAATATAAAATGTCCCCAAACATTCAGTTTTGAGCCCTTGGAGCCCAGGGGCTGGTGCTGTTCTGTGAGGTCATGGAAACTGCAGTAGGTGGCGGGCACCTAGATGTAGAAAGTGGTCACGGGGCCAGGGACCATGCATGCAAACATTACGAGGCATGCTCAGCAAATCCCTCATGCAGCAGCTTCCTAGCTGCCATGAAGTGAATGGCTCCTCTCTGAAAGAGCAAGCCAAAATAAATACATGGCATTAGGTAGTTTTTCTTGCGTCCTTTCTCATGGAAAGCTAACTAATACTCTGGTTAAAGAAAGACAAAATGCCCCCACACCACAGACAAACACTGCTCGGCACAGGCGTGTGTTCAGACCCCGGCACTGCTACTTTCCTGCAGTGAGAAGGTCATTCACACGCCAGACTAAACCTAATAAAGGTCTCTGCGGGTGTAGATTGAGTTACAGTTTTAAAATGTTTCTGACTGATTCTCAAGTGCAACGAGGTTGAAGGCTGTAGCTATAGCATTTGCTGATTTTGTAATTTTGGAAATTTTAGCAAAAAAAAAGTGATGGCAGTTGTTCAGAGGCATCATAGCGAAGGAACATTAGAGTGCAGATATAAATGTAGCATGCTCTCAAATACAAGTTGGCAGAATTTATTTAAAATGTAACTTAAATTATTTTTATGTTCACAGACGGCTCTTAAAAATAGTTATGCCTACAGAGTATTAACAACAGAGAGATATATGGGTCAGAGAGACCAAAGCAATAGAAGAAGCTGGAATATTCAGAAAAAGATAGAAAACACAGAGTTAGACATAGTTCATGTGTAGCATGTGACTCAAGTAGAAGTTTTCAAGTCCAAAGTCATGGGGAAATTCTTTGCAATCTAAAAGTTCATTTTGCTTCAGTTTTTTTTAAAGTGTTTTTAGAATTATTCTTTTCTATTTTTATTTACATATATGTGTGTGTTCTGTTTCTGTGTGAGTATATGACGTGTGTGTGCAGGTACCCATGGAAGCCAGGAGAAGGCATCAAATCCCCTACAGTTAAGAGTTGTAGATGGGGGTGGTCAGAACCAAATTTGCATCCTCTGGGATTCAGGTCCTCTGGAAGAACAGCAAGCACACTTAACTGCTGAGCCATCACTTCAGACTCCAATTTTTAAGAGTAGATGGATACTGCCTAGTAAGAATAATATAACAATGGGGCTGGAGAGATGGCTTAGTGGTTAAGAGAATGTACTGATCTTCCAAGGACTCAAGTTCAATTCCCAGGACCCACATCAGGTAGCTCACAACCATCAGTAACTCCAGCCCCGGGGTTATACAACACCTCTGGCCACTGTGGACACCTGCACTTATATAAATTCGCACGCATGCGTACACACACACATACACACACACACACACACACACACACACTAAAATTAAAAATAAGAGTCAGAATACAAGCTTTAGTAACTGATTATTAAGGCCACCATACAACTACACGATGAGAGATTTAAGAGATAAGAAATGATCAGCACAGGACAAGGTCAGGCCAGCAGCCTACAGCCAGCACAGGCCATGTCAAAACCTGTGGCAAGTCGGAGAGGCTTAAGATGTCCTTATAGAACAGGGGCTTGAGGAGCACAATTGCAGAATCCAAATTCACACCCTCTTCTGCATGAGGTATGTGTCCTTTACTTTCTCCTTCCACTACAGTCTTTATCAATTAAGAAACCACTATCTTAAAGCCACAAGGAAGGCTGCATTCTACCCGATGCAGGTAGAAGTGAGTCTTAGGAGTTAATGAACACTGTCCTTTAGGTCAGTGCAGCAGCAGCCTGATAGTCCATAACTAGCAATTCCTAGGTAATTAAATATTTGTAATTCTGCTTTCCAGTTTCTTTCTAATACTATATTCCACACTTGCTTCCTTTTCTTAAGATATGAGTATGGTTATGAGGCTCTCAAAACTAATTTGGTAACAATTCGAGGATGGAATCAGCCACATTCAAAGGGTGGAACAGTGCCTAGAACCCTAAAACAATAATAGAAACCAGAAGGCAAGATGCTAAGCCTTGAGTTTCAGCATCCTTGCTGTGGTGAGGACCAGGCTCCAGGAGAACTTTCAAGAAGGGATCCAGTGAGGAGACAATCAAAGCCATTCAATTCACTATGAAGATCTCACCCAAAGCATGGCAGAGGACTTCAGGTGATAATAAATACAGCATGTGACTGTGACTTTCCAAGACCACCAAGACTGGGGGAGCCCTGGTGAGAAGACAGGATGTCCCTGCTTAAATCTCCTTGCATCATGTGACTTGAGTATGAGCCCTGACATCTTGGCCTGGGAGAGTAACCTCAAAGGTAAAATCACACACACACACACACACACACACACACACACACACACACACACACACAGTTTTCCTTGGGATGTTATCAAAACCTCATGAACTCCTGTATACCTTGAGAGAAGATCTGTCAGAAACAAGTCAACAATAAAGCAAGAATGTGTTAATACTATGTAAAGGGTTGGGGATTCTGCATTAGGGAAAGTGGAGAAGAAAGCCACTTTAGAACGTATTAAGGTTGGATTCTTCAGGGAAGAAAGCTGCCTAGAAGGATGTGTGTGTGTGTGTGTGTGTGTGTGTGTGTGTGTGTGTGTGTGTGTGTGTGTAATGTATGCATATGTAGGATATATAGGCTATATATCATATATCAGAAGATACACACCGATAAAGCTATGCAGAGATCTGTTACACAGCAAAGAGACAGGTGATGTCACAGGAAAACCAGAGAGCTCAACAGGCCACAAAGACAATTGTCATACACAGAGGAAGCTGAAGTCCAAAGGTATTGGGACAGTCACTGGGAAATGGAGAGAAAAAACAGGTGAGGGAAATGGCACATGGTGCACATCCTAGACCACTGAACCATACAATTTTACTCCTGATTTTCAGTTCTGTTTTGTATGTGTGCTCACCACACACACACATGGATGAGTGTCATTTCTCAGTACCACCCACCTTTTTTTTTTTTTTTTTTTTTTTTTTTTTTTTTTTTGATGCAGGGTCTCTCACTTGCCAAGAAAGCTAGGCTGACCAGTAAGTTATGAAATCTCTACCTCTCTGCCTCTCCAGGGCACAAAACGCCAGGTCTAGCCTTTTTTTTTTTTTTTTTTTTTTTTTTTTTTTTTAACATGGTTTCTGAGGATCAAACTCAGGCTCTTATGCTTGCCAGACAAGAACTTGACCAACTGAGCCATCTCTCCAACAGAGTTTTTAGTTTTTAACTCACAGGTCTTTGGCTCCTTTGTGATAGGAACCGAAGAAAAATTAAACTGAGCCTGTTTTGTGTTACTATAACAAAACACCTAATGCTGGGAAATGTTTGTTTAGTTTTTTTTAAGTGATTTTGGCTTAAGACACTGGTGACTAGGAAGTCCAATCAGCATGGTGCCAGCATCTGTGAAGACCCTGTGGCTATATTAACATGGTGAGTGGTGTCACATGGTTGGAAGACACTAGGGAAAAGAGAAAACAAAAGAGTGAGGAGGCACCAAGGTTTCTCTTTTATAATAATCCACTCTCTTGGGATCTACTCGATTCCTTTAAGAGGTAACAATCCCCTCCTGAAAGCAGTCATGATGAAACCACCTCCCACTAAGGGCCTCACCTCTTAAGGGTTGTACTTGATAGTTCTGTCAACTTGACACAAGCCAGAGTCATCTGAAAGAATGGACCTTCAATTGAGAAAATGTCTCCTTAAGAGCTGGCCTGTAGAGCATTTGAATTAGTGATGGATGGGGAAGGGCCAGCCCATTGTGGGTAGTGCCATCTCTGGGCTGGTGGTCCTGGGTTCTATAAGAAAGCAGGCTGAGCAAACCATGGGAGCAAGCCAGTCAGCAGCACCCCTCCATGGCCTCTGCATCAGCTCCTGCCTCCAGGTTCCTGCCCTCTTGAATTCCTGTCCTGACTTCCTTTGATGATGAACTATATGAGGTACCATATAGTTAGGGTGCTAGGTGACAAGTAATGTTAACATGTGCAATAGGAACTACTGGTTTGGTGTGTAAATGGATACTCTTTCTGAGTAATGGCAGAGTGCTTGCCTTAGCAGCACGAAGAAGAAGAAGAAGAAGAAGAAGAAGAAGAAGAAGAAGAGGAAGAGGAAGAGGAAGAGGAAGAGGAAGAGGAAGAGGAAGAGGAAGAGGAAGAGGAAGGAGGAGAGGAGGAGGAGGAGAGGAGGAGGAGGAGGAGGAGGAGAAGAAGAAGAAGAAGAAGAAGAAGAAGAAGAAGAAGAAGAAGAAGAAGAAGAAGAAGAAGAAGAAGAAGAAGAAGAAGAAGAAGGATGAACTATGATATGGAAGTGTAAGCTGAATAAACCTTTTCTTCCCCAACTTGTTTTGATCATGTGTTTCATTGCAGTAATAGGAACCCTAACTAAGACCAAGTCTATCACCTTTTAACACAAAGTCCTTGGGACCAAGCTTCCAGCACATAATCCTTTGAGGAACAAAACTTTATCTAAAGCACAGCAGCAACACTCCACTGGGAACGGCACGAGGCAACTATGACCACATTGCTGTTTGCAATACATTGAGTAGACTACTGTACCATGAGGATAATTAATCTTGATTAGTTTTTTTTAAAAATCTTGTTCCTCTAATTTGACCGAGATAGGTTTATTTGCATGTTTACAAGCATTAATACCTGGATTGAATTTCCAATCTTCCTCATCACCCAGTCTTTTCAGACTCTCAATTTGCCCATGTGTGCCGGCCAACCTGTGAGGCAAAGATCTGTAGGGTAACCACAAAGCTTTCTGTCTTTCGGAACAGATTTTCACCCTAATTTTGTAGAATAGAAATGGTCATTGGAACATAAGTGGGGGCAAGAAAGGGAAGTGACTCAGTAGTCACATTTTACCCACCTCCCTTTTATGTACAATCCTGTGCATTTACAAAGACCACTTTATTGTTGATATATTGTGCACCCCAATAAACTTATCTGGGGTCAGAGAACAGAACAGCCACTATATTAAACACAGAGGTTAGGCAGTGGTAGCACATGCCTTTAATCCTAGCATTCGGGAGACAGAGATCCATCTGGATCTCTGTGAATTCAAGGCCATACTGGGAACAGAGCCAGGCATGGTGGCACATGCCTTTAATCCCAGAAAGTGATGGCAGGAAGCAGAAAGGTATATAAGGCATGAGGACCAGAAACTAGAGTCTTTTTAGCAGCAGTTCAACAGAGACACTTTTGGGTGAGGACTCAGAGGAGGCTTCCAGTCGGAGTTGGTGAGGTGAGGTTGGCTCTGGCTTGTTCTGTCTCTCTGGTCTTTCAGCATTCACCCCAATATCTGGCATCAGGGCTTCTTTTATTAATAAGACCGTTTAACAATTCACGTTACACCACTCGTCTGTCTGGATGTGATTGAAGAAAATAGCTTCACGTCACCAGGCTGGACCAATGAAGGGAGAGGAAGTGATCTGCCTGGGTGGACTGGTACAGCTGGACATAGGTTACAGCTTGCACGCACGGCACACTCTTCTCTCTGGGCGTCTTGCCTTTTCCAGGTTCTTTTTCAGGAATGGGGCCGTGTGTGTGTGTGTGTGTGTGTGTGTGTGTGTGTGTGTGTGTGTGTGTGTGTGTGTCCCTCCTGAACGGCAAGCACAGCCAGGCAGCTTTTAATGGAGAAAAACACAAGAGGGACTAACAACTATTTCAGCCGTTCCTCGAGTGAACACCCTTTCCCCCCCCTTCTACATTATCAAATGCTACGGTACTTTAAACTTCTCCCATCATTAAGCCTTCTGAGTGAAATATTGAACTGATTAATGTGGCATTTTCCACTAAACTGTTTCAGGAAATGTTGCACCTTACCAGTGGGATGCCTCTGAATAATGTAACCTCCTTAGTATAATTAAAACTAAGTTCTGAAGTTAGTACCTTTTCTCCCCCGAGGCACTCATCAAAATGTCAAGTGTTCCTTCTAGTAAAACTGCAATCCCATAATACAAACAAATATATTACCCACTGCTCCTCATGAGCAAGAGGCCCTTGTTGCTTCTTCTTCTTTCTTCTTCTTCTTCTTTTTTTTTTTTTGTCACTTTATTTCAAACATGAGCAAGCAGCATAAGAAATATGGTCACCAAAAGCTATCTGAACACCGACACTCCTCCAGGTTCTGTACCAGTGCCTGGCTTGCATTTATTAATACATCTTTTGACTGTCTTCAACAGATGAACTTTTTTGTTGTTCAGTTGTTATGGACACATAGAAAACAGTGTGAATATTAAAAGATATTTGCTTTCCTAGGGATTTTTGTGTGATTTTTTTTTTTAAAGGGGGGACGGGGAGTCAGGGATGCAGAGCCCTCTTCTGGCAGAGAAGCTTTTAGATCCAGATCCAGGGGCTTGGTTTTCGGGTTTTTGTTGTTGTTGTTGTTGTTTTTCTTGTTTTAGCAGGTTTTTTAAAAATCAGCTTGGTAGAGTGGGAATAACAAAATGAGCGACCAACCTTATTGTCAACGCTGGCAACATTACCTCCTGCAGGGACAGGGGACAGCCTGCCCTCACAGGGCTGCTTCCAGAAGTCCTGTTCTTATAGCTCCAGAGGAGCGAGATAAAGTGCAGGAAGGTAAGGAGAAACGGTGTCAGAGCCTGCCCTCTCTGGAACAAATACTAAGTTTGGGAGGCAAGTTCATTATGCAGGCTTAGGACACTTATTTCCGGCTATCAGAGAACCTGGTATCTTCTCACAAATTACTGGCTTTTTTGCAACAAACCTAAGAGGTGTCAAAGGTTTCCAAATAACAGCCCATTATTTTCTTCCATTATAACTGGTCTTCACTTTGCTTCCTAGAGATCATACTAGCTCCCCCCTCCCTTAGAGCCTACACCTGCCTTGCAGGAGCCCCATCCCCAAATCTGATGGCCCTGCCAGTCTCCATCTGGGAAGGAGGGTGGGCTGAAGCGACGATGGAAAAGCAGACACTTGGAGACAGAGGGAGCCCAGCGGGACTTTGAAAGAGAAATATTCAGTGCTGGAACGTGCTTCTTACCAAGCAGTGTTTTCATTCTGTGAAAAACACGATTCTTTCCCGACTGAAGGCCAGGCTGGCTGCCACTTCTCTTTGCCTGCCAACGAGTCATTAGCAAATAATGAGTGACAGTGTGGCTGCCCATGAAAAAGGAGGTGGGCACACACGGCACAAAGCAGCGGAGTAATGGGTGTCAGTGAGGGCAGAGTACCCAAGTGCCAGCCTGCATGTGGTCCTCAGGGAGCTGCAGACTGAAGAGAAAGGTGAAGCTGGGCAGAACTGAGAAATACAGCCTGGGCTGTGCAGCTGAGCAGAGCTAGGACTACCTAAAGATGTGTGCAGCTGAGCGTGTGTGAGGCTAGGGCACCGGCTGGGGTATAATGTTGCCTGTTTCCCAACCAATGTCAGAAATGTTTGGAGCAAATAATTCAAGAAAGTTGTTCGGTGAACATCCAAGTTCAAGCTGTTTGAGTGAGAGACTCTTCGACATCATTTACATGAAACCAGCAGCATATCGAAGAGAACCATGGATTGATCATCTCATTACGACCCAAGGGCAAGAATACATCAGGAGCTGATCTGCCCTTGGGCCAGAACTGAATCACAGATAACAGCCCAAGCAGCCCTTCCTGCAGTCTGCTTAGTTCCCAATCCACCTGCTCTGCATGGTCTCGCCTTCTCCTTGCTTGTCCATGCTTTTTGTTTTTTTTCCTCCAGTTCCCTGTTTAATGTTTAAATAGCCAAACATGGCGGCTCCACCCCCAGAGCTTAATTATCCTCTGTCCAAATGAACCATAAAATTGAATCAGCTATTCATTCTTATTCACAATTTCCAGAACAGACCATTTGCTTCACCCGACTTCGGCTCATCTGTTTTCTAAGCAGGCATGTGCTGGAACTTGGTGATCAACAGTCATTCCTGTGCATGGGGGCATAGTCCTGAGAACAGGGCTGCGAGCTAGGAAACAGAGCTGAGAATAAACTTGCTTTACTAGTGACTCTGAATGACTTTAACACACAGCAGAAATTGTTTTTTGAGATGGCCAAATAATAAACATTTTTACTTTGGAAAAAAAAAAAGGGTTACTGGAATTTTTCCCGTTTTTGAAAAATTTTAAAAGGAGCAGGAAGTCACTAGCTTGTAACTTACCCTGTAGGGCAGTAGTTTTCAATCTATGGGTCGCAGCCCTTTTGGGGTCAAATGACCCTTCTACAGGGGTCACCTAAGACCATCTGCATATCAGATATTTACATTACAATTCATAACAGTGGCAAAATTACAGCTACGGAGTTCCAAAGAAAATAATTTTATGGTTGGGGGGGTCACCACAACATGAGGAATTTTATTAAAGGGTCACAGCTTTTGGAAGGTTGAGAACCGCAGATATAGGGGAAAGGTAACTAATTTAGGAGCTGGAAGATGTGAGGACTGCTCCCAGTTCCTCTAAACTGGCTGTGTGGGGAAACAGTGCAGCCTCTAAGCGGTTTTCTCATCTATAGATATGAAATTAGAGTAACGGCCCTGTCCATGCCCAAGTACTAGAGAGTGACAACCGCTGTGTATCTGGGGTGGTGAGTGGCGAAGAAGCAGTTTGGGTTTCCCACAGCTCGTAACTGTGGATCCTGTAGTCCTTGAAGCTACGTTACCCTGGATACAAGAAAGACAAGCAATGGAGTTGTTCAAGTCATCACCAGCCTTCCTGGTAGAACCGAGCTGCACATTCTTCGAGCAAACACCAGACACAGCTGGGACAATTGCGCTTTTAGTGTCACGTCTAGCAAATAACAAAACCAATCTTGAGAACAATGTGAGTAGATGAGGCAAGGATATTCACGGTGGCCTCCCGGGTCGGGAGTGTGGCGGACCGACCTGGGACTGATTCCTTGGTTCAGCAAAGTGACTGAACAGGGCTGAAGTGACGTTTCTACAAACTGAGTCAAGACTACATCCTCACACCTGAGTGGCAGAGGGGCAGGAGGGGGTGACCTCCGCCAGCCCATATGGATGCAGCTGGCTTACCACCTGGTGTCCCTTCCCTCCTCAACCTTCAAACTTCCTGAAGCTGGGTGCTTACAAAGACGATAGTCTCGGCAAGAGGAGCATCTTCAAGCTTCTGCTGTGAAGTTCTAATAAGATAATGGAGAGAAAACTGCTTTAAAAACTGTGAAGTGCTAAACAAATGTAAGTTACCATAATTATTATGATTAACAATGTCAAAAAGGGAAACCATTAAGTCAGTCACACAAAGTGGCACATGTACTTAGCACCTAAAAGTAATCAAGCAGGGAGCCTAAAAGCAATTTGATAATCTTCGCCTTTCAAGTTCTTTTTCATTAAGCTTGTGTGGGTTTGAGCATCTATGAAATTGGAAGATATATTTGGCTCCCAGCTTCACCGGCTTAGTGGAGGGATGCCTTCTTGGATTACGCCTTATCTTGGATCCATAAAGGGAAAAGCACACGTCCACCTCTGGAACGCCTACCGCGGCACCTAACTGTTATTCCAGAGAAGTAGCCGCCAGCGTGAGCTTCTGGTTTTTCTCTTCGAGATTACTTGCAGCAGGATAGAGAATGCAAGTGTTGAAGAGGCGAGAGAAATAGACAGACAGAGAGAAAGGACAGAGGGGAACCTAGAAGATGACACTTGACTGCTTTCCATGGATCTCATCCACTCAACACAGATCAAAGAAAAGTGTACCTAAGAAGCAGTAGGGATCCGTAGTCCAATTTATATTTATATAAAATGTTTGTATAATACATAATTATACAATAACATTTATTTGTAAGGTGCTTATATATGTGTGAGCATATATAAGTAATATATGTGTGTATACATATGTGTGTTATATGTACATATATATGCAGCATAAAAGACTTGCATGTATATACAATCAGTACTGAGAGGTTAAAGATAGCCAGGTTTTGTTAGTTCATTAGTCCTCCAAACTAGATGGGGGTATTTCTATTCAATTCATATGAGGAAAAGGTATAAACTGGAAAGGGGTCAGTTTAATGATTGTGGTAAAGGGATCCTTTGACAACCCACAAAACTTTCATTTCACGAGATGAAAGGTGAGGGGAAGAAGAAAGGCATAATTAGTTACTGAAAACGAACACGTTAGAGGCTGAGGAAAAGGAAGGTGATGAGCACTCTAGGAAAAGAAAACGTCTACCGTTCCTAAGGATAGGAACATCTCCCGAGACCTTTCCCTCGGTCCCTTTGTTTGCATCTGGGGTACGCTGATCCGAAGAGTTCTGTGTATCTTAAATTCCTAAGATGTTGCTGCGTTCATCACTTCTCCCATCACCGTGATGGAAGGCCTGGCAGAAACAGCTTATGGGAGGAGAGGTTTATTGAGAGGTCATGGTTCAGGGGGTCCAGTCCATCACAGTGGGGAAGACACGGTGGCTGACAGCTCCATCTGCGGCAGCAAGAACATGAGGTGAACGTGTTACATCTCTGGGGATCCGGAAGCAGGGACTTCCACCGAAAGAGAGGTGAGCTCAATCCTCCAGGCCCATCCCCAGCAACCTACTTCTGCCTGGTAGGCCCTATATCTCAGAGGCTCTACAACCTCCCAAAACAGCATCACCAGCTAGGGACCAAGTATTCAAGCACGCTAATCCAGAGGGAATATTTTACACCTAAACTATAACAGAAAGCCTTCTGTTCAAACTCGCTGAATTCACAGGAAGGGCCATTTCAGAGTTTATAGCCACAAGATATAACTCTTAGTAAGATAAACAGAAATAACTAGAATACTAGAAGAGCGATCTTAAAAATTAGCTTGTAAAAAAACTAAAACCTCATGCAACACTACGCATTTCAATTTATGCCTTCGGAAATTGTTTCCCCTACAGCTTCTCTCACAGGGACCAGGAAAGAAAAAATGATGACGTTTGGAGCTAGATGAACTGCAAATGGGCTTTCTCTGGATCAAGATGGGTGACCTTGGGAAATCACAGAATGTCAAGCCCGTGACATGGGTGTAAAGATACATCCCTACTCCTGCAAGGAGTGAGCTGTAGGATAGAAACATGTGCAGCAAAGACCAAAAAGAATGTAACGTCCTCCACAAGTAACAAACCAATTTTCAAGATCATAGGATTAGAGGGGTTGTGCTCCGTATCAGCCTAATCTAAGGTTTTCAAGCCTTTTAGATGAAAAGATCTTGCTATAATTCACAATGCTCTAACACATGTCATACACTGACTGGCTTAGGAACTACAGAAAGTCATTTCTCACATTCTCAAGGCTAGAAGTTTGAAGCCACCAGGGTTGGGTTCTAATGAGGGTCGTGTGTCCCCCGTCCCCCCCTCCCTCCCCCCCCCCGTCCCCCCCCCCGCACATGCAGGCAGCTGTTCTTCTCAGAAAGACAGCAAGAGAGCTCTCTGAGATTTTCTTTTTCTTACGGCTTCTACTTCTGTTTCTAGGGACTCTTCATCATGACACAGATACCTCATGAAAGCCCTGCATCCTAATATCATCTTGAAGCTGGGATTTCAAAATATGAAGTTGGAGAGAAAACATGCAGGCCAAAACAGACCTCTGAGTAAAACCACATACAGCAGACACCGGAGCTGTTCTGTTATACCAAGAAATGTCAAAAATTCAAGGACCAAGTTATGTTTACAACACCCTGGCAGCACTCAGGAAGCAGAAGCAGGCAGATTTCTGTGAGTTCCAGGCCCTTTTGGCCTACCACCTATCAAGTTCCAGGCCAGCCAAGGTTACATAGTAAGATCCTGTCTCAAAATAATAACAAAATACTCAAATGAAACAAGGCCCAACCCCATACCCCAACTCACACACTGAGAAATAAGAAGGTATACATACTCCATGCACACATTTTAAAACTCACTAATCTGGTCCAACCTGTTTGAGTTATAGTTAAGAAAACTGGAGTCATTAAGCAGGGTACAACCAGCTCTGCTATAAAAGCTTTAAAAAAAAAAAAAAAACCCTGGGGGCTGGAGAGATGGCTCAGAGGTTAAGAGCACTGATTGCTCTTCCAGAGGTCCTGAGTTCAATTCCCAGCACCCACCCACATGGTGGCTCACAACCATCTGTAATGAGATCTGGCGCCCTCTCCTGTATACATAATAAATAAATAAATCTTTAAAAAAAATCCTCTGTTATCTTATCCATTATTGGTACATAAGGGAATTAAGCCAGTAAAATATGGAAGTCATGCTATCATATATAAATATGTATATTATATATATATATATAAATATGTATATAGTTTTTGAGTGGTCTGTCCTTCATCTTATTTTTCCCATATATATAAATTTACATGAAGGGAGTTTGGCAATCAGGTAGAAATAAAATAAAAGGCCTCCAGCTAGGCTGCTATGTAAGCAGGAGCCCTTTCAGCTGTGTTAAAAATAAATAAGTAAACACAAATGCCCACCTGGCTCCAGCTTGTAGCAGCTGAATTGCTTCCTAGGCCTACCTGGCTTGCAGCCCCACTAGCTCAGAGCTCTGTTTCCATCTGTGTTATCACAGGGCCCCCAGTCAGCATTTCCAAACGATTACTTTGGTGCCTTTTTAAAATATCCCCTGGACTTGCTGAATGCCGGGGTTTTGCTAAGACTCTCAAAGGCGCTCCATGAGTCTGTCCAGGCTGCCATCACAAGCTATGTACCACGGACTGGACCGCTTACAACAATACAGATTTGCTTTCTCACAGTGCTGGAACCTGGGAGTCAAAGGATAGGTGTAGCTCAAGTTTTTCTGGCCCCACCCGGCTCCTGTGGCCCCACAGTCCAGCAGCCACTCAGACCCAAATGAACACACAGAGGCTTATATTAATCACAAACTATGTGGCCTACTGGCTCAGGCTTCTCACTAGCTAGCTCTTACATCTTAAATTAGCCCCTTTCTATAAATCTATACTTTGCCACGTGGCTAGTGGCTTACCGGCATCTCTACATCTTGCTTCTCTTGGTGGCAGCTGGCAGCATCTCCTCAGTTCTCTTTTTTTCTCTCCTATCTCTCCAGTTAGAATGCCCCGCCGAACCCTACTCTGCCTCACCATTGGCCAAACAGCTTTATTTATCAACCAATCAGAGCAAGACGTATTCACAGCATACAGAACGACATCCCCATCAGACAGGTACCAATAGATTTGACATCTGGCGAGGCCACTCCTCCTGGCTCCCAGATAGCTACTTTCTGCGTCCTCACATGGCCTTTCCTTTATGATCATGTAGGAGAGCAAGGTGTCTTTTCTTCTAAGAACAGCAGTCCCACTGGATTAAGAATGAAGGTCCCTGGCCCTCCAGGCAGAGTCAGGGTTGGGCTCCCTCTCATGGCATGGATCTCAAACTGAACCAGTCATTGATTGCTTACTCCTCTAATTTCTGTGCCAGACCCAGGATAGAACCAAACATGACCACCAAAAAAAAAAAAAAAAAAAAGTCAACAAAATAATCTCCAATGACATTCTACTGTACCCATAGACAGGAGCCCAGCAGAATCACATCATCATCATCATCATCATCATCGAGACTACATCCAGCAACTGATAGGAGCAGATGCAGAGACCCACAGCTAAACATTAGGCAGAGCTTGGGGAATCACTCGGAAGAGGGGCGGGGAGGATTGTAGGAGTCAGAGAGATCAAGGACATCACAAGAAACCCACAGAAACAACTGACCTTGGCTCATAGGGGCTCACAGACACTGAACTGACAACCAGGGAGCCTGCATGGGACTGACCTAGGCCCTCTGCATATATGTGACAGTTGTGTAGCTTGGTCTTCTTGTGGGACTCCTAACAGTGGGAGCAGGGGCTGTCTCTGACTCTTGCCTGCTTTTGGGACCCTATTCCTCCTACTGGGTTGCCTCCTCCAGCCTTAATATGAGGAGAGGTGCCTAGTGTGATTGTAACTTGTTAGGCCATGTTTGGTTGATATCTCTTGGGATGCCTGCACTTTTATGAAGGGAATCAGAGAAGCAGTAGATCTAGGGAAGAGGGGGGGGGGTGAGGGGAGGGACTGGGAAGAGAAGAGGGATGGGAAAACACAGTCCGGCTGTAATATATGAGAGAAGAATAAAAGATTTTGAAAAAGAAATCAAGTAGAGAAAACTTACAACTACACAAGAATAGTAGGAACGCTGTAATAGTTCAAAGACTATTATTTCCTTGAAAATAAACACTGAGCCTCAAAAAAAATTTTTAATTAAGGTCCCTCCCTCCTGACCTCATTTAACCATATCTGTCTCTTTAAAGCCCTTTCTCCCAGTCTCAGGAGGTACGGTAAGGGCATCAACAAATGAGCTGAAGAGAGGCACAATTTAGTCTCTAATAGGTACAAGTTCTTGTTAGTTTTCCCATAGAGCTGAAAAGATTTTTAAATCCTTAATTTGGTAAACACAAGGGAATTGTTTACACTAACGCTTCTGGCAACAAAGCATAACTCTTACAAACAGGAATGTGATGACATGTATATGTATATATATATATATATGTATATATATGTATATGTATATATACATAGTATATATGAAAAACCTGAACAGTTAGCAAATCCCTTCACTTAACCATTTAATTTCTAGCCATTTATCTTAAAGAAAGACTGAATTTACCTCCAGGACATTCACCATAACAGTAAGGTTTGGAAAACTGGCCCACTGTGGTGGTGCATGCCTGTAATCCTGAGTTAGGAACACTAAGGCAGAAGAATGACAAATTCAAGGCCAGCCTAGGTTACATCACGAGAACCTCTATCTGAAGGCTTGGAGGGGCAGCAGAGGACACAAGAGAGATGGTCCAGCAGGTAAAACATTTGTCATGTAAGCTAGAGAGCTAGAGTTTAGGTCTTTAAGACCTAGATGGACTTGGCAGCCTGAGTACAATCCCAGCAAACAGAGAGCTGGAGCAGGGAATCTACAGCAACTTGGCTAGACAAGCTAACCAAAGCCAACCCCAGATTCACCAAGAGACCCTGCCACAATCTAAGGTACAGAGCAGTTGGGGTAGACGCTGAACATTCCAGGTCTACCTCTGGCTTCCACAGCCCCATGCACACGGTTGTGCATGCATTTGCACACTCAGACACACATGCACCACACACATGAACCTAGCTCTCACACTGAAATTCTGTAAAGCTATTCATATAATAACACATAGCATAGAGCATAGAACCACACTCTCACTACAATAAAAATACATCAAGTAGAGTCCATAAAAAAACATTTATACTAATATGTTACCTTGTAGATTATGGCTAGAAGACACATTAAAAAGACAGAGAGCTAGCTCAGTGTGTAAAACTGCTTGCCAGGGGAACTGAGTTCCATCCTGGAACAAAATAAAGAGGCTAGACACTGTGATACGGAGGGAAAAAAACCATCACAAGAGACCCCTAAATAAAATAAAAATTGAAAAACCATTTTTAAAAATGGTTTACTTCTAGCTAGGCATGGTGCTGTATTTGTAACCCCAGTCCTGGGAAGGATGAAGCAAGAAGGTCAGTTCAATGTATGTCTCTGCTACATAGTGAGTTTGAGACCAGCCTGGGCTGCAGGATACACAATCTCAAAACAAAACAAAACAAAACAAAAGACTTCTGTTCATAAAGAGAAAGGGGTGAGGGGGAAGGAGAAGAAGGGACAAGAACAAATAATATGGAGGGTGTTTTCTGCATGTGTGATAATTCATAATGAAACTCTTACTGTATTCAATTAATAGTATGCTAATGGGATTTTAAATTACTGCTGAGCGCTACTATTAAGGCTAATATTTATTTTCTTTTTTCAGTTTACTTTTAGCTCCCACAATGAACAAGCATCACATTTGTAAAAAGAACGCTTGTCGTCTGAGTTTAAACTGGAGGAGCAATTGAGGCTTCAAGGTACATCAGACATTTTATCTAAAGTGACCCGGTGTCTACAGCACTTATTTCTTAGTATCTCCTGCATGCTATAAACATCCTGAAGAATTTTCTCCTTCTTTCAGATGAAAAACCAACAAAGAGATTATAACAACATTTTAAAAACTCTGTCCACAAATAGATTCTTTGCTAAACCACCAATTCCATCCTGTCTTACCTTATCCTCCCTCCCCTGCACCTAAAATCAAGGAATGAAAAGGGAGCCGGCACCACGGTTTGTCAGGACTGCTTTCCTAACACAGTATGTTCTGCTGTGATCCACAAGCATGGCGGCTCCAGCAGCCAACGCGAATCCCTAGGACTGTTCCAAAAGGCGATTTTATAAACCAACATCACTCTTGCAAGCCAAGACAGCCTTTCCTTGGGAGTGCGGAACAGTTCCTTCAAAGTGGTTCCAGTCTCTGAGGCAAATATGTATCCAGGCGCTGTGTGGAGAGTATTTGCCAGTGAGAATAGCAATACCCAGGTACACACACAGTATGTGTTTTGCTATGGAAGTTTTCCCAGTAAACAAGAATGAAGCCATCAAAAGAAAAGAACGCTAATTTTAAATCAATTAAATTTAAACAGAAATGCTTCCTTTGGGTATAGTTGCCTTTTGGTTAGCACGCTAATTTTGTAGACTTGGGTTATTTACGAGCAAATTGTTTTTGAAAGAAGTATCGGTGGCATTGAGAGGTGAAGTCCAACTGGTCTCTCCTGTGGCTCCTTTCCAGGCCATGAATTACTGAGGATGTAGAGGAACAGGGTTGTTATCGCTCCAGCCTTGTTCTAGTCAACCTATGTGCAGACTCAATCTCTGCATAACAAAGCAACGCGTGTGTGATATTTACTGACAGGAAAGCAGATGCCCAGAAAACCAGGAAACATGTGGTTCTCTTCGGTTCACATAAGCACCACTAAACAGAAGGACATGCACTGAGGTCAGGTATGGACTAGCACATCCATCTAGGGTGGGAAGTGGACTCTGTTCTCTGGGGACTGTCTAATATAAAGGACACTCATCCAACCTTGTTGGAAATCTGCCTCTGCCTATGTCTGCCTAGGTCACATGGGCGCAGAGGGGCCGAGCTTGAAGCCCTGTTTAGCACAGCTAAATCAATGGGAGGATTTGTCTTTAGCTCATTTATTGGCTTTGCTCATGAGGAAATTCTTCCAACGATGATACCATCTCACAGCAGCTTACACAAACAGATCAAAATGGTACAAGATCCTGCAGAGGGCGGCTCCCCTGCCACGGCACATGTCACTAAACATCCGGTTTGGATCTGCTGCCGTTGTCTGGGATAAGTTATTGCGTGGAAAGCAATTTGGATATTGTCTTCCTCCACGGGGCTCTGCAGCCACGGAGATTGATGAAAAGCGGTGGTTTGGGGGAGAGAGTCTGACATGGCCTTTCTCAGAACAGTACAAATGGTAAGGCCTTTACTTGGGAAAACAGCAGGCCACAGAAGCGACTGCACAGTCTCGAGGGGAAAGGGTGGGCATAAACACTAAGTACGTGCATGACTTGGCAGAATGATGGACGGTGGGCGGCTGCAGATGCTTGCTTCCTTGTAAGGATTTCTCACCATTTGCAGGGGCTGTGTTTCAGCATCATCCAGGAGTGCCAGGGCAACTCGGCAGTACTAGACAAGTTAACCCGTGTTCCCTGGACATGTTATCCAACACTGAAAACACATCAGCACAGCTGACCCTCCTCCAGTTCACATTCCAGATGGACAGGGCAAACTCACCTAACTTAGTAAAGAAGACCAAGAGAAAAAAAATAACTTGCATCAGTTTACCTGGCTAGCTGTGTTACTTTTTACACACTAACACATCCTCTCATGGAATGGAGGTCAGGAAACTGGATGCCTTTTCTTTCTTTTTAGTCAACTATTTCATGAGCATGTGTTATATTTCAGTCTCCCTTTCCATATGATGAGATTATTGATACAGTGTGTCAAATCCTCATTTAAGAGTAAGCCCTGGAGAGCTGAAGCCCAGCAACACTTTCTGAAACAAGTCAGGATGATCTCGAACTCACAGAGATCCGCCTAGCTCTGCCTCCCAAGTGCTGGGATTAAAGGCGTGTGCCACCACTGCCCGGCTCAAACACTTCTGTTTGAAGTATCTAGAGTGGAACTTGATTTTTTTTCCTAGATGCCCAGACTGATACACAAAAAGATCACAAGAAGCTCCACACAGTATGTAAACATCAAAACAAGCAGAACTGCCAGTGCTGTAAGCTG
The DNA here is from genome assembly GCF_004664715.2 of Peromyscus leucopus. Classification (NCBI taxonomy): domain Eukaryota; kingdom Metazoa; phylum Chordata; class Mammalia; order Rodentia; family Cricetidae; genus Peromyscus; species Peromyscus leucopus. The sequence goes on from NC_051072.1 coordinate 41,642,603, forward strand.
AGAATTAAAAGCATAATTCCCTCCCCCATGGCCCTATCAAGATCTACACGTTCGGTGGAGCAGCTACATGGGAACTGTCTCCACTCACAGGTTGCTTCCAAATACCAAGAAGTTTAAGGCTTTCTTAATGATGCATGTGCCAATTTAATATGATTTCTAAAATAGGGATGATAAAAATACTGACCTACCTCATAGAGCTGGCTGGAACAACTAATTATCTCTCATAAAAACACTTCAACCTCCTAAAGTACCTCATAAAGGTTTATTATGAGTAGTAATACTAATAGTTAAGCATATAATGTGGTATCAAACGCAGGCCTGCTCCACAAGCTGATGGTGTTTTAAATTCTCTTTACGGCCGCACTGTTGTTTAGCAGTTCCTGTGTTGAAAGCCCTTCACAGCTGTAAATTAGTCAATCCCCATGGCAGGCACTCCTGAGAGATAGGTCAGGATTATTTTCTATTACTATGGCAACAAATCTTATGTAAATGTCCAACGATGGAAGTTGGAGATGAGAAGCAGGAAAGGTTAAGTGACTTCTTCAAGACCACACATCAAGTAGGTGGCAGGGTCAACTTTAAAATGCGGAAGAGCTGACCCCAAGGGGCACCCCAATCCACCTGGTCAGGACCAAGGAGATCACTGACATTCATTTGCTTAGAAATTCGTGGAAGCTGAAAACACCGATGTTCTCTATCTGAGAAGAAGAACACTTATAATTTGTAGGCAGGCAATTAATGAATGCATTTTGTTAGTCCATGGACAAGAGGCAATAGCAGTCAAGGCAGTACAAATTCTGGTCAGACTGCTCACATCCATTCCTCAGCCAACCCCTGCCACCTCCTTGCTGGGTGGTATTGGGCTAGCTACTTCTGTTCTCCGAACATCGGTTTCAGAGCCTATGTAGTAAAATGGAGCCAACAAGAAGATAGATCTACTTCATATGGTTCCTCCGAGGAGTTAACATTGGCACATACAGCAGAGCCAAGTGGCTAATAAGCATTCAATAAGCATCATTGTTAGATCCTAGGAGACAGGAAATACTCACTGCATTCCAATACTGTTATACAAAGTCCAGAGATGCATAAGACACAATCCATCCTTTTCAGTATAACAGGCTTGTCAAATTGTAGTTTGCCAGGTCATAATGGGGGTAGGTGATGGGATCCAGGGCTCGGGATGTTAAAGCAAAGCAACGTGTTTTCAAAAGAAAGGATGCGATGGCTTAACCCTCCATTGGAGCTTCTCTGTTTGCTCTCTCTTTCACTTGTCCTTGGGTTTCTGTTTCCATGTAATTAATTTTATTTATGTTTTTGCAAAGAGAAAAAAAAAACACAAGTAAGTCGTCGGTAAAAGCACTCTAGAGAGTATCATGGGTGCTCAGAGGAAAAAAAGGGGGTGAAGGCAGTCATTTCTTGCTAGTGGCCTTGAATCCAGCTCATGACTCTGCCTGGGGTGGAGGCAGTCATTTCATGGCCTTGAATCCAGCTCATGACTCTTCCGGAACATCCAGGGGAAAGTTAGTGAATTTACAAGAGGGGCCAGCTACTTCCCTGCTGTCTCTCAGGTGAACATCCACCCTCCTTTTCTGCCATGTGCAACTAACTAGCCCAGGGGAACTACAGGCCACATTCCCCAGCACCCTCGCTGCTGACCTTCTATTAGACAGTGAGGATCAGAAGAGGAGAGCCAGGGAGACATCTTCAGGTTTGTGGGAGCATCTCTGCAGGTGGCCGCCTCCCTCCGACTCTAGCTTTTGTGACAGCTCCTCTGCATAGCATTCCTGGGCCCAGTAACCTGACTGCCTTCCTTTTGCACCCCTCCTCCAACCTGGGAGTGTTGAGGCAGGAAGTGTTACCAGAATTTGGTCTTTAGGTATTTAAAAATAAGACCAGCTTTCACCGGTGCACACGCCTGTATCCCAGTGCTGAGGAGGCAGAGAAGCAAGCAGATCTCTAGGAGTCCGAGGCCAGCCAAGGCTACCCAGTGAAGAAACTCTGTCTCAGAACACAAACAAACAAATAAATAAAAAAAAAAAAAATGACCACAAAAAAAAAAGTCGGACTTTAAAACCTCAAAATGGCTGAGCACTGGTAGTTGAGATCAGGATGGTGGATTCTTCCTGAAGGAGTATGGACAGGTAGAAGCAAAAGGATGCCAGACGACCCGCCCCCCTGCAAAAAAGAGGGTTGGGGGATGGTTATTGAACACCTGCCACCATCCAGGAATGGTGCTGTCATAACTTAGCAGAGGCCAGATAAGTGATCAATGACCAAGCGGTGACTCGGATCCTCTTCCAAGTTTCAAACAGCGGAATAAGTCCCTTGGTGTGGAAAACGTGATGCAAAGTGGAGCCTTTGTTGACATTATGTGGTTGTAGGATTTAAAGAGGGTTGAATAGACAGCTAAGCAGGCATGCTTACACCAAATGATGCTCGGGTTCCAACTTGATATTCACCTCACTATCACTTGTTATTTTGTTTCATTTTTTAATAGAAGCCATTGGAATAGATCTAAATAAGAGCATTTTTAAGGGCTTAGCTACAAAGATAACCTCGAAAACACAAACATGAAAATAATTTTGAGGTCAAACAGGAGAAAACATGTGGGGAAACACAGCAAATATAACACAGGCATAAAAATAACATAAAATAAGATAGTGAAGTCTGCCATGCCAGTTTTGTCAGTAGAAACACATAGAATTAACTCACTTGCTAAAAGATCTTCTATTTTACACACACACACACACACACACACACACACACACACACACACACAAAGGTCTAACTGTGTGTTCTATACTAGAAACACATGGAAAACAAAGTAATTCAAAAAGGCTGAACATAAAAGAATTGGCACAGATTTTCCAGACAAATAGGGTTCTGTGTGTGTGTGTGTATACAGTTGTGTGTATATATGTATGTGTGTATACATTTGTGTGTGTATGCATGTATATGTGTGTGAGGTGTGTGTGTGTGTTATGTGTGAATTGCAACCCAGCATCATCCCATGGTGAAAAGTAAACTGCGCTCTATTGCTGTGGGATGGTCTGTATGTCAAATGTGTTGCTCTGATTGGTCAATAAATAAAGCACTGATTGGCCAGTGGCCAGGCAGGAAGTATAGGCGGGACTAACAGAGAGGAGAATTGAGAGAACAGGAAGGTGGAGGGAGACACTGCCAGCTGCTGCCATGACCAGCAGCATGTGAAGATGCTGGTAAGCCACGAGCCACATGGCAAGGTATAGATTTATAGAAATGGGTTAATTTAAGCTATAAGAACAGTTAGCAAGAAGCCTGCCACGGCCATATAGTTTGTAAATAATATAAGCATCTGTGTGTTTATTTTATAAGTGGGCTGTCAGACTGCCAGGGCTTGGCCGGACCTGGAGAGAAAACTCCAGCTGTACTGTATCCTCTTTACATTCCTGTTTTTGATAATGGCTCTGTGTTTATGAAGTCTGATTCTTAGATGCACATACTGAAGAACATCCAGAGGTAAGTATTTACCCTCAAGTATTCAGCAGGGAAAAGAGAAAGAGAATGACAATGTAAATGGACAAAACCCTGACCAATTTCTGTATACAGGCACATGTGAATACTTGTGTTTTTCTTGCAACTTTTTTCATAAGTTTTAAATTTTACCAAAATAAATAAGGTTTTTAAGCAATAACCAGAACTAACTTCTTATAAATGCTAATTCTTTTGCCTTCAATGGAGCCAAGACCATGGCATTTTGAAAGCTGTCTAAGTGATTCTAATATGCATCTGGTGTTGAGAACCGCTGAGCCTGTCAATCCATGGGACTTGGTGATGGTACATATGAGGTAATATGAAGAGACACTGTGGTAGGCCGAAGTGTGGCACCAAGAGATGTTCAAAATTGAGGAAGGGAAATTACAAACATTCTTCCTATTGCATTGATACACGAAAGGTTTCAAACCACATCTGCTGGATGGAGCATGGATGGGAATCGCAGGAGTTGAAGCAAAGACACAGAACCACAACCCAAAACACTGTTGGGGGGTTGCAGGAAGTGGTACCTCGGCTCTCTAACTCCAAGAAAGAGGGAAATGTCAAAACGCTGGGTTGTCTGGAAGGTTCTTTGTGGTGGTATTGTGTTCCCCAAAATATTGTGTACTCTAATAAATTTATCTGGGGTCAGAGAACAGACAGCCACTAGACACAAAGGCTAGAAAATGGTGGCACTCACACCTTTAATCCTAGCATTCCAGAGATAGAAATCCCTCTGGATCTCTGTGAGTTCAAGGCCACATTGGAAATAGCCAAGCATGGTGACACGCCTTTAATCCCAGAAAGCCAGCCTTTAATCCCAGGGAGTGGTGGTAGAAAGCAAAAAGATATATAAGGCGTGAGGACCAGAAACTAGAAGTATTTGGCTGGTTAAGCATGAGGCTGGTTCAGATTTTGGCTGGTTAAGCATTCAGACTTTGGAGCAACACAGTTCAGCTGAGATTCATTCTGGATGAGGACTCAGAGGCCTTCAGTCTGAGGAAACAAGACCAGCTGAGGAACTGACGAGGTGAGATAGCTGTGGCTTGTTCTGTCTCTCTGATCTACCAGCATTGACCCCAATAACTGGCTTCAGGTTTGATTTTATTAATAAGAACTTTTAAGATTCCTGCTACATCTGGCGCCCAACGTTCGTGTTACAAATTCATGAAAAAGCTGTTTGCCTGTGGCCTTGTGAGCCCCAGCGCAGGCCCACGTTACACTCAGCCGGTGGTCGTGGAGCACGCCGGTAGGATTTGCTGAAGGAGACAGAGGCAGTAGGATCCCGAGTTTGAGCTGGCCTAGGAAGCTTGGGAGAAGCTTTGGCCTGGACTGAGCCACAAACAGTGGTGGGACCATGGAAGCAGTGGCTACTGCTCCACGTTGCCAGGTCCTTCTCATCGTGTTGGTGACTGCGGTGATGCTGCTACCTGGGACAAAGGGTTTACTGCTGCTGGTTCAGAGAAGAATTGCCAGGACCATCGTGTTACAAGAAAGCATCGGCAAAGGTCAGTGTGGAAAAGTTTGGCAAGACAAATGGTGGGGAAAAATTGTTGTGAAGATTTTCTGTTCTAGGGAAGAATGTTCATGGTTCCGAGAGACAGACATTTATCAGACTATGATTGCTCCAAACCACAGAGGAGGCAAAAAAAAAAAAAAAAAAAAAGTCTGCAGGAAACCATGACCATGCCTAACAGTGACTTTGAAATCTTCAAAAAGATGACAGGATCCTACAACGATGATTCCACATGGACTATGATAAAGCCATTAAGCCGATTAACACCATGGAAAAATCGACTTTGGACTACAAACTGGTCAAAACAATTTCGAGAGGACGAGTTGAGATGATCCAGCCTGACAGACTACTCAAACAAGGACTTGAAACAAGCCCTGAACTTTCCTATTATCCAGAGACTGGACAAATGATACAGGATTTGATGATTAACCCCAAAATTTTCTTTTCAAGATTCCCTAAAGATATCTTCACCCCTAGAAAGCAAAAAGAAAAAGAGAATATAGATATGAGATAGATCATCGAATCTACTCTGAGAAAAAAGATAAAGAAATAGCCGGGCGTTGGTGGCGCACGCCTTTAATCCCAGCACTCGGAAGGCAGAGCCAGGCGGATCTCTGTGAGTTCGAGGCCAGCCTGGGCTACCAAGTGAGCTCCAGGAAAGGCGCAAAGCTATGCAGAGAAACCCTGTCTCGAAAAACAAAAAAAAAAAAAAAAAAAAAAAAAAAAAAAGAAATAATAGGATAAATAGGTGGATCATTGAATCTACACTGAAGAAAAAGGGGAAGATATAAAAATGACAAAAGGTAGACTAATGAATCTATTATGAAAAGAAAAAAGAGAAAATATGGATATGATAAGATAAAAAGGGAGATTATGAAATCTACTTTTAAAAAGGAACTACTTGTTTTAAATAAGATAAGTAATGAAAATTTTTTGGTCTGAGTTTATCAGATGTTACTGGACTGGACATTGTTAATATATATATAATGGAGTTTTCATCTGAATCTGTCAAATGTTAATGGACTAGACATCATTAATGTAATATTTGGCTGTATATATTGTATATACTTATTGGATAGTTTTTCTTGTATTAGTTATAAGCTTTTTTAATTTTAGACAAAAAGAGAGGAAATGTGGTGGTATTGTGTTCCCCAAAATATTGTGTACTCTAATAAATTTATCTGGGGTCAGAGAACAGACAGCCACTAGATACAAAGGCTAGAAAATGGTGGCACTCACACCTTTAATCCTAGCATTCCAGAGATAGAAATCCCTCTGGATCTCTATGAGTTCAAGGCCACATTGGAAATAGCCAAGCAGGTGACACACACCTTTAATCCCAGAAATCCAGCCTTTAATCCCAGGGAGTGGTGGTAGAAAGAAAAAGATATATAAGGCGTGAGGACCAGAAACTAGAAGATTTTGGCCTGGTTAAGCATTCAGGCTTTTAAGCAGCCATTCAGGTGAGAGCCATTGGGATGAGGACGCAGAAGCTTCCAGTCTGGGGAAACAGGACCAGCTGAGGAAATGGCAAGGTGTGATAGCTGTGGCTCATTCTGTCTCTCTGATCTACCAGCATTGACCCCAATAACTGGCCTCAGGTTTGATTTTATTAATAAGAACTTTTAAGATTCCTGCTACAGTTCTTGGCATGTCTGCACATAACACCAATGTGTTGAGGAGAACCATAGCCCTTATCACTCCCCTCCTGCTTTATACAGCCTAGCATTTACCCCCATCAAAAACTCCAGAGGGCTCCACTTTACAGAAACTGAACAGAGTTTGGTTTGTAAGAAGCAAAGACTCTGGGTTAGATACTGTTGCCCACAAATATGCCACCATTTTGACCTAAGGAGGAGATCCAACCTACTCACGCCAAAGCTAGGCAACCAGGAGTGCACCTAACCTGCCTGTATATGACCAAGCAGAAGACTGTCTTGCCAAGACAGAGGAAATGCAGACCATTTGCTTTTAAACATTCTGTTTTATTTTATTTATACGTGTGGGTGCTTTGCCACATATATGTCTACATTCCACATGAATGCCTGGTACCCAAGGATGCCAAAAGAGGGCATCAGATCCTCTGCAAGTGGTTACAGATGGTTGTACACCACTGTGTGGATACTAGAAATGGGACCTGGGTACTCTGGAAGAGTTGTCAGTGTCCTTAATTGCTGAGCCATTTCTCCAACCCCTCCCTGCTTCTGCTTTTAAACATGACTGAACAACATAAGTCTATTAGAACCCAGAGCAGGGAAGCAACAGAAACAGCAATCCAAAGAGGTTGAGAAATTCATGAGTCATGTGTGAAGCATTCTAGACTTTAAGCAATTGTTGAAAAATGGGAGCCGAGAACACTTTTTACACTGAAGATATGGTTGCATCTTAAGTAGCCCAAGGGACTTTTCTTCTAGATGGAAACGTAACCTAACGCACTATTCAGTTTTCCAGTGAACAGTATTGACAGCTACAGTGTAACCTGGGTTTGTTCCCAGCCTACAGCAAAAGCTCTGAGGAGTCCATCACCTGCGGTTTGAAGATCAATTGAAATGTTATTTTGGACACACTAACACATACCTGTAATCCCCAAACTCAGGAGACTGGGGCAGGAGGTTCAAGGGTGTGAGCGCAGCCTGGGCTGCATTGCAAGGCTCTATTTCAAAAGAAGAAGGGGGAAAGAAAGGGAGAAGGAAGGAAAGAAGAGAGAGAAACTGGCTGACTGGTCATCTTTACAGTGTAGAAGTTGAAACATAGCTGGGACACAAAGGAGCTGGTAGGAGAGAGGTCATGTAGAAGTACATGACAAAGAGAATAAAATTAGATAGAAATGTGATACCTGTATCACAACATTACCCGGTAAAATAATTCAAAACAATAATGTAAAGACAAATACTGCAAGGATATAAAGGTGGGGTATGAGTTTAAGACTTTGTCTTTCATGACTAAGAATCACCATAAAATATTGTTTAAAGTCCCAAAATATCAAGATATATAAGTACAGCATTTAAGGGTATGAAGATGTGATGTGAATATCAATTGTCAGCCGTAGGAGTTCTTTGGTAGAATTTTTGGGATCACTTATGCATACTGTCATGTCATCTGCGAATAATGATGTTTTGGATTTTGACTTCTTCCTTTCCAGTTTGTATCCCCTTGATCTCCTTTAGCTGTCTTGTTGCTCTAGCTAGAACTTCAACTACTATACTGACTAGATATGGGGAGAGTGGACAGCCTTGTCTTGTTCCTGATTTTAGTGGAATTGCTTTGAGTTTCTCTCCATTTAATTTGGCATTGGCTATTGGCTTGCTATATATTGTTTTATTATGTTTAGGTATGTCCCTTGTATCCCTGATCTCTCCAAGACCTTTATCATGAAGGGGTGTTGGATTTTATCAAAGGCTTTTCAGCATCTAATGAGATAATATCATGTGTTGTTTTTTTTCTTTCAGCATGGGTGGACTGGGGGCAGGTGGGGATGGGAATATGGGGGATCAGGTGGTGGTGGGAGTACTGAAAGAGCTGACCAGAAAAGTGGGGGCATTTGGGGTCAGATAGAAACCTGGTGCAAGGGAAACTCTGGGGAATCTACAAGGATGACCCCAGCTAAGACTCTTAGCAATTGTGGATATGTAGCCTGAACTGGCCATCTTCTGTGACCAGGAAAGACTTCCAGTGGAGGGATTTAGGACACCAACCCAGCCACATAACCTTCAACCTACAGTCTGTCCTACCTACGGGATGTGCTGGGTAAGGGTGGCTCAGAAAGTGTGGGAGTGGCCAACCAATGACTGGTCCAGCCTGAGACCCATGCCACAAGAGTGAACCCATCCCTGACACTGCCTGGAAAGGCAGGACCTAGAGGCTGGATGACCCAGAGACCTAGGATAGAACCAAACATGACTGGAGTGGGGCAGGGACCATCAATGTAATGATGCCTAACAATATTCTGCTGTACTCATAGATTGGTGCCTAACCCAATAGTGATCAGAGAGGCTTTATCTAGCAACTGGTGGAAACAGATGCAGACCCACAGTTAAACATTGGGAAAAGCTTGACAAATCCTGCTGAATAGAGAGAGCAAAGATTGTAGGAGCCAGAGGGGTCAAGGACATCACAAGAAAACCCACAGAATCAGCTAACCTAGACTCATAGGGGCTCACAGACACTGAACTGACAACCAGGGAGCCTGCATGGGACTGACCTAGGCCCTCTGCATATATGTGACAATTGTGTAGCTTGGTCTCTTGTGGGACTCCTAACAGTGGGAACAGGGGCTGTTTATGACTCCTTTACTGGCTTTTGGGACCCTATTCCTCATACTGTCATTTTGCCCAGCCTTAATACAAGGTGAAAGGCTTAGTCTTACTGAAACTAGATATGCCATATTTTATTGATATCCATGGAAGGCCTGCCCTTTTCTGAATAGAAATGGAGGAAGAGTAGATGGGCAGGGAGGCATAGAGGAGGTATGGGGAGGAACTGGAAGGAGAGGAAGGAGGGGAAACAGTCAGGATGTAAAATAAATAAATAAATTTAGATAGATAGATAGATGATAGATAGATAGATAGATAGATAGATAGATAGATAGATAGATAGACGGACAGATGGACAGACAGATACAGATTGTCAAACTGATTTGCATCTAGAATCAACTAAGATCCAAGCCTCTAAGGAGGCAGGTCTGTGAGGACACCTTCAGGAAGAATTAACTGAGGAGAGAAAACTCTCCCCTGGAGTTGGTGGCATCTTGGGGCATCACCCGAAATACAAAGAGGTCAAAGGAAACAGCAGTGCTGTTTGCCTGTCTTTGCTTCTTGCTGGTGGGTGCATCTATTCTGCTGCTGCTGCCACTGCCACTGCTGTCATCTTCCACTGACACCAGAACCCCACTTCTTTAGCCTCAACGTGGACTGAAGACCTCTCCAAGAATCTTCCAGGTCTTAAGTGCCAGAATGGGACTGCTGGGACATCCAGCTTCATGAACTAAGCAGCTATCCGGTTCTTGGCCTCTCCAGAGTGCAGATAATGCTGCACAATCCCCCTTTATAATACATGTTCACTCTATTTGTTCTGTTCCTTTAGCATACCCTGACCAATAGAGAAGACAATAACTAGCAGCTTGAACATAAACAAAGCTGCCCTGGAGAACGGGGCTGGGATGACAAGGGGTGGGAGATTGACTCTTTTCATATTAGCCCTTCTGTGTCTGTCACTCTTCTGTTACCGCATGCACACATTTCTGCAGTTGAGTGTAAGTTGTAAAAGTGAGAAAGTATAAGGGACTTAGAAGGTCCTCAACAATAAGCTATCTGATGTTGTTTTCTAGATGATTCAGTATCACCTATTATTACCTTGGGACCATTACTTAAGGCCTAAGCATGGTGATACCCTAGGGTATTTAGTGAAGCTAATAGCCAATCACTGTATCCTTCCATTAATAAAGGGAATATGAGCATGGAGGAGGAGGAGACAACAGTGACTAGAGGGGCTCCAAGTAGACAGTAGTCAAATTGCTGATGCCAGATCAGAGAGCAGCTTCTGCATCCTCCAGGAGGGTTCCCAACAGGAGGTACAGCTTTGGGGACCAGCCATAGCCCAGAGATGCTCCATGAAGCTGTAGTCACATAAAGTAATAAACTCCTAAAATGATGAAAGTCATGAGCTCTGCACTGGTCCTCCGGCTCTTTGCAAAACAGGCTTCTCCTGGTAAATGGGCTTCTCCTGGTATATGGGCTTCTCCTGGTAAACAGGCTTCTGGTATATGGGCTTCTCCTGGTAAATGGGCTTCTCCTGGTATATGGGTTTCTCCTGGTAAATGAGCTTTTCCTGGTATGTGGGCTTCTCCCGGTACTTTCCATCTCCATCCGCATCCCCTCAGCACACACATACAAGGTCTGTCTCTTCGAGCTCTGCAATACAGAAGGCCTTTCCCAATGCCAACCCCTTCTGCCCTCTTCTAGCACCTCGGCCTTGCCATCCTCCCATTTGTCTACAGTAGGTGGAGCTCAGTGTTTTCACACTTGAGACAACCACAGCTGTACCTACTTTGCATTCTCTTACTGCAATAATGGCCATGACCAAAAACAACTTGGGGAGAGAAGGATTTATTGCATCTTACAGATTAGAATCCTCCATTACGTAAAGGGACAGTGCAGGTGCTCAAGGCAGGACCCTGGATGCTGAGACTGAAGCAAAAGCAATGGAGGAGTGCTGCTTACTGGCTTGCTCACCACGGATTACTCAGTTTGCTTTCTTACACAACTCAAGACCACCTGCCGAGGGGGGGGGCACCGCCACACTGGGCTGTGCCTTCTCACGTCAGTCATTAATCGAACCCACAGTTGCCTACAGACCAAAATTAGGGAGGCATTTTCTCAACTGAAACTCCCTCTTCCCAGATGACCCTAGATCACGTCAAGTCAAGAAAAACAAAATAAACTAACTAAACACATAAGGATCACAATAGCACCATATGTTTCCTCAGCATGTATCTAAGCCCTTCTACCCAACCATATCATAAGGGCTTTCTCTTTTTTTTTTTTTTTTTCTTTTTTTAAGGTTGAAGCCCTGACATCCCTCTTTCCTCTCTCTAAAGGCCTACGCAGTGCTGGCCTTCCAATAAGGAATTACACTTTCAGAGCTGCTAAAGGGAATGGCCAACTGAGATGGCTCATGCCCAAAATCACAACACTCAAAAGGCTAAGGCAAGAGAGTACCACAATTTTCAAGGCCACCCTGAACTACACAGTCGGTTTCAGGCTAGGTGAGCTACAGAGTGAGACTGCCTCAAATAAAATAGAATAACAACAAGACGAAATCTTAGTTTTGACTAAAACTACCTCGATCAAATTATAAGGAGAGAAACCTAAGACACTCTACCTATCCGTTTTGTGACGTGGTTGTGACCATTGCGACCTTATATGATTCCAGGCAATTTCAGTTTCTGGGGCAGGAGCAGGGGATAGTGAGAACTGGGGACTGAAGAAGCAGAGTGGTGCAGCTGCCTTTTGTTCTAGGAGATACCCTCCTCCTAAAGAGTCAACATTCATATAGCAGGCAGGAGTTCAAAACCCTTAGGTCTGAGCTGACCATGATACCTGACTTGGCCTCTATTGTAGAGCAAGCCCAGTTCCAGCGGAAGGGCTCAGAAATCCCTTGACATCATCTAGAGAAGGGAGGGCAGTCTGCTGGCATCCACTGCTCCTGTTTCTACCCTCCCCTCCCCCTTACAGGGTCTACTGCATGATTTCTTCCAATTATTTTCGTGTCTACACCAAGGCTATTTGTTTTCCTTATTTTAGCAGACTTCATTCAAGCTTGGGTCAAGGCCTCTGCTCTCAAAGGAAGCATGTCAACACCACTGCCCCTGTTGCCCCTCACATCATGGTAACCCCTCGGCCCATGCTTTTCTGGAGAGCCCCAGGCAGCCAACATGCTCAGACAAGCCGAACAGAAGAAATTCTACTGTGTATATGAGAATGGAGTTTTGGGCATGCCCTATGGCCCTAGAAATAGCAATGGTTTTGCTTGGAAGATAACTTCACCTTCAAAGCTTGGTTTGAAACACAAACCCACGCCTGACTTAACTGTCTTTATTCTCCCTTGCTTGTGAAAGAATGCAGAGGACAGGACACTCCTGAGGTGTCAAAGCGGGAGCAGGCCCGTCCCTCACTCCTTCTGTGACTTCTTTCAATTTGACAGTGCGGGGGCCCAATCCAAAGGAACACTTCCGAGGTAATAATGAAGAAGCTAGAGTCAAGTAGCGGAGAGTGATTGAGTCGCCTGCTTTACCCATCGCTTCTGTGTCGCAGCAGTTTTCCCCAGAGCGGCCTCGTAATTGCACCACAGCATCATTTATTATGTACAATTGCCTCATTTCCTTCCGAGACCAGGCTTTGTTTAAAAGTCCGTTCAAGACCAGCTGTACTTCAACTGAGGGTCACTTGAAGCATCCCTGTAATCTGCTGGATGTCAAATGTCATTACGCTGTGCGCCCCAAACCAGCAAATGAAGGAAATATATTCACCTACGTTCAGAGGCGCTGCCGCACCTCTTACTAGAACTTTAATATCTGCAAGGATGTGTCAACGAGAAAAAGAGGCCGGTCCCACGGCATGCTCTGCTGCCTGACGGGTGGCACTCATCTCTGGCATGCGAGTATTTATGTACACTTTGTAGGAGACTTGCTAATTGTAATTAGGATTGCTTACTACGGTTTCCAAGGCAACAGTTGTCACTGCGATGCTTCACTGCCAACTCAATTTCCATTCTCCTGTTGATATAACAAATATTATGTGACATTTTAACTGAAAATATCTGTAAATGGGCGTCTGAGTGTGGCGTGTTTCTTTAAAAGGGAAGGAAAACAATTATTAGCTTTTCATTATTCATCTCAGTGGTGTGTTTGATTGGTAATTACTTCAATTTTATATTTAGGGAAGAATGCACTGGGGTCCCATGAGGTCTTGGATTTGGATGTCCTGGATCCTGATCCTGCTCTTCTCCAAATGACCCTCACGTTTGATTCAGTGGCCAGGAGCCTGTCAGAAGACTGTCCCACATCAAAGGCACTCCCCTTGTGGGCGTCACTGTCCTAGCCCTTCAGTTCTCAAGCAGCTCCTTTGACCTACAAGCCACATGGCCAGAGAGAACAGATAAGGCAGGTGTCCTCCGCCATAGCTACTTATGTAGCTCTGTAAGGCCTTGAAATCACGTCAGATAATAGATCAGAAATACCATATGAGTAAGGAGGTGTGCCTTCTCATCAAGTCTAGTAAAAGCTGGAACCAAGAAATGCCTCCTAAGTTCACAGTGTTGTCTCTAGTCAAGAAGCCTAGAGTGACCCACACTTCCAGCCCACACTAAGGTCACTCTTTGCCATAGTAGGAGACATACATGTAGTATGGGCAAGCACACACACACATACACACACACACACACACACACACACACACGCACGCACATTGTGTCTCTATTTAGTGTGAATTTGCACACACTCCTCCACTTCTGTGAAGGCATGATGCCGGTCCTTGCTACCTACACCATGTTCCTCAACTGAAATATTTCACTCCTACCCCCCCCTTTTCAGGCTGGACTTCTAACACACTGTCTTGCTTTCATCTGGCTTCCAGATCCTTCTAGCTCGATCCACTCGGAGCTGCTCACATCTTTAGCACTGTATACATTCAGAATCATGATCCCCACCCATGATGCTGCTGTGGTCACCGGCCGTATCAAGCTATTCCTCCTTCCCTTTCAATTTTCTTTCCTTTGTTCCACTTTGTAATCCTATGGAAGTCAAATATTATGCCTCTCACCTTCTCTCTGCCCTCCAATAAGATGTGCTAAATGTTCAATAAACAACTCATTCAGTGAATGTCTATAAGCACTCTGTGTGGATGTTCAAACAGTTGAAAGAATAAGCTGAGTTTGAGCAGCTTTAAACCTCAAAAAGCTTCTCTTGTACTTCCATAATAGGACATTATAAAACAATGTTGAAAGCAGAGATTCGCAGAAAAGACAGGAACCTCCTGTGGGCTTTCATTAAAAATACAGATTATAAAGAGTCTGAACCGGTTCTGTGAACATATTTTAAATCATTCTTGGATTGATTAAGTGTGATGCTCTCGGCATGGCTAGGCTTTGTAAAAGACTCCTTTATCCTCTCTCATTTCACAGCCCAGACTGAAATCTTTGTTTAAAAGACTGTGTTTGGGATTTGCTTTTAAATAATCCCTATTGTGAGGAGACTGAGTAACAGAACTTATAATAGACATGTGGATGAGCTGGAGCTGGGCAATGGGACATAAGAATTGATGGTACTGTATTCACTGCTTTTTTTTGCATGAAATCTTAACAGCAAAGTGCATCTAAAACACATAGATGTAGAAAAAAGTAATCAGTGTTAAAGCTAGGTGGGACTATTTAATCTCCCCAAAATGAGAAACTGCTTCATAGTTAAGTGTGTGTTCAAAAACGACAAATTAACATTTCAGGTTTTTAATAAAAATTTAGTAACCCCAAATTTTGCTTGTTTTTCCTGGACCCAGATCTCTGGAAGTATATACAGATTTGCATATATATATATATATATATTATATATATATATATATATTCAAAGCTCTATAAGTAGAGTAGATACAAATTTGTATATATACTCTGTGTGTGTGTATATATATGAACTTTTAAAACCACAAGAGAGAGGAGCTATCCACCAACATTTTATTAACATAATTTTAGTTGTTATAATACTCAAAATCTTTAAACTTATATTTATTATAAAATATATATTATTGAAAATAATTTTGTCATATGATGTATTTTGATCGTGGTTACCCCTCCCCAAACTCCTCCCAGATCCTCCCCACCTCTCCACCCACCCAACTCCATGCCCTTTCTTTCTCTCTTTCTCTCTTTAGAAAACAAAAAATAGACAGGCATACAAAAAAAAAATTTTTTTAAAGGAAAAATACACAAGAAACACATACATACAGACCATAAAAGCACAAAATTGGAAACCATAATATACAAGCAAAGTCCACTAAGACAAAAAAAAAAATGCCCAAATAAAGCCATATGAAACAAAAAGTCTACAAAAACACCATGGAGTTCATTTGGGGTTGGTCATGTACTGCTGGGCACAGAGCCTGCCCTTCAGTGTGGTTAATATGCACAGTGAAACTCTGCTGGAGAAGATGAATTTTTCCTTTGTGGGTGGGTGTCAGTTGGAGATCGCTTGCTGCTTGGGAATGGGAGTCCACGTCTGCTTCCCTCTTCCAATGCTAAGACCACATCTGGCCTAAACCTGGGCTATCCCTGTGAGATCTCTATGAGATCATAGGGGCTTCGGTCCTGTTGTGCCTGGATATCTCATCCACTTGGCCCTTTACCCCACCTTCATCCATGTTCTGTTAATCCTAGTTTAAAAGGATGTACTTTGTAAGGCATGTTTATTTTCCCTCCATAATGTATATACAAGTAATGTTACCATCTTGATTTTTCCACCATAATAAATAAATTTGTGGACTTTAGAAAATATATTTTCTGAATATATATAGTAGGGTAATGTCATAATGTATTATTCTAAATATAAATATTTTTCTGTAGCAAAGAGAAGAGGTTTAATTGTAATAAATTTGTATTAGTTTCCTATTGCTATTATAATAAATTATTACAACTTACTTGCTTATAGTGCAAATTTATTATCTTTTCTTCCTAGAGGTCAGAAGTCAAAAACAAGTCTTATAGGGTTGATGTCAAGGTGTTAGCAATGCTGCTTTCCTTCTTTTTTTATTTTTTTATTTTTATTTTTGGAGCTGAGGACTGAACCCAGGGCCTTGCGCTTGCTAGGCAAGTGCTCTACCACTGAGCTAAATCCCCAACCCCTGTTTTCCTTCTAAGGACTTCCCTTTTACAACTTCTACAGTCCTTGGTCTCTTGACCCCATGGCTCCAGTCTCTGCTTTTGTCACATAGCTATTTCCTCCAAGTTGGACATGATCATTGCTGTCTTGGATCACAGCAGTTGTGATCAGCTGCAAATGACTTAGCCTATTTGCATTCCCTCCTAGAGGAAACATGGAGGCTCCTAGGGTCACAGGGTCAAGGGGCTTATGTGGTTCTAAGGCTCTGTGAAATCCTTACAAGTGCCCTCTCCTCCCCAAGGAGATAGAAGAGACAACAATTGATAGGGGTGGGATTCCTCCATAGTGCAGCTGCATGTTAGTTGCACAATAGACTCTTCAAGAGTACAGTGTTTTTATGAGGCATCCACACTCTGAGTGGGACTCTTCAGTGGTACAGTTCCCTTGAGTGGTACATGCTCCTATAAATAACCCCAATAAACTCATGTGCTCACCAAGCTTGGCTGAATGGAATCCTGTCTTTGGTTTGTAGATGCCCTCACTACTGGGGTGAAGAGTTTGCCAGGAAGTATCAGACAACAATTTCCATTGTCACACCTCCTTCCCTTCCTCACCTCCCTCCCTGGCATAAGAACACTGAGCTCAGACTGATAATCCAGAGTAGCTCTACATCAAAATCCTTAATCACATTTGTGAAGACACTTATACCATGAAAAGTAACATTCTGTAGGTTCCAAAAATGAGGATATGACATTTTTGAGAGGAGGGCATTATTCCTGTCTTCTACAATACTCCATTTTTTGGCCCCATAAATTGAATGTATTAGACAGCTATTGCTATAATAATGTATAATAAACTACCCCCCCAAATCAACAGCTCACAGCAGCAAGCATGTGTTTTTCTCACTTGTGAGTTACAGGTTCAGAAACTCTGCTTTGGACTAAGAATTGGGTGGTTGAGCACCAGGATTAAGGCTGCTTTTAAGCCTGCTCCAGATCTTTCAACCTGGGGTCCAGGCTGAGAAACAGTGAAAAGATTGGTCTCCCTATCCCCTAAGCCTTACAAACTCATTTAAAGCCTATCCTGCTTAGTATTTTGTCAAGCAACCCAAGATTGAATCATTTGAGAAGAGAGATCCTCAACTGAGGAAACACTCCCACCGGATTGGTTTGTGGACAAGACTGGAGCATTTTCTTGATTAATGGTTGAGGTGGAAGGACCCAGCTCACTGTGAGTGGTGCCACCACTGAGCAGGTGGTCCTGAGCTGTATAAGAAAGCAGGCTGAACAGGATGTGGTGAGCAAACCAATAGGAAGCCGTATTCCTCCATGGCCTCTGTGCTGGTTTTATGTCAACTTGACACAAGCTAAAGTCATCTGAGAGGACAGAACCTCAATTAAGAAAGTGCCTTCATGGGATTGGGCTGTGGGCAGGCCTGTAGGGTTTTTCATAATTGGTAATTGATGGGAGAGGGCCCAGCCTACTGTGTGTGATGCCATCCCTGGGCTGGTGATCTCGAGTTCTATAAGAAAACAGGCTGAGCAAGCCATAAGGAGCAACCAATAAGCAGCACCCCTCCATGGCCTCTGCATCAGCTCCTGCCTCCAGGTTCCTACCCTGTTTGAGTTCCTGTCCTGACTTCCTTCAATGATGAACAGTGCTGTGGAAGTGTAAGCCAAATAAACCCTTTCCTCCCCAAGTTGTTTTGATCATGGTGTTTTTTGTTTTGTTTTGTTTTGCTTTGCTTTGTTTTGTTTTGTTTTGTTTTGAGCAATAGAAACCCAAATTAAGCCTTTATTTCAGTTCCTACCTTGAATTCCTGCCTTGGAGTCACTCCAGGACTGTGACTCGGGATATGTAAGTCAAATAAGCCATTTCTTCCCCAAGTTACCTTTAGTCAGGTTTTTTTATTACAGCACTGGAAACCTTAACTAAGATAAAACTTCTGCTTCCACTTTGCCCACTTAAATTTTGGTGACCAAATTCTACAGCCAAATCAAAATAGGGAAGCATACTATATACCAAAGAAGAAAAAATGCAGTAAATATGCGATTAATAGCCATTCAGCTTCCTATTCACTAAGTATGGTACCAGCCAGCTCAAACCCCCTCACTGACTCTGCCTTTCGGGTATTTTGAACTTTGACAAATGACTGAAATAAGTTCAAAGCTTCTGACTGAGAAGGAGAGTTATTTCAAGGTAACAAACATTGAAATGTTTGTTATGAACATGTTATGTATGTTTGTCTTGAAATGACCTAGATATCTTATCTAGGTCATGGATAAATACAGACGTAGCCAAAAAAGGCTACCAAACATCACTAAAGCATATAAACTAGGGTGTAAAAGAACTCTTTAGAACTGGTCACAGTGGGCTATGCCTCTAATTCTAGAACTCAAGTGTCTGAAGCAAGATGATTCCCATGAGTCTGAGACTGTGTTTCAAACAACAAAGGAGGGGGCGGCTAGAGAAATGGTCTCACAGTTAATAACCATCTGTAATTCCAGTTCCAAGAGACCTGACACCCTCTTCAGCCCCCTCTGGCACCAGGTATTTCTATGGTGATCACACATAAATGCAAGCAGACACTCATACACATAAATGGAAACCCCAAGCCATCTACTGTTAGAACTTACACATTCATACTTTACACACATGGTGGTTGTTTCATACCTGAGCTCACAAGACAATCATGTATACAAAATTACTCACAGCTGCCTGTAACTCCAGCTCCAAGAGAGCTGATGCCCTCTTCTGGCTTCTGTGAGTGCCTGCACTCATGGGTACATACCCCCCATATAGACACAATTTGGAGAGACTTACCCAGCCTATACATAATTTTAAAAATCTTTTTTTTTTTTAAAGAGTGATTGAGCTAGACAGTGGAATGTATGAAAATAAGCTCTCTCTTTCCTCATCGTCTTCCCACTGTCTAGGACACGGCTTTACACAGAGCATGCACTCACTAAATGAATATGAAATTAATGTCCACAGCGCTGAAATTTTAAAACTATTAACTGTATTCCATTTATGATACCATAGAAGAATTCCATGCAAGTATCTGAGCCACCACGAGCTTAGTTGAGAGCAGCTGGGAAGTATTTCTAAAAGGGCAGCAGAGATAACTCATAAGACCTCAAGACGGAAGGGCAGCTGGAAAGCCAAAGAGTGTCTTCTGCCTGTGTCTTCTGCTTCTGTGTGCACATCTTCATTCTCCACAAAGATTAGCCTCCTTCCAGGAAACAGGGAGAGCAAAAGTTTTCTGTTTTCAGGATGAGAAATGTGCAGAGGCTGGGTAAGTCTCTCCAAGCTTCCCTCGGATATCTAGTAGGGAGATTTTTTTTCTCCACACTTTTCAGTCAGTCAGTCATGAGACACGCAGAACAGGCATGGCCACTGAGGGTCTGTGGGAAGCAAACTCTTGTCCTGTGTAAAAACACCTCTTGAGTGTAGGCTAGACTTCAGAAGTCACTTCTAATTAGTCCAATGGGAAGAAGTGAGAAGGTATCATGTTTAAGATTAGATTGCAAACCTTTGACTTCCACCTGAGGTGACATGCTCCTTAGAATCTCTATCTAAGCTCTATCAGCAGCCATGTGCATGGTTTGGCCGGTGGATCTTCTCCCACAGCCCAAGTGAAAGTTCAGCTATAACCACAGTCCCACCTACCCCTGCCAACAACTTGGTTGCAATCTTAGGAAAGACCTTGACCTAGAGACACCCCACTAAGTCATGCCTAGATCCCTGACTCAGAAACAAGCAGATAATAAACATTTGCTATTTTTAAACCTTGAAATTTTAGGATAATTTGTTTCTCAAAGTAAATTTTCCCAAAGAAAATTGTGGGGTCAGTGGATTATCTAGAATACATCTCCTGAAAGTATGCAATGGAGTTGCAACTATTTCTACCCCTAATAACAAAAACATACAAGCGTCATACTTTAAAAGCAAATCTTTCAATCATGGAGAAAGCTTAGTGGTCCTTCACAAATCATTCCCTAAATTTCTATCTATACTTCTATGCAAATTCTGAAACTCTCACAGGCATATCACTCTTCTATTTGGTAACACCCTCCTGGGTAAATGATCCAGGCCTCAGGTGTTCCCTCTTTCGCCATCCTGCTATCCTCCCCTGGTTCTCCCACTATTCATTACAACCCCATGTAGACTGCCTGTGAATGAGATTGAGCCTGCTACTTCTCAGAGGAGCCTCTCACTGAAAGCATCACAGGGTTGCCGCTGACTGGGAGAATTTGAGTGTCACATGTGAGTTTGGTTTTCCGTAGCACGTTGCACTCTCGACTCCAGCACTAGGCAAGGTTTCTGTGGCTACTTTGTATCTGCAAGACCAACTGGAGACATACCTCTGAGGATGTGCTGTCCTTAGGAAACTGACAGGCTTGAAAAGTCAAAAGGATTTCAACCCACGGAAGGTTTGAGAACAGTGGGTATATGGTGAGTGGATGGGGAAGTCTGTGTGGAACTAGAGAAATCAAAGGAAGATTTAGGAGATGGTACAACTTGAGCTGGATGTAAAAAATAGGGGAACTGTAGAAAGGAGAAAACAGAGATCGTATCTTACCAGTGTTAAGTACTGTGTTATCAAAGCTCTCCAAAGGAACAGAACTGAGAGAATGAACATATGTATGGGATTTATTAAACTGACTTATAGAATATAGTCTAGGCAATCTAACAATTACTGTCTCATGATGGAAAGGCTGAGAATCTAGTATTTGTTCAATTTATGAGGCTGGATGTGTCTCCCAATCTGGTGACAGGTCTGGGAGGATTCCCAGAGATCTGCTGGAATCCTGAAGAAGTTGAATTATCCTGGCCACAGCACTAGGATAGGCAAGCTTTTGTTGAAAGTGAGGGCAAACAGACAAAAGCCAAGAGCTTCCTCCTCCCATGTCCTTTCTTGTGGGTTGCCACCATAAGGTATGGCCCAGAGGTAGGATGGGTTCTTTCTTCTTCACATACTCTGATTAATAAAAATCCTCACAGGAATGCCTAGAAGCTTGAGTTCTAGTTGATTCCAGATGTCATCAGGGTGGTGACCAAGATTAGCCAACACAAGTACATAGGGGAAAAAAATCTTTTTTTTTTTTTTTTTTTTTTTTTTTTGGTTTTTCGAGACAGGGTTTCTCTGTGTAGCTTTGCGCCTTTCCTGGAGCTCACTTGGTAGCCCAGGCTGGCCTCGAACTCACAGAGATCCGCCTGGCTCTCCCTCCCGAGTGCTGGGATTAAAGGCGTGCACCACCAACGCCCGGCTGGGAAAAAATCTTAAATCTATTTAGGTTTTTGCATGCATGTATTCATGTTAAACATAAAAGCTGTTTGCTATAAAAAGAATGTAACTGTAACAGCTGGAGAGATGACATAATGGCTCAGCAGTTAAGAGCATTGCTGCTCTTCTAGAGGACCTGGGTTCAATTCTCAGGACCCACCTGGGAGATTCACAACCATCTATGACTCCAGTCCCAGAGGATTCAATACTCTTCTGGCATCTGCGGGCAGCAGGCACACACATGGTGCATAGATATGCAAGCAGGCAAAACACTCATACACAGATCATAAATAATACATTAAAATACTTTAAAATTTTAAAGAATACAATTGTGTTCAATAGCCATGATCTTACAGTCCTGGGCAAAATTAGGAGGACAGTCATATATATCTCGAAGAGAAAGAAGTAGATATCTCCTTTCAGCTCCGAAACTGACATTCTAAGCCAGTTATATGATGCAAGAAAACAGCTTTGCCCATTGATTGATATATTTGCAATACTCTTAGTTTCCTGTCCGTATCCAGTACTGTTCCAGAAGGAATAGTACTTTCTTCTTTCCTGTTCCTTTCTTCCTCCTGGATCTCTGGGATCCTATCTGCTTATTGTATCTTATATTCTTGCCAGGACCCATGAAAGGTGCATCTGAACACTGAACAAAGAAACCTAATGGAGGGACATCGAAGGGGTTAAAATTCAGCCTAACCACTTGAAGAGTCTGAATTTACCCTGAAGAGCGGTGAGTTTGTAATTCATCTTCCCAAGGAACTCATTTTCTTGCCATTTGCAAGAATGCTATGTAGACAGGCAGTGTTTGCTAGCTCCTTCAGAACCGCATTCTGCTAGACAGTTTGAGGTCAATGCTATCACTTGGGTCCTTTCCTCATGCTCAGCGTCCATTGATCTGACAAATAGTGAAGTAGCGTAGAACCCGCATATCAACAGAGAGAATCTGACCAGTTTTCTCTGTGATAGGGAGGGGCTTTAAGTAGCTCAGTTAGCTGTAAAAGGAAATACAGGGTGTCAGGAAAACATACAAGGAGTCTGAAAAAGATTTATCTTCAGACCCCAAGCCCAGAATGGCACCCTCAGTTTTGATTGATACCACCATTAGCAAAGAATTCATGCCGCTTGGTGTATAAACTAAAGGTATAGTTTTCTCTGAGTACAGTTGCTCTCTAAGCTACCCAGGTACAGGCTGCTCTGATACAAAGCCCTCTTGTTGCATCTCACTGGCTAAGATCTCATCAACCACAAAAGAATAGCCTTGAAAAAGGGATCATTTCAAGGTTTGGGAATGGGGAAGCCATTTACTGTCTCAATGGACCTCAATGGTTGGATTTTTTTTGAAATCAACATATAACATGATGATAATAATTATGATGATAAATCTTTTTTTCTTTTTTTTTCTCTTTTTAAAAATGGCCTTTCAGCACAAACTGAACGACCACTTCACGAACAATTGGGCACCCAAACAATTGGAAATATTTCAGAAGAACAAATGAAGCAAAGGAGATCACGGAAAGCAGGAAATATATGGGTGCAATTTTGAGCCTAAATGAACATGCAGGGCCATATACAAAATAACCAGTGAGATGTGAAAACTGATGTGGGTCCCTTTGATTTGAATCAACAGGGTGTGAAGGACTCTTATTATTGCAGGAAAACCTCAGTGCCAGTGTGCCCTTGTCCAAATTCAGGCATTCACAATCCAGGCATTGGAGATGTACAAGCCCCGGGCTAAGGTGCATCCTGCTGGGAGGCTAGTGAACAATTTTGAGGCCAATACTCTCATGGAAGATGTCTCAGAAGTCTTCCTCCTTACATTCTTCTCCTGGAAATGTTTCTACCCCTTAGAAGTTTGAAAATTCTCTTGTAATGTGAGGGTTCTGTTTGGGAAAAAAAGAGGGAGGTGGACTATATTTTCACACTACATCCAGTGAAATCAATATGCTGCAACATGTAGAATAGTCGTCCATCAATTCTTTCAGATAGCCAAGGGCAGCAAGGAGCAGTGTCCTTCCTAGTTCAAAGAAAGAGCAAAGACAGTGTTTCCAACCCACAAGTTTCTAAACTGGAAGAGGCTGCAGTTAAGGAAAGTGCTAACTTGCTGTGCAACCATGAAAACATGTATGTACATTTATTTCGTACAAGTAGAGGGGGTGTGTACATACCACAGCATATACGTGGAGGTCAGAGGACCAATGGTGGGAGTCAGTTCTCTCCTTTCATTATGTAGGTTCCAAGGATCAATCTCAGGTTGCCAGGCTTGGCAGAGAGTACCTTTATCCACTGAGTCATCCCAGCAGCCCAGAGGGCACTTAAAGCAAGAAGTATTTGTAGCTTACTTCTAGGTCACCTTAAAATGACAAGGAGAAAATTGAACAAAACTGTGTAAGTGTGGCAGGACTCTGCTTTAGAGTCATAATCTGTATATGACTTCTCTATTCTCCACTGCTTTCACAACAATCCTTGGGAGCATTTATTTTCCCTTTCTAGCCAAAAGAGAAGGGAAAAGAAAATTCAAAGATGGCAGCCCAAGGAGTGAAAAAGTTAAGTGGAAACACTTTCCACTTCGGAGTAGAGAGAAGACAAGTAGAGGAAGAGTAGAATTCAGCGGGTGAGGGAAACTGGAGAAGAAGCGGGGTTCGTACAAGTCCTCCAACTGGAAAAGACCAAAGGGTTTCCATCCTGAAGAATGGAAATGGAAGTGGATGAGGCCTCCAGGAATTGACCTAGCTTTGGGGGATAATCATCCAAGAATCCTGAACATCTTTAAGTTCTCCAGAATTGAAGGTGGGAAACTTGGACACTAACAGAACAGTGTGGTTGAGAATAAGAAATTTGCCCCCAACCTAGGTAGGTGATAACAAAACAGGTTCATTATTCATGTTTCTTTCCTCAGAGCCAAAGTAGAGGGGAACACATTGCCAGGCTGCACTTAGGTTCATCATAGGACAAACTGGATAACTCTAAACCCAAAGAAATGGCTAGATGAGCCTTTTAATGCATATACTTTTTACTTAACTAGCTGGGTAACTAAGATTAATCCAATTCCCTTGATCACAGTTCAAGAACATGTAGAAATAAAGGAACATATCTCATAATTGTTTTTATTTCCTATATTTATGATAAAGATGTCCTGTGCTATGGTGATATTTTATTTGTACTGAAATGTGATTTTATTCATATGTTAACAAATAAAGTTGCCTGGGGATCAGAGCTAATAGCAAGTCATAGCAGAAGTCTGGCAGTGGTAGCACACGCCCTTAATTCCAATCACATGACAGGCAGATCTCTGTGTGTTCAAGGATACCATCAGCATGGAGACTCACGCCTTTAATATCAATACCAACCATAGAAGACCTGGAGGTCTGTATAGATTGGCAGTGACAAGGAGGTCATGTGGTTGGGTTTACAAACAATGAGAAGGCAGAACAGAAAGTCAATAAATAGGACAAACACACAGGAAGTAGGTCTCTTGCGGAGCGGTAGAACAGCAGTGGCAGTGAAGGGTAAGGTTTTAAATCTCAGCTCTTAGCTATTGCTCTGACCTCTTGGCTTTTAACTCTGCATTTGGCTCTGTGTTTCTTATTTAACAAGACGGTTACATCTACACTGTGCTAGTATCCAAAGTGCTTAATGATAGTCACATCATTTTGCCTGGTTTTTTTTTTTTTTAACAACTAAGGGGAAGGGGTGCACTTGGACATATGTATGAACAGCATCAAATCTGTGATGAGCAATACTTCAGGAATGGACCAAAAGCATTATACAGTCTGGTTGGAACAATAGATACTGTGTTCACCCAGGGTGCCTTGATGCATAATGTCTGCTCCTTATCTTCTCACTGTGTTCAGTGAGCTGGTAAAAATGGAGCAGGCATTTGCACTGGTCCCATCACCCGAATGACTTGATCAGCTTTTAGTCAGAAGCTAGAACTATTGAAATTTCACTAACAGTTGCCTGAAAATGCTCTGAGCCTCCTCCTGCAGTATTGCCACAACTCAGAAACTTTAAAAGTCTAAATGGCAGGAGGGACAGAGAGAATGGGGGACAGAGAAGAGAGAGAAAGGGTGTGGGAAATCACTAGACACTAAAACAGACTATTGGACTCAATGTCTATCACTCATCTTATTGAATAATCTTATTCATTAAGTGATGAGCTAGGTAGAAATAATGTATATTTTCTCCATGGTTTATGATTTATGTTTTTATATCAGGACAGATATGTTCTAGAATTAAAATTCACAGGAATTTGTGGCATAACAGGTAAGGAATTGCTGTCTTTAGGAGGACAAGATTGGAATATGGTCTCAGATTTCTAAAGATATTGATTAATGTCTGTGCTCTGAGGGAATACTAAACTAGGAAAGGTTAAGAATCACCAGCCTGAAGTCTACAGAAAGAGGAATCTAAGAGATACTACAAGCTCAGTTTTTGTGACTACTCATACTAGGAGAGGCAGTGCCAACAACTAAAACCCCTTCAGTAGAGGTAGCTACTTGGATGTTATCTTGCAGCATTTCAGGAAGTGCAGAAGTACGGACACCTGAACAGGCAACATGTCTCAACTTCAATAATGGCAAAACTCTATTAGAAAGGGTACAGTCTGGAACCCATTCCACCTACACCCCTTAAAAACAAATACTCATTAGCTGGTAGTATGTTTCAAGGGAGAATGTTTTAAAAGACACTGATGCTAGACTCATCTCCTATCCCTAATTATTAATTATGAGGCATTTTTATCTACACATTTCTGAGGTTGTAGTACCTTTCGTCTGTTAAGACAGTTCAATCAAAATCATCATGTAGAGTCTTCCATTCCCTAGCTCAGCCAGCCCAGGCCTCAACTTACTTAGCTTCAAAATGAGTCCTACTAATTTTCTACCATCTTATGTCTTCCTCAGTCAGCCCAGGCCTCAACTTACTTAGCTTCAAAATGAGTCCTACTAATTCTCTACTATGTTATGTCTTCTGCTCTATCTCAATGATATTTACCTCACTGCCTCAGTTATTTATGCTGTAATCAAGCCTGTGTCTTGGGTGGAATTTTAAAAATAATGCAAGGAAGATTACTTTAGATTAAATTGAAAACTTCAGTAATTTGATTTGCAGGAAATGAAGAACAAAGTGTCACCACCCAAGTGCTTTTAAATAAGTCATAATTAATTAAACATGCATCTATGTTTGGATGCTCAATTTATGACTAATTATGCAGAAAATGTAATTGCACACTGAAGTATTCCATTGCATCTTATTTATGCCAACCAGAGGTTGTGGGTTTTTTGGATTTTTGTTGTTGTTGTTGTCAATGGTGTGTGCACCTGTTGTAATTGTTGAAATTTTGTCAAGACAGAAGTAATCAAATGAGTCTCCTAAAATATAGCTGTTCCTGTTGAGAAAACTGCAGAAATACGTAAAATTGTTTCTTATCTTATCCTATTTTTACTTTTAAAACCTATATCTGGGGATATATTTCAGTGGTAAGGACACTTACCTTACATATGGAAGGCCCTGGGTTCAAGCCACAATACCACAAGAAAACGCATTTCTATTCCTTTGTCCTCTATACTTACTAAGAAATCATATTAAGCACATCTTTTCAGCTCCGTTTCTCCTATAGATCTGTGATATAGACTTTTTATTTTCTTGGAAGAGCCATAAAGCTCAAAGGGATCATGAATGACCATCACATTGATGTCATCCTAGACAGGCTTCTTTTTAATAACTCTAAGGGGAATTGATAACCTTTTCACCATCTTAAGATGCCTAATAAAGTGAATATCAAGGAAGCAAAGGAAATAAAACCAAATTTAAAACTTCCTCTGAATAAGTCATGGGAATTAGGAGCATTTATGAATATTTTCTCGCTGAAGGGAAAGAGAGACAGAGACAGAAGAGCAAAGGGGTAAAGTTTCAAAAGCTCTCATAATATCAACCAGCATTACAGCTACTTTGTTGCGCTGCTCAGAAACTTCTGTGGGACCTTTGACTATACACAATTGCATTTTTTTTCTGCAGAAAAAGAATAAATACTAGCATCCTTTGTGGCCCAATGGATTACAGGTGTCACCTCTAAGAGACTGTTCAGCCAACAAAAGCAAAACCATTCCAGCCTTCTGCATGGAGAATCCATGATGCTAGGAACAGTTCCCTTAGACACGTTTCAAAGAAAACACAGGTTCCTGGCCCTGCCATAGGCAGGAAGCCTGTGAGGCAGCTACATGCAATGGCCAGTTAGAAAAGGACTCTCCTAAGCTCTCCCTCTGCCATTCTTCTAAAAGGAAAGCCCAAGATCAAAGCAGCTGGGGATACCAAGTCACTGCATTCAGGAATCCACCAGGACCTTATAATAGACCGTGAGCAAGAAAGGAATTCAGGTTATGGGACCACAGGGATCTAGGAGTTGCTTGCTACTTTTAAGCAGATCAGCCCTGTCACAAGTGTCAGAGGGAATTCATGCATACTCTCCACAGAACTCCATGAACTCCTCTATCTGCTCCCACTTTAAATTCTGCCCCATCCTTCCCTGCTCCACGGCTTCTTCCTCCCAACATCCAGCCAAGCCCAGCAGTCGGGACTCTGAATGACTTTTCCTTGCCTTGTCCTCCTCCTCGTTCTCAATACAGCCTCTGGGTTCTACATTACAAGGTCCCAAGAGTTGGGCCGACAAAAGTCAAACCCTATTTAGAGAGGACGGGAATTGAAGGATTTTCTCTTTATTTAAGCATGGGATTAAACTGACTCTTCAAGAAGACAAACCTAATAGTGATAGCAACAACAAAGCCTACCTTAAGTTGGACAGAGCAGGGTAGAAGAAATGAACATTTAAGTTGGTGAAAATAGTCTCCCTATCATGTTTGGTTTGATCCCAAAACAAGTGTATTAAGATTGACAGCCTAGTGGCTTCTCCCCATCCAGCCTGTTGCAATTACAAACATACATCTTATTTTTGAGCATCAGTGCTCCTATTCTTCAGCCTCTATGTGTCAGAGTCATCAGCAGCACTCACTAGAGCTGTCACAGATGTGAATAGACTCTGCGGAGTTGTTCAGTGTTCAACCTGAAAAATTACTATGGCACAATCTCCATGGCACTCATAACATGGAATTAAGACTCAGAAAAGAATAGCGGCCCATCTAATAGCTGTTGAGGAAAAACTATGCCAACTTGTACATAAGACTTTTTATTTAATTTTTCAAAAATAGGATTAAGGAAGTCCATAAATATTAGTCTTATGGTTGCAACATCATCACAAGAGAGGACAATTTTTTTTGGTTTTGAGACAAGTCTCACTGAGTGTAGCCTTGATTGGACTGGAACTCGTTAGGTAGACCAGGCTGGCCTTGAACTCACAGAGATCTGCCTGCCTCTGCACCCCAAGTGTTGGAACTAAAGGCATGCCCCCACTACACCCAGTAGATGAAAAATTTACAACAAAAAATGTAAGTGTTAGTCTTGAATCTTGAAAAGAGTTACCTCTCTACATTGGAAGACAGGGCACGTTCAGCAAAGAAACACAAATTTATGAAAAATAATGTTTAACACAGGCAAAGTAAATGGAATTCCTAATGGTACATTATAATCAAAGTAAGCTGAAGGGATGGAGAAAAATCACCAGAAATGAGTGTTGAACTAGACACCAGTTACCTGTGCAAGTCAGAAAACGAGAAGTGTGGAGCCTGTCTTTCATGGAGTTTGCTGACAGGACCATGGAAGAAAGCTGTTTGTCACTGTGTGGGATTAAACCGTTTCCAAGGCCACCCAGAACAAACTGGAAGCAACGTTACTTCCATATTTCACAGAAATGCTTGCTAGTGACAAGTTCACACCCCGGAAAGAGCACTCCTTTGTCTCCCTAACCAAACTATCTAATCTACACTTGTCTATCTGAAATAGCAAAAAAAAAAAAAAAAAAAATGCACGGCATAGACACGGCCCTTGTCCTCGAGGGGATTACAGTCCAAAGCTGGCAAATTGGGCTTTGGTGAGCCAGCAGCATAATTAACACAGCTAATGATGAAGAATGGGTCTTCTGCAAGCCTCACTGGCAACAGACAGAACAATTTGTAGTCATCACTGATCTGAGCTGAATTCAAATGGATGAGCCAAAGGCTCCACTATCTGGGTGTTATTTTCAATCTCCGTGGCTATCCAATCTCCACGAGTTTCATTTTTCATTCTTACTGTGCGGTCATCATCAGCCACCAAAGGGAAAGGCTGCAATCCAGACGCACTAAAAATAGCATTCTTGCCTCCTGAAAGCCAGACTCAGATTTATGACAGTTTTAAAATTTGGTTCTTCGTCTTAAAGTTCAACAATCTATAAGAACCGCGCAAAGTAATACCTACCTGGTCTTTAGAGCATGAAAGACCATAGCCTAATGCAGGGAGCGATCAGGCCTTGGTGTGATCCATTTACATCAGGCGGAGAGAGTATGTTCCTTTGCTTGACAGGTTGACGTGTCTGCATGTGTTTTCCACTTAATCAGCAGAATCATTAAAGCACTGAGGGCTTTGATGGCCTCAATAAAGAGCATCTATTTCTGTAGAACCTATCACTATAAATAATTTAACCAACATACTCCCCCCCCCAAAAGCCTATAAAAAGAGGAAGAATTATTCTTTCGTACTTAAATCATAGACCACTCTGAAGCTGAGCCAAAAAGGAGAGTCCAGGTTTAAAATGAGGGCAGATGATGTCCAATGCTAAATCCCCAATTGAAAAGCAGGATACAAAAAAAAGCATATCTATTTTCTATTTTAAATGTGTGTGTGTGTGTGTGTGTGTGTGTGTGTGTGTGTGTGTGTGTGTGTGTTGCCATCCCACTGAAAAGTTCATAGGGGTGACTTATGGAAGACAAAACATTCACATTCTCTGACTTTTTGACATAATCTGTCTTAGAAAAAGAAAAGGATTTCCACGTACAAAGGGATACCGATTTTATACCAGGGCAACTCAAGCGGTCTTCTGTGTCTCCATCTGACTATGAACATATCAGAAATGGAGTAATATGGCAGTGTAACATTCTTAAAGACTAACCTCATTCAGGAAGACAAGACAACTGAGAGAGGCCGGAATAAGAGAGAACTAACCTGGTTATGGGATGCATGTCCAGCAGTTCACATGACAGTGTCCCAGGGACAGCTGATACTGAAACATCCTACTGACGAGGTAGAATGTGGCTGCAGAAGTCCAGTCCCTGGATGGACAGGAGAATTTTGCTCCGGAAATGAGCAGGAGGGTGTTCATCAACCAGAAGTGGGAGTTTAGTCACGAGGAAGAAAGGCTAGTCAAGGTTTGAAAGGTCTCCTTGGACAGACAGTCAATAGGGCTCTGGTTTCAGTAGAAAATTAGCATAACAATTAGGGAAAACGAACAGAATACCAGCCAGACCTGGGGCAGGCATTGGGATCAAGGGAGGATACAGCCAAGGAAGACACTCCTCCCACCAAAGTCCATAATCATCCTGATTCCCCCTTTGGTGCTGGTGAAGAAAAAAAAACTTGTCAGTATTACTTGGCTCTCCTTGATTCTGAGTCTGGACTACAGACCAAAAAAAGGTCTCAGTGTTTAAATTAGAGCAACACAGAGCAGGTGAAATCAACACCACCTTTCTCACCAATACTATGATAATACTTCCTCTGGTGTTAGCAGTTGAAATGTACATAAGACAGTCTACAAAAAGCAGGTGTTCTGAAAACATATAGAGCATCCTATTGCCAAAGCCACCTGTAAAGCAGCTGCGAGCTTTTGAAGTCCTGAGTGTCCATAACAGAAGACAAATGTCTGCTTCCCATCATCTTAAGACTGTGTCCATGCCACAACGTTCATCTAGAAACTAAGTCATTGAGCATGGGGCCTTCCCAGTCAGCTTCACCAGTGACATTCAGAGTACAGGTTCTGACAGGGGAAATCCTTCACACAGGGTCTAGGATCTTTCACTTCCCTTTGTTTGCTCAGGAAAGCTGCTCCTTTCCTACCTTCCCGCCAAACAGCATTTGAGACATAGTAAGTGAGTTGACAGTTTAGCCTCCATCTTTTCCAGAATCAAGAGATCAAATTCATCAAATTCAAATCAAAACTAAAGCTACAGCGCTCATATATAAACACAGAAAAGGGGGGAAGGCAGAATATGTTAAGACTCCAGACACTCAGGGAATGGCCATGAGGCTGTGTTCCTGGGAACAAAATGCTGGAGAACAGAGAGTCATGACTGTCCTGGAGGACTACTTACCCTCAAGGGACCTCTCTAGACCACGTCACCAAAGCAAGTTCAGAACAGCCCCAGAGTCCGACTGAAATGAAGATCTACACAGCTGTGTTTGGCCAAAACCTCTTAGAGTCAGAATACTAAATTTGGCTTGGGATGCCCTAATTTGCAAACTGCACTTCTTTGGGAGATTGATGTCCCACTGCCACAAATAGGAAAATGGCATTTCTCCCCTCCCAGTTCACAGGGAGAGAAGTCCTAGTGGATGGGCAGAATTTTCTCAGTCTTAAGATTTCTCTCTCTTAACCAGTTCTTAACGTGTGGTACCTGCTCTCAGTGAAGGGATACAGTGGCAGGCTGCTCTAGGGGAATTGGCAGCCCAGAGGAGACATTACCACAAGCATTGAGAGAGAGTGTGGAGGGAATTCGACAAGGGTTCAATGAAAGACTTAGGGGTGGAGAAAAGGAAGCAGAATGCCCTGCCTTCCCCTTCCCACCTTAACTTCTTGTCAGGCAAACCCCCCAGGAACAGCTATCACAGGAACCCGAGAGACCACAGCCTGCAGGAACAACCTCCAGAATAACAAAACGGAGAAACTCAGCCTGTGAACCCGAACACAAACAACAACTGATTGGGTGAGAGTTCAAATTGGTTAAGGTACACTGGAAAGATTACCTTTCCCGTGTGGGACTCCCTCTGTTCCCAAATTATCCAGTGGGCTGGCACCTGGATCAGTGTTAGTGTGCACTCTAGGTCTGCCACAGTGGTAGCAAACTGCGCCTCGGCGGTTCTAAGGAGCTGTCTTCAGTGGCTGTCAGGTGGGCAGAGTGGACCAGGTTCACTGGGCTCCAATTCCCCCCACACTTGTACCTTCACCCAGAATGGCTTCGCTCGTTTGTGCCACAGCGTGGTGAGATTCTGCTTGAGCAGAGTTTCTAACATAAACCAATGAGTATTCTTTAGCAAATCAAGTCGCTACTAAGACGTGTCTCGCTCAGTATTAAACTACACATTTTCCTTTCCGTTCTTACAATAGTAAGTTATTAATGTTTTATGTTTTATACTGGACATTTACAGACTAAATATTAATACAGGCCCCCATCTTAAAATTTGAGCACATATGTAGCGATGATCCAAATGTTTGGAATGTCACATGCTTCTCTCCAAAATAACCTCATGGTGGTCAGACTCTCAGACCAGCTTGCACAATCCTCTTAACCATAATATATCAGGAATAGAGCCTAGGCCTGCAATGGAGTCCAGATGCCATTTATAACAACATCTGAAAAAGGAAATAGACTCGAAATTCCATCAGAAATACTGAGCAGGGAACTGAGGCCATAAAAGATAAAAGAGGGACATTATGTCCTGGGATAGGACAAAAGGGAGAGTCATTTACCCCCTTCCAGGATGTTTGGTTGGTTGGTTTGGATGGTTATTTTGTTTCAATGTAGGTCCTTGCTTATGCCAGATAAATATTCTACCATTGGGCCACACCCCCACCCCTCAGCTAGGCCTTTTGAATACCGTTTTTGTTTTTGCAGAGTTTTTTTTTTTTCAATTTTTTTGAGGTATGTGAATGTGACAAAATAAAATGTGTGTGAGGCACACAGTAGTAGTTTGACATAAGAATGCCTTGTGTGATTGGGGCTTCATGACTCATGACTGTAATCCCAAATGTGTGTCTGAAAGGCTGAGACATGAGGACCCCCTTTGAAGTCTTACCCACAAGCAAGGTAATAACATCTCTATCACGTGACACCATTTTGTGAATACTTGTACACGCTTGTGTGGTGACAACTTAGGATCCATTTCCTTAGAAAATTTCAAGTACTCAACACATTATTACTAACTGTAGTCACATACTGTGGATTAGACCGCCAGAACTTACTCATCATACACTTGAACTTCTGAGTCCTTCGACCAACAACTCTGAATTTCCCCATTCCCCATGCCTGGAAACCACCAATCTGTTTTGTTTCTCCAAGTCTGAGTTTTTAAGATTCTGAATATAAATGATATTGTTCTGTATGAATCCTCTGTGTCCGAGTAATTTCATTCAGTGTAATATCCTCTAAGTTAATTCATGATGTCCCAACGGAAGGATTTCCTTCTTTGTAGGACTGAATAATACTCTCTCTCCCTCTCTGCCTGCCTGCGTGCCTCTCTCTCTCTCTCTCTCTCTCTCTCTCTCTCTCTCTCTCTCTCTCTCTCTCCCCTCCGTGTGTGTGTGTGTGTGTGTGTGTGTGTGTGTGTGTGTGTGTGTGTGTGTGTGTATGTTACAATTTCCTCCTTTATTCATCACTTTGCTGGGAGGGGGGTGTGCATGTCCAAATGCACTTGTGCATTGTGCGTATGGAGGCCAGAGGTCAACTTTGGCTATTGTTCTCCGAGAGTCGTTCACTTTGTTTATTGAAATACAGACCTAGGACTCATCAATTAGGTTAGGCTGACTGGCCAGTGACACCAAGGGCTCCTTCTGTGTCCACCTCCCTAGAACTGCGGTCAGAAGCACACACCTGAATTTATATTGGGGGTGCCGGGGATTGAACTCAGGTCCTCATGCTTTCAAGACAAGTGTTTTACTGACTGGGCCGTCTCCTCTCTTTTCATCTGTTTATGGACACATTTTCTCCATGGCTCGGGAACTGTGGCTCAATCCTGCAGTGATCCTGAAGTAACAAATATCTCTTTGAAATGCTGAGTACATTTCCTTCAGATACACTCAGTGGCGACATAGCTGGACCCATAGGAGCTCTTCTTTGATTTTTTGAGGAAGCTCCATTCTGTTTTTCCATAACGGCTGTCTCACTATAGGTTCCTGTCCGCAGTGAGAAAGGTCCCCTTTTGTCTGCCTCCTCATCAGCACGTCATTTCTTTCCTCTCTGATAACAGCCACCCTCGCCGGTGTGACACGGTGGCTTGTGGTGGTTTTTACTCTAGAGTGCCTGACAGATGGTGACACTGAGGCCTTTTCACAAACCGCTGGCCACCTGTGGGTCTCCTTTAGAAAAGTGGCCATTGGCACCTTTACCCGTTACTTAACTGTTACTGTTTTCTTCTATTCACTTGCATGAATCCCTTGCATTTTTAAGATTAACCGTCTCTCAGAGACAGGGTAGTGTTATCATTACTTCAGGAATAAGTTTGGATTAGTGAGTCTAGCAAAGGAACATTATTTCTAGAAAAGATTGACATGTACAGTGGTGGACTGTGCTGCAAAGATCTTCAATGACAGTGGGTAGCACCCAACCAGCTAGAGACTCTCAACCATAGCCAGGGGGAAGGGAGTAACTCCCCTTCTGTGTGTGTGTGCGTGTGCACACTCAGCACACACGCACACACCTCTGAGCTGGAACACCCTTCTGTTCTCCAGCCCCCAGATTCCAGGACCCGCACCTGCACTTGCCCCATCCCTTCTCCCAGGCTTTCAGTCTTGAGCTGAGAACTGGACCAGGGATCACTGGTTCTGAGGCCTTCAGACTGGATGGAGACACACCAGTGGTTTCCCTGGATCCCAAGCCTATTCATATAACTTCTCAGCCTCCATAATCACATGAGTCAATTCTTCTAAATTGCCTGTTCTCTATATATTTATCTATAGCTTCTGACATGTATCTACTCTATGGGTGCTATCTCTCTGAAAATACTGATTAATCCTTAAAGTTTGTAAATTTTCTAAAGTATTCATTTTTTAATTTTGTTGAATTATTTTTCTATACAAAACTTTTTTAGGGAGCCTGGAGAGATGGCTCAGCAATTAAGAGCACCTGCCTCTCCTAGAGAACTCGGGTTATAGTCTCAGCATCCACATGATGGCTCACAACTGTCTGCAATTCCAGTTCAGAAGGGTCTGACACGCTCCTCTGGCCTCCACATGCACCAGGCATCACATAGGACACAGACATACATGCAGGCAAAACACCTGTACATATACAATAATAAAATTAAAAGCAAAAGAGGTTTGTGATTTTTCTAAATACATAAAAACATTCTAGTTTGATGGACTCCAGTTTTAAATTTCTATCTCTACTGCCAATGCTTTTGATGTCATCTCTTTAAAAATGTGGCTAAGGTCAATGTCAAGTAGCTTGTCCTCTATGTTGTCCTGTAAGAGCTCCACAATTTCAGGTCTTCTGTTGAAGTCTTTACTCCATTTTGAGCTATTTGTGTATGGCATAAGATAAGTGCTCAGTTCGTTCTATTTCACGTGGCTATCTGGTGTCCACCACAGACCATACTAATAATTCATTCCTTTTTTTTTTTTTTTACTATGAGTCTATTCATTCCCTTCTGTGTATCCTTAGCCTCTTTGTCACAGATTAGTTCACTGTAGCTTGTCCCTTCCCAGATTAACTCCGCGAGGAAGTTAATAGCGTTCTTCCCGTTGGCCCCAGAAGCAGGCCCACACACTCCCCTCGGTTTTCCCTGGGCATCATCCCTAATCGCAGCTTCTCTCCTGGCCGCCGCCCCGCCCCGCCCCCCCCCCCAACGGAGGAGAGTCCCTGCTTTCCTTATCTGTTCCTTTTATCATTCTCTGAGGCTCTTGAGATACAGGGTATCAGTGTGCTATGACTACCATAGCAGACTACTAGAAGTCTAAGGCAGTTTGCTTCCCCCTGGGGCATCGCCTCTCTCTCTCTCTCTCTCTCTCTCTCTCTCTCTCTCTCTCTCTCTGTCTCACGTACAGACAGTTCCCTCTCGCTGTGTGCTTACACGGTCCCCAGTGTCCCTCAGTTTGTTCCAGTGTCCTCTTCATCATAAAGACGTCAGTCAGATTAATTTAGAACCTACCTTAACTGCTTCATTTTAACGTCACCACCTCCTTACAGGCTCTGTCTCCATTCTGGGTAGTGGAGGCTAATTATTTAGGAATGGAAAACTTGAGCAGGACACAACAGCTAGTAATGAAGTGAAAATGGTGTTCCTTCCTCCTTCGAAGAGGTCACAGGTCGATGGGAGGGTCCATAAGCCCCACCCACAGACTTAACACCTGCCGCTTCCGACCTGTCCTAGGTTCTGAAAAACTATAGAAGAAATGGATTAAAGTCACCAGGTTCTAACGGTAACTCACAGGAACACTTTGGTTCCCCTTCTAACCTATACTCAGGCCAAGTCAAGAGACAAAAATTCACATCCTCAAGAGCTGCACCAAGAAAAATCTGCAACTCAAAGAAAAAAAATCTGTCCTTCCCACAACAAAAAAGGATAGTGCCAGAAGACCAATTCACCACTCAGGTCTCAGCCAGACTGCCTAATCCATAGTATTTTGGAGTTACAAAGTCTCTCCACAGTTGGCTTGGGTCAACTCCTCAAAATAACCCTCTTTCCTCGCCGCCTCCCTGTCCACACGTGTGCATGCATGTTTCCTAGCTATATAAAATCAAATACATCAATTAAACCACACACAGACACAAACACACACAGACACACTGCACACAGACACACACACACACACACACACACACACACACACACACACACACACAGAGCCACCACCCAAGGAAGAAGAAGCTTGCTAAACGTGGTCTTCCTGAGTTTCACTTACTGAGTGGGAACTGGGAGCTAGGACCAACGATGAGGTTGAAAAGACCACCCCTTTCCCCCTTTTGTGATAAAAATATGAGACAGAGCTG
Source organism: Peromyscus leucopus (assembly GCF_004664715.2). NCBI lineage: Eukaryota > Metazoa > Chordata > Mammalia > Rodentia > Cricetidae > Peromyscus > Peromyscus leucopus. The sequence continues at coordinate 41,680,132 of NC_051072.1, forward strand.
GAGTTTTCACCACACTAACCTAAACACCCCCACCGTGAAGCAGCCCTGCTGCCGTGGTTTAACACTGGGCCTGCTAAGGGTCCATTTAAGGGTGAACGGAAGCACCTTGGATTAGGGATCTGCAGCCACAGTTAGTGGGAAGATTATTCCCCGTTGAACAAAGTTTAAGGAAGAAGGGGGGCGGGGGGAGTGAGCTGTGTTATGATGGCAATCCACACATCCTGCTCACGCAGGCTGCCAGCCACATTTGCTTGCCCAGCTGGTGTAACTCCTAGAACAACCGGCCTCAGATCTCATCCTGTGCAAATGACAAGTGATTGAGATGACTGCTTTTTGCTTTTGGATGATTCCCCAAAGAAGAAAATGCCACCCATGTGGTGAGGAGCAGGAACTTGGTCAAATGCAGAGAACAGAACTTAGACCAGGAGCAGAGGGAGGGGCCTTGAGGCCTCTTTGTACATTTATATTCATCTTCCCTAACAAAAACCAGCGCGGAGGCACAGCGAAGTCGTACATGGGACACAGTCTGGTTACATGGTTCCAAAGGACGTTCGGTTTCTTGATGTCTTGTATCCTTCTCATCAGAGAAGCTGTGGATCATGACAACCAATGCATCGAAGACCCTCAGAGAAAAGCAGTCAAAGCTGAAGGCTGTGTTCAGCAACTCTGTCCCCAGGCAATGGCATGGGTACGCAGTTGGGCAGTGTCCTGGTTAGCTTCTTGTCAACTTGACATGAGCTAGAGTCAGTTGAGAAGGAAACTCAATTGAAGAAAATTCCCCAACCAGACTGGCCTGTGGGTAAACCTGTGGGGCATTTTCTTAATTAATGATTGATGTGGGAAGGTCTGGCCAATGGTGAGCAGTGCCACCCCTGGGCAGGTGGTCCTGGAAGGTGTAAGAAAACAGACTGAGAAAGCCATGGAGATCAAGCCAGTGAGTGAGCAGCTTTCCTCCACGGCTTCTGCTTCAGTTTCTGCCGCCAGGGCTCTGCCCTTATGTTCTTCGATGATGGACTGTGATATGGAAGTGTAAGCAAAATAAACCCTTTCCTCCCCAAATTGCGTTCAGCCATGGAGTTTCATCACAGCAGTAGAAACAGGGACTGACTAAAACAGGCACAGTGAGAGAAACAGGGAAGACACACGGGAGACCGCAGCTAGCCTAGCAGCAGATAGAGGAGACATCTCAAGAAGGACTCCACAGGCCACCTGCCACCTTGCCTTCACTGGAGGAAGACTCTAGTGTAGGAGAGGGACACACAAGTGACAATGTCTCAAAGGTGCTCACAACCAATTGTCATTACCATCCCTGGCTTCTTACCTGCACTGAAGACAGAGTCAACCGTGAAACCCTGTGACCTAAATCACCTTCCTGAAACTGACAGGAAGATAAGCTTCATTTTCTGTAGCAAAAAGACAATTTTTTTTTTTTACATAGCCAAGTTATCACAGTGCCCGCTGATCAGAACAGCTTTAAATTTACACATGTACATTTCCTGCTGATGGCGTTATTTAATAAGGCCTAAAGTAAAATTGAAAGCCAAAGTAGACCGTGTCTTGCAAAGTATTTATCTTCGGTTCCTGACTGAAGAGATAAATTTAGTAGTTGTTTCTCAGGTAACTAAACTTTGCTGTCTGACTTGGTTTTTTATGCATTCAATTTGCCTTTAAACCTGGATTCTGTGCAGAGTTCCATAACTGCTTTAAAATATGGGCTTTATTAGAGACGTGAAGGCTGAGAAAGCAGGCATATTTTCTTCTTATTAACTCATCGCACAGTACTAGGGCTGGGTATGGAGATTCAGAATGCTTGGATATCCAAATTGGGAAGAGTCAAGGCCAAGTAACTGTGTCTTTTCATGACCCTGAAACTAAATGAAGTTACGGAAGAAAAAAAAAAATGACCGTTTGGCTTTGGAGTTGACTCACATAATATTTCACACACTAAGGTCTTTGGTGCAAAGATTTTCTTCAGAGGTTTATGTGTGCGTCTTGATTTGCTGTTTCTTCTTGGAAGTGGAGCTCTTTTTTTTTTTTTTGCTTTTAAATACTTTTAAAAAGAGTTCTTTAGGGGTCACAGAGATGACTCAGCAGGGACAAGAGCTTGCCGCAAAAGTCCAACAACCTAAGATTGATCCCTGGAATAGATATAAAGTTGGAAGCAGAGAACCGACTCTGCTAAGCTGTCCTTTGGCCACCATGGACTGTACACACACACACACATACAAGCAGAAATAAGATGAAAATAAACACAGGGATGCCTTTAAATTCAGTGAATGGTGAATGGGTGCTTCACACCCTCACTTTTGAGAAGAGCCTGGTTGTCTGAGGAAGCCACAGTCAATTCTTCTGGTTGACTGGAACTCCAGAAAATCAGACTATGTCATCATTCACATCACCGACCACTCTTTCCCAAGTGAGATATGAATGCATATCTGGGTTAGCAAATAATGGCGCAGTTCGACGCAAAATGTATGATGGGCATGGGAACATGGGCACAGTGCTTGAGGCCATAGCGCCTCAGCCATCAAACCAAACTAAATAAAATGGGCACACCTCATGCTTTGGTCTCTATGATTTCCAACCTTAAATTCAACAGGAGCAACTTCTGAAACACTTCCCACTGAGAAAACCTTGAAAATGATACCTTGCTTGAGATTAGATGAGAGAAGAGGGAACCTGATGCCTAAAGACTACTCTGCAAATAACAGCCTCCCCGATTCCCATAGGACCGATTCTTCCTACTTAGCCAAGAAGAGGAAGTCTTTTAGTGTTATGAAGCCGAGAGTGCATGCAACATGACCCTTGTCTGCACAGCTGTTGTATGCAACTCTCTGTTGAAACCAGCCTGCTGCCGAAGGCCAGCAACTATCGTGGAAACCATACATCCCAAAGGATGCCTCTCCTCCCCCAAAATAAACAATGCTGCATACACATGTGAGATGGTCAAAAATAAATTTAAAATGCAATCATTTAAAAAAGCGATCTGGCTGGGCGGTGGTAGTGCACGCCTCTTAATCCCAGGATTTGGGAGGCAGAGGCAGATGGATCTCAGTGAGTTCAAGGCCAACCTGGGCTACAGAGTGAGTTCCAGGAAAGGCTCCAAAGCTACACAGAGAAACCCTGCCTCAAAAAACCTAAATAGATAGATAGATAGATAGATAGATAGATAGATAGATAGATAGATAGATAAATGAATGAATGAATGAATAGAAATCTGCATGTCACTGAGTGTAGTGGTTCATGCCTTTACAGTGGGCAGATCTCTGTGAGTTTGCAGCCAGCCTGGTCTATATACAGGCCAGCCAGAGCTATAAAGTGAGACCCTCTTCTAAGAAAAAAGAAAAAAAAAAGGTGAATGCCCATGAACTCCTCAAGGACAATTCGCAGATATGAATATCTAAACAGCTGAGCGCATATGACAAAAATGGAAGGCTGCATTATTAAAAACGCTGCTCTAACTTTTCCAAAGGAGCCAATATTTTTGAACTAGCAAATGCTGACAAGTCTGAGTAAAATACTCATTCTCATCACTTTCTTGTGGAAACTGTGGGGGAAAGGACGAGCAAATATAACTGTCTCTGTGTGGGTCTTCTGAGACGCAGATGGGAAAACTGGACCGAACACACAGACGTTCTATGAGGGGAAGTGTCCTTGTGAGAGGAAATGGACGACGATCAGGGAGGGGAGGGGCTGCCCCACTAACAGAACCATGCCAGGCAGAAGGGGGGAGGTGGAGCGCACATCTCCACAGCCTGGCAGCCAGAGGAGGACTCATCAAGGAACAGGGGCCTCCAGTCTGGGGCAGCCTTCACAGAAGCCTTGTGGCCCGTGGGGACTGGCCTGTCTTGTTATCGCTGTTATGTTGGGTCATTGGCTGGCAGCGGTGTGACCTTCATCGGGCCCTGGCTTGGCTATGTCTGTAAAGGAGAGTGAGGCTCATTTCTGTGACTGCCATGGTCCTTTTTTTGTTTGTTGTTTTTTTAACAACTTCGGCAATGTGTATTAAAAGATGTAAAAATAAGTTAAGAGCCAATGAGATGGCTCTGCCAGTAAAGACTCCTCCTGCCAAATCCAGTCACTTCAGTTTGATCCCCGAGACCCACACGGTGACAGGAGAGAACCAACTCCTGCAAACCTCCCTCTGACCTTCTCATATGCACCATGGCATTCATGTGTGCGCATGTGTGCACCGTGAGCGCATGCATGCATACACACACACACACACACACACACACAATCAATCATTTTTTAAGATTAGGTGAGGGATGGGCTGGGGAGATGGCTCAATTGGTTAAGAAAATAAATATAAATAAGTAAGTAAATAAATAAATAAGTAAATAAGTAAATAAATAAACCTTGCCACAGTACTCATATAAAAAGAGTATATGCTCTTAGAACTCAGGCCTGTATTCTGAACACTGGGGCGCAGAGCTGGAGCCCTGTGGCTTGCAACCCAGTCAGTCTTGCCAATAGATGAGCTCCAGGGGCTGTGAAGGACCTTGTCTCAAAAAATAGAGAATGATAGAGGAAAACATTTGACCTCCAGCATCTAACATACACGCTACACACACACATACACACACACACACACACACACACACACACACACACACACACACCACAGACACATATTTTTTCAGTTATTTGGAAAATAAGTGGCCAACATCACTAGATTTTTTTCTCCAATAAAAGTAATCATATTATAATCTAAATCTTACTTACTCTTTAAATTAATGCTGCAATCTGTCACTTATTTGATGCATAACATCTGCCCCTGAGAGATGACTAAATTAATTTGAATTCAAATGAGAACAAAATCTCACTCAGTCACAGTTTGGCCCCAGTCAGGACAAAGCAGAATTCTGGATGCAGATACTCAGCATGTGTAACTTAGAAACAAATTGTGACTTGGAATAATTAACCCATAAATCAAGGTTTATACTCATTGAAGAGTGTAGTGGCAGGTTGCTGGCCTTACTCTTACACCATTCAACAAATGTATATTGAGCAAACATCTACTGTTGGCAAATATTGTGAGTTACTACTCAATGTCTATTCTTTATTCCATAATACCAGAACCTTTATTTATTCTGAGTGGCAGTGTGCCTGGGCTCAAACAATAAGTCAATGTGAGCACACGTATCCGTGGCTATATTTTTCCACTTTGCTAGACACTGAACATTCTAATCTTCCTTTTGCAGCTGAGAAGGACTATAGGCCTTGAATGGTGGTACATCCCTGTGATCTCAATATCCAGGAGGCTGAGGCTGGAGGACTATGATAGCAAAGATACCCTGGGCTATAGAGTTCCAGCCTCCCTCCCCCTACCAGCTACATATAGAGACATTGACTCAAGAAGACCTTACTATGGGACTCAGTTATTACCAAAAAGATAAGAGTAGAAGTTTATCGGGGAATGTTGAAAAAGGCTTTGCTTTCCTGGTACAAGAGATAGACGCAGGCGGCAACAGCATCTTTTATTTATTTATTTTTCCCTAATGTGAGTGTCACCTTTGGAGCTACAATCTCTAGATCAGTGGTTTTCAACCTGTGGGTCATGACCCCTTTGGGGGTTGAATAGGGGTCACATACAACCATCAGATATTTACATTACGATTCATAACACTAGCAAAATGACAGTTGTGAAGCATCAAAGAAAATAATTTTATGGTTGGCGATCAGCATAATATTAGGAACTGTATTAAAGGGTCACAGCATCAGGAAGGTTGAGAAGCACTGCCCTAGATCATGAAGCATCAAACGCAAAGAAGAGGAGGAAGTCATCACACTGAGGATGACAGAAAGAAGGTACAATCACTTCCTGAGATTATAAGCCCAGGATAAATTAGGAAACTCAGGAATGCAAAATGCCTGATAGGGTTAATTAAGCAGTAAACAGAGAACCCCTGAAAATCAAATGCTAGGAATCCTGAGGTATACTGCCAGCCCAGGTGAGTAGAACCCATTCTCATTCAAACCTGGTAACAGTGTAAGTTGCTGTAACTTTTTTTGGAGGGCAATTTAGCAACATCCATCAGCATTTAAAATATGCAGATCCTCTAAAGTAACAATTCCACTACTGGGAAACTTTCCTACAGAAAAACGCAGGTGCAAAAAGACATCCTCACAGTATTACTTACTGGAGCATTGTGTGAAGTAGCAAAATATTAGAATCAACCTAAATAGAAAATTAGACAAATAAATTATATATGCATACAATGAAATACAAAGCGATTCAAGTAAATAATAAAGTGTGTAAATCATGGAATGCTGTGGAAAGATGCTCACTGGGAAAACATCCTTAAGGTTAGAAACAGTGTATAATATGATACTATGTTATTTAAAAAAGTCAAAATATAAGTTATCAGTGCCGCACGTGAATTTCACTGTGTGCATAGAGGGAGGGGAGAGCCTCAAAGAGAAGAATCAAACATAAAATGGACACAGTACATTTTCTATTGCTATTACTGGATATTAACTGAATACTAACAGATAAGAGGAGTTACTCAAAAAGACTGAGAATCAGTATGGGAGATAAGGGATAGAAAACTACAGCTGTTCTGAGATACCACCTTACGCCTGTCAGAATGGCTAAGATCAAAAACACTGAAGACAACTTATGCTGGAGAGGATGTGGAGCTAGGGGAACTCTCCTCCACTGCTGGTAGGAACGCAAGCTTGTACAACCACTTTGGAAATCAATATGGTGCTTTCTTAGAAAATTGGGAATCAATCTCCCCCAAGATCCAGCTATACCACTCTTGGGCATATACCCAAGGAATGCTCAATCATACTACAAGGGCACTTGCTCAGCTATGTTCATATCAGCATTGTTTGTAATAGCCAGAACCTGGAAACAACCTAGATGCCCTTCAACTGAAGAATGGATAAATAAATTGTGGCACATATACACAATGGAATACTACTCAGCAGAGAAAAACAATGACATCATGAGGTTTGCAGGCAAATGGATGGATCTAGAAAAAATCATCCTGAGTGAGGCAACCCAGACTCAGAAAGACAAACATGGTATGTACTCACTCATAGGAGGATACTAGATGTAAAACAAAGATGACTAGACTGCTACTCACAACCCCAGGGAGGCTACCTAGAAAACAGGACCCCAAGAAAGACACAGGGATTGCCCAATGACAGAGAAATGGATGAGATCTACATGAACAACATGGACATGAGTGGGGATAATGAAGGGTGAGGGTCGAGGGAAAGAGAGCTTGGGGAGCAGGTGATCCCAGCTGGATCAAGAACAGAGAGGGAAAACAAGGAATAGGAGACCATGGTAAATGAAGACCACATGAGAATAGGAAGAAGCAAAGTGCTAGAGAGGCCCACAGAAATCCATAAAGATACCTCCACAGTAGACTACTGGCAATGGTCGAGAGAAAGCCTGAACTGACCTACTCTGGTGATGGGATGGCCAAACGCCCTAACTGTCGTGCTAGAAACCCCATCCAATGATTGAAGGAACCGGATGCAGAGGTCATCACCAGCCAGGCCCCAGGTAGAGCTCTGGGAGTCCAATTGGCAAAAAAGAGGAGGGTTTATATGAGCTAGAATTGTTGAGACCATGGTTGGATAAAGCACAGGGACAAAGAGCCAAACGAATGGAAACACATGAACTATGAACCAATAGTTGAGGAGCCCCCAACTGGATCAGGCCCTCTGAATAGGTAAGACAGTTGATTGGCTTGATCTGTTTGGGAGGCATCTAGGCAATGGGACCAGGTCCTGTGCTCATTGCATGAGTTGGCTGTTTGAAACCTGGGACTTATACAGGGACACTTGGCTCAGCCAGGGAGGAGGGGACTGGACCTGCCTGGACTGGGTTGAACTGAATCCTCAGGGGAGTCTTTGCCCTGGAGGAGATGGGAATAGAGGGTGGGCTGGGGGGGAAGGGGGGAGGGGGGAATCTGTGGCTGATATGTAAAATTAAATTAAATTATAAAATAAAAAAAGAAAACTACAGCTCTAAAGAAGCTCCAAAACAACCATTTCTAGACACGTTCTGACACTGAAAGCAAATAAACCACTTCTTAGTCCCCATCTCCACCCTCCACCCTCACACTACACTCACACCCACACTGCACCAAACAGAAAGTAAGAAAGGAGTTGTGCTGCGGACTGTGCTGGTGGCCGTGATGGTGGCCATGATGGTGGCCATGATGGTGGCCATGATGGTGGCCATGATGGTGGCCGTGCTGGTGGCTCAGGTCTTTAATCCCATTGAGCATATCTCTAAATTTGAAGCCAACCTAATCTACAAGAGTATGTTTCAGGACTGCCTGCCAGGGCTACACAGAGAAACACTGTCTTAGGAAAAAAAAAAAAAGGAAGGAAGGAAGAAAGGAAGGAAGGAAGGAAGGAAGGAAGGAAGAGGAAGGAAGAAAGGAAGGAAGAGAGAGAAGAGAAAGAGAAAGTGAAGGAGAGGAGAGGAGAGGAGAGGAGAGGAGAGGAGAGGAGAGGAGAGGAGAGGAGAGGAGAAAGGAAGAGAAGAGAAAGGAAGGAAGGAAGAAAGAAAGAGAAGAAAAGAAAGAAAGAAAGAAAAGAAGAGTCATCACACCCTTAAAGTCATTATCAAGATTAAGAAAATGGAACCTGGGTCTCTAGAACAGAGGGACAACATGAGTGACAAGGACATTGTGCTAGAGAAGCAGGAAGCTCTGAATTTGCTAAAGAACTGGACAGCTCTGAACAATGGAAGAGTCCAAGGAGGGACGTTGGAGTGCTGTGTTGCTGAGGGTGGCTAGATGGTCATTATGATGGCAAAGTCCTGCCAGTAATGTATGCTACAGATTATGTTTTTGAACCTAAGGCTGGCTCTCCATTTACCCTACCAGCATCCATTCCATTTCCACCAGCTGGTCTATCTTCTCTCCTTCACTACTAGACAGTGTGCTCCTGATATTGCTTCTGCCCCCAGATAATATAGTTTCATTTGAAGGTTGCAAAGGGATTTTGTTGCTAAAAAAAAAAAATTGCAAAGTATAACAAATAATAAATGCTATTGTTAGGCAATAGAATGAATCTATTTCACCTTTACAGTGTAGTATTGTTGCATGTGTTAACACATCTCTCTTAGATCTTGATTATGAACTCAGCCACTAAATGCCAACCTGTCCATCTTTTATTGCCAATCAGTTCTCCCAATTCCCCTTCCAGCCATCTCCTCCCTAGCTTAGCTCCTTTGGTTTGAGTTATGATGTTATCACCAATGGGGAGTATTAGCTTATAGATAGACTCATTATGGTTCAGGGCAAAGCTTCAGACCCACTCAGCCCATCTCAATGTCTTCTTAATTCACCCCAAAACCATTTCATAACTAAGGTCATTGAAGCTGAGGAAGAAACAGCAAGTTGTCCGTGTGAGCACAAAGACTTCAGAGAATAAAAACAAGAGCTGGATACAGATGAGATTCTGCAAGTCAGCAGAAGCAGAGGTGAGTTTAAGGGGATACTGCCGAAAGAGCTAATGTTAAGGAATTGTGGGAAGGGGGTGTGGTCTCCATGCGTGATGGCTATTCTTAGTTGTCAACTTGACTACATCTGGAATCAACTAAAACCCTAGGGGCTGGGTGCACCTGTGAGGAATTTTTCTTAGTTAGATCATTTTAAGTGGGAAGATCCACTTTTAATCTGGATCTTTTGAGGTGGGAAGATACCACTTGAGTCTGGGCCACACCTTCTACTGGCAGCCTAGATAAAGGACATGGAAGAAGGATGCTCTCGCTCTCTTTGCCTGCTTGCCCTCATTCTTGCTGGCAAGTTCATTCCTTCACTGGCATTAGAGCCTACTTCATTAGGATTCTGAAATACACTAAAGACCAGCTAAGACAACCAACGTCATGGTCCAAACAACTACTGGATTCTTGGGCTTTCCTTTGGTAGATAGCCATTGTTGGACTAGCCATTGTTGGACTCTAATAAATCCCATATATAGATTTCATTCTATCAGTTCTGTTCCTCTAGAGAACCCTGACTAATACACCATGTGAAAGGGAAATACCCCTCTCCACCACTAGAGTACAAGAGGAAATGACCTCGAGTGATGAGACTTTGTGGGAAGCGTTATCACAAAGTAGAAACCCAGTGCATCTATCTATAAGGACTTTTAGTTGCAATAGACATTAATCAACTGAGCAATTAATATAGAATTTACTGAAAGGCAATGGGTGAGCCACATACTTTCTAGCAGGCCCATCAAGTCTGACTTGGAAGTCATACTGCCAGAACAATGCTCTCAATCTCACTCATTAGCCAGGCACAGTGGGACAGGCCTGCACTTAAGGATAGACGCCAGAGGATCGTGAGTTCTAGTCCAGCCTGGCTGCACCATGAGACCAAAGAGGAGGAGGAGGGAGAAAAAGAATCTGGAAGAGGAAGAGGAGGAGGAGGGAGGGGGAAAGAAGGGTAGGATCTGGGGCAGGAAGAAGAGGAGGGAGAAATGGTGGAGGTGAAAAGGGAGGAAGAGGAGATAGCGAGAAACGGATCTGCAGGGGAAGGAGAGAAAAGGAGAAGAGGGGTGAGGGAAGAGGAAGGCAAGGGAGGAGGGGAGGAAGAGGAGTGGGGAAGAAAGAAGAGGGGAAGAAATTAAGGCAGAGGGGAGGCGAGGAAGAAAAAGAGGGAGAAGGAAGAGCAGGAGAAGGAGAGCAAGAGATGGAAGAGGGGAGGAAGTGGGAGGTGGAGGAAGAGGGAAACAAGAGGAGGAAAGAAGGAGAAAAGGAAGGAAGGAAAGGAAATCAGTGTCTCAGCTGGGGGACGTCCTCCTTGGCTGACACTGCCAACACCGAACACCGGAGACAAGATGACAGCCACCGGCCTCAACAACACAGCCTGCTCCTGCAGCCATGCCTCTGCCGCCTCCAATGGCTTCCTCGTGGCTCCCTCTGTACAGCTCCAGGTTCCAGGACCAAGTCCTGTCCTGATGCCTTGGGCTGACCGAACCCACACCTTGAGATCAAGGAGGCTGAAGGGGCCGGGCCGTCCAGCCTGTTTATTTCTACAGTGGATGGCAGCCGAAAGGGGAAAGAAATGTCGTCCACAGCAGGATTGAAAAGAGTGAATGAGAGGTTTGAAATACCAGACAGTTTCCATTAACAAAGGCACTCAGTGAGTCTGAGGAAGACCAGAAGGAAGCCAGGCCTCCAGTCCTAGAATAAATGAGGGCTAGGGTTCAATATGGAGCAAGAGGCATGGAAGGAACAAGGTTGGGCTTTGATGCTGTTTTTTTTACTTAAGCCTTTTTTTTTTTTCTTTTGTCTGAGTCAAATATTTGTAATTTGGGTAGTGGAGACTTTTCAAATCAAAGGAGGTTCTGTAAAGTATCAGTTTGATAGCATGCGCCAGTCCTTACATTCCTGATCTGTGAGGTCACAGTGAGCTAAGTTTTTCCTCTGCATCCTTGCTGTAGGATATGGTTGAACTCACTCACTAATGCTGGGCCAGTGAGCCTCCCTACTCAGTGCAGATTATGATGGATAACCAGAGAAGTTTGCCGTGGACAGTTCAGCCCCAGGTCTCAACCACACACATCGAGGATCCAGGCCCGTTCGGTGATTTTCAGCATGAACCTTCTAAAACTGAGCATCTTTTAGATAACACCAGTGTCAGACGACATCTGTCCTCATGCCATCGACGGGCAGAAAGCACGCCGTCATCTAAAGTAAGTTTAATACAAGAGGAACTCAACTAAGAACGTAAAGAGAGCTTCAGTGAGTACGCCAGACTGGGTCAGGGGACCTGGAGGAAGCACAGACTTGGGAAAGAGGATCAAACGCGCTGGGCTAAACTCTTGTAGGGAATGTGTGAAAAGTACGGGCTGCAGCCAATGGAGGATGAACTCAACTGTTTCTAGGGCCAAGGGTGCAGATGCTGAGGTGCATCAGCCAACCCTCCAGGAGCACCCAGACTTGAGAAGGCAGGTACCAGGAACAGAGAGCGGCGCTGTTGGGAGTCACGCTACAGTGGTTGTGAGGCGTGGACTACCAAGCCGGCGCGTGTGTGTGACTTCTGGACGTGAAGCTGAGGTAGTGCACCCCCACCAGACGTCCCCAGAGCCACATGCACGCCACAAATCAGACAACAAGGGCAAAAGGAAGACAAACCTCTGAAACCAGAAGCGGCTTCCTTCTAGATGTCCCTCTTGTGCCCTCTATTGACAAAGTTTGGCACTGCAGGGAGAAAATTGCTTGTCCAGTCCACTACAGCAGTAATAATGGCAAGAGTGACTGAGCTGAGGCAGGGAGTTGATAATTTAAAGAATACGATAAAATGAGTCCATGAAAACGGTCAATCCCATACTGATCTGGGTGGCCTTCACCGCCTCCTGGGGCCATGGTGACAACCAGATCCAGGCGAGAACCATGTCTGGGTTCGTGGTCCTAACACAGCCGAGATCTGTGTTGATGTCCATGGCCCGCGATGTCACCAAAGGCCACATGAAGCCTGGGGTCTGGGCTGAAACCTGTGTCTGGGGGACACGCTGCTGCCAGAGCCATCCTGATTTAAGTGGCCAGGACTACCACCTGGAGCTACGATGTTAACCTGGCAAGCTGGGGCCATGTCTGGGTCCGTGCTCTAGCTGCAACTGGGGTCTGTGTTGAAGTCTGTGGCCCAGGTTGCCACTGGGCTCACATGGAGGCCTACAACCTGGGCTGCAGCCGTCAGCCTTATTGGAGTCTGGGGGCCATGCTCCAGAAGGGGCCATATAGATCTGGGTAGCCTGTGCTGCCACCCAGGGCCATGGTGCCATCCCAGCCCAGGCTGCTGCCCAGGGCCATGTCTAGATTGTGACCCTGCCATGGCCAGGGTCTGGGTGGACATATGTGGTGCCTGTTGCCACCAAGGGCCATGAGGCAAATCCACACGATTTACAGACTCAACCTGTAAAGCAAACGGCTGAATTTCTTCTAAGATGAATGTCATTAAGTAGAACCCCTGGAGCTGGATAAATAACACCTGTAATCTCAGTACTCGGCAGGTTGAAGTAGGAGGATCAGGAGTTCAAGGTTATCCTTGGCTGTGTTTAGAGTTCAAGACCAGCCTGGACTACATGAGACCCCAATCTCAAATAAAACAAAACAATACATCCCTCTCCCTCCAAAAAAACTCAATTCACTCAACAACATTTTCCTGTTCCCTGAATCCCTTGCAAATTGGAAGTTGGATCTACAGGTGTAATTAGAGTCCAATGTTTTAACAAGAACACCCCATGGGTGGCACAGCTCCTTATATGGTACCTCATTATGGACACAGTGTTGGTTTCCCAGTATTTGTGTGTGTGGGAGAATGTGTTTATATACATGCTTGTGAGCACATGTGTGTGCAGGCCAGAGGTCATGTTGGTTTTCTTTATCCATCCCTCTCCACCTTTTCTCTTTTTGTGTGTGCCTGGATAAATGTATGTGCACCATGTGCATGCAGGTTTCCATAGAGGCCAGAAGAGGGCATCAGATCCCCGGAACTGAAGTTTGAAGAGGTTGTGAAACTGCCTAACATAAGAGGAACTGATCTCAGGTCCTCTGCACTGTTGATCCATCTACCCAGCCCCTGCATTGTCTGTTTTGAAACAAAGTCTCTCACTAAACCTGGAACTCACAAACTCTACTAGACTGGCTGGCCAGAAAGGTCCAGGCATCCCCCTGTCTCCGTCTTCTCAGTGTTTGGATTGCATGATTGAACCACCATGCCTAGCTTTTAACATACATGCCAGGGACATAAACTCAATTCCTTAAACTTGCATAGTGAGCATTTACCAACTGAGCCATCTCCTAAGCCCCTGGCTCCCCACTATTAAAGTATAAAACATTTTCATGGATGAAGTAGCGGTGGCCCCCATACCCAACCGTGAAAGCCAAGGCTTCCTTCTGAAATGAACTAGTCTAGACAGGCTAAGAGAGTACTGTTCCCCAGCAACTGCTTGCAGATCCAACTAATCACCGGGAGGTATGAAATGGGCATTTTCTAATTCAGTCGTTCCCTCTCTCTCAGCTGGCATTGTTTTGTATAAAGCAGATTTGCTTCATCAACTGGAAATGAACCACACTTTTCCTTAAAAAGAAAAAATGCATAGTTTCCTATTTTTCAGAGTAATAGGAAGCCAGTTTGGGCTAGAGATGAAGATCTACTTTGGAGAATACTAATCCATCCAGGGATAACCGGAGAGCTGTTCCCATGACAGGGATTCCAGGAGGTTGGAGGGACATCGAGAAAAGCCAGTGTGCCTTTGAGGACCTGGAGTGAGACCCCTCTGCGCCCCGTTTGTCACTCAATTATCTTTCCAGTCACCTTCAGCTTGTTGGCTGCAGCATGTTGATGCAGTCTTGGGAGAAGTGGCCATTTCATTCCCAACCAGCCCAGAATGACGAAGTAGAATCAGGACAAAGAGGCTCCCTGGGCTGCTGTGTTTGAAAGCACTCAGAAAACTTCGTGTACAAACAAAGGTGAGATGTTCTTCCAGACTTTTGCTCTTACACAGCTCTATTTCCTCAATAATTTCATCATCTCCTGGGGAAATTTTTTAAACTACCGTCTCATTTAAAGCTTGAGAGACTGGGGCTGGAGAGATGGTCCAGTAGGTAAAAGAAGAAGACCAGAGTTTGGTCCCCCGGACCCACATTGGGTGGCTTGTAAGTAAATTAGTTGCAAAACATGAGTTTTTCAACTCTGTGGGTTTGGTTAGAAATATTTTGGATCTGTTGCTGAAGAAAACTAGCAAAGAGGTTTATGAGGCAGGGTGCAACTAGTAGGGCTAAGAAAAGGAAGAAAAGAGGGGATAAGAAGGGTAGCACCCATTTCCATATCTGACTACTAGTGATCCACTGTGTAGAGGTATCAAGCTTTTCTGAGTTTGAAGATCCATTTGGAGTTGTTGGATCTTATCTTTCATGGCTCACAACCGCAAAAATCTCCAGTTGCAGGGGAGTCCCAAGATGCTCTTCTGGCCTCTTCGGGTACTCCCATACATGTGGCATACACTCACACAGACGTTCACACATGCACTTAAATAAAAATAAAAGAAAAACCTTCAGATTGTCATCTAGAAACCTAGGAATCTGTCTTGACTCGTGAGCCACCCAACGTGGGTGCGGGGGACCAAACTCTGGTCTTCTGCAAGAGCAGCAAGTGCTCGTATGCACTAGAAATCTGACTTGACTCATGTATGTAATGCGCTTCCTCAATAGCAAGACGTATTCTCTACGAGGACCATCTTCAAAGTTTTATCTCAAGACCTTCACAAAATGCCCTGTGTACATAGGAAAGCCACAGAATGGCACGTAAGAGAACACTAGGCTGAGACTGAGGACCTAAAATCCTCAAGCAGAAGAGTTATGCATTCCTAGAACGAAGTTTAAATTCCCCAGTGTTGTAGAAAATGGGCGTGGAGGTTAGGAGTGGGAAAAGTCTAGGTTTGTAGCCTAAGCTCTCATGCTCTATACATGACCTTGATGAACTCCAGCTTCAGCTTCCTTTTTTCAATGCTGTAATTTGCAAAACATTGATTTTTTTTTAAAAAAATAAATCCTTATGTTATACAAGTATGGGAAATTCCTTTTTCCACCTAGACAATTCACAAATATAAGCTAGCTAGTTCACTTTAAGTGGGTGAATGAGCATTTTGAAACAGTAACAGATCATATTTGGGGCTGGGGGTATGGCCTGGTGTTGGAGAGCTTGGCTGGCAAGTGCAAGGCCTGAGGGTGACTCTTTAATTTTTTTTAAGATCATATTTATAGGTTTTTCCCAGCTTGGTTAGTGAAATTTCATCGCTGTTCAGAATTCATAGTTTAAATTCTACACTGGAGGAGAAGAATAGATTTTATGTAGTCCAACCAGGCTACTCCCAAATGACTCTCCCTGAATGGAGCCCCATGTCTTCCGGTCCAGATGATGTTGAGTTTTCCTTTCTCGGTGGCCTTTGGCTGCTTTCCAGATGCATTGCTATTATATGCTCTTTCACTTTGCTCACAAAGGTGAATAGAAACTTTCTCTGAATATAGCGTGATACTGGGATGTGACCTCTGGAATCTGAATGCGCTGGTTTTGTATGTGATTGAATTTCCAATGAGAACACCCCCTGGGCATTCATAGTCTTGATGCCACAAGAAGAAAGATGATAAAGAACTCAAAGAAACCCAGCAGCCCACGGGTTGCAAGCCAGCCAGTTCCCAAACAGCCCATGAGGCCAGGCCAGGCGTGCAGGTAATCTACACAAAGACCTCATTCTCACCTGGAGTCGGTGGTCAGAACTGACCATGAGCACACCACCAAAACCTCAGAGCAGCAAAAGGAGTGTGAGGAGCTCTCCCAGCTCTCCAGGGACCTTCGAACCTTCAGATGAGGAAGTGCTTACATCTTAGTGACCGAGTAGTGTGTACTAAACGGTCCCCAAGTTTGGTGGTTTTAAACAGTGGTAAACATTTCCCATTCTCAGTTTCGGTGGGTTAGGTCACCTGGGTGACCTCTGCTCTGAGTGTCTCAGGAGACTACAAGAAGTTGTGAACCAAGAAGTCCTAGCTGAGGCTGAAGGATCCGCTTCCCACTCCATCGCCCACCAAGTGAAAACAGACCAAAGCAAAGCAACAATAGTTTGCACAGCCTTGGAGGAAGGTTCACCTTGTAGTTACTGACTGCACTGATTAGAAGCCGGTTGCTAAATTCAACCCACACTCTAAGGGGAATGAATTGGTTTACATTTTAAAGGAAAGAGTATCAAGTTGGAGGCAGAGGGGATAAAATTTACCATTTTATTCATCTTTAAGTGTACAATTCAATAGTACTAGATGTATGTGTACACTGTCATACAGCACAGCACTTGTCTTTTGTAAAGGGCTTGTTTTACTTAACACAATGTCCTCACAGTTCCAATTTGTAGCGTGAGGCAGGATTACTCCTGTTGAAGCCGAATACCATCCCGATGTATGCATGTGCTACATTTCACTTACGCATTCATCTGTTGATGGACATTTGGGTTGCTTCCACCTCTTGGTTGTTGTGACTAGCACTGAAGGAACATGGATGTAGAAATATCTCTCTGAAACACTGCTTTGGATTATTTTGGATCTCCAGCCACACGTGCCATTGACGGCTCAGGTGGAATCTCCACACTGTTTTCTATGACTGCACCATTTTAGATTCCTATCAATGGGAATTTGATACAAACGGTTCAATTTCTCCACATCCCTGCCAACACTTGTTCTTTCTGGTTTTTAAGCAGTAGCTACCCTAAGGGACGTGATATAATATCTCATTGCAATTTTAATTTGCATTTCTCCAGTGATGACTGATGTTCAGCATCTTTTCATGTTTGACAGCCATCTGTATGTCTCTGTAAAATGTCTACTCAAGCCCTTTGTCTATTTTTTTTCAAATCTGATTTTTTTTTTTTTTGGTGGTGGTGTGCTGTGGAGGTATATTTCGTGATAACATCTATCCTATAAGTTGTTGTAACAACTGAAAAAAAAAATCATGAATAGAGATCACATTATCTTCCACAGAGCCCTCACTCTGCGGCTTGGCTTCTCAGGGTCGTGTGCTAAATAACGCTATGTTAACAGTACATATAAAGCTGCTTTAAAATTACAAGTGTTATGCAAACGTGAGTTCCAGCTAAAAGTCTGTGCACAAAATGTTCTAATATTTTTCTCAGGGTTTCCACATTTAAATCTATAAATCCTTTCCTCTTTAGACTGCATTCTGTGTCTTAGCTGTAATCCCCCTTTTCTCATTTTGTTTCAAACTCTATCAAAAAATAAAAGCCAAAATGAATGAGGACAGGAGTAGAAACAATAGCTAATTTTACTAAGGCAAAGTCGGAGTAAGATCTATTTAAAAAATCACACAATGGGAAGGAAAGCTGCACTGCTGAAAACTCCGTGGAGAACCAGAGTTTCTGTTCCTTCCACGAATATGAGTGATGCTGAAAGATTAATAACGTTTGGATAACATTAATTACAGGGATGTTATAAACTCTGGTGTTCCGGTTGCCATAGCAACCCGCTATATGTTGGGTTCCTAATGACATTTCCAACAAGTACTGAGGCGAACAGCATCACTTCAGAACTCAGACCGCTGTCACTCGGTGACTTCTAAATTGAATTGTTTTGTTCTTAAAGAGTCAGATATGTCACCGTCTTCAAAAACACTCTCAAAATTATAGGGAGGGGATGATACACATTCCTATATGATTATAGAGCCATAAGGAAAGGAAATAGATTTTGTTTTTAATTAAAATTAACAGATTTTTATAGAGAATAAAAGGGAAAGGGGGGAGGAAAGGGGGAAATGTGGGCTTTGTACTTTTTAGAAGATTTTTTTCCCCCCTCAGGGAATTATTTGACAGTAAAACCCATTCTAGAAGCATTTGCTTTCATTGATTATTTTTAGTCTCTCTTCATTCTCTTTTCTTTTCCCCCTCCTTCTTTCCTCCTTCGAACAGACACTCAGAAGCAATGACCAGTCTACACCGATCATTTAGGTATTGCCCAGCAGCTATAACGAAAAAGGCACTGGCCACTGGCTCTTGTAGATTAGATTTTAGTATTTCTAGAATATGTTAAGTACATATTATCATGCCACTGACAGAAGACAAAGCCTGATTCTAACAACTGTGTTTCTGGATTCTTGCTCAGCTCACTGGCTACTCTGCTCCTGCAGGCTCTTGGCTCCCCTCCCACCCACAAACATGAATCCCTAGTTGAGTCAGAAGGCGCCACCAAGACCAATTCACCCACATCAAGCGAGTCACACCTTCAGATATCCCCCACACACCCCTGTCTGTCTGTCTGCCTCACCCGTGTGTGTGTGTGTGTGTGTGTGTGTGTGTGTGTGTGTTGTGTCTCCACTAAAACAAAAGGTGGACATTTGTATTGTAATAGCATTTAAAATCCAGTGCTGATAGACTGTAGTCACACCGTGCTGCATGACAGAAGGTGGGCCACCCGTCTGTCTCTTTCCTTCTTCACCCATACTCCCAGCAGCATCCTCCGTCTGTGGATAGTCTCCAGACAGTGGAGGCAGTATCTCCAGATAAAGCACATTCTGTGGTCTATATACCCTGGTCCTCATGCACCACCTGCGCCTGCCCCTCAGTGAGGCATGCCAACGGCCCCATGCAACAGTCTCTCCCTCCAGTCCCTCTCTTGTCCTCTCCTGTCCTCTCTGTTCTTAAAACCTCCTGCCCCCGCCGCCGCCCCACAAATTATTCCCAGGGCTTTGATCCTACCTTTCCAAAGTTCCCACTGGAACCAAGCCCTCAAAGACTTCCCAGGGACCAGCAAAGTAGACCAATAACCCAACCTAGAACTCCACAGATCTAAAACCACAGTATGACCAGGGATGTGGCTCAGAAACTAGCGAGGAGTGAGGTGGTGTGACTTACACACTGAAAACAGCTGGACCTGGCAAACGTGGAGGCATTCGACCCATTCTCCTCCAGGATAGAGAAGCTGGATTCCCTCCCCTCAACCCTTCTCTGCATTCTCCTCTCAACCTGATTTTACCAGGATAGCCACGAGCAGGGGGCACTAGCCTGCCTATGCGGTCTTGTTTGCCAGCCTTCCGACCCTACTCCCTGCCCGAGGATGGATTCCTTCAGTGGGCTCCCTTGTTCTCGGACTGCCAGGTGGATTCTGGTGGATTCTGCCCATTAGGGGTCCCTGACAGCTGGGGGAGGACAGAGGTTGTGGCTGGGGAAGATGCCCCTGATTCTTCCTCCATGGGCTATCCTACATCATCTGATTGTCTCCATCCAGCTTCCAATCATGGATCCCTCCCCACATCTTCTGCAGCCCAGGAGCTGTAACTGAATCCAGTTGTTCTGCGCTGTGCTATATGGATCCCTTCCATACAGCCACACCTTTGTAAACAGTCCATTTAATATGCTTCCCTTCAATTATTCTGATGTGAATGGTTCATCAAACTCCTTTGGATATCCTGATAAGCCCTGAAGTGGTTTGGTCTGCCCTGTCTCTGCTTCCTTTCTAGGATGGCTTTGGGCTCCATCCTCCTTCCCCGGCTGTGCAAGATTCTTCAACATATCTGAACGAACAGGAGTAAGATTGATGGGGGAGTGTGGATAAAGAAGGGTAAAGCCACTGAGGGCCTAGCCTAGGTGGTGTGTGTGTGTGTGTGTGTGTGTGTGTGTGTGTGTGTGTGTAAGAAGGCTGCTCCAAGCCCTAGCTAACAGGTGATTGATCAGTCAGATCAGGTGTGGGCTGAGCCCCAAAAATCTAAGAAAAGAGGAGGTTTGGAGCACATCAAGAGCAGCCTGAGCAGGAACAAAGCTCAGAGTCAGGTGAGAAAGGTTAGCGGCTTGTCACGTGAGCACCAATGCAAGTAGGTGGGCTGACGGTAAGGAGGTCCAGGGTGACGGCGACGGGGTGAGGGGTGCAAGGCATGAATCAAGGAGCAAAGCCATGATCAAATAAACCATCCTCTTGGACAGGAATCTCGATACAGACCTCCAAAATGCCGGTATTTGGTGACATCGGGTTTAGATAACCATTATTAAACTGTGGGCACAGGGTCACTGGGTGATAGACCCAGGATAAACACTGGAAATGTCTCACTTGCAGATCAATGACTCACTCATACGAACCCGTGCCTCCCTGAGGACAAGCTAAGGCTCTTTTTCATTTTGGAAAACAGATATTAAGAGGTTGACATCTTGACTTCAAGTACATGTTAAGCTGGCCTCTGATGGGGGGGGCACATATGTTACAGTAGTTCTGTAAGATTATAATGGGACTGAAAAATTCCCATAGCCCAGTGACACAGTGGCTGTCGTGACCTCTTAAGGGCTAGGGGTGCGGCTCAATGGTAGAGTTCTTGCCTACAGCGTTCAAAGCCCTGGGTTCTGGCCCTAGAACTGCATGCAGAAGTTTCCTATGAACCATGTTGTAGGGATCTGAGACACTGCTCGGCAGTTATGAGTACTTGCTGCTCTTGTGGAAGATGCAGGATCAGTTTCTAGCACGCACATCAGGTGGAGCACAATACTGGTGAACTGCTCCAGGAACTGACATCCTCTTCACACTCCTTGGGTACCCACATTCGCATGGTCCACATAGGACAAGCAGGCCACACACATACACATAAGATAAAAGTAACTAAATCTTTTTTAAAAAATGTTTGCCATCGGGCGGCTGTGGCGCACGCCTTTAATCCCAGCACTCAGGAGGCAGAGCCAGGCGGATCTCTGTGAGTTCGAGGCCAGCCTGGTCTACAGAGCGAGATCCAGGACAGGCAACCAAAACTGCACAGAGAAACCCTGTCTCGGAGTGGCGGGGGGGGGAGTTTGCCAGCCTGGACAGGTGTTGTGTCTAGCATGTGTCTTGATTGTATGGAGAGCCTACTGTGAGTGTAAGAATGTCCTACAATGTTTGCACACATGTATGTGAGCACACACACAATTGGGGCTGGAGAGATGGCTCATTAGTTAAGAGCACTGCCTGATCTTCCCTAGTCTGGATCCCAGCACCCACATGATGGGGAACAACCATCTATAACATCAGTTCCAGGAGATCTGACGCCCTCTACTGGCCTCCATGGGCACTGCATGCACATGATGGGCAGACATACAAATAAGACACCCGTGCACATAAAGTAAAACAATTTTTAATTGATAAATAAACCTTTTTGAAAAAAAATTGTTGAGCTACAGTTTCCAGAAAGTGTCCCCTCACTGTCAGCACACGGATGTATGGGGGTGCACACTGGGAAGATCTGGGAAGACATAGGGAAGTTGAGGCAAGAGCTTAGCTGAGTACCTTCTCCAATTTGTCCTGATATTCCCTTCAGGGCAGAGAAAAGTGAAACCAGCTGGTCTGGTGCCCACAGCGTGGAGGGAAACCTTGTGTTCTGTTACTAAATTATATGCAGATTTTTGGATAGCACTTCCATTAGATCAAGGTTTATTTTTGTATAGAAACAGCATTTTAATTATCATTAAAGGGAAAAGCGTGTATTCCTTTGAGCACGATTTTATAGTAGAAACACAGGGTTGCTAGGTGTTTATGAAAGTGAGTACAAAGAAAACGATTTAAATAAGCCAACACAGAAGAAGCAGGCTTATACTGACTCATACACGCAAAACATTTAAGGATTATAAAAAAAAATCTAACTCTTGGTGCTCAGTGACCTTTCCCAGTTTGTGGTGGACTCTGGTGTGGCCTGTGGCCTTGGTCCTGGATGCTTCAAAGCCGTATTGAGAATGTCTGGGTCCCCAGGAAACTCTGCTATACCCAGGTTTACCAGGAAATTTGGGTAGGAATGGGGTTAATGATCCTCACCGTTTATAAAGTCAGGAGTGATGATAAAAGAAGGAAGGCTTGGAAAGGCTGCAGCCCTGTACCATGGCCATCACTAACTGTTCCCTGTGTCCACTCAAGATGAATCAAGCAAGCCGTGTTAGATGGGAACATGGAGCATCACTGTACACTTTCCTAAGTACCATTTACAATGTGGCATTGTAAATATGTAAATATGTAAATAAATGTATCTGAGTAGCACCAAAAAAAAAAAAAAAAAAAAAAAAAAAAAAAAAAAAAAAAAAAAAAAAAAAAAGCTGTCAGGGCTGGAGAGGTGGCTCAGCAATTAAGAACACTTCCTGCTCTTGCAGAGGACTCTGGTTTAGTCCCGGGCACCCTCATGGTGGTTCACAACCATCTGTAACTCCAGTTCCAGGGAATCCGATGCCCTCTCCTGGCCTCCTTTTATGTACCAGACATAAAAGTGGTACACACATACATACCTGGGGCAAAATGCTAATAAAATAAATATTTAAAAAATAACAATTTTTTTTTTATTTTTAAATGCTCTCCCCTCCCCACACCATGGATGATAAGGGCAGCCCACCAAGGTTTATGCATATATATACCATAGTTTTGTACCATCCCCTGACTGCCTAAAGCTACGGGCACCTAGGGGTTATCAATGTGCCATTAGCAAAGGCCACATATACCAGATACTCAGAGCCACGGAGCTTCAGGACTGGAACCCTCCTAGAAAGGGAAAGTCCCCCTCTCCCATTCCTCTTATCCAGTTCCTGAAGACAGAATTTCTGGAGAATCACTGTTCTGGCGAGGGGAACCTGGCATTAAAATTTAGGCACTGTGCATACTCAGAACTGGAACGATCCCGGAACTACTGTGGCTTCTTCCGACTTTGACTCCCGGGGAGGGGCACCTCTAACTCTGCTGGACCCCGCCTCCTGTGAAGGCTTCATTACATCAGTCCTTCCTTAGGGCAGCTAAGGGTAAGGGTCAGGCTCCCACGGTCTCGTAGGTGGCTATGAGGGTGAGCAGCAATCAGGAAGTACAAGGTCCATCTGGGGAGTTACTCTCTTGCTCCGGGGCACCCCGCAACACCCATAAGGAAGTGAAGAGGCTTTGAGGGTGAGTGTCACACCCACAGTCCACACTCTGTCACCTCTGCCCTTCCTCCCTCCCAGTACAGCTGCTTCCTGCCCTTGTATTTATTATTATTATTATTATTATTATTATTATTATTATTATTCCAACATAATATTCTTATGGATTATTTGGGAATTTCACACAAAGCACCCCATCACACTTGCTTCCCATTCCTCCCAGATCCACCCTCCCACCCTTGTGCCCACCCCCAAAAAAGAAAAAAAAAAAATACACCAAGTCTAATTTGTGTTCCCCATATACTCACTGGAACATGGTCAAATGTTCCAGCGGCCAGCCCATTAAAGATAACTGAGTCCTTCCCCACCCCACCCCCACCAGAAGTCATCAACTGCGGAGAGCTATACTTTAGCATCTTTATCACTGTTTTTAAGGACTCTCTTCAATAGCATCCTCTCTGGACTGTGGTGCTGTCTCAGAAGACATCAATGTTTCTCATTCTCAACTATGAGCCTGCAGCCATCCATACCACTGCAAACGTAGCTTCCTTGCCCATAATAGCCACAGGCAGCATGGATCACGAACTTCCACATCATTTCCGGAGGCAGCACAGACCATGGACACCAACACAGCCTTCTTCAACAGTATGGACCAACAGACACCAGCACAACAACCCTTGAATGGAGTACAGACCACAGACACCACCATGGCCTCCGGCGTCACCGACGGTGGAGGTCTTTCCAAGAGGCTCAATACAGAAAACAGAACCATTCTCTATCTTGGACATCCTGCCATTGTTCAGAGCCAGGGCAATCAATGGCGTGGCTGAGCATCGAGTGTGGTGGGGGCAGAGCTTGTGAGAGCTCCGGGCTGCTGCACGCCACCCTGCCAGCCCTACTCAGCAACAACATGCTCTCCCAGCTATCCCCAGCCACGCCCCCACTTTCCCACCTCTCCACCACGCACATTCATTCATGAAGCGGGATTGCAAACCGCAGTGTGTCACACGGTAGTATATTTTTTGCCCCAACCAGCTTAACATGTAAATACGGTCTGATTCAAGGTTTCTGATTTCTGAAGCCCCATAAATTATCGATGAGACTGGTCTCAGCTGTCCTGTGGCTCCCCAGAGTCAGGGTGATCTTACCGCTGGGCAGTGCGTGCAGGGGCAGGGTACCCTCGCTGCCCTCACACTGGGTATGACCATCACGCTTGCAGCATCTCCCCACCCAATCAGCACCTCCCTCTCTCCCCCTGCAGGGCAAGTAACACAGGCTGCAGTAGCCGAGGCTCTATGTTGCAAGTCAGGCCCCCGGCCCTCCCCTCACATCGGGCTGAGGACCAGGTCAACCCAGCAACATGTTCCTTTGTCTGACCCCATACCACTCCTATACCCTCTGCCTCTCCTTTGCTTCCAGTTTCAGGAGACCACTTTTTAAAAGCATACTTCCTTAAGACCTGCTGCTGTTGTTGTTGTTGTTGCTGTTGTTGTTGTTGTTGTGAAAGAGATACTGTGGACTCCTCCTCAGCTGCCAGGCCTCCCTTTGGAGCTTCCCTGGGTCATCTCTCAGGCCCTTGGAGATGCTCCTCAGGTGCCATCTTGAATTGAATCCGCCACTTTTATTTCTCAGCTGATTCTTTAGTTTCTTTTTGCTTCTGTTTTGTTTGTTTGTTTTTGTTTTTTGATATGGTGTCTCTTGTAGCGCAGGCTGACCTCCAGTGTTGTACGTAGCTGAGGATGACCTTGAGCTCCTAGCTCTGTCTCTCAAGCGCTGGGATACCAAGCATGAACTGTCACACCAGCTTGCTTTCTCTCCACTTCAGTTCTGGAGTTTCGGGAGTTTCTCCCGTAGTCGGCTGTCTGTGACACATCTGGATCCAGGAGTGGCCTTCCCTCCTGGGCAGAGACCCTACATTAGACCTATCCACTTAAATACGATTGCCTTAGGCCAAGTCACACATTCCTAATCAGTTCAATCACAGTCAGTTATCAGGATCACATGACAGAAAGCCTGGCCATTTATGTGCAGAAGAGGTCTCTGCTGCATGGGCTGCAAGAGGTCCAGTCTGCATGTGTCCACTGCTGCATCTATCACCATATGGTGCAATTACTTCTTCACAGTCTCCTTCCATGCAGGTCTTTGTTGCAAGCAACAGGAGACCGTGGTGTTGCAGAATTCTACCCAGATATCGGAATATGAATGCACTTACTAATTTACAATACAAGAGACCTTTGTGATAAACCTCAAATGAGATTTAGTTATACACTTCCGGTCTCTGGTTGTACCTCTGCCATGAATTTTAACTGCGCAAATACGTACTCCTTCCCATCAGAGAGTAGTTCAAAGACTGGGATCTGAGTCTCTCTAACCCTGGACACCTGTCTTCCTGTGCTAAAAAGTTCTACATATATTAATAGTGGGAAAGGTCAACAGATTTAGTTATCATTTGTACTTAAAAATCTTCATATGTTAGTATTTTTTTCACAAATTAGAGACAGGTAGGACACATGAAGTATCACACATACATTAAATTCAAATCTCTCTTCAATGATTCTGAGTGCCGAACAGTTTCTCAGAGCAAACGCAAGCGAGGCTCAGTAGGATCCAGTTTTTCAGTGTGTGTCTCCATCTACTGCATTTACAGGAGAGTTACTCAGACGTTTGTTCGCTCTCAGAATGAGTTTTCTGAGCATCTCTCTCCCAGGACAGCCAAGCTCCACACGGGGCACTGGAATACGAGTGCGTGCCCTTGGCCACCACTAGAGAGCAGGCTTGCGTCTCTGGCAGAGCACTTGCCCCCAAGAGCCGGCAAGAATAGAGAAACTGTAAACACACCAGCTGCGGCCGGGGTTTGTTTCCAAATGGAAAAATACACGTGGGCATGTCCAGATTCGCGTTTAGTGTTTCCCCTCGTTAGTTACGCGATCCATCGGCTCACCTTTCCTTTTGTTTCCTGTTTCCTCCTTCCCATTCTCCTTCAGATTGCAACAAATGAGCCTTTTATTCCGCCCCCCCCCCCCCCGTCAGAGGCTTAACCCACAAAAACAAACCAAGAGGAGGTAATACAAATAAACATCGCACAATTTAGTTAGTGGAGGTTTAACGGCTGAGGCTTCATTTGGGTTTTTCTTAAAATAATAATGCCTGATTTTTCTCAAGTTTTCATGTATTAAGCAGCTGGCCAAGATGAGAAGGGGGACAGATAATAATTAATAAGAAAAAAAACAGGGGTGGGGAGGAATTGGGGGTTCGTATGGAGGGAGGAGGGGGAACGAACAGATGCTGAAAGATGCTCTCAGAAAAGAAGTTGGTCCTGTTGGCCCATTCCAAGTGGTCCCTGGCATTAGCTCTAGACAGACAGCTGTCCGGTGGTTGGAACCTCAGCAATGTTCCCGAGACAGCTGCTGCCTCATCTGGAATGAAAACGATTTGGACTAGATAATCTCCTAATTCAAAAGTGGGACTGTCTGTGCTGAATGTGCATGGAGCGAAGTGTGTGAGGCTGGTTGTAGAAACTGTGTGTCCTCCCAGATAGAGCTCGGCCCCTCCCTTCCCCTTGGCGGGCCGCTGGGGCTTCAAACACTGGGCTGACCCGGCTGGAAGTCCCGGGAAGGAAGGTGTCTGAGCCTGAGGAAACACAGAACAGTGGGGGTGGTGTAGGAGAGCTGCTTCCGGCTGAAGTTCTGGAGGAGACATTTTCAGCCCTACGTGACAAACTGCTAGAATTCTAACAAGAACGTACTCTAGCCTGGTTAGGGAAATGCACACCCCTGGGGACCAAGCTGCTCTTCTGTCGTGGCTGGTCGAGTTCAGCTGTACAAGTCACTGTGGACCTTATTTGACATTTAGGAAACGTCAGCATCTTTTGATCTTGCCCGCACAGTTACAATTACAGTAATCTCCTAGCACCCTAATAATCAACTGGGCTGTGGTTTCAAAGCTAAAACTGTTCTCTAACATCATGATAACCGATTAATTACTATGTACCAGGTTCACATTTTCAAGTTAATATTTCTGAGAGCTGTCTCCAGATAATCACTGGAGAAGGAGGTTCCACCTCTTAAAGCTAGCTTTACTTAGCCAGAGTTCTTATATAAGTGAAATGTTGCTAGTTTACACCTAACACATACACATATATGAAAATTTCAACGTAAAATATTTGCATTGAATTTGCTTCATCTGCAATTTCAAACATGCACCACTAGGGGGTGGTGCTAACTATTAAAATGGTCTTTCTCAGGCTCAATTCCAAAATGTAAAATAAATTCCTAGGCCTTGCAGACTCAGAATTTTCTGAGTAGAAGATTGTGAAATCTGCCTTTTAAATAAATCTCCTGAGTGACTTTGAGGCAGGCTGTCGGATACCAGTAATTAAACTCGTTTTAGCCGGTGTAACTGCCCTGATCTCTCTCTACAGAAGAAATTACCATCAAAACGGAATCCACATTCCTTGCAGCAGGCCTCAAGTCCCTTATGAGAGTAAGATTTAATCAAATCTCTTAGCGCTCATGATGCTTTTCCCCTGCTGTTCCTCAAAAAAAAAAAAAAAAAAAAGAAAAAGAAAAAAAAAAAAAAAAAAAAAACCCTCGGGGCTTTGGAGCAAGTCATTTTTCATTCCCCCACCCCCACCCCAACACACACTGGCTTCCACGATTCTTTTCCGTGTCTGATCACCTGTCACCTCTCCAGCGAGACTTTTACTCCCACCTGTCGTCGTCAGTCCGTCAGTCCGTCTGTGGTAGCTGGTGGGAAGAAGGCATGTGTTTCTAGGAAAAGACAGATTATTGCAGACCCTTTTGTAGTCACCAAGCTCTGTGTGTTCGTTGAATGAATTAATGAATAGACGTAAGCTAAATCTAAGTGAATGGTGGAACTCTTTCTTTATTAGTTGAATCAGGTGATGGTTTTCTAAATATTTATTTACTTTTATTTTGTGTATATGGTTTTTGCCTGCATGCTTTTATGTACAGCTTGTGCATGCAGCGCCCACAGGGGCCAGAAGAGGGCGCTGGAACTCCTGGGTCTGGAATTGCAGCCGATTGTGAGGCACCATGGTGGGGCTGGGAACGAAATCCGGGTTCTCTGCAAGAGCAGCTAGTGTTCTTAACCACTGAGCCGTCTATCCCATAGTCAAGGTTGTTTTTTTAACTGCGCTTTCCACATACAGGACAGTTTTGTCTGACATCTAGTATGCCAATCACCAAAACGACACGCTTCACCACACTAAAGAGAAAGTTTATTCACAAGCAATGAAGTGCTCCATAGAGGACTCAGTCCCTCTCCCTAGGGATAGCGTTTAAGAAAGCTCTGGGATGAAAACGTAAGACGGCTCATTCCTCACAGGGAAAAGAGATTGAAGGGAGGTAAAGTAATTAATAATGCGGGCACACAAATGGAACTTTAGCAGTTTAAGCACAATGTGAGGATAGTTTGTGGTCCTCTAACAACAAAAGCTTACCCCCATCAGACACTTGCACAAACCCTAACAAAGTCTGTGGTTTCAGCAAAAGCAACCTTCAAGTCCTGAAAAGTAACCCAAACTGTAATCATGGTTACCCATGCACCAGGGAATCATCTACACCAAAGCCAGTGAGAGACTAATAACATATATATGCTCATCTGTATGAGCTCCGAAATTTAAATAAAAGCCATCTCAATTAAAGCAAGCCAAGCAAGAAGGTTTATTCCGATTTTTCTCTTGGATTCAGTCACACACTACCTAATGGTTTCGATCAATAACAGGCCACATACTCATCAGCAGCCTCATAAGACTATATTGCCAGGGTAACATTGAAGCTGTCTTAGTTTGTATAAGTCTGTTCTACGATGTTTACACAATAGTGAAATCTAAGGATGTACCCCTGTCATCAAGCTGTGTGACCATGTGCTCAGCTTTCACATGGGCCATGCTTGTCTTGCCTCCTGGGAATAATTTTCAACAGGAGACTGAGGAGAGGCACACCATAAAAAGACACTCCTAAATATTCACAAATGCGTGAATTTAAATCTGTATGCTCAATCTATTTCATCATCATATTTAATTACCTCATGAATAATCATTTAATAGTAGTATAAGCTTAAGAAAGAGTCCAACAAAATCTTCCGCAGCATCTAAGCCTAAGGCATCAACACAATCTGTTTCCCTAACATGGAAGATCTTTGCTGTGTGGTCCTCAATAGATGCTCACTACCCTGCTGACCCTATTGTCTGCGACACTGACCTTCATGGGCCACACCATCTGAGTTGTCTTGGTCTCTGTCCTATTGGGAGTTTGATCCAGCAGAAGCATCAGGCATAAACGAGAGAATGAAAGGAGTGGAGTATTACCATCCCCACTCCCCCACTGTGGGCGACCAGTGGCTGCTTTCCCCCACCTAAGGACCCATCTGAGTCAAGCAGCCTTCTGCTAACTAGTCCTCTCCAGGTTCTAGCAGCCATCCATTTCCTCACCTCTGTAGGCCGGAGCTTGTCAATGCTCCCAATATTGCTAGCTCTGGGATGTTCCTCTCAGCTCCACCCACACCTTCATTCACCTTTCTTCAATCATGCCTTTTGCATGGGCAATATTTCCAACTTCCCTTGGTCTCAGGGAGGTTTGCTGTTATTGCTTTCTAGTGAAAAATAAACCCAGAGAAACATGGTTTCTGAGGAAGTCATTGTTATCGATTTCTAATGATAAATAAGTTCCCCCCATTTGGCCTTGGCATTATCATTCCCCTCATTTCCAGAACTTTCCTCAACAACTTCATAATGCTGACCAGAGCCTCTGCCTCACCAGCACTCCCAGGAAGTCTTAACATTCTGAAGCTCTCCACTAAAAGGATCTAGGGTTTTCTTTCACGATACTTGTATTTGAAGCATGTGGTGGTTTAAAAAAGAATCAGCTACTAAATATTCTTTAAAAGTGACTCTCCCATAACACCTGTCACCCTATTTATTCTCAGCTCCCCATGAGAGACACTGCTTTAGGCAAGGCTGGTTGTGTGACCAAAATGTCAGCAACTGGGAAGCCCATAAATAGCAGCAGAGAGGACAAATAGAATGACTCAGTAGAGCCCTCTGAGTCAGGCAGGGACTTAATTACAGGGCGCTAGACCCAGCATCTCCGAAGTTGCCTCTGGACCTCATCTGGCCGATATCATGCATCTCATTTCCTTTGAAGATGAGCAGTCTTCCTGCGGCTGCTGTCAGAAAGTGCAGTGCCAGGACCAGAGGGGTCCTGTAAGCTAATCATTGGTGTCCTCAACAATCAGCCCCTTTCTGAGACTGGCCGGTGTTCACAGTGTTACCTAGTGTCTACCTGGATCCTGGCTCGAGGCACTTTCTTCTGTGGGACACTGCATTTGCCTCACTCTCATGAGGTCAATAAAACTTGTCTTGTTGTTCGAATCTTAGATGGTCTTTTCATTAAAAAAAAAAAAAAAAAAAAAAACAGAGCCGGATACCAGGGTGAAAGCTGAAAGATCAGAGAAGCAGAACAGCCAGCCATTATTTCTTATCTCTACGAAATCTTCAGCCTAAAGAGAGTGAATTCCTGTTTCCTCACACCTTATATACCTTCCTCTGCCCTGCCATATTACTTCCTGGGATTAATGGCGTGTGTGCTTCCCAAGCAAAGACATGAGATCTCAAGTGCTGGGATTAAAGGTGTGTGCGACCATTGCTTGGCTCTGTGTCTAATCTAGTGACTGGCTCTGTTCTCTGATCCTCAGGCAAGTTTATTAGGGTACACCATATATCACCACATGTCTACCTATAGGGCTGTCATAAGGATCAAAATTAACTTGGCCAATTTTATGGCGTCATGAGAAAGGAAAACTATAGGGATAGAAAGAAAGATCAGTAGATGCCAGTTCTGGATGAACAGGTGACACACTGAATGTTTGGGGGCAATGAAAGTATTCCAGATGATACTACAATGGCTGACACTAGCATTCACATCTGCCAAGGCCCACAGAACCACACAGAAGAGAAACCCCTAACCTAGACTATGGATTTTAAGTGTTTTATTAGCATATATTAGTTAAACATAGTAGTAGGTTTCATAATGATATTTTCATACACATACATAACTGTTTTTTATTGTATTTCCCCACCGTTAACCTTCCCTTTTCCCATTCCATGAATCCGTTTTCCCTTCTCAACTATAGACTATATGGGTGTTATCTAAAAATAACGCGTCAACCTTGGCTCATCAACTGTAACAAGCGCACCACACTCACGGGAGATGGTCATGGAAGGAACTGGGGGACGAAAGGACAGGTGTGAGGGAGCCCCTGTGTCCTTTACAGAAACTGGACCGTGCTCTAGCGAACAAACTATTTGGGGAGAAAACAAGTCTGGATAAGATACATGACAGCGCCTTTTAAACCCGAAGGGTTTACATAGGGTTTACATAGGAAGCCCAACACTCAGATGATCTTGAAGAACTCAAGTCCAACTGCTCATTCAGGAGTCTGCTAAGTTTGCGTCACAGAGTTTGCGCCACAAAGAACCCCAAGTCACATCCTGATGACCTGTCGCTGTAGCTCCAGGTCTGTTGAGGCTTCCCACCTTCACTGACAGCTGAAAAGATTTCCACTCAATCCAAGTCAATGCCACCAAGATTCTGCCTCTTTGGAACTGCCCAGAGGGGCTGGGGAGATGGCTCAGTTCAGAAAGGGCCTTTGCCGCTAAAGCGCGAAGACCCGAGTTCAGATCCAGTGTCCATGTGAGAGAGCAGAGGCGGGGTCACACGAATCTGTAACCCCAGCCCAGGGGAGGTGGTGTTGGTCCCCAGAGCCTTCCAATCCATCTATGGGTGCTGAGTTCACTGAGAAAGTCTATCTCAAAAGATAAGGCGGAGATCAAGAAAAGACAACATGGGACATTGACCTCTGACCTCCACATGCGCGCGCGCGCGCGCACACACACACACACACACACACACTGTCTGGAAAATGTTGTCTTACATTACAAAGCCTTAAACATTGTCCCCCTTCATTCTCCATCACCAGCTCACACCTTGCCCTGTATGTAAAGCTGCACTTGATTAAGGTCACATTTTTTTCAGCAGTGACAAAGCTACACAAAGATTTAGGTCAGGATTGGTGTCCATTAGGCTGGAAGGAAACTTTCCTTCTTTTAAATTGGAGAATGTCTGCGACAGACAGGGCTTCTCACAGTGTCCTGCTGTGTCATATCTGAGGCCACCGTAATCCGGTGAGGGTCACAAGTTACAGGGGGCAGAAAGCGGAGCGGTGGGGTCAGAATTAGCCACAGGAACGTAGTAATGACAGAACAGGGCTTCCCACGGAAAGCAGAGGGAGCTCGAAGCTGTCCTCGGGTCTTACCAAATGAGAATGGGCAGCCGAGTTCAGCCAGCTCATTCTTGGATAATGGTGGTCAATTGCATTCCTGCCTGGGTAACACACGGATTTTTGACAAGAACCTTCAAAGCGTTTGACAAAGACTTTCAGTGTTCCTGCACTGCAATTGTTGGAACTCTGTCCTAGCAGCTATTAATAGACTTACTATGACAAAAAATACAGTCTGTGGTCAAAGAACTAGGAAATGCTGCACATGGTGGACCCCTTTGTGAACGGTTACAATGTACATTCCATGTTAAAGGCTCTAGGCAGGTGATACACACACACACACACACACACACACACACACACACATACACACTTAGTTTCATTTAACTCCTCCATTACCCAGATTTATCAGAGTACTAAGCACTTCACAGAATATACTTAGCAACATTTCTTTGAACACTGGCATGGGAAATTTTGACTTCAATAAACGAAGGAAGTCGTGGTGGAAGTCACAGTCACCGAGACACGATTCTGAAAAGTTCCCATGCGGAAATGATCGCACACCAGCTTTCCCGGTTTTCCACCGGTGAGCACCACATTCGCCCCGTGTGAGGGCAGTGCACGAATCTGACCATAGCCTCTGCTCACGATCGTCCCACAGGACACACCTTAGATCCTGTTACTGCTACCTAGATTTTAAAAGTACTCCCAGCCTAAGCCACACACAGCGTAGTCCTAAATTCTGCAGTGGGAAACAGAGAAGTAGATGTTAGAAAGAGGGTCAGAGCAGAGGACAGTGCCTGATACAAGGAGATGGTGAGAAACAAAAAGAGCTGACATGCCGCGCCTCAGCCCTACCTAGTCTCTGGATTTGCAGACAAAAGCACCTGTGCATGTAGACACTAAGGTCTCTAATGAAGGACACTGGAAGGTTAAACCACTTTGAATACTAATAAGATGAACAGTATGTGTGGAGAAGAAAAAGTCATGTCTACAACACAAACTGAAAGTGAGTGTGCAAAGTCTGGATCTTTAGTCTAATAGTTGAGGTCACTTCAAAACCACTCCCCATTTCAGGGCACAGAATGCCTGAGCCACGCCCCCCCCCATCCGCACCCGCAAAGTCTAGCTAAGGAATGCAGGCATTGGGTTTGCCACAGAGGATGAGAGCAAGTTCTGTCCTTCTTCAGAGGGGCCCCACAGCTGTCCATTGTGGGTGCTGGCAGGGAAGTGTTACCAAGAGGGAGGCTGCTATGAGCAGAATGAGGCTGGGCTGCCACTCCCTTGGAGTCTAAATGAGGGTGAAGAATTTCTGAGGCACCCAGAGGCCAAAACCCAACTGATAATAGAAGAGGAAGGAACCAGAGCTTTTCACATTTCAATAGCAATCCATATCAGAATGTTGATCATAAGACTTTCTCCCTGGGAAACCCTGGTTTCAAGCAGATTTTCTTGTGCAAAGAAATGCTCCATAAAATCAGCTGTGAGAGGCTGGAGAGACAGCTCAGTGGTTAAAAGCATTGGCTCTTGCACAGGACCCAGGTTCAGTTTCCAGTGGCTCACGACCATCTGTAACTCCACTTCCTAGGGGACAGTTTTCTGACATCCACAGGTACCAAACATCCACAGGTACCAGGCATGCCCATGGTGCACATATATACATTGAGGCAAAATACTTATATGCATAAAATTAAAAAAATAAATATTTTTAAATGCATTTGGCTTTAAGAGTATTGTTTGGATGTAGAGATTATTGCACTAGGTCCCAAGCATCAATTCCACAAGTGACACATCTCAGAAGCTAGAGGTGCCTCATAGAACGCCATGACCATAGACCATGTCCAAGGACAGACGAGGACAAGACCCTCCCATGCAGTGATTAGGAGCACGAACAGCACATGAGACAGACTCGGGGCAGACCCTCAGCTCACCCCTTGAGAGCTGTGCAATCTGCTAAGCGTCAGCGAGTCTTTGCCGCGCCTCAGCCTGCTTCACCGGAAAGCGGGACTGGGAACCTTCTCATCACATAGGGATCGGAGGCCATGACTCCAGAATATAGCTAGCATGGCGCCTGGCGAAGTACTCAACGCTGTAATGGGAAGAGTCAGATTTCTCTCCACCCCTGGGTGAAGAGGTAAGAGGTAAACTGACAAGCTGATAGGAGAAGTGATGGGGAGGAGGCCATGTTAAACTGCGCCAGGAGTTGGGCAAAGTCCGTAGGGTGATGGGGCACAACTGGGAGGTCCAATGCTCTGCACTGCAAGGATGAGGCCCTTGGTTCGGTCCCCAGCAGTGCCCCTAAACCCCAAAAACTGCTAAAGAAAAGATAATTACAGCAGGAGACTTGAACTGTTCTCCTGCCCCAAATAGCACTGTGTCCATTTATCATAGCACTAGGTGGGACCAGAAGGTCCTTAGGAAATAGAAGGACAAAGCAGAGTTAAATTTGGAGTGGGTAACTTTACAGGGATTACCAACAGCCTTTTATAAACAGTGGCCAACTGTGATTTCTGTCATCAAATGAGCATTTTATGACTGCTAACTTCCGCTGCAGTTTTATGTAGGTTCCCGGCTGTCCGCACTTCTCATAATGTATCCAGGCACAGGGTCAGAGCAGAATAAACCAAGCCAGACCCTCGCCTCTCGTTTCCTATCCTACTGGAAATGCAGGCCAGGGATCCCTCTGCAGGCACGGCTCTCCCTAATTTTCCAGTCCCCCTCAAGCTGGTGTGCCATTGAAATACCCGCAGCTGCATTCAGCCTGTGGGACAAAAAGGGAAACACTCAAGGATATTTTTATAAAACACAGTTATAAGATCAATGGAACGGTTTTGAATGTACTTGCTTGCTAATGGGATTTTTTACAAGAAAGAAATAAAAGAGAAATTAGCTCAAATTCCCCCAGACAGATGTTTTAAAGAAAGCCAAGACTTCTAAAATGCTACAGAAATGCTTTTCTAAGTTTAAAAAAAAAGCAAAATTGTTCTTAATTAAACGCTTAATGACCATTATCCGATATATTCATTTCAAAGCAAATCTACACCACAGTGGAGTTACATTTTGTGTAGTGTCTGAGTACATTTATCAGTCATTAGAATCCCAGAATAAAAGTAACAACACAGTAAGCTGGTTTTATAGAAGGGTGGCAGTTTTAATCATTTTTATTATTTCATTAGAACCCCATATTGCCATGTCTTCTCTCAAACTTCATTTGGTATTTGACCAAATGCCCCAACCAAAGAATACAATCTTTAATTAATACATTATTCCTGGGGAAATAAACACTGTTAATGATTCTGTTATGTCTGTTTCTAAGAGAATAGGGTGGACATAAGCCTCTTGGCTTTAAAGGTGATGTTTCCACATGTTTAAGAGAGTGAAGGACCTTTTCTTTCTCTTCTATCCCAGGCACTTGGGGAGCTTGGGGTTTCCATGCAGACATAGCGAAATCCAAGAACTACACTACACACAACTAGTCCTGAAAGTGACATAAAAATGTCACAAGAGCAGCCAGGCGGTGGTGGCGCATGCCTTTAATCCCAGCACTCGGGAGGCAGAGCCAGGAGGATCTTTGTGAGTTTGAGACCAGCCTGGTCTACGAAGCGAGTTCCAGGAAAGGCGCAAAGCTACACAGAGAAACCCTGTCTCGAAAAACCAAAAAGAAAAAGAAAGAAATGTCACAAGAAACATTGGTCACAAATACTTGAGTCTCTTGAGAGGGTCAACCCTTAGTTCCCCAGGAACATGCATTTTTCTGAGAAGCACAAGAAAAGGGTGAAGATGCAGCTGAACAATGTAAAGGCATCAGGTGCACATGCTGAGGCCATCAAGGCTCTCATGAAGCCTAATGAAGTTCAACCCAAGTTGCCAAAGGGTCCTCCAAAGCTCCCCTGCCTTGGTTTTTGCACTCCAAGCTTTTGGATCAGATGTTGCTACATGGCCAAAAGTCACAAGCTATGCCGACCAAAGGCTAAGCCTTAAACCAAGGCCAAATTTGCAGCTCCAGCTCAGACCCTTATTACAGAAAAGGCCTCTATCTGCCAATGTGAAGACAGATGGACTCGTGACTCCTACACATACACTCTCTATATATGCTATTTGCAAAATGCTGGTGTCCTGTACTGTTTGCACAAATAACCTTTAGATAGAACCTGTTATCTGTTTATTTGTTTGTTTGTTTGAAATGGAGTGAAGGCTGGCTTACACCAGCCATTTTTTGAAAGGGTCCCACCAAAATCTGCTAACAGAATACAAAACATGTCCTCAGAGTGTTTGCTAATTTTTATACACACAGTAGTGTCAGCTACAGAGGGCAGGACAGAAGAGGAAATTGTGTACATTGTTCAGAAGGGGGAAATGCTATTTTTGTTCAAAGTAGGCTACCAGTATAGTAAGACATAGAAGAATTTGGAATCGCAGACTGTAGTAAATGGAACGTGGGTGGCACAAAATCCTGAGGCGCTCCAGGAAGTCTCGTGGGGTCACTGAATGAACATTTGACGTAGTCCTTCTGTCTTTGCTAGTTCAACCACATGCTCTAGTTTTCACCTCAAATTCATGATACCTCAATACTGATTTTAGGGGAATCATGCAAAAGTGTCATTTATTTGTAGGACCCAAAACATTAGGATTTAATGCTAAACATCAGTGTGTGTGACCCACATTTAGACAATAGCTACTGGCATTTTCTCAAAAAAAAAAAAAAAAAAAAAAAAGAGGCGCCAGGTCGCCTGAGCGCTCACTCCAAGGACGGCAGTAATTATCCATGGCTCTGAAGCAGAAAGTCTCACTTCTAAACAGGAACTTATTTTTCTACTAAATGTTAATTCTATCCTCTCTTGAAAAGCAGTTTGGCCTCCACATAAATTTTTGGGTTTGAGCCTAGCCTTCAACAGCTGAGTCATCTCTCTGGCCCACTGGGTTCTGCTTTTAAAATGAAGCCCAGGGGTGAGGGAGATGGATCAGTGGTAAAACATTTTAAATCACCAGAACCTAGGAAAAGCTCAAGGCCCAGGCTACACATCTATAAGCCTGGAGATCTTATGGCAAGATGAAAGGTAGGCATAAGAGAATCCCCAGACATTTGGGGGTGAACAACAAGAGACCGTATTTCAACCAAGATGGAAAGTGAGGACCAACACCCAAAGTTATCTTTTGACCTTCATCCATGCACTGTGGCATGTATGTGCATGTATACACATACACATGAAGGAGGAGGAGAAGGAGGAAGAGAAAAATACTTCTTAAAAAAAGGCCAGGAAATCCATCAAAAGGGACTTGAAATTAGAAAGATTTTCCAGCTGCTGACTGGGATTTTAAATACTAATACTTGTCCCACAATTGATCTTACATACTTTGGGCCCACTACTAGGGTCCAAGGATAGTCCTCTGCCTCAAGTATCAGTGTCCTCTCCAGCAACTCTCAGCATGTATTTGCTCAAGCACATCAGTTGATCTCTGCTTGGTCCCTAGAGCAAAAGCTGTAGGGACCAGGTATCAGCTCAGGATCCCAAGAATGAGTTCTCAACCCAAAGATTTATGATTTATTTGCCCCAGAGGGACAGAGGGCAGGGAATAAGAGACAAAGACAGGAGATAGAGGATGAGGGAGAAGGGGAAGGGAACAAGGAAGAGGGGGCAGGGGTATTTGTCCTGGGGGAGGACAAAGGACTGCCTCTGGATAGAGAGGAAACAGGAAGTGGCCCATAGGAAAATGGCGGTTTAAAGGTAAAAGGGGAAATCCCATGTTAGGATGAGGTGTTTAATTTTAATTGCACCTGTTAGTTAGGTGAGCCAAAGAGGACTTTTGATTACTGGGCTTGAATACTTTGATACCTGGACCTTTGGTAGTCAGCCTCAGGAGGAGGAAGAGGCCAAATAAGGGAATGGACCGTGGTGGCCAGCTTTAGGAATGTGATCTAATGGTTTTTAGCAAGGCAGAGGGAATGGGGGAGAAGGGCAAGGCCATGTTTGCCAGACCCAGGCTGGCTAGAGTCCCTTCAAAAGCTACAAGCAAATCCCAGGAGAAACCTCGTTGGATATGCAACGGCGGACAAGCAGAGCTTAGGTCAAGGAGGTGGAGCACTGAAAACTCTTTGTTTTGCTTTGTTTTTCCCTCTCATTTATAAATGTTTCACTGTTGTTGTGATGTCTGCTTCACTCACAGGGTGGATGTGACAGGGTTGTCACAGGGTATGTGACAATCTAGCAGGGGTATCACCACCATGGGGACTTCTGCCTTAGTATAGAATAATAATGTTTTCAACAAAGCCAAGATCTGCTGGTGCCATGCCAAGCTTTGGTAAAACCTAAGGTTAGAGAAGTAAAGAATATCCACCCTATGTACATCTCTTTTCATGTTTTTAAAATGTTTAATTATTATAAGAGCTGTGTTGAAAAAACTTATGCACTTAGGATTTTTCTTTTCTAAAGCAGACTAAAAATACTTAAAATTTTTAAATTAGCCACATTAAAACTCGCATAGTGTCATGTTTAAATATTTAATTCGTACCCCAAGCATAATTTATTAAGAATCTGCCTTCGTGGCTTTAATAGAATCAAACTCGATGATATTAAAGCCAGTAGCCATTTTTAAATGTATAAAACCATGCAATGCATTATAGAGTACACAGCACGCCTTCTGCCTTTCATGCTGACTCTGAAAGGGTTTAGCACA
The DNA here is from genome assembly GCF_004664715.2 of Peromyscus leucopus. NCBI lineage: Eukaryota > Metazoa > Chordata > Mammalia > Rodentia > Cricetidae > Peromyscus > Peromyscus leucopus. Next base: position 41,719,492 of record NC_051072.1, read on the forward strand.
GCATTGGGTCAGCCATGACCTCTAACCCCTAGCCTGACACATTTGAAGGGTTTGGTAAATGGCACAGAGCATTTGCTATCTGATGATATCTGACTCCTCAGGGCTCCTATCGAAGCTCCTTTGGGTGTTGTCTCTCTTTTCACAGGAAAGTATCACTGTCAGGCTGACTTTTGCAGATAATGTCCCTGACGGACTATAAAACAAACGTATGTTCTCACAGCAGCCATAATAAATGCACTCCATACCTCACGGGTGCCCTAGGACTTCAGGATGGCCTTCCAAATCATAGTCTACGATCTGAGAGTTACTCTGGCCTGAATACTTGTGAATTGTGCATTTGCATAACTTTTGGACAACATTCATTCAGCAAACACCGCTGAAGCACCATATCCCTACTCAATAAGCAAGCCATACCTGTGTTTGCAGTTATGCTAACCAAGCTCATAGCTTCAGAATATCAATTAAGGGTGTATATTTATATAAGAAGCATCTTTTACTACAATAATAGCTTCATAGAAATACCTTATACTTTTTGTGATTTTTCACTTGCATTTGATACTTTGCAAAGTTCTACAAATAGGTATTTTCTCTTATAAAAATTAATTTACAAACTTGGGAGGAAGCTTGCTTTGTTGTTGTTGAGATAGGGTCTCATGGAGTCCAGGCTGGCCTGGAAGTCTTTTATGTAGCTAAGAATGACCTTGAATTTCTGATCCTTTTGCCTCCACCTCCCAAGTGCTGTCTGGGACCACAACTCTGGACCACCATGATCAGTTTTTTGTTTTGTTTATTACTGTTGCATATGTGTGATGATGATGTGTGTGAGTGTGGGTGCATGTGTGCCATGACACATTTGTGGAGGTCAGAGAACAATTTTTAGGTGTTTGTTCTCTCGTTCCACCTTGGGATCTAGGGATCAAACCCAGGTCATCAGGTTCGTGCACCAAGTGTTTTTATCCACTGAGCCATCTCTTTGGACCCACACCTAGTTTAATACAATGCTGGGTGTTGGAGATAGACAATAAGGCTTCCTGCACACTCTATAAGTGCTCTGAGGTGAGCCACATCCGCAATCCGCAAACTTGTGCCCTGACCCGAAAGACTTTGGGATCAACTTGACTGGAGCAACAGGTAATAAAGGAACAACAGAAAAGCTGGGTTTGAGGGTGTGGTGTGCTCTGGTGAAGATGTACCAGAAGCAGCCCAGACACTCAGTTCTTCTATTAAATACAGCCAAATGATGCTGGTTGGCTGCCCTGAGTAGAGGTTCTCTGTAGGGGACCAGTTTCAGGTGCAGCAATCCTGGAGAGGAACCTGTGGTTGACACTTTCTGCAGATGCTGTCGACATCCATACTCAGACCAGGGGAAGGCCTTGCTAGTCCCATGGATCTGAGATACCGGGGTCCTTGACGTACCCATGCTCGTGTCTACAAAACACAGTCATTCAGGACTTCATCCTGTCCTCACAAGTTTATATTTTTTATGCTGGTGATTGTCTGTTCCAGCTCTCTCATTTTTCAAATGAGGCAATCGAGCCTAAAGCAGTGACAGATCACACACTCAGTCATGCAGTACAAGACAGAACTATATGTGTCATTCTCTCATACCAGGTCCAGCGCGCTTGAGACCTTGCCACGTTGCCTCCTCTAGCCAATGTGCAGCCTGACAAAGTAGGATTTCAGACAGACAGGTGGACACAGGTAAAGCAGGGACGGAAGTTTGTAGGTGAGAAGATCAAGAAGGCCAAAATGAATATGAAAGGATGTACTTGGGGGGTGGGGGATGAATTTTCCAGAAAGGCAAACGGCAATGAGTCACTCAGCCCAACCACGGAGGCAGAGCTATGGCAGGTCAGGCCAGCCGCAGTTTGAGTGATGGGGATCACGTGGCTAGGGACAGAGGGAACCGCCAGCACGGACCAACGTCAGAGCACAGCCAACGTGATCAAAAAGGAGAAAAATTAAGCCACAAATATGAACTAATTAGAGTCAAGAAACACATCAATACTCAAGATAGCTGCCACTGAGAAGACCCAGAAAAAAAAAAAAAAAAACAATTAAAACAGACCATATGATTTCAAAGATGAAAGTGTTCTGGAGATGGATGCCGGTACCAGCTCACAACAATATGAATGTTTAATGCTGCCAAACTATACACTTAAAAATAGTTAGAACCGGAGACTTTATTAGGTAAATACTTAAAAGCACAATTTTAGAAATCTCTTTAAAAAATCAAGAGATGACTCTCAACCTCAGAGCCAAAATCTGCTAAATCAGCAAAAGCCAGAGACTTACGGCTGCTCCAGGTACTGAGAATTAATGACAATTAATTAAATGTTCAGCCCTAAATATGTCATTGGTATCGCCCCCTCTGAAGCTAAGGGAATCTCTCAGAAAAGCTAGGAGATAGGAAGAAGGGCTGTGACAGCCTTTGCCATCATGAACACAACTCGGAACAGCTGAAGTCACTTTCACTGGGCCCTGTACAAGACTGGCCCTGCCCACAGTTGGGCATGGATGAAGGAAGGGCTTATGGGACCCTACCCCTTTCTGCTGAACTACTAATTATTAATAGATTTGGGGTGTCGGAGGGTCATTTCCTCTGGTGCATGCCCATTGGTGAACTCAACAGACTCCAGCTGATAGTTCCAAACTCATGGTCACGTGGAAAACTCAACAGACTCCAGCTGATAGTTCCAAACTCATGGTCACATGGATGGGCCTGGTTAGACTCAGTGGGTCATAAGACAAAACAAAAAGACATGGCTGTGAAAAAAGAAGACTTGGGAGTGGGAGTTGATAGGAGAGGGAGACAGATAAGAGAGGAGGGGTGAGATGAATTAGAACACATTATATACATGCATGAACTGATGAAAGAAGAAAATTAATACAAAGCATGTTGTAAACTTGGTAATGAGGGGCTGGAAAGATGGCTCAGAGGTTAAGAGCACTGACTGCTCTTCCAGAGGTCCTGAGTTCAATTCCCAGCAACCACATGGTGGCTCACAACCATCTGCAATGAGATCTGGTGCCCTCTTCTATATACATAGTAAATAAATAAATCTTTAAAAAAAAAAACTTGGTAATGAAACAGCATATATTTAAATGAGATAAAGATAAGCCAACCATTAAATAAAACTTTAGGTGTGTTTTCAAATGTATGTTTAAAAAAAATAGGGAAAAAGGGTGAGATAAGACAGAATAAAACCGTTCCATAGCTCAAAAAGCTCTACTCAAATATTATGCAACTGAAGAAGCTATAATAAACATATATATATTAATTTAAAGAGAAACATTATCTGCTAACTGAGAACTGTAATCAAGAAGAAGGTAAAGACCCTCCTAGGGTACGTTTTATAACTTTGAGGCAGACAAACACGGGGAGAGTTTAGCTTGGGACCCCATTTGGTTTGGTTTATGCATTGTGTCCCTTTTTTAATATCCCACCTGGCAGTCCCATCCCTTCACCCGCGTTTGGACCTCTCTCCAAACAATGCAACTAGCAACTGCAGGACTCTCTAAGCCCCCCACCTGTATCAGTTATATAAACTCTCACGTTTGAGCAATAGTATCACTTTTCTCACCCCTAGTAACAACCAAATGTAGGCAGCTTCTATTAACATATGTTTCTTACCCAGGTATGAAGAACAGAAGGGCCAGTCTGGCTTGAACTGGTTTTGAGTGCATGTAGAGTAAAGCCAAATTGTGTGCTTTACTAATCTTTTAGGGAGGCCCCTTTTTTATCATGTTATGCCTATGCATAATTGGGCATGCATATAGTTAAAATCAGATGCATTATGGGAAAGGACATGCACAGTAGGAAAAGTAAATACACGACGTAATCCATAAATCAAATAGAGAACCACCCAAACCATGGCACTTTTTAAGCAGCTTTTCCTTCCTGCAGGTAGTCTCTCCTACCTTTAGACTGCATAAAAAGAGAGCCTGGACTGCTGTAGCCCCAGGATGGGTGTTGAATACTCTCACTCGGATGATCCAATGTCGATCTTGACAGTGTATTCCTCTACCATCGGTACTATTGGTTTGCTCCAAATAAAATTCTTCTTTTACAAATGTTTATGCTCTCTTATTTTCACTTCTTTGAAAAAGAGGCCAGGAATGAGGAAACAGCTGGCACTGACCATGGGTAAAAATTGTGTAGGTGGTTTTGGCTCTAACAGTGAGTGAGTCAGAAGACTAGAAATGCCCAACAATATTCAGCTTAAACCTGCAAACAAAGAACTGTCTTAGGTTAGAGACAAATTTTGAATGTCATTCATGTAGGTGAAGAACATGTTTATAATAATCCAAACCTAGAGCCTACCGTTAATTTACACACAAGACCCAAAGTATTCTTGCTTGTTTATTTTGGTTTTTTGTTTGTTTGTTTGTTTTTTGTTTTTTGAGACAGGGTTTCTCTGTGTAACAGCTCTGGCTGTCCTGGAACTCACTCTGTAAACCAAGCTGGCCTCAAACTCAGAGATCTGACTACCTCTGCCTCCTGGGTGCCAGGATTAAAGTATGTACCACCACCACCCAGCCCCAAAGTATTTTTGAAGGGCTTTGAATGCACAAAGTTTTCTAGGAATGCAGCTACCACATAAATGAACAGAAAACTGGATGTTGTCTCACTCATAACTCAGAGTGGAAATGATATTTCCAATGGTGATGCCAGTTCAGCTGTGGAATCTGAGTCATTTAAAAAAAAACACATTCTTTTGTGCTAATAAATAGTCGGCCTTTGTAGCTGTCACATTCACTATGATGCTAAGCATAAATATAAGTATCTGACTCTAAAATATGTTTATTGTAAACTCCTTTCCCTACTTTCTCCTTTACGTTGTACCTAGTATACCTTCCTTTAAAATTATGTGTGAGGTTAGATTACACTTTCTATTTGTTCTATTTTAGAAAAATACTTGCAATAAAAGTGTTGAGACGGGTAAAATGTATCTACATCCAGCCAGAATGTCCTAGAATTCATAGGTGCTGGTGTCTTCCTAAACACTGGGGCAATCTATATGTTCTACTGTGTGCTAGAGATCATCCCTTCAGCACTGGCCTCCTGTATCCCTTTCCTGCTGGTACCAAAATTTAACTTTATCCAGACAAGCTAGAAACCTTGTCACCTCTTCCAAGAAATGTACAGGAGGCTAGAGAGGTGGTCCGCCAGTTAAGAACACTGGCCCCTCTTCCAGAGGACTCGTATTTGATTCCCAGCATCCATTCGGTGGCTCACCACCATTCCCAACTCAACACCATTCCTAACTCCAGTTGTAGGGGTTCAAATCCCTCTTCTGACTTCCACAGGCATTCATGTGGTGCACAGTCATACATGTAGGCGAAACACCCAGACACATAAAAATAAATACACGCATCTTGTTTTTAAAGAAGAAATGTGTAGCATCTTTCCTAGGGAACAAGGAGTTTTGATGCTTGACTATTGGAAGCTGGGCAAGGACAGACAGGGCAGACACTAACACAGAGTGTGGTCTGCAGAATTATGAAGAAGAGGGAAATGACCAGTCTATAATAGTCTATAATACATGTCCTATCCCTAGTGGTTGTTTCCAAATCAAGGAAAAATTTAAAAGATGTAGGCAAGATTCATTGTGCACAGGAAGGTGGATTTAACTACAGTTGCATTTATTTACAAGACTGATCAATTCCTAGATCATTCTGGAGAGCTGACAACATGCTCATGCTCCCTTGGGAGACATTGAAAAGTCATTAAAGCAAAGGAATCCCATTAAGAAATGTAGACCCTGTCCTTGGTGAAAACAGAGTGACTCAACTCACAGATAATTTCCATACTTCCTTTGTAATAGCCATGCTAATTTTCTTTAAAATTATTTCCCTCCAGTACACATGTATATCAGTTTGTCCTTATACCTTCAAATTAAAGAAAACACCATATATTTCTTTCAGATCACTTTACAAACAACTCTTTTTTGCATAATCATATTTTAACAATAAAACATACCCAAACTTGACTTAATAATCAAACTGTACTATGAAAATGTCCGCAGTTAATTAGGGAATTTAAGCTGTAATTGCTTCATTTCAGTGTGGTTTGCAACAATTAAAAATGGGAAATGGGCTTTGTGGTTGAGGGTGCTTGTTACTCTTCCAGAACACCTGATTTCAGTTCCCAGCACCAACTTTAGGTGGCTCACAACCCCTTGTAACTCCAGCCCCAGGAAAATCTGATGCCCTCTCTGGCCCTCACTGGGGCATGTACACATATCACCTATAGCAGATACATACACACACACACGGGAATAAAATAAAATAAAAATAAATCTTTTTGAAAATTGGAAACAAGCTGAGAGGTGGTGGCGCACGCCTTTAATCCTAGCCGTCGGGAGGCAGAGACAGGCCGATCTCTGTGAGTTTGAGGCCAGCCTGGTCTATAGATCTAGTTCCAGAACAGCCAGAGCTATACAGAGAAACCTTGTCTTGAAAAACAAAGCAAACAAATAAAAATTGGAAACAACTTAAATATTCTACAGCAGGAACACAGTTCAAAAGAATATGCTGTATTTGTAAAGAGAAATCTTCAACATCCAAATTTACCTTATAAAATTATTATTGTTTTTAGAAGATAAATAGAATATATTTAATTATGAAAATATTACCCAACTTATTACACGTGATCTCAGCCAAAAGGCCAAGAATTGATACATTACCCTACCTATTGGGAATATATATATACATATATATATATACATATATATCAGAACAAAAACACTGAAAAGTATATACACAAAAATGCTATATATCATTGTAAGATTATTTGGGGAACAATTTTGAAATGGGGCTTGTCTATATTATTTTAATTGTATGCTGATATATCACCTTACAATGGAAACAATAAACCTTACTAAAATTAAAATCACATTGAGCTCTTACTGACAAGTATCATTTTCTCTGAGATCACTGTTTTATTTTTCCTAAGGCCACAACAAACCAAGCAAGAACAGTGAGGTGCAGGGGGCTAAAATGGATTTCTTTTCCCCGGGGTGATCAACCTCCAAAGAACCTACTGTCCCTAATCCATGTTTTGCCAGTGCCCTTATCTCACCAACGATAGTGTCCAAGTATTTGTCATTTTGACCCTCCAACCAAGGTGGCCCCTATCTCATGAATGATATCTCTTACCTAGCTGTGCAAGTATTTGTCATTTTAGCCCCTTAACCCAGGTGTCCAGCTCCATCTAATGTTTTTTTTTTTTTTATTTTTTATTTTTTATTTTTTATTATGTATACAGTGTTTGCTTGCATGTATGCCCGCAGGACAGAAGAGGGGCACCAGATCTCATTACAGATGGTTGTGAGCCACCATGTGGTTGCTGGGAATTGAACTCAGGACCTCTGGAAGAGTAACCAGTGCTTTTAATCACTGAGCCATCTCTCCAGCCCCCATCTAATGATTTTTCCACCACAGCTCCCAGTGTGAACTTCTCCCTCACTTTCCTACATCTGCTCAATGGCTGCAGCTAGCCCTTGACTGGCCTCGTAACTCCATTCTTCCCCTGGCTTCTCCCTCACTTTCCTACATCGGCTCCACGGCTGCAGCTAGCCCCTGACGAGCCTCTTAACTCCAGTCTTACCCTGGCTGACTTGCTCACACTGCTACCCAGGTGAGGTTCTTAGAATTCTCAGCTGCTAGGTCACTCTCTGATTAAACTCCTTCTGGATCCTTCACCAGCCCGCGGAAAGAGAAACATTCGAAGCTTCCAATTCGGCCCTTGCTCATGGCTTCCAGCCCCGCCCCTCACCATTCCTTTCAGAACTGTCAATCACACCGAGCTAATTCCCACCCTTCCAAAACTCTGCTCTCTCATGCCCCTCTCCCCTTGGACTTCACTTCTTTTGCCCCCAAATGCCTTTCCAGTCACTTGCCTGACTCTTCGGTTCTTTAAAATGTACCACCATCTCCTCCTGTCCTGGAAAGCACCTTAAGAAGCACCTTCAAGAGTGCAAAATCTATACACTTGGGCTAAGCCATAGTACATCTCTTGTACCAGAGCATGCTGGGAAAAACAACCGACTGGAGTGGAAACCAGCCTGGATCTGTACCGCTGGACTGCTTGTCAAGATTGTGGGCTCTGGACATTTTATTCACCACTCCTCGGGTTCCTCATTGATAGAATGAGAAAAAAAAAAGCACAACCTCACAAGGCTGCTCTGACATCAAAAGCTGTCATGTGCCAGGCGGTGGTAGCATACGCCTTTAATCCCAGCACTCGGGAGGCAGAGCCAGGCAGATCTCTGTGAGTTCGGGGCCAGCCTGGTCTACAGAGGGAGAGCCAGGACAGGGACCAAAACAACACAGAGAAACCCTGTCTGGGAAAAACCCAGGGGAAAAAAAAGCTATCATGTTCATTCATTCATATGAGTGTGTGTGTGTGTGTGTGTGTGTGTGTGTGTGTGTGTGTGCAGATATATATGTATATGACTCTCCCTACGGCAACCCCATGCTTTATCTAATGTTCTCTTTATTCCACTATGAGTTTAAGTCAACCAACTCTTCTTCGTTTTTTTTAGAATGCATCATGATAGATACAAATGAACAGAAATGCAATTATGGAGCTCCTGTCCCCCACAGGAACCCAGGGTTTGTTGCCACCTCCAGAAACATTTGCCATGGTCCCACTCTCTCCCCGAGTCTCCTGCAGATGAGTCCTGGTGGGCTTGCTTGCACATCAACCTGCACACCCCAGTCCTCACCTGGCAAAATAACTGCTTGATTCCTTGGTTGCCTTTTCCATTCTTTTCCTCGAGGGAACGTACCATGTCTTCTTTTATTTGCTATCAATGGATCTCAGGACCATGCTCTCAATAAGCATTTCCTGAAGGAATGTATGAATGACTGTTGACAATCCAGGTCTCTTAGAACTCACTTGTAACTTCCTTTTGGGTTGTCTAGCCTCTTGACATTGCTACACCACGCCATCATCTACAAAGTACACACTTGAGAATCACACAACCAAGTTACTCAGTCCTCAAAATAAATCTCTAAAAACTCACATGTTTAAGTTCACAGTTTTAGGTTCTACCACATCCACAGCTCTCCTCACCCTCATGTGGTCACATGCAATGGACCACAGATTGAACATCCCTGAGTAAGACTCTCCATAGAGTTTTTAAAACCTAAGCATGTGGGGCAGGGGTTGTCTATAGAGATGGCTCAGCAGTTAAGAGCACTTGTTGCTTTTGCAGAGGACCCAGGTTTAGCTCCCAGCCCCCACACAGAAGCTCACAACTGTCTGTAACTCCAGGATCCAACAACTTCTTTCAGCCCTGCAGTGGGCACTGCAATCACATGGAACATGGACAGACATCCAGGCAAAACACCCACACACATAAAATTAAAATAAATAAAACTTTAAAAAAAACAAAGAACAAAACTAAGCAGGAAACCAGGAGGCCAAAGGTCATTTCAGACAGGCACCTGTGTTCTTGTTCATGCTTTTTTCCAAAGAAGCCCAACCAACATCTCCTCACCCACAGAAGTTGCATTAGTTTCAACGCCATCCTAAACCTCTCCTTCAAACTGTCCCAGCCCATAGCAGCCATTTGCTTCCAAAGTCCTTTCGCACCTTGAATCTGTACCACTAATCTGACCACAACTGCATACTACTAGGCATCTCTTTAACGTGTGCTCAGCTGCTAATCTATCTTTAGTCTTGGGGCTTACTTTCTTACGTATAGTGAGTATAACCCTTCAGTTGCTTCCAAGTCTGGCTTTATTCCTATCCTGTGGTGTTTGGCGTGTATATCCATATAGCACACATACCCGAGCACCTTAGTCTATGCTCTGAGCTTTTCTGTGAGTTCTCCCCAGGTCAGCAAGACCTTCCAATTTCATTACCAGGCTGCTTTTGCCCTCTGATGTACATTTTGGTTCATCCAATAGTAAACAAAAGAGGAGGTAAACAGGTAGGGAGACTGTGGTTGGGAACATGGTAGCAGTGATGGAGACCTTCCAAGACCATGGCACTTCTACTGCCCCCTCTTCTAGGGCTTCACTTCTCTCCTAGGCTCCCCTAATGCTCTTTCTTCTTTCCCCTTCTCAGGCTTTGTGTCTCGACACTTGTTTGATGCCCTGGACTAAATCCACACATCTGCAAAGCGTCCCTTCCTTAGAGACTCTTGGGAATTCCAGTAGACTGAGCCCTCTTCTGTCATCCTGATTGACAACAGGTGCTTTCACTTTCACGGGAAGAAGACTCAAGCAATTTGTCACTTATCATCATTCAAAGCAAGACATTTCTAAGAGTAACAGAGTGAACTATGCCTGGTTAAACCATCCCAACAGGCATGAAAACAAGAACTGTCCCAGGCCATCTAGAACGAGTGGGACACCCAAAGTGAGACACACAAAAAGACAACTGTTATAACAAAGAGAGCAAAAAGAAATGTCTCAAAGAGATAACGTTACAAGACAGGTTTAGATAAGAGCCTCAGGGTGGAGTCAGCTTTCAGCGCTGTGCCCTTCCAAGAAAAGAGCTCATTTCTCCTGGGAGAAGACATCAGAGATCACTGAGTTGCTCAGAACTCCTTTTCCTGCTAAATGAAGTCACACAGTCCACGTGTGCTTGGCCTATTTTGTAAATTCTCTCCAAGAGATGTCATTCCCAGTCTGACCTCCTTCTCCATTCTTCATAACCCAGCAGAATTTTTTTTTAACCATTTCCTGCCATCACTTAAAGCTAACATCCACTTAACTTCTAAAGGACATCAAATTGAGTTAAACCTCAGTCAATCAATTATTCTTTTCAAACATACATCTAATGCACTCCTGACTTAGATATCTGGCCCCCTCCTATTACTTTTTTTTTTAACAAGACAATTTCTTGCTATATGGTGCAGGCTCCCTTGAACTCACGATGTAACTCAAGATTGCCTCAAACCCTTAGCCGTCATGTTGCCTTGCTTCTCCACATTCTGGGATTACAGACTGAGCCGCCAGCCTTTCTTGACTCTAAAGCCTGTTTTACAAAGTTATATGCAAGGTGGCTTATAAGCTTTACTTACAAACTCAAACCCTAGCACTAACAATAACATAAAGCCTAATAAGCCACCTAGAAACTTGTGTTTGCTTTGCCTCCTGAAGGGATTTGACACGACACAATATTCTAAAGCAGGTGTGTCCAGACTTTTGACACTGTGACATGACATGGTTGCCTACAAAGTTTTCATACCTGAGGACTGCAAATGCCAAAACAAACGCCAAAAAATGTTTCTCACGTTTGAAGTCAGTTTATGACTTCACGCCAGGCTGCATGCATAGCTGTCCTTGATGACATGTGGCTTGTGGGGGACACATCCATTAGGGTATGAAGCCTATCATTCCCAGCAGAGTGAATTGGTCTCTCATTTCCACCAGACTTGAAGCCACTTGGTAGGGAAGTGTTTCTAATCTCTGGTTGCTAGTGGGAGCAGGTTGCTAAGAGCTCCGTGTGTGTGTGATTCCAGACCTGCTAAATCATCGCTTTGTTCTGGGATTTCATTTCATACTCATGAAAAGAGTTCATGAAAACAAAAAATGCCCACACTCCAGCCCAGGAGCAGACACCACTGTACGCAGGGGCAGCCAGAGTGGCTGCTCTCCTCCTTCTCCAGCTGGGATCAGCAGAGTTGGGGGTTGAAAGGTCCCTCTCAGGAAAGTCCAAAAGAACCCTACAAGGACACAGAGACAGGAGAGGAAGGCACTAACAAGATGAAAGCAGGGGCAGACATACATTTCGGATGCAGGAAATGGTTCAAATTGAAGCAGACAGGTAGGAGCAAAGAGACAAAAACCAGGGAAGAAATATAAGTGATGATGGCCATATGGGCAGCCTCTTGTTCCATGCTGGCACGCCATTGAAATCTGCAAGGAGCAGTGCAGACAGGGCGATTGGAGCAGGGTGCCAGTCATGGGCACAAGAAAGGAAAAGCTGCACTGTGGCTTAGAAAGCAGAGAAATTAGAAGTGACCTAAGAGGTTCTTACAAATCTATTCACATTCTTAAAAGGCACTTTCCGCCTCCCGCCTACCTATCACCAGGGAATGTCTCCAGCTGCTGCCCTGATGGATGGTGGAAGCAGTCTCTCTGGTATTAGGAATATACAGTGTTCCGTAGGAGGGAAGGCAGTACTGGAAACTCCCTGATGAGAATAATCTGGGTCCATATGGGGTGTGACACTCTATCAGCCTGTGAATTTTAAAATCTACCCTAAGGCCCTGAACTAATCCTTCCATTATGGGCCGCTGCCTGCTGAGCTTTGCATGCATTATGTGAAATGGATTATAACTAATTTTTCAAACTCGGCAGATTGTTATTTACCCATATGTTGACAATCAGTTTGCAGAGGTGAAAACTCTGTCAGGTCCTCCACGGAGCATAAACATTCTCCTTACTCAGAAGTCCCCACCAGCCACATCGCTGACTTTCTCTTTTACAAATTGCATTAAATACTTCCATTACATATAAAAATGCTATATTATCTATAATTTAAATATTATTACTTTTATAGAACCTATAATTTTTGTAGCTACAGAAATTTACATCTAAAATATGATGGAGTATGTAAAGTATATTATACATTTTATATTGCATAATTTATATAATTGTATATTATATATAACAAATACTGTATATCATAAAATCATATGAAGCTAATTTCATATTGTATATAATCCTTATAATTTTATGTCACATATAACTTTTAAAAAAATAGATATCCTCATAATTTTTGAGAGGTTTTTACTCTTACTTGTTTTCTAGCTTTTATTTATTTTTGGGGGGGAGTGTGAGCATGCTCCAGCACAAGTGTAGAGGTCAGAGGTTACAACTGTGAGAGTCCAGTCTCTCCTTCTACCAAGTGGGTCACAGGGATTGAACTCAGGTCAGAAGTCCTGATGGCAAGAACGTTTACCCACTGAGACATGTCACCACACCATATATAACTTTTTAAAGTAAAAGCCAATAGATGTTAATGTGTGTATGATATACTGTTGATTAAATTTTTTAAAAAGGTTCTTGCAAAGCATCTATATGGCAAAATGTACATACATATTTTAGTAATCCATTAAAACATTTCATTAAAAAGTAATAGCACTCAGACAAGGGAGGCAGGTAAGCTAACTACAGAGCTTCACCTATCACATATAACACACACACACACACACACACACACACACACACACACACACACACGTGCACACACCACTCCCCCCAACTCTTGCTCTCCTATAATCCAATCTCTTACTCCCATCCTGAAATCTGTAGCAGACCACCTGATGTAGCTGCCTTTCCCCATCCTAGTCCCCACCTCTAGTGGATCTCACAGATCTCCTTCTAACCTACTTCCAACTCCTTGCTGTATCACAGCCCCCAACTCCAGCAGGCACTCCCTGGGAACCCAGAGGCCACTCTGACAAGGGAAGCAGCTAGACTAACTGTAGATCTTCACCTCTCCCTCTATTCCTCCAAGTCCAGGCCCCTGGTCTCATCCCCAGCTCTGTAAAAGGCCTTCTGCTGTGCTCTCTTCTCCCTCTCTGCCCCCATTCCCAAGAGACTAATCAGATCCTAGTGGAACACCCTTCTCGCCTCCTTCCTATAGGTGCCTTCACACACTCCAGCCCATCCTTATTCCTAACTGTCAGCTCCAAATACCCAAAAACACATTTTTACCTGGAACCACCAGTGGCCACACCTCTCAGGACCCCAGAAGTATTTCCTGCCAGGCAATACACAGCCACCACACTCTCCTTTGAGCCAGAGAGGAAAGAGAAACCAAGGAACAAAACACCCACCCAACAAAGACAAGACAAAATATAAGCGCCTAGAGTTACAATCTCCCAAATCCTAGATGCCTAGAAACCACATAAAAACACAACCAATAACAGCCAGGATAGTATGTACCACTAGAGTCCAGCAACCCTACCACAGCAGACCTTGAGGAGCAACGTTGCAGAAGCACAAGAAAAAGATCTTCAAGCAGACTTTATGGATATGATAAAGGTCCTTAAAGAGGAAGTAAATAAATCCCTCAAAGAAAGGTATGAAAACACAAACAAACAGTGGTAGGAGATGAATAAAACAGTTCTGACCTGAAATGGGAAATAGAATCAATAAAGAAACTCAAAATGAGGGAAATCTGGAAATGAAAAATTTAGGAATTTGAACAGGAACCGGAGGCAAGCCTCACCAACAGATTATAAGAGATGGAAGAGAGAATCTCAGTCATTGAAGACACAACAGAAGAAATGAATACCTCAAAGAAAATGTTAAATCTAAAAAAAAATGCAGGCACAAAACATGAAGGAAATCTGAGACACTATGAAAAGACCAAATCTAAGAATAATAGGAATAGAGGAAGGAGAAGAAACCCAGGTCAAAAGCACAGAAATATTTTCAACAAAATCATGGAAGAAGGTTTTCCTAACCTAAAGAAAGATATGCCTATGAAGGTACAAGAAGCATACAGAACACCAAATAGACTAGAAAGAAAAGAAAGTCCCCCAGGGCACATAATAATCAAAACATTAACATACAGAGCAAAGACAGAATATTAATAGCTACAAGGCAAAAATACCAAGCATCATATAAAGGCAGTCCTGATAGGATTATACCTAACTTCTCAATGGAGACTAAAAGCCAGAAAGGCTTGGATAGATGTGCTACAGTCTCTAAGTGACCACAGATGCCAGCCCAGACTACTATATCAAGCATAACTTTCCATCACAATAGATGGAATAGAAAATATAATATTCCATGATAAAAACCAAATTTAAACAATATCTATCTATAAACCCAGCCCTACAGAAAGTGTTAGAAGGAAAACTCCAACCTAAGGAGGTTAATTACACCCAAGAAAAGACAGGGAATACATAATCCTCAGACCAGCAAATCAAGAGGGGAAACACACACACCACCACCACCACCACCACCACCACCACCACCACCACCACCACCATCACCACCAACAACAAACAGAAATCAAAAAACACTGCTCAACACAGCTCATTGATATCTCTCAGCATCAATGGTCTCAATTCCCCAATAAAAAGACACAGACTAGCAGAATGGATGCAAAAACAGGATCCATCCTTCTGTTGCATCCAAGTAACACACCTTTAGCATCAAGGACAGACATCACCTCAGGGTAAAAGGATGAAAAAAAGATATTCCAAGCAAATAGACCTAAGAAGCAAGCAGGTGTAGCCATTTTAAGCTTACAATATAAGACTTCAAACCAAAAGTAACTGGAAGAGACAAGGAAAGACAGTGCACACTCATCAAAGGAAAGCTCCACCAAGAGGATATCTGTACACCAAACACGTGGGCACCCAAGTTTGTCGAAGAAACACTTCCACAGCTTTAACCACATATTGAACCTCATGCACTGACAGTAGAGATTTCAATACCCCACTCTCACTACAATAGTCATCCAGACAAAAACTAAACAGAGAAATTCAAGAGCTAACAGACATTATAACCCAAATGGACCTAATCAATATTTACAGAACACTTCACCCAAACACAAAAGAATATACCTTCAATACTCAACAAAATATTGGCAAACCGAATCCAAGAATACATCAAAATAATCATCCATCACGACCAAGTAGGATTCATCCCAGGGATGCAAGGATGGTTCAAAATACGAAAATCAGTCAATGTAATACACCATATAAACAAACTGAAAGAAAAAAACCACATGATCATCTCCTTAGATGCTGAAAAAGCCTTTGACAAAATCCAACACCCCTTCATGATAAAGGTCTTAGAAAGATCAGGAATACAAGGAACATTTCTAAACATAATAAAAGCAATTTATAGCAACCAACAGCAAACATCAAATTAAATGGAGAGAAACTCAAAGTGATACCACTAAATTCAGGAACAAGACAAGGCTGTCCACTCTCCCCATATTTATTCAATACAGTACTAGAAGTTCTAGCTAGAGCAATAAGACAACAAAAGGAGATCAAAGGGATACAAATTGGCAAGGAAGAAGTCAAACTTTCACTATTTGCAGATGATATGATAGTATACATAAGTGACCCCAAAAACTCTACCAGGGAACTTCTACAGCTGATAAACTCCTTCAGTAAAGTGGCAGGATACAAGATCAACTCAAAAAAATCAGTAGCCCTCCTATACACAAATGATAAAAGGGCTGAGAAAGAAGTCAGAGAAACATCACCCTTTACAATAGCCACAAATAATATAAAATACCTTGGGATAACACTAACTAAACAAGTGAAGGACCTTTTTGATAAGAACTTTAACTCTCTAAAGAAAGAAATTGAAGAAGATATCAGAAAATGGAAGGAACTCCCATGCTCATGGATAGGTAGGATTAACATAGTAAAAATGGCAATCTTACCAAAAGCAATCTACAGATTCAATGCAATCCCCATCAAAATACCAACACAATTCTTCACAGACTTGGAAAGAAAAATACTCAACTTTATATGGAAAAACAAAAGACCCAGGATAGCTAAAAGAATCCTATACGATAAAGCAACCCTTGGAGGCATCACATCCCTGACCTCAAACTCTACTATAGAGCTATAGTAATAAAAACAGCTTGGTACTGGTATAAAAACCGACATACGGACCAATGGAATAGAATTGAAGACCCTGACATTAATCCATGCACATATGAACACCTGGTTTTTGACAAAGGAGCCAAAACTATACAATGGAACAAAGAAAGTATCTTCAACAAATGGTGCTGGCATAACTGGATGTCAATATGTAAAAGATTACAAATAGATCCATATCTGTCACCATGCACAAAACTCAAGTCCAAGTGGATCAAAGACCTAAACATAAATCCAGTTACACTAAACTTAATAGAAAAGAAAATAGGAAGCACTCTTGAACACATTGGCACCGGAGACCATTTCCTAAATAAAACACCAACAGCACAGACCCTGAGCACAACAATTAATAAATGGGACCTCTCGAAACTGAGAAGCTTTTGCAGGGCAAAAGACACAGTCAATAAGACAAAAAGACAGCCAACAGATTGGGAAAAGATCTTCACCAACCCCACATCTGACAGAGGATTGATCTCCACAATATATAAAGAACTCAAGAAACTAGACATCAAAGCACTGAACAGTCCAATTAAAAAATGGGCTAAAGAGCTAAACAGAGAATTCACAAAACAAGAACTACAAATGGCAGAAAGACATTTAAAGAAATGCTCAACATCCTTAATCATCAGAGAAATGCAAATCAAAACGACTCTGAGATACCACCTTACATCTGTTAGAATGGCTACGATCAAAAACACCAATGACAACCAATGTTGGAGAGGATGTGGAGCAAAGGGAACACTCCTCCACTGTTAGTGGGAATGTAAACTTGTACAACCACTGTGGAAATCAGTATGGCAGTTTCTCAGAAAATTAGGAATCGAACTACCTCAAGACCCAGCCATCCCACTCTTGGGCATATACCCAAGGAATGCTGATTCATACCATAAAGATACATGCTCAGCTATGTTCATAGCAGCACTATTTGTAATAGCCAGAACCTGGAAACAACCTAGATGCCCATCAACGGAAGAATGGATGAAAAAAATGTGGTATATATACACATACACAATGGAGTACTACTCAGCAGAGAAAAACAATGAAAGCATGAAATTTGCGGACAAATGGATGGAACTAGAAAAAATCATCCTGAGTGAGGTAACCCAAACATAGAAAGACAGTTATGGTATGTACTCACTCATAGGTGGATTCTAGATATAAAATAAAGAACAATCAGACTACAACCCATAGAACCATAGAGGCTATATATATAGCATGGAGGTCCCTAGGACGACTGTGGCATATAATAAATTTCAGTTTTACTTAATTATTGAAAAAAAAATAGCCAAATGAATGGAAACACATGAACTATGAACCAAAGGCTGAGGGGCCCCCAGCTGGATCAGGCCCTCTGAATAGGTGAGACAGTTGATTGGCTTGATCAGTTTGGGAGGCAACTAGGCAGTGGGACCAAGTCCTGTGCTCATTGCATGAGTTGGCTGTTTGAAACCTGGAGCTTATGCAGGGACATTTGGCTCAGTCTGGGAGGAAGGGACTGGACCTCCCTGGACTGAGTCTACCAGGTTGATCGCAGTCCTCGGGGGAGGATTTGTTCTGGAGGAGGTGGGAATGGAGGGTAGGCTGGGAGTAAGGGGAGGAGGTGGGAGGGGGGAGAATAGGGGAACCCATGGCTGATATGTAGAACTGAATGGTATTGTAAAATAAAATATATATATAAAGAATATACCTTCTTCTCAGCACCTCATGGAACTTTCTCCAAAATTAGCTGAATACTCAGAAAGCAAGTCTCAACAGATGGAAGAAAATTGAAGTCGGGCAGTGGTGGCGCACGCCTTTAATCCCAGCACTCGAGAGGCAGAGCCAGGCGGATCTCTGTGAGTTCGAGGCCAGCCTGGTCAAAAGAGCGAGAGCCAGGACAGGCACCAAAACTACACAGAGAAACCCTGTCTCAAAAAAACCAAAATAAATAAATAGATAAAAAAGAAGAAAATTGAAATAATTCCCTGCATCCTATCAGACCACCACAGATTGAAGCTAGATATCAACAACAGCAGAAACAACTGAAAGTTCACAAACTCATGAAAACCTAACAACTCACTATTGATTGAAAACTGGGTCAAGGAAGAAATTAAAGACTCTCTAGAACTGAATGAAAATGAATACACAACATACCCAAACTTATGGGACACAATGAAGATGGTTCTAAGAGGCATGTTCACAGCACTAAGTGTTTACATCGAAAAAAAAAATTTTTTTTGAAAGATCTTATACTAATAACTGAACAGCAGCACTCTTGAAACTCTAGTACAGAAAAGAAGAAATCACACTGAAAAGGAGTAGAGGTCAAGAAATAACCAAACTTGGGGCTGAAATCAATAAAATAGAAGCAAACAAAAGCAATACAAAGATTCAGTAAAACAAAGAGTTGATTCTTTGAGAAAAATCAGTAAGATTGCCAAACCCTTACTCAAATTAACTAAAAGCTGGTGAGAAAATATCCAGATTAACAAAATTGGAAGTGAGCAGTAGGACACAGAAACAAACAAAAGCAATACAAAGAATTCTATTAGACTTTCAAAGAAGAGTTAATGGCAGCACTCCTCAAAATAGAAAAAGAGGGAACATTACCCACTTCATTTTATGATGCCACAGTTACCCCAATACCCAAACCACGTAAAGACCCAACAAAGAAAGAATTACAGACCGATTTTCCTTGCAAACATAGTTGCAAAAATTCTCAATAAGATACTTGCAAACCAAATCCAAGAACACATCAAAAAGATCATTCACCATGATCAAGTAGGCTTCATTCCAGAGACACAGGGATAGTTCAACATACGTAAATCAATAAATGTAATCCACCATATAAACAAACTGAAAGACAAAAACCACATGATCATCTTATTAGATGCAAAAAAAAACCTTTGACAAAATCCAACACCCCTTCTTGATAAATGTCCTGGAGAGATTAGGGAAACGAGGGAAATACCTCACATAATAAAGACAGTTTACAGCAAGCCTACAGTTAACATCAACTTAAATGGAGGGAAACTCAAAGCAATTCCACTAAAATCAGGAATAAGACAGGTTGTCCATTCTCTCCATACCTCTTCAATATAGTATTTGAAGTCTTAGCTAGAGCACTAAGACAACTGAAGGAGATCAAGAAGATAAAAATTGGAAAAGAAGAAGTCAATGTATATTTACTTATAGATGATATAATAGAATATCCCACCAAGAAACCTTTACAGCTGATAAACACTTTCAGCAAAGTAACTGGATACAAAATTAACTCACAAAATTCAGAAGCTTTCCTATATACAAAAGACAAATGGACTGAGAAAGAAACCAGGGAAACAACACCCTTCACAATAGCTATAAATAATGTAAAATGTCTTGGGGTAACTCCAACCAAGCTCATGAAAGGCTTGAAATCCAAGAAAAATGAAAAATAATAATAATTTTAAAAAACGGAGAGGTGAGCTTATTCTTTTAGTAATGCATTTTAATGAGAAATAAACTGTTTATGGTATGTAACTAATTGATACATTTTAATGTAGCATTTTACTATTAAACATTAATGTAATCTGTCTCTCTAATAAGTAACATATATAATATTTATACTTATATAAAGGTTACATATATATATTCTACCCTCAAATGACAGGTAATACATTATCCCATCACAAAGGTAAAACTGCTTTTAAAATGACTTGCTTTATGGGTGTCAAAGGTTGAGTTTTGTAAAAGCAGATGCCAAGAAATGCCAAGATGGAATGTGAGGTGTGAGGTGTTCAGAGATCAGTACAAGGAAGGAGAAACAGATAATTCTAGAATGAGAGCTGTTTTTCATACTGGGCTCTATCAGGCTGAAATATCTGGGCTTCTGTTCTCCCATCTCAGCCATTGGCTGTGACTGTGTGTAGAAAGCATGGCATCAGAAGATGGCTCATGGTAGCTGAGACAGACCTTATGGGAACAGTGGGAGTGGTCATAAACAGCTGAAGCCCACATCTGGGCAACCAGTCTTTTCTTGAAGGAAACCTGAGCCGCATATATTGTTTCAACCGCCTACAGCTGGCAGCCACTGTCAAAAAACAGATGAGCTCCATGATGTTGAAATGGCAAAGCCTCATCCAGCTGCAGTGACTGGTTGAAGCAGTGCCTATTGATTTCCACCATCATAAATATGAAGCAACTTTCAGTGGTAAAAATATACAAAATAATAATACTCCCATGTTGTTTATGTCAGTATAAAAGCATGGACTGGACAAGACTATTAGAGTAGCATTTGCTTTTGGAATTAAAGAATTAAGATAGAGTTCACATTTGAAGAAAAGAGGCTGAAGGTATGGGTAGTAAAGTGGCTGATACGTTCCATATTACCTAAAACAAAATTAGTCACCTAGGTTTAGATGAGCCACCATTTAATACCGCTTTTCCAAAGGAAAAAAAAATTCTATATTTGAACAGCCTTGAGAAAATCGAACGAGGCAATCAATTATATTTGGTTATATGTTGCATTTATGCCATTTGACATCTCCTTTGCAAAACAAATTTCCCTGTGCCAGCTGTAATTAGGTGCCGAGATGAAGCTGCCTCCCTACTCTGCATATTTGATGAGGCCTGCCAGCAGCTGTCAGATCACTGGCTCTGTTCTCACGGACAATGGAAACATCCAAGACATCTGTGGTTTGCCCTAAAATTAGCGCCAGAGTTGGCCCTCTTTGCTCTATTGTGTAGCCAGCTTTGCTATTTGTATCCATCACCAGGGAACCTGAGCACGTGGTTGCTGAGCCCAACTCTCTTCCACCCCAAGGAGACCTTGGACAGTGGCTGAAATGAGCTGTCTACCACAAATCTCACATGCATGAGACTCGAGTCTCAAAGACTCGGGACTCAGTCCTCCATCTTTTTACTGTTGTAACTTTGAGAAAGCTATTTAAATTCCCAGCAATACCACCTTTCTTGGTAAAGTGTGGGGTGTGGGGCAGGGATAATATTTATTCTATAGTGTTTTGCTCTTTTCTTTTCCTGGGACCAAACTCGGGTCTTTTGTACTAATCAAGCAACACACTATGAATGACTCAGTCAAATCTTTGGCCTCCAAAGAGGTTTTTGTTTTGTTTTGTTTTGTTTTTAAAAACAATTAAAATCACGTCTGTAAAGCACCTAACATGCTCAGGACCTAGACAACACTCACTAGATGTCAGCCATCTTTATAGCTTCATCTAGTGCCCTTTTCTGAGAGCTATTAACTGCAATGCATTTAGAACACTCATTTATTGGGCTATGTAGCTCATCTGATAGAGTATTTGTCCAGCATTCATGAAGCCCTGGGTTCAGGTCCTAGCCCTTCATAAATCTAGGCATGGTGGTGCGTGTCTGTATTCTCACCATTTGGGAGATGGAGACAGGAGGATCCGAAGCTCAAAGTTGAGCTGGGAAGTTAGTTCAGTAGGTAAAGGTGCTGAATACACAATCATAAGGAAGTGAGAGCAAATGTGAGGCATTCATGTGAGAAGTCGGGTGTGACTGTAACTCCAGCACTAGGGGTCAGGGACAGAGAGAGGTAGATCCCAAGAGGTTGCTGGCCAGCTACCTTAGGAGAAACAGAGAACTTCACTGAGAAACCCTGACTTCAGAAAATAGGGTGGGAAGTGATAGAGCAAGACATTCAACACTGGATTCTGTGTGCATGAGCACGCACACACACACACTCATACACTCACATACACACACTGACATACACCCTCACACATATTCACACACACCCTCACACTCATACACATTCACACATACACATTCACATTCACACACACACAATACACACATACACACTCATACACTCACATACACCCTCAAACATGCTCACACACACCCTCATACTTATATACATACACACACACACACACACACACACACACACACACACACACACACGGCTAATAATAAATTTTAAAATAGAAGTTCAGTGTCATCTTTAGCTGCCTAGTGAGTTGAGGCCAAGCTGCAATAGTCTATCTCATAAAAAAATTTTTTTTTTCATTCACACCATGTGGTGGCATGGAATGCCTTTAATCCTAGTACTCAGGAGGCATAGACAGGCAGATCTCTGAGTTTGAGTCCAGCCTGATCTAGAGAGTGAGTTCTAAGACAGCCAGGGCTACACAGAGAAACCCTCTTGAAAAACCAAAAAACAAAATAAAATAAAAAAAATCATTCATTGATAAAGCAAAAAATGATAATCCTTTGTCCTACTGTTTACGATTCTGTGACAGATTTTAACCCTTTATGTCCTCCTTAAACCATGCACTCCCCCATTGAGTCACACTAACAGGAACTTCCAGGAACTCTTCTGAAAGTACCAGGTGTTGGACCTTTAACTGTAGGTTACAGACTGCCTTCAACAGCAGACATTCATTATCTCTCATAAGAAGTCTGCAGCGACTGGTGACTCAGCTACCAAGAACAGGTACTTCCCAGCTCCCTGCTCTGCCGTCCTCTGCACGAGGGCTTGGTTTTCAGGCCAGGTCTTACATGGTCACAAGATGGCTAGCTTGCCCAATGCAGCTTGCAGCAAGGGACAGGGCCAGTTCTCTGCTCTCAGGTCCCCAGATCCAAACCACTCACACTCACCAAACTACAGGGTCAGTTCTGCTGTTTTGCCCAGGTATGGTGTAGGGCCCTCTCCTGACTGCTGCAGGGGGTATATGAAGGGGTAGGAGGGTAGGGGTCAGCTCTCCTGCTCCCACTCCCTCTGGGATGGCTCACCTGCACCTCGAGACAACAGGGTCAGCTCTAGTGTGCTGTCCAGGCAGTGTTCAGGGCCGGCTCTCCTGTGAGCTGCAGCTGGTGAGGGGCAGAGCTCATGGAGGGTAAGGGGGGCAGGGTCAGCTATCTCGCCCTGGTGCCCTTAGAGTCGACTTACTGCATAGGTTCGGCTCTAGTGTGCTGCCCTGGTGAGTTGCACGCCCATGGAGGGGTAGGGCCATCTTTCCTGAGTGTGTGTGTGTGTGTGTAGCTCTCCCCTGAAAGTCAGGGCCAGCTCTCCTGCTGTAATATCCAGCGAAGGGCAGGGCCATCCATCCCAGGGCCAGCAAAGGCAGGGCTGGCTCAGTGCAGCCCTCGGATTTCCACATGGGTGGTTCCTATGAACCCCCTGTGCTAACACGGACCATGAATATCGTCACAGACCCCAGTTGCAGTAGGATCATGAACCCAGACATAGTCCTCAGCAGAAGTTCGGCGAACATCACCATGGCCACGGTGGCAGCACAGGTCACTCAGATCAGTATGGCCCCAGTGGAAGGATAGCCCTCAGAGACCAACCAAGTCCCAGGTGGCTGACTAGACCCCGGGCAACTGCAGAGCCCTCGGTGGTAATAGGAGCCACGGACATCACCTCAGCCCTGGCCTCTGCCGAGCCATAGACCCAGACATGGCCCTATGCAGCAGCCTGGGCCAGGATGTCTCCAAGGTCCCAGATGGCAGCACAGGCCACCCAGATCAGCATGGCCCCATGGTGGCATGGCCCTTGGACACCAAGGTGGTCTCAGGTGGCTGACCAGACCCCAGTCATCCGCATGGCTCTCAGTGGTAACAGGAGCCACAGACATCAGCTCAGACCCTGACTGCAGTAGGGCCAGAGACCCAGACATGGCCCTCAGCAGTGGCCCTGGCTGGACCACACCATGGCCCTGGGTGAGAGCACAGGACACTCCAAACAGCATGTCCCTGGCAGCTGCATGGCCCTCACACACCCACCTTGCCACCAGTTGCAGCCAGCCCCCAGGGATCCGTGTGGTTTCTGGTGGCCCCATGGACCACGGACCTCAATATAGACCATGGATGTGGTAGGACCATGCATGGACTCAGACATGGTCCTAGGCAGCAGCCCGAGCTCAGATGTCACCATGGTCCCAGGTGGCAAAGCAGGCCACCTGGATTGTCATGACCCCCCCCCACACACACACGCATATACCCACACCTCCACCACCACCTCCCCACCCCCACTGCCCCACCACATCGCAGCCCTCAGACATGGTCCCAAGTGGCGGCCCAAGACTACAAGCCCCTCCATGGCCCTCAGTGGTGACAGGAGCCACAGACATAACAGGCACCTTGGGTGCTTCAGAGCCCCGAAAAAAGACTTGGCCTTTGACAACAACCCAGGCCCTGACATCATTCTGCACTCGGGTGGCAAGCAGGCCATTCACATCAGCCTTGCCCCTCACCTCTTCAGATACGCCTTTCTCCACAGCCCATGAAGAGTTTCATATAATCCTCTCTTCCACCTCCCCGCCCTGCACCTGCTCACCATAAAGGTCCCTTTACATCTGACAGGCTTTTGGTTGAATCACAGGTGGTGCTTGGTTGTACCTGAGGCATGGTGAGGAGTGTTGCTTTTCATCCCTCATGTGCCAGGACCCAGAAACCACAGACTTGGTATGATGGGGACCAACCGTCTGGCGCCTTGGGCTCCAGACCGCAAGGTGTTGGGGGAGGCCATCTGTGTCCTGGGCCACTCAGAGGAAACCTGTCTTAGAAGCCCTCCATCCTGTATTTTCTCAAGAATCAGTATCCAGAGCAGAATCCCCGTGCATGAACCAATCAGTTGCAGAGAAAGCAGAATCACAAATGGCTTAGTGAAGCACACAGCACTGTGAAAGGGGATGGATGGATGGATGGCTTCACCACCGGAGCTGCTGTTCCCCATTCAAAGGGGCAGGTGGAACACGCTCACCTGAAAAACCAATATTTTTATTTAAAACAGGTTGATTATAAATACGATCTCTTTCTAAAAAAGGGAGGGATATGATATAGATATGATAGAATAAAAGGGTAAATTGCTGAATGTATTTTAAAGAGCAACAACTTGTTTAAAATGTTTTACATTGCTATGGATTTTGGTTTATTGATACAAAATTAAAGTTAACTTTGTTATACTGTGTGTATATTTCTACGCTTGTTTAAGGTATTATGTTTATGTAACTCATTTCGTTTGTAATGGATAATTAAGAAATACAGCTTAATGATTAATCTTCTATGATAGTCAAACTTGTAGCATGTTAGTTAAGTTTTCTAGGTATACATAGATATATTTCAGATAGACAGGCATGTGTGGATGACTGAGGAGCGACAGATTTGAACAGTGGGCTTGGGAAGATTTTCAGTTCTGCCTTTGGCTTTCCATGGAAACAAAAGCAGAGCCTCCTTTTCAAAGCAACTCTCACCCACAGCATCTGTGTAGTTAAACACAGCTATTTTTTTTTTTAACTGAAAACTGAGAGCCTGGTTTTCCCCAGCCTTCCAAAAACCATTGCACCAATATTTATAGAAAAGATGTATTTAACCATAACAAAATAAAAGAATGAGTTTCTCAAATCCCAGGGCTGATGTTTTGTTGCACACATTAGTATGGCATAATGGCTGGTGTTTGTTCTAGAGGGGCACGTGTGTTGTCCTTGTCACTAGATAATGTCATCCTCACTTCTGCACAAGCCTATCCAACTGTACGTCCCCTTAGAACAAGTAAGTGGTTGGCCCTGTCTGGTACTATATACTCTGTTGAACAATTGTCAGCAGGAAGTAAGGATTCAGTCAATGTTTGTTGAGTGAATGAATGAAAGCATTGCTGCAAAAATAGAAAAATAATAAGGTACTAAGTGTCCTGCTACACAGCTCCTGTCCCTCCCACAGTCTTCTAACACCACAGGGAGGGCTGGGCTGAATAATGACCTTCGACGGCCTCTGAATTAAACACCGTTTTTCTTTTGTTTTGGTTTGGTTTTTGAGACAGGGTTTCTCTTCCTAGCTCTGACTGTACTGGAACTCACTTTGTACACCAGGCTGGCCTCGAACTCAGAGATCCACCTGCCTCTGCCTCCCAAGTCCTGGGATGAAAGGCATGTGCCACCACTGCCAGACTCTAAACACTGTTCGTAACACAAGAGAGAGGTGATTCTAAGCAAGAGCTTGCCAACACACCTATCCAACTGCAGCACTGTGGTCGTTTGAATGTCATTGGCCCTCATAAACTCATAGGGAGTGGCACTATGAGGAGGTGTGTCTTGTTGGAGTGGGCATGGCCTTGTTGGAAGAAGTGTGTCACTGAGGGGTGAGCTTTGAGGTTTCCTATGCTCAAGATACAGTCCAGTGTCTGAGTCTACTTTCTGTTGCCTTCTGATCAAGATGTCATGCTACCCTCTAGCAAGAATCTTAAATGTTCTTATTAATAAAAACAAACCTGGAGCCAAGTATTGGGGTGAATGGTGGGAGATCAGAGAAGCAGAACCAGCCACAGCTAACCTCACCTTGTCGATTCCTCAGCTGATCCTGTTTCCTCAGACTGGAAGCCTCTGTGTCCTCATCCAAATGGATCTCAGCTGAACTGCTTCTTGAAAGCCTGAAGCTTAACCAGCCTAGTTCCTGGTCCTCACGCCTTATCTACCTTTCTGCTTCCAGCCATTCTTCCTGGGATTAAAGGCGTGAGTCACCATGCCTGGCTGTTTCTAATGTGACCTTGAACTCACAGAGATCCAGAAGATCTCTGCCTTTGGAATGCTAGGATTAAAGGTGTGTGCTATCACACCTTTGTTTATATTTGTTTAATATTGTGGTTGTTTTGTTCTCTGACCCCAGATAAGTTTATCAGAGTGCACAATATTTTGGGGAACACAATACCACCACACTACCCACCATGGTGAACTGAACCTCTGAAACTGTAAGCGAGCCACCCCAATTAAATGTTTTCTTTGTAAGAGTTGCTGTGGTCATGGTGTCTCTTCACAGCAATAGAATCCCTAACTAAGACAAGCACTATGTTTTGGTTTTGTTTTCCTGAAAAAAAAAACAAAGAAGGGTTAACATTTGACACTCAGATCTGTCTCCCTAGCCACTAGTCTGACCATAGTTAAGGAATTTAAGGTGCTAGGTAAGGGGAAATAGAGCTGATAGATTTTAATCAGAAGTCAACGGAACAGTCAACACAGGATAGATGGAACCAGGTAGAAGTCGTGAATACCTTGTATATTTTGTCAGGATTCTCTCAATGAAGAGAACCAATAGAATTAATATATATTAAAAGATTATAAAAGAAGAAAAATGGAATTTATTATATTGGCGAACATGATACAGCTGGGTCGTCCAACAGTGGCTCTTTTTACACTGGAGTAGTGGAGCACCAGGAGCTGCTCGGTCCGTGAGGCTGCGTGCCTCCGCAGTCCCACTGTGGCACTAAGGCCTGACAGATTCCGGGAGAGACACGCTGGTCTGCAGTCCACAGTGGAGGGCCAAGGAGGTTGAGTTCTGACGTTAGCAGAGAATGGCTGCGGCAGAATGATAGACGCAGAACAGATGAACTTGGGAACATCTCACCAGTGAGATGCCAGGGTAAGCAGGCAGATAGCATTTCCCCCTCAGACTTCTTTATCTGTGGGGCATAGAAAAGGTGCTGCCCAAACTCAGAGTGGGCCTTCTCACTTTCGTTAACGAACGCGAAGGCATGCCCACAGGTCAATCTCATTGAGAAAATTTCTTCACAGATGTCTCCAGAGTCTCGCCTCCTCAGTGAGTCTAGATCCTGCCAAGTCAACAGTGTAACTGTAACACGTTGTTGTTGGGGAATTGCTGGTCCTTCTAATTCCCTGGTCAATTTTAGGGACTTCCTGAAACTATTTATTTATTTTATTTATTTACTTTCTGTTCTCAGGAGCTTCTCTGAGAGATGGAATGCTTCAATCTCAGAGGAAAGTGCTGCGCAATATATCCAAGCAGGGAAGCCTATTTAGTGGAGATTGACATGGTCCTGCTCTTCACACCTACCACAGAATCCTGCAATCCCCTAGAACACTGTTTTTACTGGCTCTCGTTTATCTGGATTTCATTTTCTGTCATTTGTACTATCAACTCTGTTCTGTCCTTGTAGATGCTACCAGCACAGAAAATTGCATTTGGGGCCTCAATTGGGGCCATGATAATGATCTTTGGACCCCCATCTGTCTTTTTCACTTCAAATACTGTTTGGATTGATATTGCTCAAACCCCCAACCCATCATCCTTGTTCTAGGATTCTTCACTAGCTCAAATTTCTGATCTTAAATCGGACTTGATTTTCAACCTCTTTTCTTCTTCTTCTTCTTCTTCTTCTTCTTCTTCTTCTTCTTCTTCTTCTTCTTCTCCTCCTCCTCCTCCTCCTCCTCCTCCTCCTCCTCCTCCTTCCGTAGATTTCATCTGGAAGCACATTGATTTCCCCTTTCCTACACCAGTTATGGTACGTGATGTCACCAGACCACCCTAGCCATTTCTAAAATAGATATTTTTCATCAGCTCTCAACTTTGACTCCACATCTAATTTTCTAGTAGATCATTCTGTTTTGATCAATATGACAGAATTTTTAGGTTGCCATTAAAATTGTGTACAAATATATACAAAAAGATATTATATATGATCTTTAAAAATAAGAGGATGGTGACTCAAGATCCCCTTGCTTACAATATAAATCCTACATCTATTACTATCTCCAAATTCCTAAAAATTTTCAGAAATGAAGTGGGGTTTTGCTTTGTTTTACAGTAGTACTCTGGCTCAGTTCAACTTCATTCTCCCTAAAACAAAGAGGATAAGCCAGGGACCAATCACATCTCCTTCCAGCCTATGATTCAGCTGCAGATATTGCTTCATGGCTTTCTGAAAACTCGGATGTCAAGTAGTGAACTGAGGATCCATTTGCCTTTGCTTCAGCAGACTCGTATTCCATTATCTTCCCTTCCTACTCAGGAGCAAGATTTAGTTACTCATTAATTTTGAGGGGGTTTCCTAAGAGATGCAAGAAAAGATTTCCTGGTGACGTGGGCTGACAGCTATGGAAGCACTAACAAGGGACGTCATGAAATCCCTTCCTTGGGAGTCTTTAGAAGAGCAAAGCCAAATGAGTCTTGTTGAAATGTAACAGGAGTACATAGGAGACTTGAAAGGGGTGAGGTGTCATATAATTCAATTATTTTATAGCAACAGATGGGATATTAATTTAAAATAAGAAGCAACATCCAATTAACAGCAGGGTTGGTGATTCCCAAATTCCACAGGTCTTTCAGCTGTGAATTTATAGCAACTACACCCTTGCCTTCTTGTTCAGCCTGAGTTTGGGTTCTGTATTCACTATGACACAAGCAGCATGCTGCAATTTCTATTCAATATCAGAAGACACTGCCTTCCTCCTCCCATGTAGTTCTACCGTTTGGAATCACATGAAGGTTTTCTGATGTGGGTAGACTGTGGGATGTGGTTTTTTTATTGCTCAAGTTCGCCTCTGCTCACTCCATTTCTCTTGTATAGAAAGAAGATGAGCAATGAATACATGTTGCCTAAGTCTCTTATTAGGTGAAAATGGAGCTCAGCTTTGGCACCAACACAATCAGGTTCTGTATTTTTGGCTTCTCCAAACAATTGACTACAGTGATTTCATACTCCAGCCAATTTTGTTAACCAGTGAACATGGAAGCAGTCCTCATCCTACCTGTGAGTTCAAATCCTTTCTCATTTCTAGGTTCTGCACTTGTGTTAATGGCAACCACATCATTACATGAGGCAAATATCCATTGCAAACACACACCATGCTTCTCTTAGGAAGTTTATTTAAAAGTCTAGGTTAGTAGAGTGTGGTTAGTAGAAGACTCGAACAACTCAAATTTTTCACTTGGTAACTGCTGAGACAAACCAAGTGAAGCCTCCAATGCTATATCCCACAGCCATCTCTTTCAGTGGTCCCTCAGTGATACCTCTGTCCAGTGATGCAACAGATATGATTTTATTTACAGAAGACTAAAGATTTTTGTTTTAAGGCTCACAGTAATGTAATGTGCATTTATCAAGTACTGAATTTATACTAACAATATTCACATGTTTTGCTTATATTATCTCATTTAAGTCTCATAACAATACTATAAGATAGTAGTACTATTACCCTCACAGTACAAGTAGGAAAGAGGAACAGAGAGATTGAGTGCCTTACTCAAAGCCACCAGGAAAGGAGTACTCTGGGATTTGTACCTAGGCACTTAAGTTAATACTCATAGGCTCTTGTTGCTCTCAGCCTCAGTCAGAGAAGCATGTTTCTGCAGTGGACCACAGTTAATGTAGTGACTCACAACATGTCAAAATACAGAGAATCAGTGACTGTTTCAGCTCAGCACAAAGGGGGCATTTTCATCTGCACCACCCTCCTCCTGCCAAGGCTCTGAGAGCATCGAAGAAGAGACAGCAGAAAGAATGCAAGAGCCAGAGGAGGGGAGGAGTACTATGCAGGCACGAACTCACTGCAGCTATGGTTGCCTGCATGAGACTTGCTCAAGATCAGGCTAGCAAGATCTGTCAGTGCTCCAGCATACATTACTAACTGTACTCAGCAGGTTACAGGGAAAAACTAGAGAGGACATGAACATGGGAGGAGGACATGTTGGGGGTCACCTGGGGTGATACAGAGGAATGGAGGATGGGTATGCTCAAGATACATTGTATACATGTATTAAGTTGTCAATGATATTATAAAAAGATATTAAATAAATTCAATAAATGAAAGATATTCTACAAGTGCAAAAAGATTTCTCTTGAGCAATTTTATAAATCAAATAAATCAGATATTTAAATTGGGACACTTAAATCCATTTGAGCCCAGGACGCAAACAATTTATAAAAAGTGAGTTGATTACACATTTAGTTATTGAACTTGTTCTTAAATATAGCCTTATATTAACTTGCAGGACTGGGATGTAGCTCAGTTGGTAGAGCACTTAACTAGCGTATATGAAGCCTTGAGTTTGGTCCCCAGGACTGCATAAAACCAGGTAGTACATGTCTCTAGTCCCCGAGACTGGGATGGAGAGGAGGAAGGTGAGCAGTTCAATGTTATCCTGGCCTTCACAGCAAGTTCCAAGTCAGTCTGGGATGTATAAGACACTATCCCCCTAAAAATACTTTGGAGAATACTAAAGCATAGGTTTTGATTTATCAGTTCACTGTTTCCATGTCTTCTGAGGTCATAAATGTATACTACAGACTGAAGGATCACAGTTATCCCTTGAGAGAATGACCCAAGCTACTCAATGGAGCGTGTTCATCTTCCAAGACTAAGGCAGTAAACACCAAGCTAAGTCAGATTTTTTTCTCCACATCTACACTTCCTAGGCCTATAACATCCCTGAGCAAATGATTATTCAAGTTTCTATTTCTCATAATCCTGTGATTTTTCCAAAATATCTCATTTTTTAAAAATGTTGGGGACTTTCCAGGACACCAGGTTTTGATTCCCTTTTCAAACTGTAGACTGTCTCATTTAGTCCTGGGTAATACTGACATTTTGAATCTATTACTGTACCCAAGCTTCAATTTCCTCTGCACATTTTTTTTGTCTTCATTATCAAACACCATTTTACATTTCCCCTTTTCCTGACCTCAGGAAACTGACCCAAACACCCCTACCTCCTGCTTGTGACTAAACAGAGTCAGGCCATTTTGCAAAGGAGTGTCTAAAATACTATCTCCCACATGGACAGAAAGGAGTTCTTATATCTGACTTCTCTTCCCACTATGTGACCTCTTGAGATTGATACCAAATACCATCCTGTCCACTTTCAGCACATTCAACATGATCTATGGCAGTCTTCACACCACAATGTCAGGGATGGCTATATTAAACTGTACCACACTTAAGTTCCCCAAAGATCTCCCCCAACAAAAACGTTAACATGTCAACTCTACATCTAAATACTATGGCTTTTGAAACGGTGGTGGTTGAGGAGAGGGGGTCTACTGCTGGTCATCCAGAGGAAAAATTATCAAATAAGAGCACACACACACACACACACACACACACACACACACACACACACACACACTGTAGCTGTTTGAATGTGCAATGTCCCCTGTGTGCTCATGTGTTTGAATAGTTGGCCTCCACAGCTGGCAGCACTGTTTTGAAAGGTTAGTGAAACTTTAGAGGGTACGAGCCTTGCTGGAGGAAGTGAGGCACTGGGGGAAGCCTTTGAGGTTCATAGCCCAGCTCCATCTCCTTCCTGGCTACTTCTTGACTGCAGATGTAACATGACAATCAGATACCCACCCCTGCCACCATGCTTTCCTGGCCATGATGGACTGTACTGCTGTGAACAGTAAGCCGAAATAAACCCTGCATGCCTTAAGTGGGTTTTGTTGGCTGTTTAGTCACAGTAGTGAGACAAATAACTACGCATGTTATCTCCACAAGAACAAGGGGGTGGAGAATAAATCCTGGATTTCTTAGGTCAAATTGAAAAAATAAAATAAAAATGTCAAAAGAATTGTTTTCTAAAGTGTAGTGCTGATCGTGTTTAATAAATGCTGTTTGGACTCACTCTCTCATACTCCATTGTTGGAGAATTTCTGCTATCAGGGCCTGGATGAGTCATGCTTTAAACAAGGCTTTCCAGTAATTCTTCTGTACCTACCTCTCTGAGGGCAACTCCAACCCTAACGTTTGTGGTCCCAAGGGCAAGATATCTCCACTCCAGCTCCATCCTGTATCTCAAGGGGCCTGCTGGTGGTCACTTCACATTGATTTTAATCTTAGGAGTGTTCTCAGTGTATCAGATTCAGTAAAGGGGCCTGCATAGATCCTACAAAAAGGCTCACAGGTATGTGGGCAGCAATTAAAGGCCTTGATACCCAGAAAGTAAAGAAGTGGGATTACAGGCTTCATGTAGATTTGCTTATGGGACCTGCAGCTATCATGGACTATGAGGACCTGGAAGAGGGCCAGAATAGAAGCCTAAGTCCTATTTCTAAGAGGAAGAGTAGGGGAGGTGTGGTGATATTGTGTTCCCCAAAATACTGTGCACCCTAATAAACTTATCTGGGGTCAGAGAACAGAACAGCCACTAGATATAGATACAGGTATACAGGAAATGGTAGCCTTTAATCCTAGCATTCCAGAGGCAGAGATCCACCTGGATCTCTGTGAGTTCAAAGCCACACTGGAAACATCCAGGCATGGTGACTCATGCTTTTAATCCCAGGAAATGATGGCAGGAAGCAGAAAGGTATGTAAGGTGTGAGGACCAGGAGCTAGAAGCTTTTGGCTGGTTAAGCTTAGGCTTTTGAGCAGCAGTTCAACTGAGATCTATTCAGATGAGGACACAAGAGTCTTCCAGTCTGAAGAAACAGGATCAGCTGAGGAATTGGTGAGGTGAGGTTAGCTGTGGCCTGTTCTGTCTCTCTGATCTTTCAGCATTCACCCCAATACCTGGCTCCAGGTATGATTTTATTAATAAGCACTTTTAGAGATTCGTGCTACAGGAAGGCACAGTAATTCCTATGAAATTACTTCACAGAGTTGCTCTATCACATGCAGCTATTCCTGAGTCACTCTTCTGTGTTAAGGGGTCTCCCTCCCCCTACCAAGAACAATGAGAAAAAAATTAATTTGCTGTGCAGTTGTGTTTACCCAAATCAAAAGAACCATCTGGCCCAGAGGTAAGTTTACAATGATAAAATGATACCTCCATCAAAGTTAACCTGAGTTGTGGGCAACAGCACCCCATTCCCTGAACTTAAAATTTTCTCCAGGCATGTGACATTTAAAAGGAAGAAATGCATAATGGATAGTAATTGTCTTTGGTGATATGAAGCATTGGTACTGTTGGTGCTCAGAGCGGGTATCAGGCTCTACACTAAAGGATGACAGAAATCTTGCAATATGTAACTACTTTTAACTCATTATTAATGCTCTCAATCTCCCTATATGTAGGATGAGTATTTCCACAGTGAAGGCCTAGTTCACTGTTTCCTTGAAAACCCTCTGCCTAGGCTCTGGGCATTGCCTCTCAGAAAATGTCACACTAGGGCCACATCTAAGGTTTTTCTATCCACACCCTGTTCTCTGCAGATCGTTCCCTCACCTTGGCCTGTTTCCTAGAAACCAAGTTTGTGTTATATAACCCGGCATCCTTGGCAACAGTTGCTTCTACTGGAAACACCTGGCTCCAACCGGGTCAGCTGCACTGGGAATCTGGAATTAAAAGGCAGAAAGTGTTTCTGTAGTTGAACTTGAAATATGCAAAGTGTGGAGTTGTGATCAGCCATGAATTCCATGTGGGTTGGAAGCTAAGGAAACCCATCTTCACACAGATAAGTGAACAGATGTTCAGAGAACACAGGAAACGTTTCCTGTATTCCAGCAGCAGCTGAGTTTCTGGCTATCAGTTCCATGGTTTATCTCTGAGACTTATAATGAATTCCTTTGGCCGGGCTTGAGTTGACTCAGGTGTTCCTTTTGTTTTTGGTGACATTCTCTTTTGCCTTGTCCCGTCTCTTTAGTCCTCTATCCAAACTGTAGGATCTCTCTCTCTCTCTCTCTCTCTCTCTCTCTCTCTCTCTCTCTCTCTCTCTGTGTGTGTGTGTGTGTGTGTGTGTGTGTGTGTGTGTGTACACCTGTGATTGTATTCATACATGTGTGTTCAGATACCCGAGGAAGCCAGAAGATTCCTTACAATGAAGTTACAAGTGTTTGTGCGTCACCCTGCATGAATACTGGAATCCAAACTCTGGTCCTCGTGATTGAGTAGCAAGAGCTCTTCATTACTGAGCCATTTCTCCAGCGCCCGTTTGTGACAGGACCCCAGAATCTTAGTAGGTCCCCAGACTTTAGCACAACTGACTCCATGATAGAACTACATTCTGGTCATAAAACTCAGCACGTGGGCAGTAAAACCTGCCAGAATGAAAACCCAGACCTAATCCATCAAAGTCCATAGTTCGGGAAGTCTCTAAATTGTACTAACCTTGCTTTTTTGGCTTCTGTAGTTCCACTTCTGGCTAGCTGTTCTTGTTAACTGACGCACATAAACTCAGAACATGGATTTTGTGCTCAAAAGCTTACCCTGAGAACAGCTTGCTGCTACACTGGGATCCCTAACACCTAGTGTAGTTGCTGGCCAGCTAATAAAGATTTTCTTTTTCAAAGGTTTTAAATTTTTTTATTTTATGTGTGTTTATTTTATTTTATGGCCTATGTGTATGTCCATGTGAAGATGCTGGATCCCCTGGACCTGGAGTTACAGACAATTGTGAGCTGTCCTGTGGGTGCTGGGAATTGAACTGGTCCTCTAGAAGAGTAGCTAGTGCTCTTAACCACTGAGCCATCTCTCCAGCCCTAATAAAGATTTTCTATTGGCTTAAATCTGTGTCTGAGCAGTCTTCTCTGGTAAATATCCCACAACACTGTTCATATATTTGAAAGACAGGAAACACTAATGTTTATAGTGTACCTGCTATAATGTATTTAATATATGTGTGTACATATTTTATGTAATTTTCTTATTGAATTTACAAAGATAATAATTCCTTTTGTGCTTGGGAGGTAATTGTTTGCTTGTCTGTTTTTGAGACAGGGTGTCACTGTGTCCCTCTGGCTGGCCTGGAATCCACTATGTCGACCAGGCTGGCCTCAAACTCAGAGATCTGCTGGGTTCTGCTTCCCAAGTGCTGTAATTAAAGGCTTGTATCGCTGCATCAGGATTTCTTTTATTTGGTTGTTTGGTGTCATATTTTTAATAACATCTTGAGTGTGCATGTGCTCATGCATGTGCAAGCTTGTGGACAACTGAAAGAGTCAGTTCTCTCCTTTTCTGGGAGTCCTAGGGCTCAAACTCTGGTCTTTAGTCCTGGACGAAGGAGCTTTAGCCACAGAGCTATTTCTCTGGCCTCTGTTAGTTTATGTTGTTTGGTTGGTCGACTTTGGCTTTTTGAGATAGGGTCTCACTATGTAGCTCTAGGTGGCCTGGAACTCGCTGAGATCTCACAGAGATACACCTGCCTCTGTCTAGAGAGTGCTGGGATTAAATGTGTGCCACAATACCTGACCCTTCTGCAAGGTTTTTTAGACAGGATCTTATCCAGCCCAAGCTGGGTTTAAACTCTTTGTACCTGAGGATGACCTTGAACTCCTAATTCTCCCTTCTCTCTATCTCTCAAATTGCTTGGATTATAGGTGTGTGCTACCAAGTTCAGCTTCTCTCTGTTTTAAAGTTGGAGAAAGAGGAACTCACAAACATTAACTTGTCAAGGTATGGGAGGAAGTGAAACAAGTCTGGAGTATAATCCAAGCATGTCTGACTCTAATATCCATAGTCTATCATATGATTAAGTCTCTTGATTCCTAGGTATATTCTTATATCAGAAAGAAAGAACAAAAATAACAGTTGCTGTATAATCTTTTAAACATATAATTTAACCTACTATGCTGTCTTCCAGGAGTTATTTTTGCAGTGAATCTGAGGATGATTCCTGAAACAGTGCTGTCCTATTTCAAAGCCCTTCAAATCATCTTGTACCTAAGCACAAAATGACAGACATAGGCCATTAGCTGGCACTTATGTAGCTAAACTCTAAGGACAAATCTGAATTGCTGATATAGTAAAGGTGCATGCTAATAGATCAAATGTTTATTGGACACATGATGATAAATGATTAGATAGGTAGGTGGGTAGACAGAGAGACTCTCAAGACTCACAGGCCTTTTGTAATCTCTAATTAATTTAAAATTGAAATTTATTACAAAATGTTCTTTGTAACCAAACTTAGTATTCTGTAATCTTTTTCATGGGTTTCTTGCTTTCAATTGGAACTGAGAAGAGGCCACATATGAAATATTGCCTTTAGTATTTGATGCATATATTGCATTCATATGATTTAATTCTTAAAATGTTAACAAATCCAATTTATGCATGATATTTAAATAAAAGAACAAAGCATTTCTTTATTCTTTAGTGATTTTTATTAGCTTATACTAATTATACAAAGCAATAGGTTTCACCGTGCCCTTGTCACACATGCATATAATGTATTTCAGTCATTTCACCACACATAACATTCTCTTACCGCCTCCCAGATATTCCTCTACTTGAATCATTTCAAGGATTTCTGATGCTCCAGACTTATAAAAAAAATGCACTGTAAGAAAACATTCTAACATTGAATACAAAGTCAGGTGGCAAAATAAAATATTGAAAACACACACTGTGCATTTAAAGATAATCAGCATTCTTAATAGTAAAGTTTAATTTGCTGAGTCCAAGAAGGAGGAATATAGTTATTTTCATTTTTGAAAAACTTGGATAGTAGGCAAGCTACTTGATATAGAAATGTTAAAAATGACATGCAGGGTTTATGTTTGAGTCCTGAAGAATGCCTATGCAACATGGTCTAGCATTTGTGTCTTCAAAATACAATGACAAAAAAAAATGTTAAAAATGCAATTTTATTGTCGTATTAAAATAACGGTTCAGGATATTTTAAAGTAGTGAAATATTTTTAGTTAAGCATGTTGATTATTTGCGACAGCTGGTATTTTCTAATCCTATTTCCCCCGTACATAAGCTTCTTCCAGTGTACACTTTCTGCTAAAATTGAGTCAAGAAAGAATCACACTTCTGCTTCCTGCTGATAGCTTGAACCCAAAATAGCAACCAACGAAGGCAAACGTCTGTGAAGGCTTAGCAGAGCACATTCACTCACTCGTAATACTTCCGAGTGTCCCTGCGCTTACTTTCAGAAAGAGCTTACTGTCTTCTTTGGTGGTCTGATGACCAACATCCTCTAATACCTAAACCAGTCCTCTAGGAAAACAATATATACTGAAAACCAACTTCCTTCAGTTGAAGTGGGGGCTAAGACAGCAAGCAAAGGATATGAGAATTCACCAATACAGACTTTTTTCCCCCATAGTTTGGACATGCAAAACATTTCCCAAAAGTTTCATGTGGTGATGGCCCCCAGCTGGTGGATCCTATCATTGACAGTTATTAGATCATATGATCGATTATCTAATTAACAGATGAGTCCATTGATGGATTCATAATATGATGGCATTATTGAGAGGTGAGGCTTTGGGTGGGAGCAGCAGGTCTCCAGAGGTATGCCTTTGAAAACTAGGTCGTGTCTCTGACCCCTTTCTATCTGGCTTTTGGTTTCCTGGCCATCACAAGGTGAGTATTTTCCTCTACCATCATAATGTTTCTGCCTTGCCTTGAACTTGAAAGCAACCAAGCCAACTGACTATGGATTGAAACTCCTGGAGCTAGAAGATAAAATACATCTCTCCTGCTTCAAGTTCCTTTTCTGAGTTATTTTCTCAGTTATGTGTGTATGTGTGTAAATCAGAAGTCAACCTCAAATGCCTTCTTAAATCATTTCTCTAAGTGAATCTGGAGCTCATGAGTTGACTATTCAGCTGGCTGACAAGCCCCAGGAATTCTCTTGTCTCTGTCTCCCTACTTGCCAGCTCTAGGATTACAGATGTGTGCCCATGTTTTTTTTTTTTTTTTTTTTTTTTTCTGTTCTGTTTTTTAATGCAGATGTTAGGGATCCCAAGACAAGCCCTCATGCTTGTGCGGGAAGCACATTACTGACGGAACCATCTCCCCAGCCCCTTTATCTCAGTCTTGAGGGTAGTGATGTGAAGATGGACTCCAAAAGGAATGACAGTTCTTTCTTGTAGATTACTTTTCCTAGAGAAAATAAATATAACTATGAATTATGTCACATTTTCTAACGTAGATTCTTGGTAGAAAGAAAAATTCCTTCCAAAAATACATTTGCAAACTTGGGTGTGGTAGTGCATGCCTCTTCCAAAAATACATCTGTAAAATTGGGCATGGCAGTGTGTGGCTGTAATCCCAATACTCAGCAGGTGGGGGTAGGAAGATTAGCCAGTCAAAGCCATACTCAGATACGTAGCAAATTTAAGGCCAGTTTAGAATCCAAGAGAGCCTGTCTCAAAAAATCCAAAAATAGTTCTTTGTGTGCTGGCACTTGCCTTTAATCCCAGCACTCAGGAAGCAGAGGCAGGTGGATTTCTGTGAGTTCCAGGCCAGCATAGTCTACATAAGGAGTTCCAGGATAGTAAAGGTTACACAGGGAGACTCTCAAAAAAAAAAAAAAAAAAAAAAAAAAAAAAAAAGAGCCTGGACAAAATAATTAAATTTAAAAAAAAATCACAAAATAAAAGTAAAAACAAGTTTGCCTTCCCTGTAATCTAAGGGAAACTATACTAATGGCAAATGTACTACACAGATTCCAACACTGTTATAATATCTATGGAATCCATTCATTCATTCAGCAAATATTTATTAAGCATTTGAATTGTTATTGTTTTTAAAATTTTGTAGAAAATCTTTCTTTCAACCCTTGATCATTTATAACTGGATATGATTTCTACCTCATACTTACAGTCAATGTACTAATAATATTGCAGATATCTATCCACTAGGGGATTTATCTCACAAGGACTTGAAATTATAGATTTAGATTTCAACATCTCAGTCATACTTAGGGCCACCAGAAGTTAGGTGGTAAATACTCTTTGCTGTGTTTGTTTAGTCTTGATTTTATTTTTTGTTCATGGGGAGGGGCAGGATCTCATGTATACCAGGCCTGCCCAACACTGACTATGTAGCCACAGGTGATCTTGAGCGTCTGAATACTGGAATTGTAGGTGTGCATAAAGACACATGTTTTATGACGTGCTGGGAATCAAATCAGGACTTTGTGCATGCCAGGCAAGCACTCTACCACCTGAGCTACATCGGCAGTCCAGGAGGGGGGTTGTTTTGATACATTTTGCATGATAAACTCCATCAAGATCCATTTCATATAGAATATCAGCATCATATCATTGGATCTGCAGAGAATGCTACTGAGAATGTGGGTGTAACACTCTTGGTTTGACAGGTTTTCCAGCCCTCATTCTGTGGATGTTCTATTTTATGGCCATTTCAAATAACTCTTTTTTTTTTAAAGATAGAATGTTTACTAGAAATTGTCAGTGCAATTAAGAGAAGTCAAAGGAGTGCTTGGAGTGGTGGTTCATACCTGTAATCACAGTAACTGAGAGGTAGAAGTAGGAAGAATATGAGGTTGAGGCCAATAGGGACTACACAGTGAGATCCCCATCTCCCCCTACCTACAACCATATAACAGAGAAAGACAGAGAAACACACACACACACACACACACACACACACACACACACACACAGACAGAGAGACAGAGACAGAGACAGAGACAGAGAGACAGAGAGAGGTCAAAAGTGTACTGGTTATTACAAGAAGCTAATGTGGTAGGTTGAAAATATTTCCCCAAGAGAGTCCATAACCCACTCCCCAGAATCTGTAACCCTTGTTTTCAGATAATGAGATTATCTTGATTTGTCCAGATGAGCTTTAAATGTCATAGGAATATCCTTATTAAGAGACCTACAGAGAGAGATTTGCAAAGACTCTCTGAAGAGGCAATAGGGAAAATAAGGACCAAGATCAGAGTGATGGGTTCACAGACCAAGAAAGCCAAGGAATGCCAAAAAGCCTTCAGAAGCTAAAAGAGTCAAGCAAAGAATTGAGGAGTAAGGAAGGAAGGATGGGAGGGAGGGAGAGAAGGAAGAGAGGAGGGAGAGAGGGAGGAAAGGAGGGATATTGATTAAAGGAATTAGATTGTGGCAATAGTCAAGTCCAAGACCTTTGGGACAGGGCAGCAGTTCTGAAACCCAGGAAAACATATATGATGTACTGTTGAACCTAAAATAGTGGGCAGACAGTTTTCCTTCTTCCTTAGTATTGTGGGGTATTCACCAGAGAAGACTGCTTAGACGTGGGTTGAAATCAATAGAAACTCTTTATTAGCCAGTTGGTGAATACACTGGGTGTTCAGGATCCCAGTGTAGCCCAAGCCTTTATCAGGGTGAGTTTTAAACACAAAAACCATGTTCCAGGTTGACACACTTCAGTTAACAAGAACAGTTATCCAGAAGCAGAACTATAGAAGCCAAAAAGCAGGATTAGTACATTGATGAGATTTTTTTTCTGTAACTATAGACTTCGATGGATTAGGTCTTGGTTTTAGTTTTGGCAGGTGGTACTATCTGCATGCTGAATTTTACAGCCTGAATGGTACTTCCACCATGGAGTCAGTTGTGCTAAGGTCTGGGACCCTGCTACACTTAGGAGACTTCAGTCTTTTTTCTCAAGGTTTTTGACAATTGGCTGGTACCCACCCACATTGTGGAAAGTAATGTGTTTAAACACTGATTTAAACATTAATCACCTCTTTAAAAAGAAACATACATATGCGTGTATATTCCTAAATATATAAATACAACCTTCTCAGTATGAATAATGTTACTTGTATATACAACAGTTAAGGAAAAAAAGGGCCATGAATTTGAAAGAGAGTAAGAAGTACTTGGGAGAGTTTGGAGGGATGAAAGGAGAAATGATGTAATTACATTGTAGTCTCAAAATACAAAAATATTTTTAAAAACACTTTCACAGTAACAGCTAGAGCTGCATTTGACCAAACAACTCCACACCACAATCTGTCAAACTGACACAAAGTTAACCACCTCAGTGTCTACTCAAGCTGGGACTCCAACTGAAGGAGCATAGTGTATGTGGTGTTTTTCATTGGGACTGCCAGTCAACTCTGTCCTGCCCGCTGGCTCCCAAATAACCACACAGAGGACTTATTATTAATTATAATGCTCAGTCAACAGCTTAGGCTTGTTACTAGACTAGGTCTTAGATTTTACATTAACCTGTATATCTTATCTATGCTCTACTATGTGGCACAGCATGTTCATCTCCTACTTCCTCTGTATTTGGCTGATGATTCCGCCCTCTTCTTCCCCGTGTTCTCCCTTTGTCCACAAGTCCTGCCTAATGTCTACCTGCCTAACTATTGGCCATTTATCCTTTTATTAAACCAATCAGAAGGCACCTTGGCAAAGACACATCTTCACAGTGTACAAAAAAATAATTCTATAACAGCACGGGAAGTGTAGTATCTAGTTCTCCAGAGGAAAAAAGAAAAGAGTGAAAGACACATCAAGACTGAGCTGAGGACTGGCAGAGAGAACAGAGAAAGCTGATGTTGTGGCCCACAGCTACAGTCCCAGTACCTGGAAGACTAGGGAGGCAGAAGGATTTGTAGCCAATCTGGGCTATGGTGTGTGTTAGACACCAGCCTGGGTCTGCAGAGTGACTCCCTTTCCCCCTCAAAGATGGAGGCTGATGAGGAATGAACTCTGGAATGTATCTGCTACTTTAAAGGATGTGAAACTTTAGAGAAGTATTTGTCACAGGCTCTGTTCTAAACTGTAGTTTTAACTCACTGATCCCCTCTGTACTTGACCTTAAAATGAACATGGTGTCCTGGTGAGTTCAGATTCCAGCCTGTTAAGTGATAGGAAGCTGATGTGTATCCTATAGACAGCTGATGGGTATTGGCCAGTGCAACTCCTGAGCCATGATGACACCAGGAAGCATATGGAAGCAGG
This sequence comes from Peromyscus leucopus, assembly GCF_004664715.2. NCBI lineage: Eukaryota > Metazoa > Chordata > Mammalia > Rodentia > Cricetidae > Peromyscus > Peromyscus leucopus. Next base: position 41,762,423 of record NC_051072.1, read on the forward strand.
GTCCACACTGGTTCCAAAATCAGGGTGACTAGAAATGAATCCCAAATAAACACAGTAATACCCAGGAGCACGGGGTGAGGACAAAGTCAGAACTCTATCTTCAAGACTTTGTTTTGGGGGGTAAGGTGAAGATGGTAAAGAAACACTCCTTAACAGATCTAAGGTAGCACCCATCCTTCTGGAGAGGATGAAAACAGAGGAATTTTTGAGAATTTGTCAGCAGGAACAAAAAGTGAAGAGTAAAAATCTGAAAGGTCAGTGTGTGTGTGTGTGTGTGTGTGTGTGTGTGTGTGTGTGTGTGTGTGTGTGTGTACAGTTATGGAGGACAGAGGCCAGCCATGGTTGTTGTTCCTCAGGGTCTATTCATCTTGTTTTTTGAGACAGGGTCTCTCAGTGGGACATGGAGCTTGCTGATTAAGCTAGGCTGGCTAGTAAGCCCCAGGGATCTGTCTGGCTTCACCTCCTCAGTGCTGGGACTGCAAGCATGTACCGCCTCCACATTGGGCTTTATTACATGGGTGCTGCTATATCACTACTTCAAAGTAGTGATAATTTGGGGACATGGTAGATTATTTTATTTGTGATAAAGAGTCTATGTATTACTTTGTCTTCATTTTTTTTCAGAAACATGTTGATGTTTTCCAGTACATCTAATTTCCAATCTTATATATTTTATTCTCTTCGCTGAACCATTGTTCTAAGAAGCAGTCAAAATGTTTATTAGAATTTACTTTGTTCAAGCCACAATGCCTAACTTTAAAAGTACTTGAGAGTAATTTAGGGGAAGGAGATGTAGAACATACTAAGGTATTAATTTGAATCACAACAGATAGGCCACCAAAATAATGATGCAAAGGAAGCTGCGAGCTCGGGAAGAGCTCTGTGTGAAAGATTTCCCCGTGCCCTGTAATTTCTTACTGTTACTGTTCTGATCGCTCTATAATCAAGCTGGCAAATGACTGGTACAGGGCAGATCCACACAACTGAATTCTGCTTTACTGGGGAACTCTGTCTCCTCCTCTTTGTGCAAAGTCTTACGGAATTTTAATGGTCCTACCTCCCTTTGGGCCACCTATCCCTTTACACTAAAGCTTGGTCATTTTTCTCATCTAAACTACAGAGACTTGGTATAGTAAATTACCCAGAAGCCTCGAGAACATTTATTTCATCTATCATTCATTTTTTTAAAAACTGTCTTCATAATCATCACGAGCACGTTAATTTATAAATGTATGGCATTTTGATAATAAAATACCTGAAGTGAAACAGGAGATGGAAAAAACTGAAGTCTACTAAAATTTGTAAAACTTACCTTTGTGTGTTGACCACTGATTATTTAATGCAATATAATTGTAATTATAAATGGACAGTAAATATTGAGATCGGTAAAGAGATTATGTCACGATTTGAACCTCAAAGTAGAAATGAAACAAATGAATGACAAGACTTCAGATGAAGACCTGTCCATAACAGACAGCTAATGGCCCAAATCTCACTCCTGCCAGCAGGAAAAGCCTAGATTGCAGTGGTTCTCAACCTTCCTAAGGCCGAGGCTCTGTAATACAGTTCCTCATGTGGTGGTGACCCCTCCAACCATAAAATTATTTCATTGCTACTTCATCTGTAAATTTGCTACTGTTGTGAATCATAATGTAAATATCTGATATGTGATACTCCTGAGGAGGTCTCGATCCACAGGTTGAGAACCACTGGGCTGGAGCACAGGACAGCCCCATAAGTAAACTGAGGGAGCTGACCCAATGGACAGCAGGGGAAGCTGGTGTGTTTCCTCTCTGCAGACCCACATGAAGACGCAGATGGGGAGAGGACATTGAGGTTGGTGAGGTCTCCTTTCCCCTGATTCTAACCCCAGCTTTCCCAGACTGATCTGAACCACATGGTGTAGGACATTAGAAATAATGAAATGCAATGTTGGGATTTGAGGGCAGTGAAGAAGACTTCATTCTTTCTGATCCTTCTTCAGCCACACAATATACTGTCTGGGCTAATTACGAGTCATTCACCCAACAGCAACACTTACAGAGATAATTCTGCTCTGATCGTTTCTCTTCCTTTCAAAAACAGGTCAAGAATATATCCTTCCACACATTGACATGCAGTAGTTTCTTTGTTCATTTATTTTACTGCACAAATATTTGAAATCACAGTTTATACATCTTCTGAAAAGACATTTTCTTGTCGCTCGATATGAAAAAAGAAAGAAGGAAAGAAAGAAAGGAAGGAAGGAAGGGAAAGGAAAGGAAAGAAAAGGAAAGGAAACAATGCCCCTTCCCTCCAACTCCTGCTCTTTAAAAAAAAAAAAAGCAGTAGGTAGAGTTTAAAAAACAAATTTAAGGTTGGCGGTGTCGCTCAGTCTCTAAAGTGTTGTCTCCCAAGCACAAAGCCCTGGGCTCAGGGTTCAGACCACAGAGTCACATAAACCAGACATGGTAATATGTGTCTGTAATCCTGGGGAAGTGGAGAAGGATCAGGAGATCAAGCTCCTCATGGTGAGCTCCAGGCCATCTTGTGCTATATAAGATCTTCCCTTAAATTAAGAGAGACAGAGACAGAGACAGAGACAGACAGACAAACAAACAGACAGAAACAGAGAGTCAGAGAGACAGAGTGTGTGTTTAAACAGGCATTCCATCTATGTTTATTGCTGCATTGTTATTGGAACCAGCCTAGATGTCCATCTACAGAGCAACAGAGAAAGAAAATGTGATACAGATACACAATAGCATTTGATGCAGCCATGAAGAAAAGTAATATGATGACATTTGCATGAAAATGTATGGAACTAGAAATCATTATGTTACATGAAATAAGCCAGACTCAGAAAAACAAACACTGTGTGTTTTCAGTTATATAAAGAAATTAAAATTAGAATTACGTATGTAAACATATATTATATAATCACACACACATATATATAATATATATGGGGAGGGGTCATAAAACTAGAAAGGGGATCATGAAAGGGGAGGAACAGATCTTTAGGGAAGTAGAAAAGAGAGTCAGAAATGGAATACATGCAATAAGAAAGCAGAAGAGAGACTGAATGGGGAAGAGGAAACCTGCTGGAGAGGAGAGCTGGTGAAGAGGAGGCCAGTGGGTAAGGGAACAAATGAAATACAAGAATAATGATACTTATAATGAAGCTATCATGATGAAACTCATTACTGTGTAGGCTACCCTAAAAATTAATTGCAAAAATAAAATCCTAAGCATCAACTCCCAGATGCTGAAGTCAGTTATTAGCAAATCTACTTCGGCTGTCACCAAGCCCTTAAGGGGTAGGTGTTATGAAAACTATCTGAATCCTCTTTAGAGTTACATAATGTAGTTGAAGCTGTAATCCCATTTATCTCTATGAAACCTTCCCTAATGTGTCAGCAAAGGAAATTAAAATCTTAATTAAGCCCTTTTCATTAGCTGTAGCAATGAAGACTGCACTGCCATCATAGCCAGAACAATATGATAAAATAGCTACGACACAGAAAACAGCACCCTGTCTCAGTCCAAGAACTGCAACCAATCATTTCTTACAGTGGCACCTGGAATACCCCATAATCCTACGCCAAAATCCAGAGATTACTGCTGGGCCTTGAATAACCAACGTGTTTTATTATGAATGTGTCATCCCTTCATCAAATCTATTGTTTTGTCTACCTAGCAACTGTTTTCCAGGAATTGCCTCACCTTATTGCCTAATTTGCCCAGCCACAATGTAATATTCCTATGTGAGACTGCCCCAAGTCATGGTTAATCTGTTTGAGGGTGAGTACCTAACCTTATCCAGGTCTACGGTTCCCCCTCCTCGTGGGTTTTTAAACCAGAACTGAGAAACAGATCATTTTCCTCCAGGTAGCTGGATCCTAAATGCTAACTGGGTGACTATTCCCACTGACTGACATGTGGACAGCAAATAGGAAGGTTAGTCTGTACTGAGAAAGTAAGGCTGAGTCTAAGAAAGTCACAGAGACATGGCAGAATTTTTAGATTTGTTCTTAGGCTCTACTTGGTGGCTAATGTCTTGGATTCCAGGAATAATGCCAGTAATTCTGCAATAAATATTCTACTTATTGTTAAGCTAATTTGAGTTATGTCTCTATTTCACCTAAAAATAAAACTCATAATTAATATTAATTTATTTAATAATACTTTATTTATATAATGTTCAACACATAAGTTATTTACATTTTTATCAATTCTATCTCAAATATAAATTTTATACACTTTTAATCTATTTCTTCTAAAGCACATGTCTTTTCAGTGTCAAGAATGCCGTCAGAGATTTGATGTCAATATTGTGGTCACAGTAACTGTATCATTAATTATTTAAGATCTTTGTTCATCTCCTCTAAAGTCTTAGTTCACCAAGCATGTTTCAATTCACCTGGTTTAAATTCCACTTTGAGCCAGACAATGAATTTGATGATATGGACTCAAAAATGAAAGAAGGAATCTGACAATATAGTGGAGGAGAAACATGTGAAAATCACTAATTAAGATGTAGTGTGCCAAGAGGTACAAATTATATATATATATGTGTGTGTGTGTGTGTGTGTGTGTGTGTGTGTGTGTGTGTATGTATATGTATATATATACATATATATCCTAGTTTTTCTAAAAATTTCTCCTTCATCCTGTACTCTATATAGTAATGTGTTTTTTTTTCTTCACCCAAGGGAGTTGAATAGTCTCATATGATCTTGGACTACTCCTCCACTCTGACCATGAGGACTAAAAAAGAAAAAAGAAAACTGTAACAAAAAAAAAAATCTAAAATAACCTATGCAAATTACAGAGCCTTAGTATGTAGACCCTGAAACAACCTCCAGTGATTCTTGGCCTATCGTTCATACATGTGTATAAAACATTTAAATCTTTGCATACTGAGTGGGGCTGACATATTTTTGGGTGTGAGCCCAGCTTCTAATGGCTGAGCCATCTCTCCAGTCCCAGGATGTTGACTTGTGTAATAGTTAGAATATTAAGGGAAAACAGAATATGACAACCATGGTTTGGTTGTCACAGATATTACAATTTCCACCTTGCCCTTTAGATTGTTTACTCTCCGGGAATGGTTCTCAACCTGTGGGTTGTGACTCCTTTAGGGACTGAATGACCCTCCCACAGGGGTCACCTAAGACCATTGGAAAACACAGATATTTACATTACGATTCATAACAGTAGCAAAGTACAGTTATGAAGCAGCAATGAAAACAGTTTTACAGTGGGGGGGTCACCACTGTAATGAGGAACTGTATTAAAGGGTCACAGCCTTAGGAAGGTTGAGAACCACTGCTCTAGGAGAAATCGGATACCAACTCATGAAAACACTCAAGACATCTTATGACAATATCCTCATGGTGAGGAACTGAGGCTTCCTCCAACACCTGTCAGTAATTTGCAGGACTTTTAGTAATCTTGGAAACAGATCCTCTGACTTAGTTAAGTACGGATTACAACTTTACTTAGGACGTACTCTACTCTGAGACAAACCTACCAAGCCAATCCATTCTTAAATACATTTTAACAGAAACTATACTGGACAGTAAGTGTTTCCTTTATTTAAAGCTACTAGGTTTTGGGGTGTAATCTGCTATACAAAAACAGATAACTGACACCATATTCCATCCTCAGCCACTGCTTAATTGGTTCAAGGTTGGGCAACTAACTCAACTTAGGGTAATGAATGAGTAATTTCTCACAGTATTTTTTAGACAATTCTCATGTAACCAGGCTGGCTTCAAACATGCTCTGTAGTTAAGGACTGACCTTGACATTCGTTCTGTTTTTCCTGAACTGTTGCATAGAACATAATTATGGTTTCTACTGCAAGTCTACATATATAGAAGTTAAATCCCATTGTGAGCATGTCTCTACTGAATGGAGAAGGCCATTTGGAAGTGCCAGAGGTTAATGCAGAAAGAAACAGAAAGGCAGGAGAAGCCATGGTCATGGCGCCAGGGTTCTCAGTTCCAACATCCCTATCCCTAAGACTCAGCTGGACCTTGCCCTTTTCTTAGGAGGCTTTTCCAGAGTCTTCCATCCTAAGATCGTTGCTTCAAGGCCTTTGTGTATCCTGAAAGTGTCTCATTTACTATCTCAGCCTAATCTCTTACTTCGGTTGCTGTGCAGAGGTCATCTCACCAATGAGATTGTTCTCCCTCCATAACACAAAGTATTTAGTGTCTGATAATTGTGCAATGTATCAACTTGACTAGGAGGAGTCACTTTCTTCTATGTTCCCATTAATGTGGACTATAAGAAAGCTCCTTGTGAGATTTGTAGGGTGGTAGGGCAGTGTCATAGTTAGGGTTGCTATTGCTGTGAAGAGACACCATGACCGTGGCAATGCTTACAAAGGAAGACATATAACTGTGTGGCTTACAGTTCAGAGGTTCAGTCCATTATCATCATGGCGGGACATGGCTGCCTACAGGAAAGGCAGCTGAAGTTCTCCATCTTGCACAGACAACAGGAAGTGATCTGTCTCACTGGGCGTAGCTTGAACATATAAGAGACCTCAAAGCCTGCCTCCACAATGACACACTTCCTCCAACAAGACCACACCTCCTAATAGTGTCACTCCCTTTGGAGGCCATTTTCTTTCAAGCCACCACAAGCAGTAATAGCCAATGTATAGCTCACACATATATTGCTATTGACCTGATAACTTTCCTCATTGGTATGAGGCAGCAGCAGACCAGCAACTGGTCCACCCTCCCCTGGGTCTCCCTTCAGCTCCCACAATTCTTGTCTAGTGTATGTGTCTCACCACAAAGGCCATTGGCAGTTAGCATAAACATGGGTTTTTAACTATCCTTACATGGGCGCGCGTGCACACACACACACATTAGCATGAACATGGGTTTTCAACTATCCTTACATGGGCGCACATACACATACATACACACACACACACACACACACACACACACACACACACACGAGATTCTTCAGATATAAATGTGTGAGTATATAATACATAGTATATATGAGCTTCCAATATGGTTTTGAAGGATAAATAGATTTTTATCAGATGGAAGTGAGTTGGGGGAGAAAAATGTGGGGCATGACACATATAGAAGTCAGAAGACAATTCTTTTGAGTCAGATAAGGAACATCCAAAGTCAAAGGAGTATGTAGGATCCATTAGAAAATTTGTTTTTCTTAGAACACCAACTGCAGAGATAACTGTAGGATGAAAACTTAAAATAATGTTAGAAGACAAACACTGAAAGGTGTTATACACCCCTCCCCCAAAGAAGCTTATAAGCAAGCATTTACACACACACACACACACACACACACTCACACACACACACACACACACACACACACACACAACTGTCAAGTTCTCTTTTAAAAATTCGAGTTAAAAATTTAGACTCCAAAGTCCCAGCCTATTCAAAGTCATTAAATCTGTGACAGGGCATACAAATTTGCAATTTTAATATACCATCCAAATGACTTTGGTCAAAGGTGATTTCAGAACTGCACTTTGCTGAACACTGTAGTATGATGGAAGCCAGTGGAGGCTGATAAACGTGAGGGCCCTTTGATAAGACCTGAATCTTTGAAACATCACTCTACATGCAATGCATAAAGATAGTCAGAAGGGAAAGAAACCTGGACACAGGCTCATTAGGATCTTAGCATAATAATGGAAATGAGAGGTAGTGGCAGTGTTGATGAAGCCAGAACAAATCATACAGAGAGGTAACGCTTAGAAAGTAAATGCTATGTAGCCAAGAGGTTTGCGAACTCCTGATCCTCCTGCCTTTGCCTCCTAAGTGCTGAGGTTACAGGGCATGTGGCACTATACCCAGATTCTCTTATTTTTAAATTACCTTTTATTTATTGTGTGGGGCATGACACATATAGAGGTCAGAAAACAATTCTTGAGAGTCAGTTCTCTTTTCCTACCATATGGGTTCCAAGGATCAAATTGAGTTTGTGGAGCTTGACAGAAGTACTTTTGCTGATCCTCCTCACCAACCCTCTCCCAATTATTTTAATAAACTATCACAGAGAATTTCTTACCACGGAGAGACATCTGATAGGTGGATATGGGGGAATAAATTGAAGTCTGTGTAACTCACCCCATTCTTTCCTCTGCCTTTGAGATCTGCTAACCAAGGGAATATAAATGCTGGGAATGCATGAAAACCCAGAATATTGAAGGGGGCTAAAGGGCAAGGCGGAAACTGTAAATCTGTCTAGGTAGCCACCAATTAAAAAGAGACAACATCCTTCCAGAGAAAGTGTTGAGAGCGAAAGGAAAACAAGTCCTCACACAGAGAGGGATAAGGTGGCTCTGAGGACTCAGAAGAAGCCTCCATCACTGTCTATAAGGGAGAGGTCATCACTTTATCAACCAGCTGCCAAGAGTAGCAATAGACAGAGCCAGAAGGAGGCAAAATACAAAAGGCAATCCCTGCCTTCATTTCTAACTCCCTGACTTTCAACTCAGTGAGCCAGAGAGGGAGAGGAAGAGCGGAAGGGCTGACTTTGAAGGTACCCGAGGTCTAACTCAACCACTTGGATGATAGAAAAGTTGAGAGTTGATCAAACTGTGGGATCTGATTGTGTTGTGTGTGTGTGTGTGTGTTGGGGGCATGTCCCTGCAGAGTTTACAGCTGGCAGGGAAATGATCCAGCTGAGGAAAGAATGAAACTCAGTTCAGTCCAACTTAGGTAATTGGAGCTGGGCCAAAGTTTCAGAGTCTGACACCAATTGGTTTGTTTTAGTCATAATTAAGTACAGCACAATTTGGGGGAAAAAGTTTTCTGATAGCAATTAACTTGGTCCCATGAGTACAGCAGAGCTTAAGACATGTTTACATTGAAACTTTTACAAATTTACAAATTGTTTATATCTGGCTTCTCTTACAAAAATAGGTACTGTTGACTCAGAGATAGTGCTCAAGGTTTAGGTCCTGAGAAATATGACTGGGGTAAACATAATGCCTGTGGCTGGTGGCATTGGTCTGGCCCTAAGATAACATAAAGTCACTGAAGCTGTCATAAGATACAAGTGGCATTTCTCCTAAGGATGAGTTTTATGGTCTATAAGCAATGCTCAAAATTTAGGTGAAAAGGATCTGGGATAAGTAAAACATAAATTCTGGGGGATATAGGCGGAGTCTGGCTCAACAGATAGCAAAGGATCACCTGGCTGTAAACCAGGAGGAAAACAGGTAACTATCTCCTTCCTTTGAAGGAAGCCTGTGTGTTTAACTTTCCTGACTTCTCCAGTGCTTACCTGTGTGCCCAAGGACCTTGTACCCTCTACATCTGACCCAGAAAGAACCTGTCTAGTAAAGTAGAGCTAATAAAGCACAGCTGAGTACAGAGATGGTGAGAAAATAGTATCTTCAATGTTTATACTCCCGGCAAGTTCATTCTGCTCCATCAATTGACGATGTTCAAATAGACATTTTTTCAAAGACTTATATGAGCTAATAAAGGTAAACAAAGCGTTGTAAGATGACCAAAGACAAAACCCAGAAGGATGCCATCATCAAAGAGTCAAAACTAGGAAAAAGAGCCAGTAAGGGAGACTAAAAAAAATAGAAGAGTCCTGCCCAAGGGCCGAGGCATGGTAGAGATTCAAGAGGAAAGCAGTGAGTTGTGCCACATCAAAGCCACCTGACTGATCCCAAGCACCACCAGACTCTGGATGGGCTGTGTAATTACACACATATCTAATTTCACGTGCTCAGCCTACAGCTCTATGGTTGCTGCCACCTTTCCAGTCATCCCTACTATGCACCTTTCAAGAAAATAGTGTTTCTTGATTGTCTTTAAATGCCCTCTTGTCCCAAGGCCCCAAATCCTGAATGCGCTGAGAAGACTATGGCTTGCTTATTCTCCCACATTGTCAATCTACTCTCGTCCCTATTCAAATGCACACTGTCATAGCAACAGAGACAGCTATCTATCCTGGTTCTCTCTCTCTCTCTCTCTCTCTCTCTCTCTCTCTCTCTCTCTCTCTCTCTCTCTCTCTCTCATTTTTTTAAAAAAGGGTCTCACTCAGCCAGGCGGTGGTGGCGCACGCCTTTAATCCCAGCACTCGGGAGGCAGAGGCAGGCGGATCTCTGTGAGTTCGAGGCCAGCCTGAGCTACCAAGTGAGTTCCAGGAAAGGTGCAAAGCTACACAGAGAAACCCTGTCTCGAAAAACCAAAAAAACAAAAACAAAAACAAAAACAAAAACAAAAACAAAAAAAAAGGGTCTCACTCTAGGCTGTTTTTGATGTTGGTCGTGCTTGCCTCACGATCTCCTGCCTCAGCCTCCTGAATGCTGGAATTACAGGGTTTCATCATCATGCCTGGTATATAACTTAGCTTTGCTTGAAGTCACTTAAGGCTAGCAATAGATACTGGTGCTTCAAATGACTACCAGAATAACCCCTATTCTTTCTTTTCACCTAGCCAGTTGAAATATGAATGCTGAAGTTGCAGTAGTTATCTTAGGCTATAAGTAAACTTGGCAATAGGGAGGCCACAAGAATGGACACTAACATGTCCTTCCCAACTCTCCTTCAATTGGAAGCTTTGGGAAGAGATGTCAGCAGGTGTCCTGTAGCTGCCTGCCCTTTAGCAAGATTGTTCAAAGTCTTGCCTACTTGAGGGTGGCCTATCATGGCGTATCAATGTGGGAACACTAAGGTCTGGCCGTTTATGTTAACTCAAGACAACTTCAAGGGGTCATTTTAGCTCCAGTTTCCTGTGGGATTGGCTACGGTTATTATTAAGCCTGCAGACAGCTCCGTTTCCCCCTCTACCTGTTCCTGTTTCTCTGGTGAGCTGCCAGATAAGGTTTTGTGTGGCTGTTCCTTCAGGCAGCAGCAATCTTTGCCCAGATAGTCAGAGAGATAGACTTCACCATGTCTTCCCAGTATTTGTCCTAAATTCCCTTTCCTGGGGGAATCTTGAGGTAGACCATCTGTCCCATCACCACTCTTGACCTTCTTCATCCTGCTCTGTCTCTTCATTTTTTCCCACAATACCTTGTAATACAATTACAATTGACTGTGGTTTTACCTACTTTCTCCTCCTGTAGCATGTAAGGTCCATAAGGAATGTTCATTTCGTGCGCTCATGCACCCAAACATTTTTGATAGTGACTGGCATGTGGATTCAGTGAATATTAAATTAATGAAGAAGTGAGTAATTTTCTGAGGAGAATTTTGCAGATATTCACTTGTCAGGACCCTCTATTTCAAAAACAGGTGAATCTGGCAGTAGATTCACCAAGTGTTACAGCTTTTATAGTATCCAAAACAAAACATAAAACTTATTTATGTTTACAGGGTATTTGGAATCTATCTATCTATCTATCTATCTATCTATCTATCTATCTATCTATCTATCTAGTATATATTTGTGTACATACACACACATACCTCTCTAAGTGCTAAGATGCCTTATTTCACAATGAGGCTGTGACTTACTTATGTCCTGATGAAAACTTCCATTGAAAAGAGTTAGAATTAGAAATTCAGAAAAGGCAAACTTAAAAGTCTCAAGTGTGGTGCTCCAGGACAATTTGCTGGGTGACATTATAAGGTACAGTTACTTCTAACAGGATCTGTCTGTTCTCAAGCACAATTCATTGCAGCTGAGTTTCTGGAAACTGTTTTGCTTCATGTTACCAGCTTCTGAAAGAGGTCAGGATGGGTGAGGTTTCATGAGGTGTCCTTTGAAGTCAGCAGTCAATAAACAGGAACCAGATCAACTGAGCACCCATGGAGTTGGCCTGGGGATTTTACTTTTGTAGTTTTCAATTCTCGGCCTTTCAGTCTAGGGGAAGTCCTTCCACTATTTATTAGTAAAGGTTATGTAAATGTCACTATCTGAATTAGAAAGTCAATTACAATATTACAACAGAGTATAATTCAAGCCAATCATTTGCATTAAAACAAAGTAATTCCAACATTATTTATAAACATAATATTATGAACTTTATTTTAAAACATTGGTCTAACTATAATAATTATCATTATTAATTAATTAGTAATTGCTAGTAAGAGATGGTGGGAATAAAGATGAGATGTTGATGGTATTATTTTTAATATTTTGGCTTGGTTTGATTGCTTTGAGCTTTGAAGCCGAGCCTGGCCTCCAACTCATGACCCTCTTGCCTCAGCTTCCTGAGTTGTGAAACTATAAACATGCACTACCATGCCTGGCTTTTAATACTCTGTTGATATGTTAGCAAATTCAAGGATAAAAGGCAGATAATTCATAAATGACGTTTTATTCTCCCCCAACAAGGAGCAATGTTGTCCCTAGTTAATCTACTGTTTAGATTAACTTGGGCTCAGTGAAACAGAATTCAGAATGTAATTTTAAAACATTAAACTTAAATTTCAAATGAAACTTATCTTTGGACCACTTTTTTATTTCTTCAAGATGTTGCTCTTGCGGTTGGGGATTTAGCTCAGTGGTAGAGCGCTTGCCTAGCAAGCAAAAGGCCCTGGGTTCCGTCCTCAGCTCCAGAAAAAAAAAAAAGATGTTGCTCTATAGCAAATAATAAAGATCCATTAAGAAAAAGATTGTCTTCCTTTAACATGTATTAATATGAATCCATTTTTGAAAACCCCGGCGTGTCCATTTTGATTATGTGGCTTTTTATTGGCCTCCAACTGATTGTGAGTGGAATTTGATTATTAACACCAAATGGGTAACCATTTGATGGTGGACCCTTAGAGCTGCCTTATTTATGTGGTTGTCATAACTGCTCTTTCGTTATGGAAGTGTTCTTCCTCACCTCAAACAAAATTCTCTTGCTCCCTTCATCTACTGTCTTCTGGTGTCTTGACATTAACATTCTTTTCAAACTCTGAGGCCTCAGTAGTCTCTTAGGAACATAAATAGCTCTCTGCTCTATTTCTAAAAGTATATTGTGGGCCAACCATGTAGCTCAGTGGATAAGGGCATGCACTGACAAGCCCAGAGACCTGAGTTTGATCCCTGGGACCCACCTGGTGAAAGGAGAGAACCAACTGCCACAAATTGTCTTCTGACCACCACACACATGCTGTGGAACATATGTACACCCCCCCCAACACAGAGACACAAAATAAATAAGTACATAAAAATTTTAAATTAAAGCTGTCTTGACACTCACAGAACAGCTTCTGTAATATTCCTGAAATGGATGTACATTTACAGTGTACCCATCCGATACCTTTAAGACTGAAGCACTGATTTCTCTAGCCATAGCAGTTTTGTTACTGAGGTCTCAGGGTTGGATTATTTCACTCCTTTTCCCACCAGTGCCTATATCCAAAACCTGGCCTGTGTGCAGAACAATGACCTCACATCTCAGCTTGACACACATCTGAAAGAATGTCCTAGCTCTATAGCTCCCTTTTGAATTGGCAGAGGCCTTTGTCATCACTGAGTCACAGTTTGACTTCAGCCCAGGCCTGTACTTTCACTATTTTATAGATATTGATCCAAAAGCCACTGCCCCATATCTTTCCTGCATTATAATCTTCATTTCAGAGTTTTCTTCCTAGAATTCTTGATCTGTGAGAAATACTTTGTTCTTAATCAAATCACTACTTCAATGATCCAAAAATCTCATCTTAAAAATCTAGAATGTTCATAGTAATTTGCATATTACTCATGGTAGATCAGCCTCTGTAATAAACACTCTCTAGATGGTTAGTGATTCAACCCAATAAAAATTTG